>NC_138210.1:37788532-38426032 GCF_964194415.1 Vipera berus | reverse complement strand
AGATAGATAGATAGATAGATAGATAGATAGATAGATAGATAGATAGATAGATAGATAGATAGATAGATAGACAGACAGACAGACAGACATATAGACAAATTATTCACAAATAATGATAGATAGATAGATAGATAGATAGATAGATAGATAGATAGATAGATAGATAGATAGATAGATAGATAGATAGATAGATAGACTGATAGATAGACAGATTATTCACAAATGATAGATAGATAGATAGATAGATAGATAGATAGACAGACAGACAGACAGACAGACAGACAGACAGACATATAGACAAATTATTCACAAATAATGATTGATAGGTAGATAGATGATAGATAGATAGATAGATAGATAGATAGATAGATAGATAGATAGATAGATAGATAGATAGATAGATAGATAGACAGACAGACAGACAGACAGGCAAATGATTCATAAATAATGATAGAGAGACAGGGAGAAATAGATAGATAGATAGATAGATAGATAGATAGATAGATAGATAGATAGATAGATAGATAGATAGATAGATAGATAAGTAGATAGATAAGTAGATAGATAGATAGATAGACAGACAGACAGACAGATAGATAGACAAATTATTCACAAATAATGATAGATAGATAGATAGATAGATAGATAGATAGATAGATAGATAGATAGATAGACAGACAGACAGACAGACAGACAGACAGACAGACAGACAGACAGACAGACCTACATATTGTGAGATGGCCTCACGAGGTCGATGGTTCTTTAAGGTGTTTCCAAGTAAAAGGCAGCACGCAGGGATGCAATCAGTCAAAGCTTTATTTAACGATAAAGTAAATAGAAAGAGTTCCCTGGCATGGAGGCATCCATGCCTGGATTGAGCTCATGGATCAGCAAGCAAGCAAGTAGAAGAGAGAACAAAGAGAGCAGAGAGAGCAGCCCCTGAGCAGAGGTTTTTATGGGGGTCCTCAGTCCCTCCCTTTCCAATTAACTCTCAACAATGGCCTCTTTGCTCCCATCTGATGACCTTTTTGGGGAACTGCCATGGCTGGCACAAAAAACATCTAACAATTCCCCTTCTTGCCAGCCAATGACAGGGACCAGTGAGTGTATGTGAGGGGGCGAGCAGGTGTCATAGACATGCATATACACGTTCAGAAGACCAAACACAAACGCTTACACAGATGGTTGTGCCGGTCAATGGGAACAGGTTTGGTGAACAGGTCAGCTATCTGGTCAGTTGTATTACAATGCTCAACATGTATAAACCCCATTTTGGCAAGCTGCCTGACATTTTTATAGCGTATGTCTATGTGGCGGGACCTAGAGCCCACTGCATATGCCCCCGAGATTGCAATTGCAGCCGTATTATCCTCTTGAATTTGGATGGGCAGAGGAGGAGGTGCCCAGATGCTCGTTATCAGAGCATCGAACCAAATCAAATCATTGGCCGTGTCCAACAGGCTGGCATATTCCGCCTCGGCCGTGGAGCAAGAAACAAATTTTTGCTGCCTAACATGCCAATGGATAGGACAGCCATTTAGCAATATGAGGAAACCTGAGGTGCTCCGTCTACTCTTGGTGTCGCCAGCCCAGTCTGCGTCTGAGTAAGCGGAGAGCTGGGCCGTCTTCCCCTTCTCTGGTTCCAGCACAAGGAGAGCATTGGTCGTGCCCCTGAGGTACCTAAGTACCCTCTTAACAGCAGTCCAGTGGAATTCCTTTGGGTGTTCCTCATGCCTGGACAGTAGATTCACAGCTAAAGCTATGTCAGGCCTGCTCCAATTGCTGATATATAGCAAGGAGCCGATCACAGATCTGTAAAGCATATTATCTGTGAACTCAGGACCGTCCTTGTGATTGTGATTGTAATAGTCACTTTGTATCGGGTTACGCGTTGGGTTAGATTCTGCCATTTTGCATTTGGCCAATAACTCCTCCATATTTTCTTTCTGAGATAGGGCGAACCCCCCCTTAGTGGCCAAGATGTGCACACCCAAGTACTTGTCAACCCGCCCCAAAGATTTCAGGGTAAACTTTTCCCCCAGGGCCTTGGCAAATTCATCACACCCTTCCTTGTCAGGCCCTACATATAGGAGGTCGTCCACATAAACTAACACTCGTTCTGTGGTACCCTTGGAGTTCCGTGTGAAAACACATTCATCTGCATGGGATGCACTGAAACCAACTCGTTCTAAACTTTTTCTAAGGCAGTCATACCATAGTTTCCCCGACTGCTTGAGGCCATATAACCCTTTTCGGAGCAGCCATGTGTTTGCCCCCTCCTGCTGGTAGCCAGGAGGGGCCCTCACGTAGATCTGCCAGTCCAAGTTGGCGTGGAGGTAAGCCGTCTGGATGTCAAATTGGAAGACTTCCTCCCCCAGAGCGGCTGCAGTTACCAGGGCGGCCTTGACGCTCTCTGCCCGGACAGTTGGAAAGTAGGTGTCCCCGTAGTCCTCCATGTAGCGCTGGGCGAACCCCTGAGCTACCAAACAGGCCTTATACAGGTAGAGGCCATTGGCAAGTGGTTTGGCCTTGAAAACCCACCTTGTGCCAATGACTTTCCTCTCCTTTGGTGGTTGCTGGGGGGTGAAGACCTTGAGCTTTTTCAGGCTTGCCATCTCCTGCTCCATCGCGAGCTGCCATTTCTCCTGTTCTTCGATGGGAAGCTCCTGGATGTCAGAGAATGATTTTGGGGTGACCACAACGCTGTTGACAGATGCGATGTGCCCAATGTTGATTCTCTTTGGCGGGATCCCTTTGTTGGACCGCTTTGACCTCCTGACCTTCTGCCACTCACCGCCCTTTTCTTCTGCGGGTTCCACGTCCGCCGGCATTTCATAATTGGGACGTGTAGACCCTCGGTCCCAGGTGCTGGGCATCATGGGTCTTTGAGACATCGCTGGGGGTGAAGATGGCGTGTCTTCCCCCTTGGGACTGGACGGCTCATCCTCCCCATCTGAACCAGGTAGGATGACATCTTCGTCTTGTTCCTCGCTTTCGTCGGTGGCAGGGTATGTGGTCATCTCAGGTGATGTCGTGGTCGGTGTGTCCTTGCTGGGTCGGTTGACATATGGGCTCAGATCATTTGAGTGGATCTGGGTCCAATTGGAGTCCTCTTCGAAGGAGGCAGATTGGGAAGTCACAGTCCTGCCCCCTTCTCTCAGGAAACAGTAGGCCTTGGAGCCAGGAGCATAGCCCAAGAACCTCAGTCTCTGGGAGACAGATCTCCCCTTCTTCTGCAGCTGCTTGTGGATGTGCACCCAAGCGTAGGAGCCAAACACACGCAAGTGTCCCAGACTTGGTTTCCTACCGTGGACCAGGAAATATGGGGTCTGGTCCACAACACTGCTCCAGGTGCGGTTTAAGGTGTAATTGGTGTAGTGTACCGCCTCTCCCCAGTATGATTCTGCGACCCCAGCGTCTGCAATCAGACTACGCATCATAGTTTGCAGGATTCCATTTCTTTTCTCAGCCACGCCATTTTGAGCAGGAGTGAATGGCGCTGTAAGAAAATGGCGGATGCCCTTACGCCTTACCCAGTCCTGGAATTTTCGGGACATGAACTCTGCCCCGCGGTCGCTCTGCAGTTGTGCGATCTTGGTCTTATACTGGGTCTCTACAAAGTCGTACAGTGATTTTATGGCGTCAAAGGCTTCGGATTTTTCTGTGTGGGTATACACGTGGCCGTATCGTGAAAAATCGTCAACGGCAGTGAGAAAATACTGTCTTTTCCCTAGGGATGGTGTGAATGGCCCAACCAAATCAACATGTACTAGCTGCCCCTTAGGGATGGGGGCAGCCTTCCTCTTTGTCCTCTTACAGATGGCACAGTCCAGGAACACCTCACAATCCTTGAGCTGGACTCCCTCAGCAAACTCTCCCATCTTTTTAACCACAGGGAAGCTCACATAACCTAATCTTCGGTGTAAGAGATGGGCACACTTATCGTTGAGCGGCTTCCCCACTGACACCCTCTTGGCTCTGGTTGCCTTGAGCGGTGCTTTAGGTGCCTGCTGAGGTTCGGGTTTCTTGTCCACACTGCTCTTGGAAAGCCTTGGGGCTGGCTGTGGGGGCTTTCTCTCTTTCCGTGCGCAGGCTCTTTCCCTTCTCAGGTGGCACCCTGTGGACTGTCCTCTGTGGCTGGGTTCTCAGGGGAGAAGTATGGCAAACCATTAATGATGGCAATACTTCCAAAGACCCTCTGGTTCCGGGTGACATGACCTCCCCCTTTGCGAAATAAAACTTCCACCCTGTCATTGTCACATAATTTGATGATGCTTAACAGATTGTTGGCAATGGAGGGAGCATGCAGTACCCCTTCAACATTTCCTAGTCCGGGTACAGAGACAGTGCCCTCCCCAACAACCAAAGCCTTATCACCATTGGCCACTTTGACAGATGAGTTAATTTTCTTTAACCTTTTAAACCCTTGTTTCATATTGGTAATGTGAGATGAAGCTCCAGAGTCTAGTAACCATAAGTCAGTGGGGCTATCAGCCTTTGTGGTGGGGGTGAGAGGACAAGTATGCACAAAATTGCCCTTGGCACTACCTTTGCCTCCGCCACACCCCCTTCCTTGCCCCTTGCCCCTTCCTTGATTGGGACCACGCTTGGGGCCTTGTTGTTGATGGGAGCAGTCCTTCTTCAGATGCCCCTCAGAGCCACAGATGAAACACTTTAGTAGAGCATTAACCTGCTCTGAGTTGTGGTGCCTCCTGCTGGCTCGCTGGGTGGTGACTCTGGCGTATTCTCCTGCATCTCTGCGCCTTCTATCTTCCTCAATGAGCCTCCCTGCGAGGTAGGATAGAGTCATGGCTTCCTTCCTGGTCCCCTCCAGTGAAACAATGAAACTGCTCCAATTTTTGTCCAGGGAAGCCAGAATGACAGCGACCATGTTCGTCTCAGGTACAAGGTAGTCTCTGGATATCAGTTCTGCTCTGAGCGCCTTCAATTTTCCCAGGTGCTCAGCCATGCTAGCCCCAAACCTCAGTCTGGTGGTGTAAAACTCAGTTGTGAGTCTGGTGATCGAACCAATGCTGTCGCTGTTGAATAAATTGTATAATAACCCCCAAACCTCGCCAGCTGTGAGCCCATCTGGAATGCTGGGGTACAAGTTGCCATCCAGTGAGTTCAGTAGAGTGGTGTATGCTTGTCTATGATACCACTCTTTTTGGGGTCCCCAGGGAAGAGGTGGAGGATTCAGAACCATCTCTAGAGTCCCATCCTTCAATAGACATACCTGCACATCTCTACTCCAACTGCTGTAATTCTCCCCCCCAAGTTGCAGTTTTTCAAAATTATTTGGGAGGGCAGAAGCAGATGAAAGGGAATTTTCCTTAGCCTTTTTTCCATGTCTATACATCTGAGAGCCCTCCATTGAGGTGAATGGAAGAGGGATCCCTCTGCTGGCAGGTGGTGGTATTTTTCTCTGATTTTTGGATGGCCCCGACTGGGCATGCTCAGAGTTTATTTGAGCCGGGATTTGGGCCTGAAGAGGGGCTGAAGGCCGCAGAAGCCCCGAAGATTCCTCCTGAAGCCCCCCCCCCGGCACTGGAACACTCACCGGGGGGCGAAGATTGCAGGATGGGGCCTGGATGGCACAGAGACGCCGTGGATTGCCTGGAGGAGCCCATCGCTGGTCCTGAAGACCCTGGAGGCGGCTGAAGACGGTGCTGGAGGGGGGGGGCCTCGTCCGGAGGCCCCCCAAAGACCATCTGGCAAGCAGGGTGTCTGGGCGGCGGCGAAAAGTAGGCTGGAGGGTCCGGGGGTTCACTGGGGGCCCTCTGGGGTTGCAGAACATAGCTGGGAGGCTCCAGGCCAGACCCCTCCCGGCAGTTAGGCCCCGGGGAGAGGGTTGGAGACCTCGGAGCTCCTTCGGGAGCCTCCTGGGGGTAGCGAGGGAGGCTGGCTACCCCCGATGTCGAGGCCGCGGTCTTTTTGGCTTCCAGGGCCGCAACCAGGACCTGGATGGCTGCTTCAAGCCCTGCTGTAGCAGTCTCGGCTGGGCAGGCTTTGAGGCCATCATAGGCCTTGAGGCTTTCCGGTGGGGAGGACCGGGGGGTTTCCATGCCGCTTCGGCTGGATGCCACCGATTGCTGGGCCTCGAGGCTTGGCTGAGGCCTATCAAGCCACGTGGGTGTCCTGGGGGCCGCCATCTTGCTTCCGGTTGGCCCCGGAAGTTGCAGATCACAGTTTGGCGGGAAATTTCCCGCCGAAGGCTCTGGGGTCCCGGGGTCCCTCAGGGTGGCCGGCGCCATGTTAGGGGGCCTTGTGGGCGCTGGGGAAGGACTTACCCGGTGTCCAGAGGCCCCCTGCGCTGGCATCCCTTGTGGAGAGGCTTGTGGCGACCTTTGTGTTGCAAGGAACGTTTGGAGCAGCTCCCTGCATTCCCGTTCAGTCATCTGGTCCACGCTGCGCTTGGCTTGGGCCCGGGCCGCTTCCGCTGCGTCTGGGCAGTCTTGGGTAGACTGTAAGCCTTCCATGCTTCCCTCTGTGGCTTGCAGCTGTAGGGAGGCATGCGAAGGTGTCCCTGGTGCTGAGCTTGCATCAGGGGCTGGATGCAGGGCTGCCGTCCTGGATTGAAGACTCCTTGTCACAATCGGGGACCTCCTGCCATCCGTTTCAAATGGGTTCTTGCTGGAACGTCCAGGCATCTTGCTTGTAGATGCTAGCTTGGAAGCGTTGCCTTAAACCTTCCTCTTTCTACCAATTTGTGAGATGGCCTCACGAGGTCGATGGTTCGTTAAGGTGCTTCCAAGTAAAAGGCAGCATGCAGGGATGCAATCATTCAAAGCTTTATTTAACGATAAAGTAAATAGAAAGAGTTCCTTGGCATGGAGGCATCCATGCCTGGATTGAGCTCATGGATCAGCAAGCAAGCAAGCAGAAGAGAGAACAAAGAGAGCAGAGAGAGCAGCCCCTGAGCAGAGGTTTTTATGGGGGTCCTCAGTCCCTCCCTTACCAATTAACTCTCACCAATGGGGCTGCAGGGGCCGGGGACCCCTGACCCACCAGTGGGATTAAAGATGCCTCTTTGCTCCCATCTGATGACCTTTTTGGGGAACTGACATGGCTGGCACAAAAAACATCTAACACATATAGACAAATTATTCACAAATAATGATTGATTGATTGATAGATAGATAGATAGATAGATAGATAGATAGATAGATAGATGATTAATAATTTCCCAATCTTCCTAAAAATAATAATCACATCAATATAATATTTGTTTCCTATCCAATCATTCTGGTTGCCTTATCATAGATGCATTTACAGTCCTAATTTTAATTTGTTTCTCCCACCGAATTCTAGGTATTCTTACTGGTTAAATAAGTAAATCAGGTGAAGAAGTGACTTTGTACCGGCTTTCTGCCTTTCCATGTTTGTTGAAAATCTTTTTCTTTTTCTTTCTCTCCGCTTCTCTTATGATTTCCTTTCTCTCCGATGTTCCTGACATATCTACAGTCCATTTTATCCAATCTGTTTTCTTGTCCTGAGATTTATTTTGTAGTCTTAAGGGATAAGTTTTTTTCCCCCCAATTCTTGTGATTTTTTTCCCACTAGGATTAAATCTTGTTTCCTTGTTTTGTTAAGTTCCATCTTTCAGTGTCTATTCTCAATTCTATATCCATTGTTCTGTTTTATCTGCTCCTTCTCTTTTGTTGTTTTCTGGGATTTTGTTGTTGTTGTTGTAGAGTTAACTTAGAAATACATTGATTTATATTTTCAAAGTTATTTTGGATTTCTTTGTGGTTTAAAGTCATTGTTGTTTGAATTAGTTGCAGTATACTATATATATCCTCCTGTGAAGTATTTATGTTTTCTTGATATGTTCTCTCTACATGTCTCTGAACCATGATGGCCAACAATTTGAGTTTTTCTCTTCCTTTCTTTTCTCTGCAAATAGCTTTAGAGTCCCAGTTAAAAAAATATTTGTAATGCAAATAGTTCAGAAAAGATTTTTTTTCTGAAATTTATAATTCTCTTTGTCTACAGCCCAGATTACTGTCTTTTTTTGTCACAGCTGTTCTTTGTTCTTAAAGCTTTGAAGGTCACAAACATATATTAGCTTTTCCCAGGTTTTGCCAAGTCTTATATTAAAGTCATACCTGTCATAGTCTTCATCCACCACTAGGTGTCAGCAACTATTTGTTTTTCAATTTCCAAAATGAACAATTATCTTTAGAATGAGAGTCTTAACCATTCAAACAATTTTACATTTATCCAGATTTAAGTTTTAATTTCAGGTTTTATATTTATTTCACTTCCATATATTTTGGTCCTCCATAAAAAGATTAATTTGCCGCTTCTGTTAGTATAAGGGTGGGGAGGAAATCCCCCTCCTTCCCTTTCAGAGGTATTTTGCTTCTTGGGGATCTTTTCCAGGAAATTAAATGTAGAAAAGAAAAGAGAAGATCGAATTCCTCACCCAGTTTCAAGCACGCTGTTCACAGTTGGAATGTTGGCTTTCATCAAATATTCATCTATATCTACATTTCTAATCTTATCTCTAGCATACAACTTAGAATAAAAATCAACAAAGGTCTTTTTAATAAGATTCTGCTGATACACTACTTTACCCTTATATTCTATTCTATCTATATTACAAGCTCTTTGCTTCTTCCTTAACAAGTAAGCTAACCATCTACCCGGTTTATTAGCATTACAAAAAGTGTTATGTCTAGCATACCGTAAGTTAGTTGCCACTTGATCTGCCATCAACATATCAAACTGACCCCTTAATAAAGTAATTACCTCTTTAATCTTCCCATCAGATGGATTCATGATTAAAGCCTTTTCTTTCTCCTTAATTTCATCCTCTAATTCTTTTCTCTTAAATTCCAATTTACGTCTATGTTTATTGTTCAAATATATTAATACACCTCTCATATAAGCTTTACTTGCATCCCAAACCATCTCAATAGAAGTACCTTTATGCATATTAATTTAAAAAAATTCTTTCATCTGTTTTTTACACTCTTCCACATTTTCCTGGTACCTAAACAAATTTTCATTTAAACGCCAAGACCGTCTATCTCCATTATCTTTTTCTATCTCCAACCATACTGGACTATGATCAGATATAGTTCTTGGACAAATCTTGATCTTCTTAATCCTAGGAAAAAATCATTAGTAATTAATACAAAATCGATCCTGGAGAAAGATTGATGCCTATCGGAGAAAAAAGTAAAGTCTTTTTCTTGCAAGTTCCTCTCTCTCCAAACATCTCGCAATTCCAAGTCATTCTTCATCTCAAAAAAAGATTTAGGCAGTTTAGCATGACTTGGCGTGCTTTTAAAAAGACCTCCCTTATCCATTTGTACATCCAAGACGCCATTCCAATCTCCCATAAAAATACAAGATTTATAATCCCACTGAATAATCTTGCTGTGTAGTAAATTGTAAAAATCTTCTTGCTGTTTATTAGGAGCGTATAATCCAACCAAAAGCGTTTTCTTGCCTTCCATTAATAATTCAATTATAACATATCGTCCTTGTTTGTCTGCTTCAATTAAACTCGCTGTTAAAGTATTCTTAACATAAATAACAACTCCATTTTTCTTATCAGGCGCAGAAGCAATAAACTGTGTGCCCAACCTAAAGTTTACCAAGTACTTTTGATCAGCCGCTCTAATATGTGTTTCCTGTAAGCAAATAACATCGTTTTTAAATTGCTTTAGATATTGAAATACTTTCTTTCTCTTATGTGGTGAATTTAAACCATTAACATTCCAGGTTAGAAGCTTTGTCGCCATCTTTTGCGACCTGAAGCTTTTGGAGCGCCTCTTCCAAAATCACCTGCACTCTCTTTGGCCTCGCTCCTCCCACTGCTTCACTGTAAGTAAGTTTTTGAGATGTAGTTGTGACTCTCTGCTGTTCTTGCTCTTGTCTCATTCGTCTAGCTGCAGCACGTGTCATTCTTTGTTCTCTGACCTCCTCCGTTGATACTGAAACCTGATCCACTGATGTAACTTTCTGGAATTCTCCATCTTTCAGCTGCGTAACTCCTTCAGCACCTTGTGTACTCTCACTTTGTAATTGACGCTCTCCTTCACCATTCTTCCTTTTGGATTCCAGAAGTGGTATGGGGACTGCCTTCAAAATGTTGGCATAAAAATCACGTGCCTGTAACACTGTGAGAAGACGATATCTCGTGCCTGCATGCATCACCACCATACCTACTGGGATCTCCCATCTGAACTGGATATCCCGTCTTCTTAATTCTTCTGCCAAAAAAGCAAACTCTTTCCTTCTCCTTAGAATTCTTGGAGGGATCTCTTTTAAAATTAAAACTTCTTGCTCTGCAACTGCAAATTTGCTATTATAAAAGGCTTGAATAACCTCATTTCTAATTGCTCTCTTTGTAAAATAAACCGCCACATTTGTAGGTAGTTTCCTTTGTCTTGCAATCCAGGAATTAACACGAAATATTTTATCTATATCCACCATAATATCTTCTGCTGAGCGCCCCAGAACCTCTTCGAGGGCTTCTGAGACTACTTTTTTCAAATTTTCCTTAGGGTCTTCCTTCATCCCTCTAATTCTCACAGCAAACTCCATCTCTCTATGCTGAACCAATAATAAATCGTCATCAATCTTTTCCATCACCGTTTCAGCATCCGTCATTTTGGCATCTAATCTCACATTATTTTGGCTAAGTTCTTCCACTCTCTCATCCAAACGTTCAATACAAACAGCCATGCCTTGAAGTGCAAGTAAGATGTCTGCCCTTATTTCTGTGTTCTTCTCCTCAATAAGTTCAGCTAATTGCTGAGATTGCTTTTCCAAAGCCTCTTGCAAAACATCCTGCAGATCTTTTATTGTCAAGGCTGGTGCGGGTGCAGGTGCCGGGGGGGGCATTAAAGCCTGTAATGAAGATTGCTGAACCGGCGAAGCCCCCGCGCTTCTAGGAACTTTAGATGATTTGGCAGCCATTTTCACCCACTTAATCCTGTTGCGCACTTTCACTTTTAAAAGTTTCCACAAAGTCTACTGAGTTAAAGTTCATATACTTGCTCTGACAACGTTCTCCTGTACAGCTCTGCCTGCATCCAAGTAATCAAAAGTTCACTCTCGCTGGCAGGGATGGTTGCAGCATCCTGCTCTGCTCCAAAGCCTTGGAGCAGAGGTGTCCCGGCGTCCGGAACAAACTCAGGCTTCGGGGGAGCTCAACCCTTCAACTACCAGAGTTTCAACTCTGGCGGTCTGGGGGAGCTCTACCCCTGCCTGGGCGCTCACCCCCTCCTCTTCTCCCGAGGAGCGGGCTTCCGAGCCACCAAACAGCTGATCGTCGCTGTTTTTGGCGGCTCTACGGAAACAACGGGGCTGACAGCCGAAATGGCTGCCGTCAACGGAGCCTTGCCACCCGGAAGTCCCCTCTGCTGCATTTCTTGTCTGTTTGTTGCTGCCAGCACAGGTGGCTGCCACAGAAGTTGTAGATCGGCTCATGGCCGGCCTGCTTGGCCTGCTTGATCTCCTTTCCTCTTCCCCCCACCCTCCTCCTTCCCCTTCGGTGTAGCTAGAGCTGACTCCATCTACTCCCAAGGCTGCTTCTTTTTTCTCTCTCTCCCGCTCCCACCCAAACTGCCTCCTTTTATAGCCTCTCCTGTCTCTCCCCCTCCTCCTCCTTTCTCATGGGGGAGGGTGAGCCAGAAGTGAGCCGGGGGCCTTTGCCTCACCCCAGCCATTCTACAGTTCCAGAGGACTCTCTCACAGTAAATCCTTGCCTGTGCTGGCTCTTTCCCTCCCCCACTAGACTTGGCTAGGCAGGGCTGCATACCACCTGCCACTTGTTAATGTACCACAAGTGGTACGCGTACCACTGGTTGAAAAGCCCTGCCCTAGATGTTCTGAACGGTCAAGAAGGCCACCTGATTATCTGAAAGATTATGTCAGACAATTGAAAGTTTGTGCTATCTAGGGGGAAGGGGTATAATGTATTGCCCATTTTTCTGTGTAAAATCACTTGCTTAATGTCTGATCACTTGTTTAATGTCTGTCCTACTTTTGTCTGTGTTATGTAACGGTTTCTGTACTGAGCCGGACTTGCTGTCTCTAGGCTGATAATGAGGTTTGGGGTGGGAAACTGCTACTTTAAACCTATTGGTCACCGCCTAGAGGCCAACCGTATAAATAGCTGTGCAGCAGCTATTAGCTTGCTTCTGTTCTGAGTTAAATAAACTTGCTTGCTGTTTCAACACCTCGTCTCGCTTAATGCCTAAAGAACTGAAGGTCTAACAATACCCTTGCCAGACATCTGCACCATTTACATTTACTCTCTCACAAAAAGATTGTACTCGTAATCACTGTCATAATACAGGGCGCAAAAATTGACATTGTAGTTGTAATGTATTGGGCTTTGTTTGACTTAAGTATATCACGTGGGGTTAATTGCTGGAAGGTTGCTTAAGCAGGGAAGCTGGCTAACGGCTCCCAGCTCCTTAGACAACTCGTCTCCAGCACCACCACTGGCTGCTTCTAGGGTGGCAATAGGTTGTTTTAAACCTATTGGCCACCACCTAGAAGCCAGGGTATAAATTGCTGCATTCGCAGCCCTGTTTCTCAGTTCAGTTCCCGCAACCAAATAAACAATGATCTTTGCTGAACTCACTCGCCTTGTCTCGTCATTCAAGAAATGAACCCAGTATCTAACACTGGCGACGAAGGTGGGATCCTGCTCCTCCAACTGAGCTGAAGAGTCACTATGGGAGAGGCCGAACACGCCTGGCGGGAAAAGCAATTCCCCCCCGTACGGTCGGCCTAGCATAGCCCTGGGCAACGGAGGAGCAGGACAAGAAGATAATGAGCCCCAGCCACGAAGACCAGCAGAAATGGCAAAGGTCGGAAAGCTGGAAGAATTTGACATGGCTCACCCGGAAAGATGGTCTTCGTATCTATCCAGGGTCGCGAACTATCTACGCACGAATCAAGTTGCCGAGGACGGCCTGAAAGCCACTACGCTCCTGTGTATGTGCGATCCCACTGTAGTTCCGGTCAGGATTAAACCTTGTAGAGTGCCATTTGCCCTTAAACACAAGATAGACGCTGAGTTAGATAAACTTGTAGAACAGGGAGTACTTCAGCCAGTAGATGGGGGTGAATGGGAGACCCTGATCGTAACGCCACTAAAAGCCAACGGGGAGGTCAGAATCTGTGCCAATTAGAAATGCACTCAAACAGCATGCATACCCGGTACCAGTAGTAAGCCACATCCTGGTGTCCTTGCAAGGTGGTGTAATTTTTGCAAAATTAGTTTTGGCCCAGGCTTACCAACAGCTTCCTGTTGATGAGGCCACAGCCGTGGCACAGACAATTGTAACCCACAGGGGGCCTTTAAGGTAAAATGTCTGCAATTCGGGGTCAGCGTAGCCCCCAGCATTTTTCAAGGCATTATGGAGCGGACGCTCAAGGGCATTCCAGGTGTTTGCCCATATTTTGATGACATGCTCATCGCCAGTGAGTCTACTGAAGTGCTAGCAAGGAGGCTCAGAGCCATCCTCCAAAGGCTGTGCGAAGCAGGCCTCAAGCTTAAAAAGAATAAGTGTAGTATTGGAGTCCCTTCAACTGAATTCTTGGGTTTCCATATAGATGCTGACGGCATCCACCCTGCTGAGTCAAAAGTAAAGGCCATTCAGATGGCACCAAGCCCCAAAATGAAGGGAGAGCTTCAGGCATTCCTAGGCCTCCTAAACTTTTACCATGCGTTCCTTCCTAAAAAGGCTGCAGTGGCAGAGCCGTTACACCAGCTCTTGGACAAAAATACTGCGTGGAAGTGGACTAGTGTTCACGAAAGGAGCTTTCAGGAATTGAAAGCGCTTCTGTCAGTCAGTTCTACGATCACTCATTTCAAGGAATCAATGCCGGTATGCCTAGCGTGTGACGCATCACCATACGGGGTGGGGGCTGTCCTGAGTCACTTGGAGAGCGATGGAACTCAAGTTCCGATTGCTTTTGATTCCAGGACACTGTCCTCCGCAGAGCATAATTATGCACAAATTGACAAGGAGGCATTGGCCATAGTAGCTGGAGTAAAAAAATTCCACGACTACTTATATGGCAGGGATTTCACGGTCTTCATAGACTATAAACTGCTATTGGGGTTATTCACTACAGACAGACAGACACCCCACATCTTATCCCCTAGAATGCTAAGGTGGTCCATTTTTTTATCGGCTTACAGCTTTAAGCTAATTCACAAACCCGGCAAGGATATGGGCCATGCAGATGGCCTGAGCAGGCTTCCACTGCCTCAAATCGAGCCAGATCTGGCCCCAGTGGCCCGTGTTTTGTCCATTCAGGACTTGCCGGAGTTTCCCCTCCACGCGGGGGACATAGCCGCAGAAATGGCAGCAGACAAGACGCTAAGCAGAGTGCTATCTTGGGTCCACACTGGGTGGCTAGAGAAAAGCCCAGGTCCTGAGTTTCAGAGCTACTTCACAAGGAGACATGAGCTCTCAGCTCATAAGGGTTGTATTCTTTGGGGGAACAGGGTCATTGTTCCCACCTCATTAAGGGACAGAGTATTGCAATCGCTTCATGAAGGTCATCCGGGTATTGTTCACATGAAAGCTTTGGCACGAAGCTATTTATGGTGGCCAGGATTAGATAAAGCCATTGAGGCTCAGGTACATGGGTGTTACACATGCCAGCAATCTAGGCCTGAAATGCCGCACGCTCCTGTCCACAGGTGGGAGGAGACACACATACCCTGGGCAAGGATTCATATAGACTTTGCTGGCCCCTTTCAGGGACAGCTCTTTCTTATAGTGGTCAACAGCCACTCTACATGGCTGGAAGTTATACCAATCGCAAATATGACTACTGCTAGGAACATCCAGGTGCTTAGGAAACTCTTTGCAATGCACGGGCTACCTGTTCTGTACCAGCCTGCTACCGGCCCTGCAGAAAAGGCAGGGACAACCCCTTTTACAAGAAGGCAAGAGGCTGGAACTAAGCCTGCCAAATTTATGGATACAAAAGCAAACAGAACAAGACACGAACCATGAAACAGGAGCTATTCAAGCGGTTGCTTTCAGCAAACCAGCCCTCCCACGCATTCCCCTTTTATACAGTTCAGGGCGTGGCTTCTCTCTGCCTCTTTCCAAGGTGCCCCATTGCCTTCCTCTGTTTACTCCTGATTGACTGCCTCCTGCGTCGGGCGTCCTTGAACAGGGCCAGCTGTGGGTCATCTTCATCCACGCTGTCAGGCTCACACAGCTGGGTCTGCGTCGTGACCAGGTGGGAGGGGCCTGGCTGAGGGCTCTCATCAGCAAGCTCTCCAACCCCCTCAGCAAGCTCTTCAACACCCCCCTCCTCCTCTGAGTCGTCCGACCCAACTGCCGAACCCACAGGCTGACCCTGAATCACAACACTATCCCGCACCGCAGGGCCCTTCCCCCGGGTCTGCCGATCCGGATGCGGTCGGGTTGGAAATTGTTCATGAAAAGCGGTCACCAAAGCAGGGGCATGAATGGCGGTCACGTCTTCCCAGGTGAACTCCTCTGGTCCGTAGCCTTTCCATTCAATCAGGTACTGGAAACGACCTTTCAGCCAATGGGAGTCCCTGATGCTGGTGACCTTGTTCTCGGGGGTGCTGTCTCCATCACGAGGTCCTGATGGGGGAGGTTCCGCTCAGCGGAGTGGACAGGCCGGTTGCTCAGGGACCAACAGAGACCAATGAAAAACTGGGTGCACGCGCAGAGAACTTGGCAGAGTTAAGTGATAGGCGACCGGATTGATGACAGCCTCGATTGGGAACAGTCCTAAATATCGGTGATCTAACTTTCTCACCGGCCGTGTTGACGGTAGGTTCCTGGTGGACAACCAGACCCGATCTCCCACCGATAGTGGAGGCGTATCCCGCCTTGACCGATCAGCAAAACTTTTGTAATCGGCCTTGGCCTTCTCTAACTGACATCGCACCAATCGATGGATCGCCTGTAACTCTGCCATGAAGTCGTTCGCTGCCGGCTCCGGTGAGTCCACGGGAGAAAGGGGGAAAAACCGGGGGTGATATCCCACATTGGCCAAGAACGGTGTCATCTGTGTGGAGGTGTGCTGCGAATTGTTTTTTTTTTTTAATTGAAAAGTTTTAAAGTACAATTTTCCTTTAAAAATCCCCCCTTCCCCCTCCCTCCTCCCCCCCCTACCTCCCCCCCTCCCCTCCCCCCCTCCCCCCCCCGACTTCCCAGAGCTAAATACAAGGTATATATATAAAAAGCAATCATAAACAATCATATGCTAACAACTATAGACTCTAAAATCCAGCACTCTCTAGCTTATATAGGATAAGACAAGCCTTAATAATATCAAATATGTGTAAAAAGAAGCTAAAATAAGAAAAGAAAAAAAAAAAGAAAAAAAATACGAAAGAAGACTCATTCAAATGCTACATAAAACTTCTTAACCCTATACTTGATCTGGATAAAATCAATCCATTTTCTCCATTCCATAATATAGCGTTCTTGCGAGTGATCTTTCAAATAAGCCGAAATCTTCGCCATCTCTGCCAGGTCGGAAACCTTTAAAGTCCACTCTTCTATGGTCGGCAGTTCCTCTTTCTTCCAATATTGGCCTATCAAAAGTCTTGCTGCCGTAATTAAGTTCAACATCAACTTAGTGTCCACAACTGTAGCGTCTGCAATTATTCCCAACAAAAAAAGTTGCGGACAAAACTTTATCCTCTGTTTAAAAATCTTCTGCATATTCCACCAGACTTTTATCCAAAAAGCCTTAACCTTCTTACATGTCCACCATATGTGAAAATATGTTGCATCTTCATCTCCGCACCTCCAACATTTAGGCTGATAATTCGGATACATACTTGCAAGCTTTTTAGGATCTAAATGCCATCTATAAAACATTTTGTAAAAGTTCTCCCTTAGATTTTGAGCTTGAGTAAATTTTACGTTCCTCACCCAAATCTTTTCCCAAGTGTCCATTGTGATAACTTCCTGGATATTTTGGGCCCATTTTATCATACAATCCTTAACAAGCTCTGTTTCTGAGTCAATCTCTATCAATGCAAGATATATCCGTTTGATATGTGCTGGTCCCTGATTTCTAATTTGCTTTATCAAATTTTCATCAGTCATTGTAAATCCATTTTTCTGATCTTCTTTCCACCTGGCCCGTAACTGAGTATATTGAAACCAATTTTGAACAACCTTCTCATCTCGCAAGAGGCTATATGATTTCAAACACCAAACATTTCTTTCCAAGCTAAGGATCTCCTTGTACGTAGTCACATCATGTTTGAATCCAGCATGTATATTTTCTATTGCGTGTTTTGGAATTGCCCACAATGGTATCTTGCAACTTAACTTATGTCTATACTTCTTCCAAACTCTCAGCAATGCCTGTCTTAAAATATGCACCCTAAACACGTTGTCTACCTTCTTATCATACAACAAATATGCATGCCAGCCAAACAACAAATCATGGCCCTCAAGATTTAATAACCTCCCTTGCGTCAAGTTAATCCAATCACTTATTCCTACTAATGCAGCAGCTTCATAATATAATTTAAAATTAGGCAATTTAAGGCCACCTCTCTCACGAGTATCCTGCATAATCTTAAGTTTAACTCGTGGCTTTTTCCCTGCCCACACAAATTTATTGATACCTCGCTGCCATTCCTCCAAATTAGAATCTTTCTTAAGAATCGGTATCATTTGGAATAAAAATAAAAATTTAGGCAGGACATTCATTTTTACTGCTGCAATCCGTCCCAACAAAGACAATTGCAATTTTTCCCAACTCTCCAATTCTTTTTGAATTTTCCCCCATAGTTTTTCATAATTATTTTTATATAGCTTTGTATTAGAGGGCGACAAAATCACCCCCAAATATTTGACCCTTTTAACAATCTCAAATCCAGTTAATCCTTCTAAGAGAGCCTTTTGCGAAACTGTCATATTTCTGGCCAAAATTTTAGTTTTCTGTGTATTAACTTTAAATCCAGAAACCTTCCCATATTGTGTTATTATCTCCATCAGGTCCACAACAGAGTTCTCTGGCTGGGTCACTGTAACAACCAGATCGTCTGCGAATGCTCTCAATCTATAGTCCTGATGTGTGCTGCGAATTGTTAAATGCAAACTCAGCTATGGCCAGATAGTCCACCCAATTGTTTTGCTGCAGATTGATGTAGCAGCGCAGATATTGTTCCAGGATACCGATGACCTTCTCGGTTCCCCCGTCAGTTTGAGGATGATGCGCGGACGAGAGGCAAATCTTGATATCCAACGCATGCATCAGCTCCTGCCAGAAGCGGGCTGTAAACTGGGGCCCCCTATCAGAGATGACTCTATCAGGGAGGCCGTGCAGCCGAAACACCTGCTGAATGAACATACGACTAGTGGCGCGGGCTGACGGTAAGCCGCGACAGGGGATGAAGTGCGCCATCTTGGTCAGCCTGTCCACCACCACATACACTGTCATAAAACCAGAGGATGGGGGTAAATCCGTCAGAAAGTCCATGGACACAGCCCCCCAGGGTCTTTTGGGTGTCGGCAAGGGCTGCAGTAATCCAGGCGGGGCCCCTGTCGCTGACTTGGCCTGCCTGCATGGGATGCAGGAAGTGACATAGGACTGGACGTCGTGTCGGACTCGGGGCCACCAGAAGGTACGGGAGACCAGGTTCAGGGTCTTGAACAGGCCAAAATGCCCCGCCGCCGGGTTATCGTGACACTGGCTGAGGATGAGTCCCCTGAGTGGCCCTCCCGGAACGTAGAGCCGGTCACGATAATACAAGAGTCCATCCGTGACCGTCCAAGGAGAATCTGGCCCCACCTCCTCCTTCCGCTGAGCCACCCACACCTCCTGCTGCTGTGCCTCCAGGATCCGAGCCCGTATATCAACCGGCTCCTGCACTGCAGCAAAAGACTCGACGGGGATCACTGTCCTGGGCAGAAGCTTGTCTTCCACTCGGGAATATTCGGGCTTCCTGGACAGAGCATCCGCTCTTTGAATGTGCCCGCTAGGTATGTACCGAACTCGGAAGTCGAACCTCGCAAAGAAAAGAGACCACCGGATCTGGCGTTGGTTCAAATTCCAAGCGGTCTGCAGGCTTTCCAAATTCTTATGGTCCGTCCAGACCTCGATTTGATGCCGCGCTCCCTCCAGATGATGCCTCCAGGCCTCGAACGCCACTTTGATGGCCAGCAGCTCCTTCTCCCAGATTGTATAATTGCGCTCCGAAGGGTTCAGTTTTCGTGAATGGTACGCGCAAGGGAAGAGGGTACCGCTGGGCGTCGTTGCCTGGAGTAACACCGCCCCAATGGCAATGTCGGAGGCGTCCGCCTCCATGACAAATGGCCGTTGCGGGTCAGGATGCTTCAAGATGGGCTCCTTCATGAAGGCTTCCTTCAAAGTCTGGAAAGCCTGTTGTTCAGGAGCGTTCCACTGGAACCGAGTCTTCTTCTGCAGGAGCCGGGTGAGGGGGGCTGTCAAGGCAGCAAACCCAGGGATGAAAGTTTGGTAATAGTTGGCGAACCCAAGAAGTCGCTGAACATCCTTCACACGACGCGGGGGTTGCCAACTCTGCAAAGACTCAACCTTACTCGGCTCCATGGCGATGCCCTCAGGAGAAATGCGCTGACCCAGGAAATCGATGGTCACCCGGTAGAACTGGCACTTCTCCAACTTGGCAAACAGCCGATGTTCTCGGAGTCACTGCAGGACCTGATGGAGATGCTGATGGTGCACCTCACGCGACGGGGAGTAGATCAGGATGTCGTCCAAGTAGATCACGACAAACTGATCCAACAAATCCCGGAAAATGTCATTCATGAAATGCTGAAACACAGCGGGGGCGTTGGTCAGGCCAAACGGCATCACCGTGTACTCAAAATGTCCATAGCGAGTACCAAACGCTGTCTTCCACTCATCACCCGGCCAAACCCTGATGAGGTTGTAAGCTCCACGCAGGTCCAGTTTCGTGAAGATCTTAGCCTCCCGGAGTCGGTCCAAGAGTTCGGGGATGAGGGGCAGCGGGTAACGATTGCGCACCGTGATGGCGTTGAGTTTCCTATAATCGCAGCAAAGCTGCAATTCGCCCGACTTCTTTTTGACGAAGAGCACGGGTGTAGACACTGGCGAGGATGAGGGCCGGATGAAACTGCGAGCCAAATTCTTCTCCAGAAAGTCCCGCAATGCAGCCAACCCGGGGTCTCACATGGAGTACAAACGCCCCACTGGGAGAGGCGCATCAGGGACTAAATCAATGGGGCAGTCATAGGGCCTGTGCGGGGGTAATTGATCCGCCTCTGTCTCGCTGAACACATCAGCAAAGTCGGACAGTTCGGGAGGCAAGGAAACCCCTGGGGAACCCTCCACCTGGCCGACACAGATATGGCGGGAGTGGTCCACACACTGCAAGCTTGGGAAGGTGACCAGGTTCTGTGACCAATAGATCTGTGGGTCATGCGCCCGGAGCCACGCCAGTCCCAAGACCACGGGGAAATGCAGATCTGAGGTGATATAGAACTGGATGGCCTCCACATGGGAACTGATGGCCATACATAATGGTTGCTTCGCGGCCGTAATTGGCCCAGACAGGAGCACTCGACCATCGATAGTCTCCACTAACATGGGCGGATCCACCGGGCACTGGGGAACAGCCCATTTGGCCACAAATGCTGAGTCCATAAAATTTGTAGTGGCCCCAGAATCAATTAAGGCATGGACTGGAATCCCCTCTGGCTTGCCAGGAAGGATCAGATGTGCCTCCAATATCAGATGCCGTGGAGGTCCACAGGCAGCATCAGAAAGACGTCGCTCAGTGTTGTTGTGGGACGCCCGATCTATCACACCGTCTAGATCGGGCTCGGGGCGTTTCCCGACAGAAAAATAGGGGACTTTCTCAGGGCAGACTCGGTCACTGATGCCCGCTGTCGCTTCTTTGGGCAAAAAGCAGCCAAATGCCCAGGGTCCCCGCAGTAAAAACACAACCCCCCGATCGTCGTCTGTTCATTTCAGTCACCAATAGATGAGACCTGGCGGCACCCAGCTCCATTGGCTCCTCCCTTTGAACTGGGGTCTCACGCACAACAGGGGCTGCAGGGGTCTGTGGGGTGGCACGGCGACTCCTTCGCTGCTGCAACCGAGCATCGATCCGCAGGCAGAGATGGATCAGCCCATTCAGGTCTGAGGGAATATCCACATGGGCGAGCTCATCCAACATCTCCTCCGACAATCCATCCTGGAAGGCATCCACAAGTGCAGCCTCATTCCAGGCAGAATCCTGGCTAAGCAGCCAAAAATCGCTGATATAGCCCTGTAGGGGGTGTTGACCCTGCCTCAGGGCTTTCAGGCGTCAAGTAGCAGTCTGCGTCTTAATAGGGTCCTCATACATCAGACGCATATGATCACAAAACCCCACAAAGTTGTCCAACAATGGACTAGGTTGAGCCAGCAAAGGCGTGCCCCAACGAGCTGCATCACTCGAAAGAAGGCTTAACACAAACCCCACCTTATCCCGGTCAGTGGGGAAATCAGCTGCTCTCACGCTGATAAAGAGCTGGCATTGTCCCAGAAAAGCAGGAAACAGTTCTGGATTGCCAGTAAATTTATCCGGCATTGCAACTTGGCATTTTCTCCTGGGTGGGGGTGATGGTGGGGGTGCAGCATGGACCTTAGCTTGCAATTGAGCCACCTGAGCTGCCAACAAAGTGAGTTGCTGGGCGAGCTGGGCATTCTCAGCACGTAACTGCTCCATAATAATAGTAAGGGGTGGGAGGCTGAAGGCAAACTGTTCTGTACCAGCCTGCTACCGGCCCTGCAGAAAAGGCAGGGACAACCCCTTTTACAAGAAGGCAAGAGGCTGGAACTAAGTCTGCCAAATTTATGGATACAAAAGCAAACAGAACAAGACACGAACCATGAAACAGGAGCTATTCAAGCGGTTACCTTCAGCAAACCAGCCCTCCCACGCATTCCCCTTTTATACAGTTCAGGGCGTGGCTTCTCTCTGCCTCCTTCCGAGGTGCCCCATTGCTTTCCTCTGTTTACTCCTGATTGACTGCCTCCTGCGTCGGGTGTCCTTGAACAGGGCCAGCTGTGGGTCATCTTCA
Organism: Vipera berus; assembly: GCF_964194415.1. Lineage (NCBI taxonomy): Eukaryota > Metazoa > Chordata > Lepidosauria > Squamata > Viperidae > Vipera > Vipera berus. The sequence continues at coordinate 38,403,959 of NC_138210.1, read as the reverse complement.
TCCACGCTGTCAGGCTCACACAGCTGGGTCTGCGTCGTGACCAGGTGGGAGGGGCCTGGCTGAGGGCTCTCATCAGCAAGCTCTCCAACCCCCTCAGCAAGCTCTTCAACACCCCCCTCCTCCTCTGAGTCGTCCGACCCAACTGCCGAACCCACAGGCTGACCCTGAATCACAACACTACCGGACGTCGTAGTGTCCGATAATGGGACCCAATTTACTGCGGCACAATTTCAGGCTTTCCTGAGGGCAAACCTCATTAGGCATGCGACATCGGCTCCATTTCACCCATCTAGTAATGGTCAAGCCGAACGAATGGTGCGCACCATGAAAGAATCATTGAAACGCATAGTGACTGGGGACTGGCACCACAGACTGGCAGACTTTCTGCTCTGCCAACATTCCACACCATGCACAGCAATGGGCAAAAGCCCAGCGCAGCTGTGCTGGGGGAGGCGACTAATCACGAAACTAGACAGATTGCACCCAGACCAGGTGGCAACTGAGGCCTCTCGCCCAAAACCCCTGAGGGGGCTGCAAGTGGGCAATGGGGTATGGGCCCAGAACTATGGGCATGGGAACTTGTGGGTGCCAGGGAAAATCACCAAAACATCAGGCCCTCTCTCATATGAAGTGGGCTTAGAGGGCAGGCGAGTCGTCCGTTGCCATATCGATCAGCTTAGAAAGCATTTTGCAGAATGGCCACAAAGCGAGGACTTCGTCCCAGGTCCCATCCACGGACTGCAAATCGGCAGCTAGGCCGACCAATCCATAAGCTCTGAGGTCCCAAGCAGTCAGAGCAATGGGGAGCTGGCCGTAGGGGGGGGGCAAAGCCCATGAGTGCAACATGGGGCCCCTGACGGAGAAAGCCAACCACAACACTACAGCCGTTGTGCTAACTCTGCAGAATGATTGGACTCTGGGGTGGGCTGACCAGAAATGGCCAGCCAGAGAATTCCGAGTCAGCCAGACTTGCTTGATCTTATGGAACCTGGTCTACCCAGCCCAGCGGGCAAGCTGGTAGACCGGGGAGTGCCTGGCTCTCCCAGGCGTTCCATAAGGATTCTCAAGCCTCCTGCGTATCTACAAGATTTTGTTACAAAATAACTGAGCTATAATGTTGTATGTGTCATTGAATTGCTGCTCGCCAGGAGAGCCTCTGTATTAGCTAGTACGATAAGGTGTACGTGCATACTATTGCTGTATCTTTGTAAAACTTGTAATTGCTGTAATCATTCCTTTGTTGTTATAATGTGTGTACATTCTAGTGGGGAGGGGTGTAATATATTGGGCTTTGTTTGACTTAAGTATATCATGTGGGGTTAATTGCTGGAAGGTTGCTTAAGCAGGGAAGCTGGCTAACGGCTCCCAGCTCCTCAGACAACCCGTCTCCAGTGCCGCCATTGGCTGCTTCTAGGGCGGCAATAGGTTGCTTTAAACCTATTGGCCGCCACCTAGAGGCCAGGGTATAAATTTCTGTATTCACAGCCCTGTTTCTCAGTTCAGTTCCCGCAACCAAATAAACAATGATCTTTGCTGAGCTCACTCGCCTTGTCTCGTCATTCAAGCAACGAACCCAGTATCTAACAGTCGTATTGAAAATTGAAAGGATTTCTTTCATAATCTTCACTAAAGGTGGTATTGTCCACAAATCCAATCACTAATTGCTTAGGTAGCTGGCCCAGAAATAGTTTTTCCTGACCCAAATGTAGTCCTGCTGAATCTTTTACATGTTTTGCAAAGAAAGTTGCCTGCAGGAGTTACACTTTTTAACACTTGCTGACATCCTTCATCAGGCAGAACTCACTTCTGCTTTTTGTGAGTTTGACTTTCACATCAACCCAGCACAACAATCAGCAGTTTGTCTTGAAAAAACAGATTTCTATCTAAAGGTCTGAGCAGGTCCCATTTATAACTACTAGCTGTATGTGTAGCTCTCCCACTGAAACCCAAGTTGCCTGCAGGTGTCAGCAGGGTACTCTCCATGAGTGCTGCATCATCTTTGTAAAATCCACCAGCTGTAAATTGGATTCCCAGTGCATCACCACCAAAGTTCAGAATCAGTTCAATGATGGCCTGATAAGAATAGCAATGGTGGCTCTGTGTAATGATATGATCTCCCAACTTAACATCCAACTGGTTAAACAGCAATGCTATAGTCTAGTTGGCTAGGCTCGCTCTTGCACCATCATCGATATCTCAATAGCAACTCACATATAGCACAGTGTTGTTTAAATCTGTGTAATGTTCACCATGTTGCATGATAAAAAATTCCAAGGGAATATTGGGTGTTAGCATGGATAAAAGTGGGATCTCAATATACATTAGCCCATCCCACCTGGCCAGGCAGGGAAAGTATGTTGTGGACCCCATCAGCCAAAAAATCTTGACTGGTAGGGTCCAGGAAGAGAGCCTTTTCTCCAGTTGCCCCCACCCTATAGAAGATGTTCTGCTTGTCACAGTGCTTCCTTCCCTGTGAACGCCTCCTCTTTGTATGATACTTTTTTTCCCATAATCTTTCTCTTTTTAGTTGGCAAAGGTGGTCCCAAAGCACGATTCTTCCTGGCCATGACCATACTGGAGCCCTCCTGCCCACTCCCACAACACAGGATATGAGTTGCCCCAACACATATCTGACAATGTTCTTGGCAGCTGATTTCATGTGAGGTTTAATGATTTCTAATCCTTTCCTCAGAAAAAGCAGAGCTTTTTGAAAACGTCCATAGTATATCCCTCCTAAACCTGTCCCATACATGATGGGAATTCCTCAGAAGCCTTGAAGGCCACTTCTAGTTTGTGCCCTGTAGTCTTGAGGGCTCCCATGTTCCTTGATCACAACCATCCTTCACTTTTCTAAGGCCTAAAATGAAACTTGACAACCACCTTCCTGTGATAAAAGTTGACATTTTTGGTTTGGTCCTTTTTTATTTCTACAGTAATGGTATCTATTATGTCGTGGGCTCTGATGAGCAGGAACGAGAGCACGCAGATGAGTACAGAAAAACTCATACTTTATTTAAGCAGAAACTGTACTGAGAGATTGGAGTCACCCTGCTTCAATATATAGCCAGGCCCTATGGTATTAACCAATCGGATTGAAGCCATGCTTGCCACCCAAAGTTGACCAATTGCAGGACCGGAGACGTCCTGTCTGAGTTGCTGGAGAACCGTTAGTTCTCCAGCAACGCACGTGGTGATATTCCAAAAACCCAGTACATAACACCCCTCCCTCCTAAGATCAGGCTATAATACCCTTGACAATAGTCAAGGCTTATTAATCACTCCCAACAACCAAAATAGTAAAATAATAAATAACAATAAAAATTGTAATGTTTTGTTTTTCCAAGATAGTTAGAATGATATCACGCGACCTTTACAGACGTGCCTTGTAGAGTGGACTACAAAGAGATTAAAGAATAGCTTGTCAATGCAATAAACTACAAAGAGATAAAACAACATCTAAGTGAACATGCTTGACAGCAGTTACATTTTACCCCCAATTTCTGTAGGTAGTGGTACAGTGTTATACATTACACATCACTTTATTTTACAACATAGTCTGTAAGATATGCTGGGGGTTTATGTGTTCTGAATGAACGCCTTGGGGTTCCAGTCACTTTGTGGTCTACCAGCTTACCCGGTGGGCTGGGTAGACCCATGTCCCCTTGTGCTCCTGTGTCCAGAGGAGTTGAATTGCTCTGGCTGGCCTCTTCAGATGGGCCCACCCCAGAGTCTGACTGTTTAGCAGAGTAGGCACAACGGTCGCTAAGGTTTGGCTGGTTTGCCTGGTCAGGGGTTCCATGTTGCACTTCTGAGCTGCCATGTTCCTCTTCTGGATCAAGTTCCACTGAGGAAGGAAAACCCTGGTGGTACTGGTGTGAGCTGGCTTGGATGCCAGCTTGAGGACCTCGGGAGGGACTTGTGCCATAGTCCTCACTTAGTGACCGCTCTGGGAATCTTTTTCTAAGTTGGTCAATATGTCTTCTGACCAGTCGCCCTGCCTCCAACCCCACTTTAAAAGATAGGGGTCCGGATTCTTTGATCACCTGACCAGGAACTCACAAGTTACCAGGCCCATAGTTCCTGGCCCAAAACCAATCACCTATTTGCAGCCCCCTTGGGGGTTTTGGTTTAGAGGCTTCGGATGCCACTCTGTCTGGATGCAACCTGTCCAGTTTAGTAATCAATCGCAGTCCCCATCACAGCTCAGCAGGACTTTTTCCTGTAGCTGTGCAGGGTGTAGTGTGTTGACAGAGCAAGAAATCTGCCAATCTATGATGCCAGTCACCTGTGATGATGCACTTGAGTGCCTCCTTTGTTGTCCTCACCATGCATTCGGCTTGTCCATTCGTAGAGGGGTGAAATGGTGCAGACGTAGCATGTCTGATGAGGTTAGCTCTGAGAAAAGCCTGAAACTCAGCAGCAGTGAATTGAGCCCCATTATCAGAAACCAAAACATCAGGCAACCCATGTGTTGCAAAGAGTTTTCTCAGCACCTGGATGGTCCTAGCAGTAGTCATATTAGGGACTGGAACTAGTTCCAGCCATTTTGAGTGGCTATCCACTACTACCGTAAAAAGCTGTCCTTGGAAAGGCCCAGCATAGTCTATATGAACCCTAGACCAGGGGGTATGTGTTTCTTCCCACCTATGAACTGGGGCCTGAGGCATTTCAGGCCTAGACCTCTGACAGGTATAGCAACCATGGACCTGATTCTCCACAGCCTTATCCAGGCCAGGCCACCAAAGGTAGCTTCTAGCTAAGGCTTTCATCCGTACAATGCCTGGATGGCCTTCATGTAAGGAATGTAAGACTCTGTTCCTCAATGATGTGGGGATAATGACTCTGTTGCCCCATAATATGCAGCCCTTATGTGCAGACAATTCATGTCTTCTGACAAAATAACTTTGGAACTCAGGGCCTGGACTTTTTTCCGACCAGCCTGTGTGTACCCATGACAATACTCTGCTCAGAGGTTTATCTGTAGCAGTCTCAGCAGAAATATCCCCAGCATGGAGGGGAAACTCAGGTAAATCCTGAATAGACAATATTTTAGCAGCGGGGGCTGGATCAGGATCCATTAGTGGCAGTGGTAATCTACTGAGGCCATCTGCATGGCCCATTTCCTTTCCAGGTTTGTGAACTAACTTAAATCTGTAAGCAGCCAAAAATATAGACCATCTCAGCATTCTTGGAGATAGTATGTGGGGAGTTTGCTTATCAGTGGTGAATAAGCCCAAAAGGGGTTTGTGATCAGTGAAGATAGTGAAATCCCTACCAAATAAATAATCGTGAATTTTTTTGACTCCAGCCACTATGGCTAAGGCTTCTTTATCGATCTGTGCATAATTATGCTCAGCAGCAGATAAGGTTCTAGAATAGAATGCAATAGGAACTTGTTCCCCATTCTTCTCAATGTGGCTTAAGACTGCCCCCACTCCATAGGGAGATGCATCACATGCAAGGCAAACAGGTTTAGACTCAATGTAATGAGTGACAGCGGACTTTTCTGAAAGGAGGGCCTTTAGATCCTGGAAACTTTTTTCATGTAATTCAGTCCACTTCCAAGAGGCTTTTTTATCAAGTAGCCTGTGGAGGGGCTCAGCTATTGCAGCCTTATGAGGTAGAAATGTGTGATAAAAATTCAGGAGGCCCAAAAATGCTTGCAGCTCTGCTTTTGATTTTGGCCTAGGAGCCATTTTGATGGCCTTAACTTTTGACTCAGCCGGGTGAATTCCACTAGCATCGATACGGAAACCTAAGAATTCCATTGAAGAAACCCCAATACTACATTTGTTTTTCTTTAACTTGAGGCCCGCATCACAAAGCCTTTGTAACACAGCCCTGAGCCTGTTGGCCAATACTTCTGGGGATTCTCCGGCAATGAGAACATCATCAAAATAAGGACAGACACCCTGAATTCCTTTAAGTGTGCGTTCCATAATCCCTTGGAAGATACCCGGTGCAACGCTAACTCCAAACTGCAAGCGTTTGACTTTGAATGCCCCTCTATGAGTCACTATTGTTTGAGCTGCGGCTGTGGCCTCGTCTACCGGCAGCTGCTGATACGCCTGCGCTAAATCAAGTTTAGCAAAAATGGTTCCCCCTTGCAAAGAGGCTAGAATATGGCTGACTATCGGGACCGGGTATGCATGTTGATTTAAGGCTTTATTTAACATGCATTTGTAGTCTGTGCAAATGCAAACCTACCCGTTGGGCTTTAGTGGGGTGACAATAGGAGTTTCCCACTCCCCCCCATCAACAGCCTGCAATACAACCTGCTCTACTAACTTATCAATTTCAGAATCGATTTTATGTTTTAAGGCAAAAGGAACTCTGCGAGGCTTGACCCTTATCGGAACAACGTTAGGATCTAATTTAAAAGAAATTGGTGACCCAGTATAAGTTCCTAGTTTTGACTCGAAAACATCCGCAAATTCCTCACAAACAGCCTTGAGGTCTGCTGTCTGTGTCTGGTTAATGCCTGTTATTTGAATGCCCAAAGCCTCAAACCAATCAAGTCCTATAAGACTTGTTCTTGGGCCCTCTACTACTATGACATCCAGGTGCCCCCAAAACCCTTTTAATTTCACCAATAAGGTGGTTTCACCCTTAACTTTAACCCGAGCATTCTGAAAATCTGTTAAAATACTATCTGGTGGTCTTAGTTTAGCCCACTGGTTGCTGCTTCTGCACACAAGGTTGAATGTGTCCTGTGAAATAATTGAGACCACCGAGCCGGAGTCCAATTCCATTTTGCATGGAATTCCTTGTAGCTCTACCGAGAGCTTAAGTTTAGGCTTAAGGGGACAATGAGCCACGGTGCGACAAATGCTTCTCCGGCTCTTGAAGAACCCCACACTGACTGGACCCTGGGCCCCAGTACCTTTCCTAGTTGGTTCCTCCAACTGGTGCTTGGGTGGCCTGTCTCTCTGGCGAGCTCTGCACACCACCGCGATGTGCCCGGTCCTTCCGCATGCTCTACACGTGGCCGAACGGAATCTGCAATTTGTTCAGGAGTGGTTGCCTCCACACCCTTTACATCTAGGTAAGAGAACTGCCTTGTAATTGTTCTCTCTTTGCTGATTGCTGCGGTTTTGCGCACTTGGCTGTCTCTGTTGCTTGTTTATTTCGGGTTCTTCTTCTTCTGACAATTCTCCGCCGCATATGGCGACCTCGTGGTAGACGGAATCTTCTGTCTTTGGAGATTTGGTGGGCTGTACTTTTTGTACTGCACCTCCGGCTGCTTTGTCAGCCATGACCTCGTCTTGTGCATCGGCGAATGTGAGATTTGGTCTGGCAAACAAACTCTGCTGCAGGGTTCTGTCTCTCAGTCCGCAGACGAGCCGGTCTCTCAGACGCTCCTCTAAATTTGAAAATTTGCAGAGACGTGCGGCCTGCCTTAGGCCCGCGATAAACTCGGATGCTGTCTCACCGGGAAGCTGCACTCAGTAGAATTTAAACTGCCATGCCATCACCGACATTTTTGGCTGGAAGTGCCCAGTCAGCTTCTTCTTAAGGTCAGCAAAAGATACTGCTTTGATGGGCGTTGGCGCGAAGAGGTTTTCTGCTAGATCTAAAGTCGCTGGCCCACACACACAGAGCAACGTCGCAGCTTTTAGGCCTTCCTCTGCTATTTGGTTAGCTCGTAGGTAATTCTCTACTCGTGAGAGGTAAGACGGCCAATCTTCTGGATGTTTAATGTCGAATTCTCTGAGTTTGCCAACCTTTGGCATCTTTCCTCAATTCCTACGCTGCTGTTGGATCCTGCTTCTAGACTCAGGGAACGTGTCTTCTGAGCACTCGGCCACTAGTGTAGTTTACTAGCGGGCTAGAGAGGGGGGGAGATGCCTCTTCCCTCCAGCGAGTAATGCTGTCCCCTCGTTACTTCAGCTCTCAGGTAGTGAAGCAGGATCCCATCCTTGTCGCCACTATTATGTCATGGGCTCTGATGAGCAGGAACGAGAGCACGCAGATGAGTACAGAAAAACTCATACTTTATTTAAGCAGAAACTGTACTGAGGATTTGGAGTCACCCTGCCTCAATATATAGCCAGACCTTCTGGAAACAACCAATCAGATTGTACCCATGTTTGCCGCCCAAAGTTGACCAATTGCAGGACCGGAGACGTCCTGTCTGGGTTGCTGGAGAACCGTTAGTTCTCCAGCAACGCACATGGTGATATTCCAAAAGCCAGTGCATAACACTATCTATGTATTATTTATGCATCATTTATCAATCAATCTATCTATCTATCTATCTATCTGTCTGTCTCTCTGTCTGTCTATCCATCCATCTCTGCCTGTATCTCTATCTTTATCTATCTATCTATCTATGTATCTATCTATCTATCTATCTATCTATCTATCTATCTATCTCAGCCTATCTCTCTATCATTATTTATGCATCCTTTATCAATCAATATATCTATCTATCTGTTCTGTACCAGCCTGCTACCGGCCTTGCAGAAAGGCAACCCCTGTACAAACGGCAGAGGCTGGAGAGCGTCTGAGGCTGGAAGGCGTCTGCCAAGTTTAATTCACAAGCAAAACAACAGAACAAGAAACAAAACACCGGAACTGTGATCCTCAAACGGAGCGGTTGCTTTCATCAACCAGCCCTTCCCCAAACACTCCTTTTATTAGAGTTCAGGGCGTGGCCTCCCTGTGCCTCCTTCCGAGGAGTCCCACAGCCTTTCTCTGCTTGTTCCTGCTTGACTGCCTCCTGTGTCGGGCGTCCTTGAACAGGGCCAGCTGTGGGTCATCATCATCCGCACTGTCGGGCTCGCGCAGCTGAGAAGAGGGCCCTGGCTGGGGGCTCTGCGAAGCCTCCAAGCCATCATCAGCAAGTTCGTCTTCAACCCCCTCCTCCTCCCCCTCGTCTGAGTCATCCGAGACATCCGAGCCGGCTGCCGGACCCACAGGCTGGCCCTGAATCACAACACTATCTGTCTGTCTCTCTGTCTGTCTCTCTCTCCATCCATCACTGCCTCTCTGTCTGTCGCTCTGTCTGTCTGTCTATCCATCCATATCTGCCTGTCTCTCTATCTTTATCTATCTATCTATCTATCTATCTATCTATCTATCTATCTATCTATCTATCTATCTATCTATCTATATCAGTGTCTGCCTGTCTCTATCTATCTATTTGTCTGTGTGTCTGTCTCTCTGTCTGTCTGTCTATCCATCCATCACTGCTTGTCTCTCTATCTTTATCTATGTATCTATGTATCTGTCTATCTGTCTGTCTGTCTGTCTGTCTGTCTGTCTGTCTGTCTGTCTGTCTATCTATCTATCTATCTATCTATCTGAAACTGTACTGAGAGATTGGAGTCACCCTGCTTCAAAATATAGCCAGGCCCTATGGTATTAACCAATCAGATTGAAGCCATGCTTGCCGCCCAAAGTTGACCAATTGCAGGACCGGAGACGTCCTGTCTGAGTTGCTGGAGAACCATTAGTTCTCCAGCAACGCACATGGTGATATTCCAAAAACCCAGTACATAACAGCATCAATGTTATGTTTGCTGACTGGAACATAATGTGGGTGATCATAGGTCACCGTGATAAATTCGTTGTCCTGCCCCCACATGTCTCTGTGAGTCCTATTTCTCACAATCCTGGAAGGTCCAGTGATCTTGCTAATTGAATAGTAAAGCTAGAACTATTGTTTTTGAGAAAAGCTTCTGCCAATGCATTGTTGGAGAGGGTGATATAAAATCCTGCCATAGCAAAGGTGACATACTTCAGTAACCTTAACCCAACTGTTGAACTTCTCTGGCCAGCCACCACATTGAACTAGAATCTCTCTTGTGTTTCCCCCCTCTTTACCAGATCACTTTTTAAATTATGTAGGTGTGCTGTTGGTAATTAGGAACCTTTTGGTGCTCCTCAGGGTAAAAAGATCCCCGTAAAGGGTATCCTGTGTAATCTTTTAATCTATACACCACTTTTTCACCCCTCCTCCACAGTTCTGTGATAAGTATTTCTTCCATATAGGTTTGCTGATACAGTGAGGGGGAAAAATATTTGATCGCCTGCCGATTTTGTACATTTGCCCACTGACAAATAAGTGATCAGTCTATAATTTTAATGGTAGGTTTATTTTAACAGTGAGAGACAGAATAACAACAAAAAAACCAGAAAAACATGTTTCAAAAAAGTTATACATTGATTTGCATGGCAAACTTCAGACAGGCCTGTACATGTGCTTTCTTGAGCAGGAGGATCTTCTGGGCACTGCAGGATTTCAGTCCTTCACAGCGTAGCGTGTTACCAATTGTTTTCTTGGTGACTATGGTCCCAGCTGCCTTGAGATCATTGACAAGATCCTCCTGGGTAGTTCTGAGCTGATTCCTCACTGTTCTCATGATCATTGAAACTCCATGAGGTGAGATCTTTCATGGAGCCCCAGACCGAGGGAGATTGACAGTTATTTTGTGTTTCTTCCATTTGCGAATAATCGCACCAACTGTTGTCACCTTCTCACCAAGCTGCTTGGCAATAGTCTTGTAGCCCATTCCAGGCTTGTGTAGGTCTACAATCTTGTCCCTGACATCCTTGGACAGCTCTTTGGTCTTGACCATGGCAGAGAGTTTGGAATCTGATTGATTGATTGCTTCTGTGGACAGGTGTCTTTTATACAGGTAACAAGCTGAGATTAGGAGCACTCCCTTTAAGAGATTGCTCCTAATCTCAGCTCATTACTTGTATAAAAGACACCTGGGAGCCAGAAATCTTGCTGATTGATAGGGAATCAAATACGTATTTCACTCATTAAAATGCAAATCAATTTATAACTTTTTTGAAATGCATTTTTTCTGGAACTTTTGTTGTTGTTATTCTGTCTCTCACTGTTAAAATAAACCTACCATTAAAATTATAGAGTGATCATTTGTCAGTGGGCAAAATGAGCAGGGGATCAAATATTTTTTCCCCTCACTGTACCTCCTTAAAAACTTTCCCTTCAGTCTAGATACCCTAACATGACCACCCACCTTGTTAGTTTTCTTTTTTTTTTACTTTTTAACATTTTCCCGTACAGTCTTGTCCACACCTCCCTTTCATTAGACAAATTTAAGGTATTAGGAGCTAGTGTACCTAGATGCTACGATGGAAAGTGCCATTTTACCCCTGAAGAATATCAACATGATGATGGGTATTTCCAGGTGCAACATACCTCCAGACTTTATTTTTCAGGGTGCAATTAAATCTCTCTATAATGGTGGCTTTAGTTTCACTATAGGTGACAAAATAATGAATGCTATAATGTGCCAAAAGTTTCTTTAGAGAAATATTTAAGAACTCTTTACCCACCTCTGATTGCAACTTTTGAGGTCTCTGTCTTGTTTTGAAGATGTTCTGGAAGGCAGAAGCCACCTCGCATCCTGACTTGTGAGATAAAAGGGTGGCCCAGACATACATGGTTAGCACTTGGATAACTGTTAAGATAGCTTTTTCTGCTGTTTTCCTTAGAAAATTTGTAGATATCTAAATTTATACACCACCCATCTTGCCATTGAAAGCAACTCTGGGAAGCTTACAGTCCAATAAAATAGAAATATAAAATACAGTTATAAATATAGACACAGTTAAAATTATAAGAGTTAGAGAAAAAGAGTAAAAAACCCAAGAGCTCACGTTGAGCAAGGGTGGTGTCATCTGCCACTGCACCAACCATTTCCAGCTTGAAGCGTCTCTATTGAGGCCCCATGCCAACTGGCAGAGCCATATCTGAAGGCCCTTTCTGAAGGCCAGAAGGGTGGGGGTAGACCTTACCTCTGGTGGTAGGATGTTCCAAAGGGCAGGACCATAGCAGAAGTCTCTTCTCTTAGACCCCCTCCAGCTAGAATTCCTTGGCTGACAGGATCCACAGTAGGCCTCTTCCACAAGAACACATGGTACTGGCCAATCCCACTGGGGCAAGATGGTTCTTCAGATATCCTGGACCCATGCCACAAAGAGCTTTAAAGGTGATAACCAACACCTTGACTTGGACCTGGACAGATTGGCAGCCAGTGCAGCTCATGTAACTGTGGTGTTACATGTGCCACCCTAGGGGCCTCCAAAACTGTCTGTGCTGCTGGATTCTGGGCCAATTGTAGCTTCTGAATGCTCCTCAAGGATAGCCTCATGTAGCGCAAATTACAGTAATCCAGTTGAGAGATGACCAGGGTATGAGTGACTGAGTGCAGGGCCTCACTTTCCAGGAAAGAGCACAACTGGTGCACAACACAAAATTGTGCAAAGGCTTTCCTAGGCACAACTGCCACCTGCTCCTCAAGCAGGAGTTGTTAGTCTAGGAGAACCCCCAAATTGCACACAGGATCTGTCTGGGGTAGTGCAACCCCACCCAGAACTAAAGATGATAGACCTCTGGATCATGAGGCTCCATGCACCCACAGCCACTCCATCTTACCAGGGTTCAGCTGAAGCCTGTTGTCCCCCATTCAGGCCCCTGCAGCCTCCAGGCACTGCAAAAGGACAGTCACGGCATCACTTGGATCACCCAGGATGCAGATATACAGTTGAGTATCATCAACATATTGATGATACCTCATGCCATGGTGTTGGATGATCTCACCCAGTGGTTTCATGTAAATGTTAAAAAGGAGGGGAGAGAGTAACCATGGACTGGACTTTTTGCCCCCTATCAACACTGATTGGAACAAACCTTGAAGTAACTGAACCAGTACAACACTGTACCGCCCAGTCCCAGATCCCATAGCTAACCCAAAAGGGTACCATGGTATAAAAGTGGGATACTTTTGACTTCCGGTGGCGACGCGACGCTGAAGACAGCCATCTCCGGGCTGTCCGCTCCGCGGCTTTGTTGAATTGCTGAAAACAGCGCCGATCAGCTGTTTTGGTGATTCGGAAGCCCCCTCCCCGGGAGAAGAGGAGGGGGTGAGGCCCCAGGTAGGGGTTGAGCTCTCCGGGGCCGCCTGAGCTCTAAGTTTGGGCGGCTGAAGGATCGAGCCCCCCCGAAGCCTGGGTTTGCTCCAGGCTGCGCAGCGCCTCTGCTCCGGGATTTATGGAGCAGAACCAAGCGTTAGCAACCACCCCTGCCAGAAGGAAAGACTCTCGAGTGTGAAGACGCAGGCAGAGCGGTACAGGAGGTCAAGGTGAAGTGGACTTTTACTCTCTAGTTCAATGGACTTTATGGCTTTTAAAAGTGAAAGTGCGCAGTAAGTGTAATTGGGGGAAGATGGCGACTAAAACTTCTAAAGTTCTCCGGAGTGCGGGGGCTTCCCCGGTGCAACAGACCTCGTTGCAAGCTTTGCTTCCTCCTGCACCTGCTCCGGCATTGACGCTTAAGGATTTACAGGATGCCTTTGAAAAGCATTCACAATTAATGTCAGATATGATGGATGAAAAGATGGAAAAGCTGGAGGAGAAACTGGAGGAGAAGATGGAAGAGAAGTTTAGAGCAATGAGGGCAGACATCTTGCCTGCAATTGAAGGTGTGGCCGTATGTGTTCAATGTTTGGATGAAAAAATGGAGGATCTTAGTCAAAAGAATTCCATATTAGAAGCAAAAGTATTAGAGAATGAAAATACAATGGATAAAATGGACGGAGACTTGACCCTCGTCCAGTACCATCAGATGGAGTTTGCTATCAGAATCAGAGGCTTAAAAGAGAATCCTAAAGAACATTTAAAGCAGTTGGTCTCTGAGGCTTTGGAAGCGGTACTGGGTCAGTCAGCAGCTGAAATTGAGGGAAGTATAGACAAAATCTTTCGTGTGAACTCATGGATTGCAAGGCAGAGGAAGTTACCTAGAGATGTGGTGGTTTACTTTACAAAGAGAGCAATTAGGGATGAAGTTATCCAAGTTGCTTATGATACTAAGCTTGTGGTTGCTGAGCAAGAAGTTTTGGTTTTAAAAGAGATTCCTCCAAAAATCTTAAGGAGAAGGAAAGATTTTGCCTTTTTGGCACAGGAACTTAAGAAATGTGACATCAAGTTTAGATGGGAGATTCCAGTGGGCATGGTGGTGATGCATGAAGGCAAAAGACACCGTTTGGTCACAGTGACTCAGGCACGTGATTTTTACAGTAAAGTTTTAAAAGCAACCCCTCCACCACTTTTGGAATCTGTAAAGAGAAATGGCGAGGGAAAGCCTCAAGATGCTGAAGGAATACAGACAGAGGAGAATGGTACTGGAGGGGATCAAATTACAGTTTCATCGGCAGCAACTAGAGAGCAGAGGATGACGCGTGCCGCCTTAAGACGAGTGAGACAAGAGCAAGAGCAAGATCAGCAGAAAGTTATGGAACCTCCAAAGCGTACTTATAGCGAAACTGGGAGGGGCGCGGCCTAAGGAAGTTAAAGGGGTCCTGGCAGACGTGCTCCAGAAGCTTCGGGATGCCAAGAATGGCGACTAAGTTCCTAACCTGGAATGTTAATGGATTAAACTCACCACAGAAGAGAAAGAAAGTTTTTCAATATTTAAAACAATTTAAGACTGACGTTATCTGCTTGCAAGAAACGCATATTAGGGTTATGGACCAAAAGTACTTGTTGAATTCAAGGTTGGGTACGCAATTTATTGCTTCTGCAATGAATAAGAAAAATGGAGTGGTTATTTATGTTAAGAATACTCTGACAGCGGAACTAATTGAAGTAGATAAACAAGGAAGATATGTTATGATAGATTTGCTGTTAGAAGGCAAAAAAACGCTTTTAGTTGGACTGTATGCTCCTAATCAACAACAAGCTGACTTTTATAGTTCACTACATACAAAGATTACCCAGTTGGGTTATAAATCTTTTATTTTTATGGGAGATTGGAATGGTGTCTTGGATGTACAGCTGGACAAATCTGGTTTTTTTAAACATGCCCCGAGTCATGCTAGATTGCCTAAATCTTTTTTTGAAATGAAGGATGATCTGGAATTGCGAGACATTTGGCGAGAAACACATTTACATGAAAAGGATTATACTTTTTTTTCTGATAGACACCAATCTTTTTCTAGGATTGATTTTATATTACTGAGTAATGATTTTTTTTCTAGGATTAAGAAGATAAAGATTTGTGCAAGAACTATATCTGACCATAGTCCAGTCTGGTTAGAGATCAACAAGGACAATAGAGATAGGCGCTCCTGGCGTGTAAATGAGAATTTGTTTAGAAATCAGAGAAATGTGGAAGAATGCAAAAAGCAGATGAAGGATTTTTTTTGAAATTAATATGAACAAGGATACTTCTATGGACATGGTTTGGGATGCTAGCAAAGCCTTTATGAGAGGGATGTTAATATATATGAATAATAAATACAGACGTAGTTTGGAAGTTAGGAGGAAAGAACTGGAGAATGAAATTAGGGAAAAAGAAAAGGCCCTAACTTTGAATCCATCGGATGTGAAGATTAAAGAGGTTATTAACTTGCTAAGAGGACAATTTGATAAGTTGATGGCTGATCAGGTGGCAACTAACTTACGGTTTGCTAGGCATAATACTTTTTGCAATGCCAATAAACCAGGTAGGTGGTTAGCTTACAGGTTAAGGAAAAAACAAAGGGCTTCTAACATAGATAAAATTGAACATAAAGGCAAGGTTGTGTTTCAACAGGATCTTATTAAGGAAGCCTTTGTGGACTTTTATTCCAAATTATATGCTAAAGATAAGATTAATGAAACAGACATTGACGTATATCTGAAGAATGCTAACATCCCAGTTCTTACACAAGAACAAAAGGAAGAGATTAATCAGTTGATAACAGAAGAAGAAATTCTTTTAGCAATTAAGCAACTGAAGGTGGATAAAGCGCCAGGTACGGATGGACTGACTGCGGTCTATTACAAAAATTTACAATCAGAGATGATAAAGCCATTAAGGGAATTGTTTCAGACAATTCAAAGGGGAGGAAGGGTGCCTCCGTCTTGGAGAACTGCTTTTATTTCTTTGATTCCGAAGGAAGATCAGGATGTTACTCAAGTAAGAAACTACAGACCAATATCACTTTTAAATACAGACTACAAGATATTTGCTAAGGTTTTAGCTAATAGATTGATGAGGGTTTTGCAACAGATGATTCATGGGGATCAAACGGGGTTTATTAGTGGTAGACAAATGAAAAATAATGTGAGGCATATAGTTGATGTGGTGGAGTTTTTGGAAAGGAACAACCAGATCCCTGCGGCGTTA
This sequence comes from Vipera berus, assembly GCF_964194415.1. Taxonomy (NCBI): domain Eukaryota; kingdom Metazoa; phylum Chordata; class Lepidosauria; order Squamata; family Viperidae; genus Vipera; species Vipera berus. The sequence continues at coordinate 38,387,812 of NC_138210.1, read as the reverse complement.
ATCTTTCTAGATGCTGAAAAAGCTTTTGATCAACTGGATTGGGAATTATTGATGAAAGTTTTAGATAAAATGAATTTTGGGGATAAATTTTTACAACCAATTAGGGCATTATATCAAAAGCAAACTGCCCGAATAATAGTAAATAATAGCCTGACTGAAGTATGCAATATTGAGAAGGGCACAAGACAAGGGTGTCCGTTATCACCTCTATTATTTGTTTTAACATTGGAGATATTATTGATAAAAATACGGAATTCGGAAAAAATTAAGGGTATCCAAATTAGAGATCAGGATTATAGATTGAGGGCGTTTGCAGACGATCTGGTTGTTATGGTGACCCAGCCAGAAAACTCTGTTGTGGACCTGATGGAGATAATAATGCAATATGGGAAGGTTTCTGGATTTAAGGTTAATGTACAAAAAACAAAAATTTTAGCCAAAAACATGACAGCATTGCAAAAGGCCCTTTTAGAAGGATTAACTGGATTTGAGATTGTTAAAAGGGTTAAATATTTGGGGGTGTATTTGTCACCCTCCAATGCAAAGTTATATAAAAATAATTATGAAAAGTTATGGGGAAAAATTCAAAAAGAATTGGAGAGCTGGGAAAAACTGCAACTGTCTTTGCTGGGAAGAATTGCAGCAGTGAAAATGAATGTCCTGCCTAAATTTTTATTTTTATTTCAAATGATACCGATTCTTAAAAAAGACTCTAATCTAGAAGAATGGCAACGGGGTATCAATAAATTTGTGTGGGCAGGGAAAAGGCCACGAGTTAAACTTAAGATTATGCAGGATACGCGTGAAAGAGGTGGTCTTAAAATGCCCAATCTTAAATTATATTATGAAGCTGCTGCGTTGTCAGGAATAAGTGATTGGATTAATTTGACACAAGGGAGATTGTTAAATCTTGAGGGCCACGACCTGTTATTTGGCTGGCATGCATATTTGTTGTATGATAAGAAGGTAGATAATGTGTTTAAAGTGCATATTTTAAGACAGTCATTGTTGAGAGTTTGGAAGAAGTATAGACATAAGTTAGACTACAAGATGCCGTTGTGGGCAATCCCGAAACATGCAATAGAAAACATAAATGTTGGCTTCAAACATGATGTGACTACGTACAAGGAGATCTTAAGCTTGGAGAGGAACGTCTGGTGTTTGAAGCCGTACAATCTTTTGCGAGATGAGAAGATCGTTCAAACTTGGTTTCAATATGGTCAATTACGTGCCAGGTGGAAAGAAGACCAGAAAATTGGTTTCTCAATGACTGATGAAAATTTGGTAAAGCAAATTAGAAACCAGGGTCCAGCACATATCAAACGGATTTATCTTGCATTGATAGATATTGACTCAGAAACAGAACTTGTTAAAGACTGTATGATAAAATGGGCTCAGAATATTCAAGAAGTTATTACAATGGACACGTGGGAAAAGATCTGGGTGAGGAACGTAAAATTTACGCAAGCCCAGAACCTAAGAGAGAACTTTTATAAAATGTTTTATAGATGGCATTTAGATCCTAAGAAGCTTGCAAGTATGTATCCGAACTATCAACCTAAATGTTGGAGATGTGGTGGCGAAGATGCAACGTATTTTCATATATGGTGGACCTGCAAAAAGGTTAAGGCTTTTTGGATAAAAATTTGGTGGAATATGCAGAAGATCTTCAAGCAAAGGATAAAGTTTTGTCCGCAATTGTTTTTATTGGGCATAATTACAGATGCTACTGTTGTGGACATTAAGTTGATGTTGAATTTAATCACAGCAGCAAGACTCTTAATAGGTCAATATTGGAAGAAGGAGGAACTGCCGACTATAGAAGAATGGACTCTAAAAGTTTCTGACCTGGCGGAAATGGCAAAGATTTCGGCTTATTTGAAAGATCATTCGCAAGAACGTTATATTATGGAGTGGAAAAAGTGGATTGATTATATCCAGAACAAATATGGGACTAAAAAGTTTCACCTAGCATTTGAATAAGTTTTCTTTTCTTTTTTTTTTCCTTTTTTATGTAATATTAGTATTGCTTGTAGTCATTTCATATGAGCTAGAGTGCGATAGACTTAATAGTTTATTGTTGTTAGCATATGGATGTTTATGATTGTTCTTTGTTTTTATACCTTGTACTTAGCTCTGGGAAGTCGGGGGGGAGGGGGGAATGGGGGGAGGGATAGGGAGGGTTAGGTAGGGGTGGGTGGAGGGAGGGGGGGATTGTTAAAGATAAAATGTATTGTAAAACTTTTCAATAAAAAAAAGTGGGATACTTTTAGCTGCTTGCTTCCTACATGGCTGTTGAAAGAAACATCTTCATCAGGGTCCAGTCCAAGCCGGGAATAATCAAAATTGAGACTGCTTTAGAAAGAAGGTTGTAGTTTATTGAAGAGAAGAGCCAGACAGAAAGATGGCTCTGGAAAAACAACTGACCACATGGAGCAGAGTGGTGGGCTTTTATACCTTCTGGGGCTCTTGAGGTCATTTCCTGTTCCTGTTTGAGGCTTTCTATTTCCTGTGTCATGTACTTTGACCTGAATCTGAGTGTGCCCTTTTGGTATTGGTCGGTTAATCCTATTATGTCCTGTCTTAGAGTTTGGGTGGGGTATGTAGATTTTAAAGGTCTTTGTCTTCCTAATTTCTTCAGTTTCTAGCTGGAAGGCTCCAACCTTTCTGAAAAGAATATTGAATTTGCATTTCTAAAACCTGACTTCTGCCTAGGGACTGGGCTGATTTCTGGGGGCTGGTTTCTGTTTTTTTTAAAAAGATCTTCTCCATTATTCCTTTGGAGAAATATATTCTGCCCCTTTTTAATATTTCCCCCCAAAAAATCTGTTAGATGTTTTTGTGCCAGCCATGGCAGATCCCCAAAAAGGTCATCAGATGGAAGCAAAGAGGCATCTTTGCTCCCACTGGTGGGTCAGGGGTCCCCGGCCCCTGCAGCCCCATTGGAGAGAGTTAATTGGTAAGGGAGGGGCTGAGGACCCCCTTATAAAAACCTCTGCTCAGGGGCTGCTCTTGTCTGCTCTCTTTGTTCTCTCTTCTGCTTGCTTGCTTGCTGATCCATGAGCTCAATCCAGGCATGGATGCCTCCATGCCAGGGAACTCTTTCCCTTTACTCTATCGTTAATAAAGCTTAATCTGATTGCATCCCTGCGTGCTGCTCTTTTTACTTGGAAGCACCTTAACGAACCATCGATCTTGTGAGACCATCTCACAAATTGGTAGAAAGAGGATGGTTTAAGGCAACGCTTCCAAGCCAGCAGCTACAAGCAAGATGCCTGGAGGTTCCAGCAAGAACCCATTTGAGACAGATGGCAGGAGATCCCCGATTGTGACCAGGTGTCTTCAATCAAGAACGGCAGCCCTGCATCCAGCCCCTGATGCAAGCTCTGCTCCAGGTGAGATGACCTCTATTCCCCCAGAGGACCCAGCGGAGTGCCAGGGACCCCTTCGCATGCCTCCCTACAGCTGCAAGCCACAGAGGGAAGCATGGAAGGCTTGCAGTCCACCCAAGACTGCCCAGACGCAGCGGAAACGGCCCGGGCCCAAGACAGGCGCCGTGTGGACCAGATGACTGATCAGGAACGCAAGGAGCTGCTCCTAAAGTTCCGTGCAGCTCAAAGGACGCCATAAGCCTCTCCACGAGGGATGCCAGCGCAGGGGGCCTCTGGACACTGGGTAAGTCCTTCCCCAGCGCCCACGAGGCCCCCTAACATGGCGCCGGCCACCCTGGGGGACCCCAGGGCCCCGGAGCTTTTGGCGGAAAATTTCCCGCCAAACTGTGATCTGCAACTTCCGGGGCCAACCGGAACCAAGATGGCGGCCCCCAGGACACCCACATGGCTTGATAGGCCTCAGCCAAACCTCGAGGCCCAGCAATCGGTGGCATCCAGCCGAAGCGGCACGGAAACCACCCCGTCTTCCCCACCAGAAAGCCTCAAGGCCTATGATGGCCTCAAAGCCTGCCCAGCTGAGACTGCTATAGCAGAGATTGGAGCAACTATCCGAACCCTGTTTGCAGCTCTGGAGGCCAAAACGACCGCGGCCTTGACATCGGGGGTAGCCAGCCTCCCTCGCTACCCCCAGGAGCCTCCCGGAGGAGCTCCAAGGCCTCCAACCCTCTCCCTAGGGCCTAACTGCCGGGAGGCGTCCGGCCTGGAGCCTCCCAGCTACGTCCTGCAACCCCAGAGGGCCCCCAGTGAACCCCCGGGCCCTCCGGCCTACTTTTCACCACCGCCCAGACGCCCTGCTTGCCAGATGGTCTTCGGGGGGCCTCCGGACGAGGCCCTTTCCTCCAGCGCCGTCTTCAGCCGCCTCCAGGGTCTTCAGGACCAGCGATGGGCTCCTCCGGGCGATCCTGGGCGTCCCTGTGCCATCCCGGCCCCATCCTGCAACTTTCGCCCCCCAGTGAGTGTTCCAATGCCGGGGGGGCTTCAGGAGGAATCTTCGGGGCTTCAGCGGCCTTCAGCCCCTCTTCAGGCCCAAATCCCGGCCTGAAGGCCTAGGCCTGGCTCAGAGACAGAGAGAGAAACGTCCGCTCTCTCCGCCCCCTGGGCTCAAATGAATTCTGAGCGCGCCCAGTCGGGGCCCTCCGCCTCCTGGGCTGAAATGAACTCTGAGCATGCCCAGTCGGGGCCATCCATAAATCAGAGAAAAATACCTTTACCCGCCAGCAGAGGGATCCCTCTTCCATTCACCTCAATGGAGAGCTCTAAGATGTATATAAATGGACAAAGAGCTGGGGAAAATTTTTTTCATTCCCAGATCGCTTCATCTGCTTCTGCATTCTCAAATAAATTTGAAAGACTGCGCCTTGGGGGGGGAAATTTCAGCAGCTGGAATAAAGAAGTGCAGATGTATCTATTAGAGCAAGGGACTCTAAAGATGGTTCTGGACCCCCCACCTCTTCCCTGGGGACCCCAAGAAGAGTGGTATCATAGGAAAGCATATACCACTCTACTGAGCTCACTGGATGCTAACTTGTACTCCAGCATTCCAGATGGGCTCACAGCTGGTGAAGTTTGGCGGTTATTATACAATTTATTCAACAGCGACACCATCGGTTCGATCACCAGACTCACAACTGAGTTTTACACCACCAGACTCAGATTTGGAGCTAACATAGCCGAGCACCTGGGAAAATTGAAAGCACTCAGGGCAGAACTGATGTTCAGAGACTACCTTGTACCTGAGGCGAACATGGTCGCCGTCATTCTGGCTTCCCTGGACAAAAATTGGAGCAGTTTCATTGTTTCACTGGAGGCGACAACGAAGGAAGTCATGACTCTGCCCTACCTCACAGGGAGGCTCATTGAAGAAGACAGGAGGCGAAGAGATGCAGGAGAATACACCAGAGCCACCACCCAGCGAGCCAGCAGGAGGCACCACAACTCAGAGCAGGTTAATGCTCTACTTAAGTGTTTCATCTGTGGCTCTGAGGGACATCTGAAGAAGGACTGCCCCCATCAACATCAAGGCCCCAAGCGTGGTCCCAATCAAGGAAGGGGCAAGGGGCAAGGAAGGGGGCGTGGCGGGGGCAAAGGTAGTGCCAAGGGCAATTTTGTGCATACTTGTCCTCTCACCCCCACCACAAAGGCTGATAGCCCCACTGACTTATGGTTACTGGACTCTGGAGCTTCATCTCACATTACCAATATGAAACAAGGGTTTAAAAGGTTAAAGAAAATTAACTCATCTGTCAAGGTGGCCAATGGTGATAAGGCTTTGGTTGTTGGGGAGGGCACTGTCTCTGTACCCGGACTAGGAAATGTTGAAGGGGTACTGCATGCTCCCTCCATTGCCAACAACCTATTAAGCATTATCAAATTATGTGCCGATGACAGGGTGGAAGTTTTATTTGGCAAAGGGGGAGGTCATGTCACCCGGAACCAGAGGGTCATTGGAAGTATTGCCATCATAAATGGTTTGCCATACTTCTCCCCCGAGAACCCAGCCACAAGGGACAGTCCACCGGGTGCCACCTCAGGAGGGAAAGAGCCTGCGCATGGAAAGAGAGAAAGCCCCCACAGCCAGCCCCAAGGCTGTCTAAAGAGCGCAAGGCCGAAGCGGTTGCACCCAAGCCACCTCAGCCAGCCCCACGGCTTTCCAAGAGCAGTGTGGACAAGAAACCCGAACCTCAGCAGGCACCTAAAGCACCGCTCAAGGCAACCAGAGCCAAGAGGGAGTCAGTGGGGAAGCCGCTCCACGATAAGTGTGCCCATCTCTTACACCGAAGATTAGGTCATGCGAGCTTCCCTGTGGTTAAAAATATGGGAGAGTTTGCTGAGGGAGTCCAGCTCAAGGATTGTGAGGTGTTCCTGGACTGTGCCATCTGTAAGAGGACAAAGAGGAAGGCTGCCCCCATCCCTAAGGTGTCACTGCGTAAGGCCCAATACCCGTACCAACTAGTACATGTTGATTTGGTTGGGCCATTCACACCATCCCTAGGGAAAAGACAGTATTTTCTCACTGCCGTTGATGATTTTTCACGATATGGCCACGTGTATACCCTCACAGAAAAATCCGAAGCCTTTGACGCCATAAAATCACTGTACAACTTTGTAGAGACCCAGTATAAGACCAAGATCGCACAACTGCAAAGCGACCGCGGGGCAGAGTTCATGTCCCGAAAATTCCAGGACTGGGTAAGGCGTAAGGGCATCCGCCATTTTCTTACAGCGCCATTCACTCCTGCTCAGAATGGCGTGGCAGAGAAAAGAAATGGAATCCTGCAAACTATGATGCGTAGTCTGATTGCGGACGCTGGGGTCGCAGAATCATACTGAGCAGAGGCGGTGCACTACGCCAATTACACCTTAAACCGCACCTGGAGCAGCGTTGTGGACCAGACCCCATATTTCCTGGTCCACAGTAGGAAGCCAAGTCTGGGACACTTGCGTGTGTTTGGCTCCTACGCTTGGGTGCACATCCCCAAGCAGCTGCGGAAGAAGGGGAGATCTGTCTCCCAGAGACTGAGGTTCTTGGGCTATGCTCCTGGCTCCAAGGCCTACCGTTTCCTGGGAGAGGGGGGCAGGACTGTGACTTCCCAATCTGCCTCCTTCAAAGAGGACTCCAATTGGACCCAGATCCACTCAAATGATCTGAGCCCATATGTCAACCGACCCAGCAAGGACACACCGACCACAACATCACCTGAGACGACCACATACCCTGCCACCGACGAAAGTGAGGAACAAGAGGAAGATGTCATCGTACCTGGTTCAGATGGGGAGGATGAGCCATCTAGTCCCAAGGGGGAAGACACGCCGTCTTCACCCCCAGCGACGCCTCAAAGACCCATGATGCCCAGCACTTGGGACCGAGGGTCTACACGTCCCAATTATGAAATGCCAGCAGACGTGGAACCCGCAGAAGAAAAGGGCGGTGAGTGGCAGAAGGTCAGGAGATCAAAGCGGTCCAACGAAGGGATCCCGCCAAAGAGAATCGACATTGGGCACATCACGTCCATCAACAGCGTTGTGGTCACCCCAAAATCCTTCTCTGACATCCAGGAGCTTCCCATCAAAGTACAGGAGAAATGGCAGCTCGCGATGGAGCAGGAGATGGCGAGCCTGAAAAAGCTCAAGGTCTTCACCCCCCAGCAACCACCAAAGGAGAGGAAAGTCATTGGCACAAGGTAGGTTTTCAAGGCCAAACCACTTGCCAATGGCCTCTACCTGTATAAGGCCTGTTTGGTAGCTCAGGGGTTCGCCCAGCACTACATGGAGGACTACGAGGAGACCTACTCTCCAACCATCCGGGCAGAGAGCGTCAAGGCCGCCGTCGTAACTGCAGCCGCTCTGGGGGAAGAAGTTTTCCAGTTCGACATCCAGACGGCTTACCTCCACGCCAACTTGGACTGGCAGATCTACGTGAGGGCCCCTCCTGGCTACCAGCAGGAAGGGGAAAATACATGGCTGCTCCGAAAAGGGTTATACGGCCTCAAGCAGTCGGGGAAACTATGGTACGACTGCCTTAGAATAAGTTTAGAGCGAGTTGGTTTCAGTGCATCCCATGCAGATGAATGTGTTTTCACACGGAACTCCAAGGGTACCACAGAACGGGTGTTAGTTTATGTGGACGACCTCCTATATGTAGGGCCTGACAAGGAAGGGTGTGATGAATTTGCCAAGGCCCTGGGGGAAAAGTTTACCCTGAAGTCTTTGGGGCGGGTTGACAAGTACTTGGGTGTGCACATCTTGGCCACTAAGGGGGGGTTCGCTCTATGTCAGAAAGAAAAGATAGAGGAGTTATTGGCCAAATGCAAAATGGCAGAATCTAACCCAACGTGTAGCCCGATACAAAGTGACTATTACAATCACACTCACAAGGACGGTCCTGAGTTCACAGATAATAAGCTTTACAGATCTGTGATTGGCTCCTTGCTATATATCAGCAATTGGAGCAGGCCTGACATAGCTTTAGCTGTGAATCTACTGTCCAGGCATGTGGAACACCCAAAGGAATTCCACTGGACTGCTGTTAAGAGGGTACTTAGGTACCTCAGGGGCACGACCGATGCTCTCCTTGTGCTGGAGCCAGAGAAGGGGAAGACGGCCCAGCTCTCTGCTTACCCGGACGCAGACTGGGCTGGAGACACTAAGAGTAGACGGAGCTCCTCTGGTTTCCTCATATTGCTAAATGGCTGTCCTATCCATTGGCATGTTAGGCAGCAAAAATTTGTTTCTTGCTCCACGGCCGAGGCGGAATATGCCAGCCTGTCAGACACGGCCAATGACTTGATTTGGTTCGATGCTCTGATAACGAGCATCTGGGTTCCTCCTCCTCTGCCCATCCAAATTCAAGAGGATAATACGGCTGCAATTGCAATCTCGGGGGCATATGCAGTGGGCTCTAGGTCCCGCCACATAGACATACGCTATAAAAATGTCAGGTAGCTTGCCAAAATGGGGTTTATATATGTTGAGCATTGTAATACAACTGACCAGATAGCTGACCTGTTCACCAAACCTGTTCCCATTGACCGGCACAACCTTCTGTGTAAGCGTTTGTGTTTGGTCTTCTGAACGTGTATATGCATGTCTATGACACCTGCTCGCCCCCTCACATACATTCACTGGTCCCTGTCATTGGCTGGCAAGAAGGAGAATTGTTAGATGTTTTTGTGCCAGCCATGGCAGTTCCCCAAAAAGGTCATCAGAGGCATCTTTGCTCCCACTGGTGGGTCAGGGGTCCCCGGCCCCTGCAGCCCCATTGGAGAGAGTTAATTGGTAAGGGAGGGACTGAGGACCCCCATAAAAACCTCTGCTCAGGGGCTGCTCTCTCTGCTCTCTTTGTTCTCTCTTCTGCTTGCTTGCTTGCTGATCCATGAGCTCAATCCAGGCATGGATGCCTCCATGCCAGGGAACTCTTTCCCTTTACTCTATCATTAATAAAGCTTAATCTGATCGCATCCCTGCGTGCTGCTCTTTTTACTTGGAAGCACCTTAATGAACCATCGATCTTGTGAGACCATCTCACAAATTCTCTCTGGATTCTTCCCACACGGCATTAATTCAGAAACTGCAAAATATAAAACATATCCTATTAGCATGCTATCTCCACCAACATACTTTACAGAACAATATATAAAAACCATTTACTTACCCTCTCCATGTCCTTTGCTGGGAGATAAAGATGATCTAGTCACCATTTCACAGACTGCTCAGTAATACAGAATATGTCCTGTTTTCCACTGTTCCTCATCAGTAACATTACAACATCATTTGCAACATCCATACAAAATCGATCTGAAATGATTGTTTTATCAAAACCTTGAAAACACATTTTCTTTTATACTGTCAAAAGAGGACTTGAGTTGCCCCACATGTTGGTGGTATCTAATAATGTAAACATATTTGCAAAACCTTTATTAAACTCTTCTTTGGCATCTGAGGCTGCTATGTTATTTTCCAAAGCATGTCAGCATTTTTTAAACAACAGAACACAGCTGCTGTAACTGAAGCACTAAGCGCTTGATGGGACACCAGTGCATGTGAAGAATCACCTCTCTGACAAGTCTGAACATCCCTTCTGGCCATGGTTAGAGACACTGCACCCACACTGCCATGCTGTCCTTTTTAAAATAACCACCACAAACACATCTGTACAGAATTGCTGCTTTGACATTTATTTTATTTTTAAACCCCTAATAGGCCTCATTATTTTATTCATAGTAAGTTCTTCTTTGGCTGCAGATTTTTTGCAGTTTTGAGTTTCTGTGAGATCCCTGTAATTAATTCTCTGTTCATTTTTCCTGACTTTGCTGCAGGGGTAGAACAATCTTATAAAGGGCATCCTTACATGTATTTGCAAAACAGGCTTTTTCAGTTTTACAAATAGCAAAATACTGTTGCAGGAAGTGGTGTGTAAACAGACTAGAAAAGAAGGGGGTAAAATTCATTTCTAGCATTAAAAAGGCATGTGGATCTGAACAGAGCTGGAAGGGACTTTGGAGGTCTTCTAGTCCAGCCCCCTGCCCAAGCAGAACCTATACAATCTCAGACAAGTGACTATCCAGTCTCTTCTTAAAAACCTCCAGTGATGGAGCACCCACGATTTCTGAAGGCAAGCTGTTCCACTGGTTAATTATCCTCACTGTTAGGAAATTTCTCCTTAATTCCAGGTTGCTTCTCTCTTTGCTCAGTTTCCAACCATTGTTTCTTGTCCTGCCCTCTGGTGCTTTGGATAATAATTTGACCCCCTCTTCTTTGTGGCAGCCCCTCAAATACTGGAATATTGCTGTTGTGAGATTTAAAAACCCAAAATTTGATACTCACAACTCAAAGACAAGTCTGGTTAACAAAAACAAAGATTTATTGAAAAGAAATTGAAAATAATAAAGAAAATAATAAAGAAAGAAAACGTTTGCAAACGTGGCCTCTTAGACCCTTCCCAAGTTGGATTGGGTTCGAAGAGCGCGCTGAGCAAGTTTCAAAGCAAGCATTTATACTTTCTTTTCTCGATACATGCCCCCCCCCTTGAGAAACTTAAGTTAGTCTTTGAAGTCATTTACATTTCTAAAAGATCTTCTTTGAACCTTTACTTCCAAAAGACTTATTGTAACAACTTCCTTACATCCGTCACTACACTATCTTGTTTTACTCACCTTCTTGAGGTGAGTATCCTTTTTAACATTTCAAAAGAACTTTGTTGATTACCATGTGTGAATTCTCTGTATAAGCAGGAAATAGATGGCCCCCACATCTTAGTGTTACATTTGATACAATTCATTGGTGTTACATTTGGTGTTACATTTGGTACCATTTATAAAAGAATAACCTTTATTTATTTTCCTTTAATTCCACCCTTTTTCTCTTCTACCTGAATTATTCTTTTATACTTTTAGGAATTCATCATTTCCTAATTTTTTTTCAAATTTGTGTGGAAGCAAGTTATTGTATTCTGAATCTTCTTTCCCCAACCCTTGTTTTCCTACCTTCATTATTAACATTGTTTCTTTTTTCCCATTTTCAACTGAAGTTGTTATTAAAGTCATACTTTTCATTGTTCGTCTTATTAGTATTTGTATGAGAGCAATCAAACATGGTAAAAACATAATAGCCAAGAATCCTAGTATTGCAAATTTTGCTAGTTCTTTCCAATTTGCAAACCACCCTCCAAACCAATTATTTACCCCATCTAAGGTCAACCCCTTCCAGGTTTGGACTGGGACATGAGCTAATTTTATCATTTTGTCTGTAATTTCCTTTACTACCATACCACTCTCATCTACTTCAATGCAGCAATTGCTCAGATTAAATTTTCCACACACACCTCCTTCTTGAGCTAATAAATAGTCTAAGGCTAACCGATTCTGCATAATGTAAGTTCGAGACTTTACACTTTCCTTAGCTAAATGCGTTAGAGTACTTACAGTGTCATTTGTAATTACTTCAAGCACTGCTTGTAGCCTAATTACCCTATTTAGAATATAGATGGGCTCTCTGGCACCTAAAGTGCCATCTTCCGCCCATGTAGCTGGTCCATAATAGTTGATGATCTTCTCTGGAGTCCAATCATCATCTTTCCAGATTCCAATTTTCATATTGCTTGGTTGTATGGCTCTTTTCTTTCAGACTTTATCTGATAAATCATCATATACAGTTAGTCCCTGCAATTGTTTTTGTTCGATGGGGAGAAGGAAAAAACTTGGCTTTATTATTCCTAAGATACAAGATCCATACCACCCCTTGGGTAGATACCCATAGGCATATTTTCCACATATCCAATACATACCTTCCGGGGCTACCCAGTCCAGGGTGTCGTTTTCAGGATCTTTTAAATAAGCCATCTCAGTTATTTCACTTAATGTATCTTTCTTTGATATTCCACTTCCTCCCCACCAACTGTCATTGTTCCATACAGCCAAGCAAATCATGTCTCCTACTGCTACTTTCCTATTCTTTCTTTGTCTTTCATAACATACTTTCCCTACTAAATTTGTGGTTAATGCCCATGTTCCCTCTTTTCCTTTTGTGAACTTGAGAGTTTTATTTTTCCACATTTCCACCACAATGTCATGTTTTAATTCTTGAGCCTCTCATGGCCATTGTTCTCCCATATTTGTTCCTCCACAAACAAAACAATTTCTCACTGTTAGAGTTTTAGCAATTTCTTCAGCCAATTGTACAAACATATTCACTCTTTTCTTAGGAAATTCAGGTAATTCTAATTTTTCGAATTCCTGATAATATGACCAAAAGATACTCTTGCGTATTGGTTTTATTTTAGTTGTTTCTATTTTTAATACTAGCCACCCCCACGGGTCTTTTCCAGTTCCATCAATTCCTATTCCAAAGTCCTTATATTGAATTCCTTTTTGTAATGACTGATTTATATGTATACACATTGGGTTACATTTTCCTTGAGTGCAATCAGTCCTGGTACTTCCCATACTAATATTCACTTCCTTTGGACCTATACTTCTCTCATTTGGGACCGTAGTAGTGTACCAATAATCATAGCTTGGAGCAAAGGCAACAGGTACTGCACTTAATATATGCACTTTCTGAAATAAATACTTCCTTTCTTTTATATAATTTCCTTCCCACTCTAAGTTTTCACATCTCACCCCAAACGAGTTATCAGATCCTTGTCCATTATTAATAGCTTGTCAAGCATCAAAGCACACACCCACACTAGTTCCGCCCCTGGTTTCATTATGGGCTATGTAACCTCGTCTGATTTGACTTAATGAGAACATCTGAATTGCACCCACCCCTCCCTTATTGAAAAGTTTTAAAATACATTTTATCTTTAACAATCCCCCCCTCCCCCTCCCCTACCTATCCCTCCCTTATACACCCACACTTTTGCAGTTACTGGTCCTATTGCTTTTGGGTCATAACATTCTACCCCTATGTTGGTGTGACAACGCTTATATTGTGTGTCATTCTGAATGCAGTCTGTTAAGTTAGTTTGTAAACATTCAGGAATCATAGTATGGTATATCATTGTTTTCTCAATTTTCCCTTCCCTTTTTGTCATTTTTACACATTGCGTACATGGTTCTAGTGGTTGGACAGGTTTTAAGAGTATAATAAGAAGAACTCCCAAGTACCACCCAGTAATGTTCCAATATATCCTCTATGCTCTTAATATCACACTCTATCTTACACCCCGTACATAAAATGCAATCAATATATAACAACAACATCCACAAAGGCACTTACAAAACCAGCACCTCCTGGAGACATTGGATTTTTCTCAATCTTGGCTTTTCTCTGGGAGTGGAAGCATAAAAAAATGCAATGTTTAGTCCTTATGTCTCTTTACCCCTCCTTCTGTCAAGAGTCCGTTAGGTCCTTCGAAGCTTTAACTTCAGTGGATCTCCTTGGTGAGATTCCACCTTCCACCTCTCTGGGGCAGGCACGGGCCCTTTCACTCGGGAGTAATGAGTCCAACCTCTTTCAGCTGTCCGGATGGCTGTTTCAGTAGTTAACAAGACGATGTAAGGTCCCTCCCAAGTTGGAGTTAGTTTTTCATCTTTCCAGGCTTTTATCAACACCCACTGCCCTGCTTTGTATCGGTGTACTGCAAAGTCCAAGGGTGGAGTTTGAGCAAGAATGCCTTTCTGTCGCAAGAGAGAAAAACATCTGGACAGCTCAAGTACATATTCTCTTATTATTTTATCTTTCAGTTCAACTCGTGGCAATCCCTCCTTCCCCATATAAGGTACTCCAAACATGAGTTCAAATGATGACAATCCAATATCTTTACGTGGTTGTGTTCGTATCCTTAATAAGGCCAAGGGGAGGCATTTATTCCAGGGTAAATTTGTTTCCTCCATTAATTTAATCAAAGTTTGTTTTAATTTTTGATTAGCACGTTCAGAAATCCCAGAACTACTGGGGTGCCAAGCTGTGTGATAATCCCATTTAATTCCTACGGCCTCATTAATTAATTTTACTACCCTTGCCGTAAAATGCGTCCCCTGGTCACTGTCTATTACTTCAGGAAGACCATACCTGGGTATTATGTTTTCTAACAATATTCTACCCATGGTGCTAGCATTTGCATTCACACATGGAAAAGCTTCTACCCATCGAGTTAAATGATCCACTATGACAAGGAAAAACCTTATTTTTCCTGCTTTTGGTAATTCAGTATAGTCAATTTGAATTCTCTGAAAAGGTCGTATTGCCAACTCCCTTCCCCCCATTGGTTGTTTTCTTAGCGCTGCTTTATTTGTTTTTAGACAGACATTTTCTAACCATTTGTAAGGCCAGGCTATATATTCCTTTACATACATATTTTCTGTGTATCAAATCTATTAAAGCCTGTGCCCCCCAGTGTGTCCCTTCATGTAACCTCTCAATCAGATTTCTCATGATAGGTTTGTTTAACATCTTTCTCCCATCTGGCAATATCCACTCCCCATCTGCATTTTGAACTATCCCCTCTTTCCCCATTGTTTCCTCCTCTTCCTTGGAGAACTTTGGTATCCTTTGTTCTTCTATTTCAGGTACCATTATAAAAACTTTTTCTTTTTCCTTTTCCATGAGTCCTGCTTCTTTGGCTCTTTCATCTGCTAAATTGTTGCCATAGACTTCAAATCTCTCTCCCTTTTGGTGTGCTTCTACATGTATTATGGCTAATGCCTGAGGTATAGTTATTAAATTTAAAATGTCAATGACTAACTCTTCCTTTGCTAATCTCTTCCCCTTACTATTCACCAACCCCCTTTCTTTCCATATTTTTCCAAAAGTGTGCGCTATTCCAAAAGTATACATAGAATCTGTGTATATGTTACCACCTTCCTTTCCCAGTTCCTTCAGAGCCATTTTTAATGCATATAATTCACAAGTCTGAGCAGACCACTGACTTGGTAATCTCTCGGCTAGCACAGTTTTCCATGTTTCCCCTTCAACTATGGCATAGGCACTTCTTCGCTCCCCCTCTATTACCCTGGAGCTTCCATCTATAAACAAAGTCCTTAATCCTCCTATTCAACTTTCTTTTAGATCATCCCTCACTTTGGTCTGATAATCAATTGCTTCTAGACAATCATGTTCTATTTCTTGTGAATCTCTCTCTCCACTTAGAAACTGAGCTGGGTTTACATTAGCTTCAGTCACGATCACTAAGCTTGGATCTTCTAATAAAATGCTTTCATATTTCATTAACCTAGAATTTGTCATCCACTTTTGAGCTTGCTGATTCAAAATATTCCTTACTTGGTGTGGACTACTCACTACAATTGCCCCTCCAAAACCTATCTTCCTGCTTTCTTGAACTAGCAAGGCAGTAGCTGCAATTGCTTGTACACAGACCGGCCACCCTTTTATTACTGGATCCATCAGTTTTGATAAAAATGCCACAGGTTTCTTCAGTCCTCCCCATTTCTCGGCTAGAACCCCTTTGGCTACTCCATTCTCTACAGCGACAAAAAGATGAAATGTTTTTTCTAAGTCTGGTAACGATAAGACAGGTGCCTTTTCTAATTTCTCCTTTAGTTCCTGAAATTTCCCTTTCTCTTCCTCCGACCATTGGATTTCCCATGGTTCGGAATCTATCAGTTTTGAGTACAATGGTTTAGTTGTTTCTGCATAATTTACAATCCATTGTCTACAATACCCTACTAATCCCAAAAATTTCCTAAGGGCTTTTTTTATCCTTTGGCAGTGGTTGTGTTATTATTCCTTCTATTCTAGAGGGAGTAATTTTTCTGCTGCCTTTACTTATCAAGTGCCCTAAATATTTCACTTCCCTTTCTACATACTGGAGTTTGTTTTTAGATACTCTCAACCCTTGAGATGCTAAATAATTTAGCAAGTCGTTAGTTCCTTTCTCTACATCCTGTTTCTTTTCCCCTGAGAGCAATAAGTTATCCACATATTGTATCAAAGATAATTTTGGATCTTTTTTAATTTTTTCCAGAATTTGTTCTAGGATTTGGCCGAATAAGTTAGGGCTTTCAGTATACCCTTGGGGCAACACTGTCCATCTGAGTTGGCTTTTTCTTCCTGTATCTGGATCTTCCCACTCAAATGCAAACACATCCCGAGATTCAGGATCAAGTGGACAAGCCCAAAAAGCATCCTTTAAATCAATTACACTAAACAATTGATGCTCTGGAGGGATTCTACTCAATAATGTGTAGGGATTAGCAACTACAGGGTGTCGAGATACAATTATCTTATTGATTTTTCTCAAGTCTACCACCAAGCGGAAATTTCCATCAGGTTTTTGAACTGCTAAGATAGGAGAATTATATGGAGACATGGCTGGTTCCAACAATCCATCTTGTATTAATTCTTCTATTACTGGTTTTAACCCTCTTCTTCCTTCCAAACTAATCTCATATTGCTTCTGCCTTATGGGCTCTGTGTTTTTAAGACTAATCTTTATAGCAGTTATTTGCAATCCTCCCCGGTTTCCCTTTGTGGCCCAAACTATTGGAGTTATTTCTTCCGCATTTTGTTCAGTCAATATTAACATCTGTTCCCTAAGTATTTGTATTCCCCACTCCCAACATTTGAGTACGTCCCTTCCTAACAAATTTACTCCAGCCGCTGGGACATATAATGGTTGAATCTTGGTTTCATAGTTTTTCCAGTTAAGAGTTATTTCTTCTATTTGAGGGACTTCAAAAGATCGTCCGACTACCCCCGAAATTCTTATTGTACTATTAATTAAATGGCAGCCTTGGGGTATATTTGTCAGAGATGTCCTAGAAGCCCCGGTATCTATTAGGAACACTAATTCCTGTTTTTCGGGTCCCACTTGTATGTTTATCAAGGGCTCTTGGTGGAACCTTAATATCAAGGGCCCCTGACCTCCCTATTCTTCATCCTCATCCATTAGCCTATATACTTGCTGCTCTCTTTCCCTTTCTCTCATTAGCTGTGGGCAATTTCTTGCGAAATGCCCTTCCTTTCCACAACTGAAACACTGGTTTTTGCTACCCAATCCCATAGTTTTCCTGCCTCTTCCTCTTCCTTTTCCTCTCTCTTGATTCCCAAATTCTCTTCTTTGTCCCCTCTGATCTCCTAACTTCTTATCCATCATTTGTCCTACTGCTGACAATAACACTTTCTTATCTTCTCTTCGCTCTTGTATATCACGATTCACAAATACTTTCTGAGCCTCTGCTAACAAATCCATTATACTCTTTTCTCCCCATCCTTCCATCTTCTGTATTTTTCTTTGTATATCTCCATATGCTCCAATCACAAACTGACTCTTTAATAATTGTCTAAAACCTTCACTTTCTTCTCTCATTCCTCCATATTTTCTCATCTGGTCTCTAAGTCTCTCTAAGTATTCCCCTGGTGACTCTTCCTTCTTCTGTTTTACATTAAAAGCTTTACTGATATTTTTGCTTTGGGGCACACAGTTCCAAATGCCCTCTATAATTATTTGTTTTAAATCATCCATTTGCTGCCTATGGGCGGGATTGTTATTATCCCAATCTGGTCTTTGTAATGGAAACTTTTCCTCAGGAGTTGGATCATTTGCCCCCGAATGATGGTCTTTCCAATATGCCATAGCAGCATTTCGGATTAGATCCCTCTCTTCTGGAGTAAATAGAAAACCCAGAGAATACTGGAGTTCATCCCATGTGTATGTATTGGGACCTAAAAAGGCAGAGAACTCCTCAGCTACTGTTTGGGGTTCCTCTTGAACCTTCTTTATTCTTTGCTTAAATTCCCTTAATTCAGTAGCTGTGATATTTACTGCTACATAACCCATCACTGGCTGTCCCTGTGCATTTATGCCCTGAGGGACTTGCCGCAAAGGATATAATTTTTCTTCTTTTTCATTCTCTCTCTCTCTCTCTCTCTCTCTCTCTCTTTTTCATGTTCTTTCAGCTATAGGTTGTTCTTCAACTCCCCCTACTGCTCCTTGATCATCCTCTAAGGCTGGAGCATTTGGTATTACTTGTGGAGGGGGAGCAAGAGGAGGAGGTGAGAAAGGGAGGCATTCTAAAGGATCCCATCCTGGTCTTTCCTCCTTCAATTTAAAAATCCTTTCTTCCTCTGGTGGTACTGGTCCTTCCCAATTCACAAAATACCATGGCTTTACGTATGGTATTTCACTGCTTAGGGTAGGTCTTTTAAGAATATATTGCTCTAACTTTCCTATCCAATATTTATTTGGCTCTCCCAACCGGTCCCAATGATAATCCGGTGGACTAATTACATAATGAGGCCATTTCTTTAAACACAAAGTTATCATTCTGCTCTTTGTTATCTTACAAGTCCATGCTTCCAAATTTTCATCATCCCACTGACTTAGTAATTGTCCTAATGGACTATCAGAAGGAATTTCTATATCTCGATTAGTTAATTTTATAGTTTTTTTCTTTTCTTCAGGTTTGCAACAACAACTACAACAATTGCCCATCTTCTTTGAGAGTTTCCCTGATTATGGTTCCCTGAGGTTCTCGATTTTATGGCCACTCAAAATTTTCAACACCAGTTCGCTTCCCTTCAGGCTGTCCTTTCCCCTCGCGGGTTAAGGAAATGCAACCTTTCAGGTCCGCACTCGCTTTGGACTTACCAGTGTTCCCAGAACACAGCCCATCACACTCACACAGCCATTATCGCAGAAACCTCCCACAATCACTCTCCTGACCACCCAGGTACAATTGCGTGTTTCCCTCCTTCGGGGCAAAAGTTTCTTACCTGGGCCAGTGCACTGGGTTACCTGGTCCTGGGCCTCAGTTGTTGACTCTCTTCCTTTTTTTCCTATTCTTTGATTTTGTAGACCAGAATTGTTAATTTAGTTTGGCTTGGAGCCAGCAAAGGGAAGCTAGATCTCAGACAACTCCAGGCAGTTGAAATCAACAGGCGCGCCCCTGGGCTTTACTGAGAACAGCTCCCCCCAAGAGGCTCTTTCAAGCCCCATGTTGGGCGCCAAGATTGTGAGATTTAAAAACCCAAAATTTGATACTCACAACTCAAAGACAAGTCTGGTTAACAAAAACAAAGATTTATTGAAAAGAAATTGAAAATAATAAAGAAAATAATAAAGAAAGAAAACGTTTGCAAACGTTAGACCCTTCCCAAGTTGGATTGGGTTCGAAGAGCGCGCTGAGCAAGTTTCAAAGCAAGCATTTATACTTTCTTTTCTCGATACATGCCCCCCCTTGAGAAACTTAAGTTAGTCTTTGAAGTCATTTACATTTCTAAAAGATCTTCTTTGAACCTTTACTTCTAAAAGACTTATTGTAACAACTTCCTTACATCCGTCACTACACTATCTTGTTTTACTCACCTTCTTGAGGTGAGTATCCTTTTTAACATTTCAAAAGAACTTTGTTGATTACCATGTGTGAATTCTCTGTCTAAGCAGGAAATAGATGGCCCCCACATCTTAGTGTTACATTTGATACAATTCATTGGTGTTACATTTGGTGTTACATTTGGTACCATTTATAAAAGAATAACCTTTATTTATTTTCCTTTACTGTCATGTCACCCCTATTTCTTCTTTTTTTAGACTAGCCAAACCCAAGTCCTGCAGCCGTTCTTCATACGTTTTAGTCTCCAGGCCTTTGATCATCTTAGTTGCTCTTCTCTGAACTTTTCTCAAGGTCTCAATATGGTGACCAAAACTGGTTGCAGTATTCCAGGTGTGGTCTTACTAGGTTTTTATAAAGCAGTACTAATACTCTGCATGATCTTGATTCTATGCCTCTGTTTATAAAACCCAGGATTGTAATAGCTTTTTTAGTTGCTGCTGCACACTGCTGGCTCATAGTAAAGTGATCGTCCACTAGGACTCCAAGGTCCCTCTCACAGTTACTGTTTTTAAGCCAGGTCTCGCCTAATCTGTACTTATACCTTTGATTTTTCCTTCCTAAATGTAAAACTTTGCTTTTCTCCACATTAAAATGTGAGCAACACAGAAGTTTAAAAATAAAACAATTGTCAGAACCCATTCATATTCTATCTCTCCAGAAGGGGAGGGGGGAATGTGCCTGCAGGGTTATTTCTTCCTCTATAACCTTTTGCTTTGTTTATTGCCTCATATAACCTTTTGCTTTGTTTATTGCCTCTGTGTATCTCCCCTTTTCCCATGATGGACTTAACAAGACAAAAGGGTGGCCAGGGGAAGGTTTGAAACAAATGTAACCAGGGGGAGGGGTGATGTAATCTGGTTAGGCATCTTGGACAAGATAGTGCCCTCTGAAGTCCTTTCAAACGGGACCGAAGGGGAGGGGCGGGGGGCGTCACGATAGAAGTGCATATGATGCTATCAGTTTGAATGTTTAAGTGTGGTCTCTGATTTAGAACTCTTCCTGTTGAAGTTTCTCTCAGAAATCCACCGCACTTTGCAAACTGCTTTTTCTATTTTCTGCAGAATAAAGTCTTTTCTTACCAATCCAAGAATTGCCATAACCCATGTGAGTGCACATCAGAGGGGCAATTCTTTTGAAAGTGTGGGAAATAGGATTGTGGATGAAGAAGCCAAGAGGGCAGCAAATGAAGAAAGTATAATTGTCTTAATACCCATTGTAGAAATGCCAGAAGAGATCCCTGTGTTTTCAGAAACAGAGGAAAAAGAAATAATGCAGATAGGTGGGCAACAAGGAGAGAAGGGTAAATGGTTTCTCCCAGATGGGAGGCAGGTAATCAATAAACCCATGGCGTGAGGATTATTGGAGAAGTTACATGAAGGAAGCCACTGGGGGGTTCAAGCATTGGTGGATGAACTCCTGAAACATTATGGATGCATTGGAATTTATACCTTGGCCAAACAAGTCACTGAAAAATGTCTCATATGCAAGAAAACTAACAGGCAAGCTATGAGAAAACAGCAACTAGGAGGGAGGCCACCTGCCCTAAGAACCTTTCAATGCATTTAGGTGGATTTCACCAAGCTGCCTAGAATAGGCAAACTGAAATTTTTGTTGGTTATAACAGACCATCTAACCGGATAGATAGATGCATATCCTTGTAGTAATGCAACTGCCAAGGTGGTATCAAGAGTACTACTAGATCAGATTATTCCTAGATATGGGATGGTCACTCAAATTGATAGCAATCAGGGAAGCCATTTCACAGCAAAGGTATTGCAGAATATTATGGAAGCCTTGGCAATAAATTGGAAATTTCACATGGTTTGGCATGTGGCCAGTGGTGGAAAAGTTGAAAGGGCTAATGCAAAGATAAAGGAATCATTAACTAAACTAATTTTAGAGACCCACATGCCTTGGACTAAGTGCCTGCCACTGGCACTGTTGAGAATCAGGACTCAGCCATGAAAAGACATAGGACTGTCACCCTATGAATTATTATTTGGAGTTGCTTTTACCCCAGGACAAATTTGTATAGACTCACTCCAAACCCGAGACAGAGTACTGAAGCAATATGTACATAAACTGTCCAGATATTTTAATTTTCTCAGGAAACAAGGATTGCTGGCACAAACACCTCCCTTGGAGTTTCCAGTCCACAGATTCCAGATCGGGAACTGGGTGCTGATCCGGAGTTGGAAGGATGAAAAGTTCCAAAGTGAGAAGGCCCTTTCCAGGTGCTGCTGAAATCCAAAACAGCAGTATGAATGGCAGAAAAAGGCTGGACCCATTACACTCATGTGAAAGGACCGATGGACACTCCAACTGAGTGGAGAAGTGTGCCTCAACCTGATCCTTTGAAGTTGATAATAAGAAAAAGCAAAATATAGAGACATTAGAAAAAGAGGTTTTTTTATATGTTGGTTTGGTGACTGTATTGTTGATTGTACCCATTGCCCAGACTGTGCACCAACATACAGAGACTGCAGAGAGAAGTGTGATATAGTGATCATCGAAGATTGGTGTCCTGAATACTGATCTCAGCCCCTGTTAAGTACTTTTCTAGGGGTGGACAGAATTGGGATAATGATAGACTTCAATATGGCTCTGGTTACAGGAGTAATTAAGATTTGGATGATAGTGGGAGTAGTAGGGTTCGGAAGCACATGCAAAAGCCAAAGTACAGATAACCCTGATAAATGTAATGCTTGCATTAAAACCACTAAAATGGGTAATAAAATAACCGAAACTCTGACATAGCATACTCAGATGAGCTGCAAGTTGGTGGTAGGAATGTGTGTTCATAATACTACCCGATTTTCCCTTTGTAATGAAACAGGAAGGATTACATGCGTTGACTCCTCTAGTGTGGAATATCAGACAACCATTCAGGTATTTGCCCTTCAAAGTGGAAGGAGCCAAAAGCTATTATTATTAGGACAAAGCACCAGTACCTCTGCAAATCACAGGAGTAGAATCTGCTTCGATGTCTGCTATGCCATGAAATTTAGTCCTTGGACCACCTGTGGTGACCTGAGTTGGCAGCGGAGTTACCTCACACAAAGGATATATGTTTACAATGGGGCTTCCCAGACTTATTGGTATTCTGATGATAAAGGCCCACCTAGAGTGTGGACAGAAAAGGGCAGTTGGTTTAATTTAACCAAGGGGGTCAGATAATCTGATTGTTTAGAAAACCATTGTACCCCCATCTGTTTGCATTTTGTAGATCCCAATGAAGGGTTACAGGAATATGGGCTGGGAATTGAGAATGTGGGATAGGACCTGAGCACCCGCATCTCCATTAACGTAACCAGGAAAAACCTGACCCCAATAGAAAGGAGGTTATTTCATTCCTTTTATGAGGAACTTGAAAAGGCCCATCACCCTGATACCATGGGACTCACTTTTCTTACCAGAAATCTGTTTATAGATCTAGCTGAAAGAATAGCTATCACCCTGGGAGTAAAGAATTGTTATGTATGTAGTGGGACAAATATGGGGGAACAATGGCCCTGGGAAGCCAAAGAGGTTGATATCCAAGATACCAATATTATGTCTACATGGACTACTAAATTAGCAAAGAGAAGTCAAAAGTGGGCTCTAACTACATCCATTATAGGTTACTTCTGCTTTCAGAGAAACTGCTCCAAAAATCAGGAGGAAGTAGGAATTATGGTATGCGAAGGTCAGAGATCTTATGGAGACTCAAGTATTCAGAATTGGGGAACCATGCATAGTATTGATTATAATCCCTTTAATAATATGGTTTTACAGGGATTATGGAACAATGCATCCAAAGAAAGGCCTGCTCCGCAAGGATTTTATTGGATATTTGGAAAGTCTGCATATACCAGCTTACCTAACAATTGGTGTGGTTCATGTGTATTGGGAAATATAAAACCCAGTTTTTTTCCTACTTCCCATTCCTCAAGGGGAAAAACTTGGAATAGCAGTATATTTGTATTTATTTATTTTTATTTTTATTCCATTTATATCCCGCCCTTCTCCGAAGACTCAGGGCGGCTTACAAGCTTAGCAGTAGCCTTCATTCTATGTATATGCCTGCTTATTAGGGCTTTCAAACACACCCCAAGCGGCATTATTACAAAGTCAGCTTATTGCCCCCAACAATCTGGGTCCTCATTTTACCTACCTCGGAAGGATGGAAGGCTGAGTCAACCTTGAGCCTGGTGGGATGCGAACCTGCAATAATTGCAGGCAGCTGGTGTTACTTAAGGAGGCATTAGCCCACTGCTCCACCAAGGCTAGTGAGGATAAGGGAGCTAGGAAAAAGCGATAAGTGAAAATTGGAGAGTGGAAGGATAATGAATGGCTTCCTGAACACATAATAGCAGTCTACAGGCCAGCCACATGGGCTGAGGATGGATCATGGGGATATAGGACTCCAATTTATATGCTGAATCGCATTATTAGGCCCGAGCCCACCAGAGATCATTCACCAGCATGACCAATGCCGTCTCCGTGCTGTGCCCGGGCCTGAAACCCGATTGGTATGGGTCAAGATAATCAGTTTCCTCCAGGAAGAGAGGAAGCTGATGTGCCACCGCACTCTCAACAACCTTCGCCAAAAAGCGAAGGTTGAAGACCGGACAATAGTTGTTCAAAATCGCTGGGTCCAGGGCAGGCTTCTTGAGAAGGGGCCTCACCTTCAAGGCGGCAGGGAAAACACCCTCCCTCAAAGAGGCAGTTATTACTGCCTGGAACCAGCTTCGTGTCTCCTCCCGAGCCGCATAAATCAGCCAGGAGGGACACGGGTCCAATTAACAGGTGGTGGAGCTCAGCCTCCCCATAATCCTGTCCACATCATCAGGGGAAACAGGATTGAACTCAGTCCAGATAACATGCTCAAGACCATCCGATTCCTCCACGTCAGACTCTGCCCAGTCAGAGTCCAAACCAGCCCGGATCTGAGCGATTTTGTCCATCGGATGGTGACTAAACTCCTCGGCCTGACCCTGTAAGGGATCCTCCCTCACTTCCTGGTTAAGAAGGGAGCGAGTCACCCTAAACAGGGCAGCCGGGCGATTATCTGCGCACGCAAGGGTACAACACGGTCGAGTGCCTCGGTGGCCGCCATTTCCCAGGCACCCACCAAGGCATCAGCCGGGCTGTGAATGAGGGTGATGGGTATAGACCCAAGCACCATCTGGAACCGTTCTGGGTCCATTAGGTGCCTGGGGCGGAACCACCTGGTCAGTTCCGCAGCCCAGCGGCGGGGGGTGGCATAACGGAAGACCAGCCGCAGGAGATAATGATCGGACCATGACAGGGGGACAATAGCTGGCGAACCCCCTCCCAGATCATCCAACCACTGTCCAGATAAAAACACCAGGTTGAGAGTGTGACCCCCCACATGAGTCGGGCCCTGAATTACTTGGGTCAGGTCCATGGCCGTCATGGAAGCCATGAACTCCTGAGCTAACTCCGACGACCCTCCCAGGGAAGGCAGGTTGAAGTCACCCAGAACTATAAGCCTGGGGAACTCCACCGCCAACCCTGAGAGGGTGTCGAGCAGCCCAGGCAGGGCTGCTGCCACACAGCTGGGTGCCAGGTATGTAAGCAACAAGCCCATCTGAACCCGAGGGCCACATCTCAGGAGGAGGGACTCCCTCCCGCCTATCTGGACAATGGTGGTCTCCCGCGGACATAGAGTCTCCCAAATAACCACCGCCACCCCTCCACCCCTACCCTGAGCCCATGGCCGGTGTAGCACACAGAAACCTGGGGGGCATAACTCGGTCAGAGGGACCCCTCCCTCCGAGCCCAACCAGGTTTCCGTAATGCATGCCAGATCCGTGCATTCCTCCTCAATCAAATCACGAACAAGGTGAGCCTTGTTAACAACGGATCTGGCATTAAAATACACCAGCCTAAGCTCAGGTACCTGATCACCCTCATCCCTGGGCAAAACGGTGTTAACCGGAGGGTCGGAGTGCGCCACTGCTCGAAGATAGCGAGGGCGCGATCCCAGGTGTTGATACGGCCCTCCGTGCAACCACCTGCTGCCATTCCCTATCATCGTGGGGATTTGAAACCCCACCCCAGCACACGCAGAGCCAGCAACCTCCACCCCCAACCCCATCCCACCGGAACCCATAATGGGCCCAGACTGAATGCCGGTTGGTAATTCCCTCCCCTCCCTACTATTCCTCCCCCTCCCTAACCCTTTAAAATAACCGGCTAAAAACATATCAGGGGCCTCTTAATGCGTCTCCACCAGAGGCCCCTAGTTAAGCCCAACTATCTCTCGGGGTCCCAGCAATTGGACCCGTCATCAAGGGAAATGATAGACAGGGAGGCTGGTCGTGTCCAGGAGGGAGAAACCCCCCTGAGGGCATACAAGTCCGATCTGGAATATCGCAATCGAGCCATAAAGTGCAAATATCCATGTAAGCCGTTGTCCACAAATGGAAAGTCAGATGTTATAAGGTATTAAGTCCGGAACACATCTTCATCCACCAATCCGGCTCTGCTCTCACCTGAGCCGGTCCAGACGATGAGCTCACAACTGTCCTCTCACCACAGCTATGAGATCCAGTCTGGGGTGGGTAAAAACACCATTGCCGGGTAAAACCTCCCGAACTAGTCTCTCACACCAGCGGGGAGGTTGATGACCAGTTCTAATACAGGATAGAGAGTGATTTAAGGAAAGTAATTAAATTGGAATGTATTTTTTTGCAGAGGTTTTGGTAATTTTGAAATAAGATAGGGGGTTGATCTCCTCGACTAGTCCTCCAGAGGAAAAATTAATTACTAAATTACAAATTAACTAAGTGAAAAGGAAGGAAGCCGAGAAACTATCTTGAAAAAAAAGGGCAATCGTCAGAGTAATTTAAAGAAATGAATCAAAATGTACTCCTCTGCAATTTGTTTTTAACAATTGGGAGGTTTTGAAACCTCAAGTGGCTCTAAGTTTAACCCTGTCAGACAATGTCTGGTGATGCTTTTTTTTTGTTGCTGTATAGCAGTAAAAATCATCTTCAAGAAGGCAACTTTGGAAAACTTTGTAAACCTCCGGTTGGCTAGTTTATCTGATAACAGCTAAAGCCACAGAAGAAAAGAAAAGAAGATTCAAGGAAATGAAAGCAAGTTTTTTTTCTCTCTCTCTTTTTCTTTTAATCTGGCTCTTTGGACTATTCGATTCCCTTTTGTCAGAGGTGAGGAGAGGAGGCTGCTACTTTTCCCCTACCTCTTCACACCTGCAAAAGACCCCAGGTTCAATATTTTTTTTAGTCTTTCCCCACTGTCTTTTGAAGTTGGTGAGATAAATTGGAAGTAACCATAAATGTTCCCCTCCTTTTAATTAAAAGGGGAGGCCTGTTTTGGCCTCAAACTCCAAATTGATGTGTGTTTTGTTTTGTTTTATATATGTTTGGACATTTGGAACATTAAGCTTGGACTTGGAATGGTGAGAAAAATGGGGGATGGTTAAAGGGCCCTATAAAACCCATGTTTGGTTGAAATCACCTCGTGATTTTTCTCACTTCTTGCAGGACAAGCCATGTGTAAATGAATGTTGTTTTACTAGTATCTGTGTATATATGTCTGTCTGTGTTGTTCTGTGTTATTCCAAGACTTGGAAGAGGGTCAAAAACCCCTCTGATAACACCAAACAAACAGGCCTTATTTAAAAATATATGGTTTGCCAGGAGAAAGTATGAAATGAAATTTTTGTATGTGAAATTGTTTATGTAAGCAGTTGCAATGGATGTGAATGAGTTAATTTGCTGATGTGTAAATGTGTGTTAGCCCTCAAAACCCACCCACCCCCACCCCCGTCCCAGGCTGTGAAAGGAACAGTAAATTGCTGATTTTATTGTTGTAAATGGAAAAGCAATAGCAAGTGTTTGCATGAGAAGAGTTTCATGGAGGATGTGTGAGTGAATTTATGGAAAATGCATGCGAAGGAGAGCAAACTATTTTTTTTAGTGGTGAGATTTTTGTAATTTTTTTTTACCTTTCTCCCCCTCTCCAGTCTCTTTCTTCCCCTACACCGCTGTATTAGTTTAAGAGTGAGACAGACAGACAGAAGGGGGGGCTTGTCGTTTTAACTGTTTTTTTTTTCTCTGCTTAGAATTCTGGTCTGAGGAAGGGGGGTGGATGTGAAATTTGATGCCCACTCTTGCAGTTTCAGCTTGCAAATTTTTTTTTGAAAGAGGAGACAGTAATTGTTGGACAATTATTATTTTTTTGGAAATCTTTGAGTTTTAAAAGAAATTACTCTGAATTGTTTTGCTTAGATTTGTAAGTTTTAATCTACTTGACGGAGGTTTGTTCCCATCTGAACGGAATCTAATTAAATTGGAATTTGACAACTTTATATTAAAAGCAATACTAAAGTTTGATATAAAACTGTTTCAGTGGCTCAGAATGTCTCATTGTTTATCCTTTTTTTGTGGAGTTGTTTTTTTGTTTTATTTTTTTTAATGTTTTTGTGTCTGTGCAGGACACATTGATGGAGGGTGATATCTGGGAGAATTGGGGGACTTGTGGTTCGGTGCTTGTTTGGAACAAGGAAGGAGTTGAGAAGATTTTTAGGATTGTGAATAGCTATGTTCTTTTCACTAACCATTTGTATGCAAAACTGTTAGGAAAAGAGGCAGCCAGTGACATTTTTGTCTAAAGTTGACATTTGAGAAGTCTTGTTGTTAAGTGTGGGTAATTTTTAATCAGAAAGCCAAAAGGAGGTAACCACCTGTTCATAGCAAAGTAGTTGGGAAACAGAAAAAGAAAAGAAAAGGAGGGACATAATGAAGGTGCAGTAGTAAATAGAGAAAAAAAATGTGAGTGGAAGCTGGGAGAATTTCCCTCCCTTGGTCAGCACTAACCTGTGCATTTTATGCCTTACAGCAGGCTCTGAGGTTGTTAATAAGGGAGAAGGAGAATATACACTGACTCCAAGTATGCTTATGGAGTCTTGAATACTTTGGAGAAGAGAAATGAAGAAGATTGATTAATAGTAGAGGGACACAGTTGGTTCATGTAAAGTTGATAGAAGATGTACTTGTGGAAGTAGAAAAGACAGAAGTTAGGCCAGAGTGGCAGAAGGACAGTGAATGAAGGGATAATAGAAGGGAGAAACAGGAAAGTTGTTTTTAAGTTGGTTTGCACGGACTTGTGAATTGCATGCATTAAAATTGTTAGAAGCAGGGAGACTGCCACTAACAGGGTCAGCTCAAACATGTGAATTGTATGCCTAGTCACAAGCCTTAGAATGTTGAAGGAACAAGAATGTACTATAGAAATATGGAAAGAGAGAAACATGGGAAGTAGAAGAAAGCGAGAGGTGGATGTTGCATGATGGGAGACAGATGTTGAAAAGACATGTTTGGAACGTGGCTCAAGATCCAAAACAAAAGAAACTCACTTGGAATTCCAGCAACAAAGTTTTATTTCAAAAGAAGTGTTTGCAAAGGCTTGGTGGACTGAAACACACACAGGAGTTCAGCCACACCTTACAGAGCTGTTTGACACATTTTTATATCCTATCCCCGACGCAGATTCCCCCTCCCCTATCTCACTCAACGCCCCTTCCCTAATCATCCGATAAACTTTTCAGATCGCCTAAAACCACTGTCCTTCCCATGTTCCAGGAAACCCCTTTGTCCATATCCTATCTTTCACCATCTAATTTTCTGTTACCACAGTCCGTCTGCTATAGTTGTTTTGATATTTCCTCTTACAATTTGTAACTTCTGCTTTTCACATTTGTACTTGTCAATACTTAGATAAAATATTATTTCTGATCTTCAGTTGGCTTCTGCTTCAACCTTTAGACACGTTAGAAATTTCTGAATAATACTTTTATTCCTTTCAATCCACCGTCTTTTCTTTATCCTTTCAGAAATTTATAAACAAACAAAAAATACACTTTGCATATATGAGCTACGTTATATACTTATATGTTGGCATAATGATCCCAGTTATAAAAAGGTCTGGGATGTTGTTTTTCCTCCTTGTTATCCCTCAAACACATTTCCTCATTTTTATGTGGTGTAGGGGGGTTTCTCCTAAAGACCTTCTTTTAGTAATGGCAGTTTCTATTAATCTCTGTACCAGTCCTCTTATGTTTGATTAGCCTGTATACACCTTAAATCTATCCATTCTATATTCCGTGGAATTTAAATATCACTATCTCCCAATATAACTGAATTTAAGTTAGGTTGTGTTTCTGCTGCCTAAATTTCAATTTCTCCTATAATTGGGTATGTGAGCTAAAGAGTCTGTTGATGTCAGACCTTTACATATTTTTAACCAATCCTCCACTATTACTATGTCACAAATTTCTTCACAGGGACAGACTGTCCACAATCACAACAGTGATAAGAACATTCAGTGACACCATTGCAATCACAGAACCAACACATTATGTACAAGTTTGTAGAATGCAGAGGTCCACAGCTTCTTCTGGAATCCTTGGATGGAATAACATAGGCCACCACTCAGATTGAAAAAGCCAGAAAGCTGCTACTCCTGCAATGAGAAAAATCACAAACAAACCCAGGCTATTATTTCTTCACCCCACAATGACCACATCAGGTTTCTGTAAATTTTTATTCCAAGAGGGTCTTCTCCAGGAATTATTTTCCACTCTTTTGCTCCACCCTTTCTTTTCTTTCGAACTGCTGTTTCAGTTGTTAGGAGGACTTGGTAGGGACCACCCCAGGCTAAAGTAAGTTTTTCTTCATACCAGCTTTCTATCAGGACCCAATCACCAGGCAGAAACTTGTGGACAGCAAACTCCAAAGGAGGTGTCTGGGCTAGCAATCCTTACTTGCTGAGAAAAGAAAAAGCAGAAAACAGCCCCAGTATCTAATTCTTTATAAACATGTCATTAGTTTCATATTGTGGAATTTCCCACTTGAGGTAATTTAAAATCAACTTGAATGCATTGAAATAGCATCACCACTAGATATTATAGAACATTTTATGTTGTTGTTGTTAGTTGCGAAGTCGTGTCCGACCCATCGCGACCCTATGGACAACGTTCCTCCAGGCCTTCCTGTCCTCTACCATCTTCTGGAGTCCATTTAAGCTCACGCCTACTGCTTCAGTGACTCCATCCAGCCACCTCATTCTCTGTCGTCCCCTTCTTCTCTTGCCCTCAATTTTCCCAGCATTAGACTCTTCTCCAGTGAGTCCTTCCTTCTCATTAGGTGGCCAAAGTATTTGAGTTTTACCTTCAGGATCTGGCCTTCTAAAGAGCAGTCAGGGTTGATCTCTTCTAGGACTGACCAGTTTGATCGCCTTGCAGTCCAAGGGACTCGCAGGAGTCTTCTCCAGAACCATAGCTCAAAGGCCTCAATTCTTTGGCGCTCAGCCTTTCTTATGGTCCAACTTTCACTGCCATACATTGCAACTGGGAAGACCATAGCCTTGACTATACGCATTTTTGTTGACAGGGTGATAAGAGCCTTGGTGGAGCAGTGGGCTGATGCCTCCTTAAGTAACACCAGCTGCCTGCAATTAGTGCAGGTTCGCATCCCACCAGGCTCAAGGTTGACTCAGCCTTCCATCCTTCCGAGGTAGGTAAAATGAGGACCCAGATTGTTGGGGGCAATAAGCTGACTTTGAAATAATGCCGCTTGGGGTGTGTGTGAAAGCCCTAACAAGCAGGCATATACATAGAATGAAGGCTACTGCTAAGCTTGTAAGCCGCCCTGAGTCTTCAGAGAAGGGCGGGATATAAATGTAATAAAAATAAAAATAAATAAATAAAATGTCTCTGCTTTTTAGTGTGCTGTCTAGATTTGTCATGGCTTTCCTCCCGAGGAGCAAGCGTCTTTTAATTTCTTGGCTACAGTCCCCATCTGCAGTGATCTTGGAGCCCAGGAAAATAAAATCTGTCACTACCTCCATTTCTTCCCCATCTATTTGCCAGGAATTGAGAGGGCCGGATGCCATGATCTTGGTTTTCTTAATGTTAAGTTTCAACCCAACTTTTGCACTCTCCTTCTTCACTCGCAACAAGAGTTCTTCTTCACTTTCTGCCATTAGAGTGGTATCATCTGCATATCTTACGTTGTTGATATTTTTTCCAGCAATCTTAATTCCAATTTTTGATTCATCTAGCCCTGCCTTTCTCATGATGTGCTCTGCATATAAGTTAAATAGGCAGGGAGCCAGTATACAGCCTTGCCGGACTCCTTTCCCAATTTTGAACCAATCAGTGGTTCCGTGTCCAGTTCTCACTGTTGCTTCTTGACCCGCATATAGGTTTCTCAAGAGACAATTAAGATGGTCTGGTACTCCCATCTCTTTAAGAACTTGCCACAGTTTGTTGTGATCCACACAATCAAAGGCTTTAGCATAGTCAATGAAGCAGAAGTAGATGTTTTTCTGGAACTCCCTAGCTTACTCCATGATCCAGCGTATGTTGGCAATTTGATCTCTAGTTCCTCTGCCTCTTCGAAATCCTGCCTGTACTTCTGGTAGTTCTTGATCCACATACTGCTGGAGTCTAGCTTGTAGGATTTTAAGCATAACTTTACTAGCATGTGAAATGAGTGCAATGGTGCAATAGTTTGAACATTCTTTGGCACTGCCTTTCTTTAGAGTTGGAATGTAAACTGATCTTTTCCAATCCTGTGGCCACTGTTGAGTTTTCCAAATTTGCTGGCAAATTGAGTGTAGCACTTTTACTGCATCGTCTTTTAAGATTTTGAATAGCTCAGCTGGAATACTGTCACCTCCACTAGCTTTGTTGTTGCTCAGCTTTTCTAAGGCCCACTTCATTCTTGCATAGTTCTTCTGTGTAATTTTGCCACCTCTTTTTAACCTCTTCTGCCTCTGTTAGGTCCCTGCCATTTTGGTCCTTTATCATGCCCATTTTTGCATGAAACATTCCCTTCATCTCTCCAATTTTCTTGAAAAGATCTCTGGTCCTCCCTATTCTATTGTTTTCTTCTATTTCTTTGCACTGTTTGCACTGTTCATTTAAGAAGGCATTCTTATCTCTTCTAGCTATTCTCTGGAATTCTGCATTCAATTGGGCGTATCTTTCTTTTTCTCCCTTGCCTTTCGTTTCCCTCCTTTCCTCAGCTATTTGCAAAGCTTCCTCAGACAGCCATTTTGCTTTCTTGCATTTCTTTTTCTTTGGGATGGTTTTGGTTGCTACCTGTTGTACAATGTTGCAAACCTCCGTCCATAGTTCTTCAGGCACTCTGTCTATCAGATCTAATTCCTTAAATCTATTTGTCACCTCTACTGTATATTCAACAGGGATATGATTTAATTCATACCTGAGTGGCCTAGTGCTTTTCCCTACTTTCTTCATTTTAAGCCTAAACTTTGCAATGAGAAGCTCATGGACTGGGCCACAGTCAGCTCCTGGTCTTGTTTTTACTGACTGTATAGAGCTTCTCCATCTTTGGCTGGGGAGCATATAGTCAATCTGATTTCTGTGTTGACCGTCTGGTGATGTCCATGTGTAGCGCCGTCTCTTGGGTTGTTGGAAAAGAGTGTTTGCTATGACCATCGTATTCTCTTGACAAAATTCTATCAGCCTGTGCCCTGCTTCATTTTGTACTCCAAGGCCAAAATTGCCTGTTATTCTGGTTATCTTTTGGCTTCCTACTTTAGCATTCCAATCCCCCATGATAATAAGGACATCATTTTTTGGTGTTAGTTCTATAAGTGTTGTGATTCAGGGTCAGCCTGTGGGTTCGGCAGTTGGGTCGGACGACTCAGAGGAGGAGGAGGGGGGTGTTGAACAGCTTGATGAGAGCCCCCAGCCAGGCCCCTCTCATCTGGTCACGATGCAGACCCAGCTGTGTGAGCCTGACAGCGTGGATGAAGATGACCCACAGCTGGCCCTGTTCAAGGACGCCCGACGCAGGAGGCAGTCAGTCAGGAGTAAACAGAGGAAGGCAATGGGGCACCTCAGAAGGAGGCAGAGAGAGGCCACGCCCTGAACTGTATTTAAGGGGAATGTGTGGGAGGGCTGGTTTGCTGAAGGCAACCGCTTGGATAGTTCCTGTTTCTTAGCTCCTGTTTTATGGTTGGTGTCTTGTCTTGCTCTGTTTTATGTGAATAAATTTGGCAGGCTTTATTCCAGCCTCTTGCCGTTTGTAAAGGGGTTGTCCCTGCTTTTGCTGCAGGGCCGGTAGCAGGCTGGTACAGAACAATAAGATGGTGTAGGGCTTCATAGAACTGGTCAATTTCATCCTCTTCAGCACTGGTGGTTGGGGCATAGACTTGGACTACTGTAATATTGAATGGTTTGCCTTGGATTCGAACTGAGATCATTCTGTCATTTTGAGGATTGTATCCCAGTATTGCTTTTCCTACTTTTTTATTGACTATGAAGGCTACTCCATTTCTTCTGAGGGATTCTTGCCCGCAGTAGTATACCTGATGGTCATCTGAATTAAATTCACCCATTCCTGTCCACTTTAGTTCGCTGATACCTAAGATGTCGATGTTCAGTCTTGTCATCTCTTGTTTGACCATGTCCAGCTTTCCTTGATTCATGGATCTTACATTCCAGGTTCCTATGGAGAAAAAATCTTTATAGCATCGGACTTTCCTTTCACCACCAGATACATCCACAGCTCAGCGTCCTTTCAGCTTTGGCCCAGTCGCTTCATTCTTTCTGGCGCCACTAGTACTAGCTCTCTGCTCTTTCCCAGTAGCATATTGGATGCCTTCCGACCTGAGGGGCTCATCTTCCAGCGTCATATCGTTTTGCCTTTTGGTACTGTCCATAGGGTTTTCATGGCAAAGATACTGGAGTGGGTTGCCATTTCCTTCTCCAGTGGATCACGTTTTGTCAGAACTCTCTGCTATGACCTGTCTGTCTTGGGTGGCCCTGCACGGCATAGCTCATAGCTTCATTGAATTACACAAGCCCCTTCGCCATGACAAGGCAGTAATCCATGAAGGGGACATTTTATGTATTTGTTTAAGTAGCATACTTATCATATAACCAACCATATATTAACCATAGAAAAGTATCAACCATCCCTCCTTCAGTGGTTGCTTCTGTGTCCGAGTTATTGCTTTATTCCCCCAACTACTTTGCTATGAACAAGTGTTTACACACACTTGATAAGAAATGCTAACCACCAAGACTTCCTGTTCTGAACCAGCCCTCTTCTGGCCTTGTAATAAGGCAAACCCCTATTCAGAAAGAAGAGACTGGAGAGCGTCCAAGGCTAAAAGGCATCTGCCAAGATTTATTACGCAGTTAACAAAAACACTAGAGCTTGTCTTCTCAAGCGGAAAAGTTGCTTTCAGCAACCAGCCCCTCCCCAAACACTCCTTTTATAGAGAGCTCAGGGCGTGGTCTCCCTGTGCCTCCTCCCGAGGAGTCCCGCAGCCTTTCTTTGTTTGTTCCTGCTCGACTGCCTCCTGCGTCGGGCGTCCTTGAACAGGGCCAGCTGTGGGTCATCTTCCTCCGCACTCTCGGGCTCACGCAGCTGAGAAGAGGTCCCCGGCTGAGGGCTCTGCAAAGCCTCCAAACCGTCATCAGCCGGTTCGTTTCCCTCCTCCCCCTCATCTGAGTCATCCGATACATCCGAGCCGGCTGCCGGGCCCACAGGCTGGCCCTGAGTCACAACACTATCCAGCACCGCAGGGCCCTTCCCCCGGGGCTGCCGATCCGGATGCGGTCGGGATGGGAACTGTTCGTGAAAAGCAGTCACCAACGCAGGGGCATGAACGGCGGTCGCGTCTTCCCATGTGAAGTCCTCCGGCCCGTACCCTTTCCACTCGATCAGGTACTGGAAGCGACCTTTCAGCCAGCGGGAATCCCTGATGCTGGCGACCTCGTACTCGGGGGTGCTGCCGCCATCGCGAGGTCCTGATGGGGGAGGTTCTGCTTGGCGAAGTGGACAAGCCGGTTGTTCGGGGACCAACAAGGACCGATGGAAGACGGGATGCACGCGCAGGGAACGTGGCAGAGTTAAACGATAGGCGACCGGATTGATGACAGCCTCGACTGGGAACGGTCCAAGGTAACGGTGGTCCAGCTTCCTCGCCGGCCGAGTGGATGGTAGGTTCCTGGTGGACAGCCAGACCCGATCCCCCACCGATAGTGGAGGCGTATCCCTTCTCGACCGATCGGCGAACCTCTTGTAGTCGGCCTTGGCCTTCTCCAGCTGCCGTCGCACCAACCGATGGATCGCCTGTAACTCCGCCATGAATTCGTTCGCTGCCGGCTCCGGTGAGTCCACGGGAGAAAGGGGGAAAAACCGGGGGTGATAACCCACGTTGGCCAAGAACGGTGTCATCTGCGTGGAGGTGTGCTGCGAGTTGTTAAAGGCAAACTCGGCTATGGCCAAATAGTCCACCCAATTGTCCTGCTGCAGGTTAACGTAGCAGCGCAGATACTGCTCTAAGATGCCGATGACCTTCTCGGTACCCCCGTCGGTCTGAGGATGATGCGCGGACGAGAGGCAAACCTTAATGTCCAACGCCCGCATCAACTCCTGCCAGAAGCGGGCTGTAAACTGGGCCCCCCTATCGGAGACGACTCTATCGGGAAGGCCGTGCAGCCGGAACACCTGTTGGATGAACATGCGACTAGTGGCGCGAGCTGACGGTAAGCCGCGACAGGGGATGAAGTGCGCCATCTTGGTCAACATGTCCACCACCACAAACACTGTCGTGAAGCCGGAGGATGGGGGTAGATCCGTCAGAAAGTCCATGGACACAGCCCCCCAGGGTCTCTTGGGTGTTGGCAAAGGCTGCAGTAAACCAGGCGGGGCCCCTGTCGCTGACTTGGCCTGCCTGCATGGGATGCAGGAGGTGACATAAGACTGGACATCGTGTCAGACTCGGGGCCACCAGAAGGTACGGGAGACCAGGTTCAGAGTCTTGAACAGGCCAAAATGCCCCGCAGCCGGGTTATCATGACACTGGCTGAGGACGAGTCCCCTGAGTGGCCCTCCTGGAACATAGAGCCGGTCGCGATAATACAGGAGTCCATCCGTGACCGACCAAGGCGAATCTGGCCCCACCTCTTCCTTCCGCTGAGCCACCCACGCCTCCTGCTGCTGCGCCTCCCGGATCCGAGCCCGTATATCCACCGGCTCCCGCACCGCAGCAAAAGACTCGACGGGGATCACTGTCCTGGGCGGAAGCTTGTCTTCCACTCGGGTGTACTCGGGCTTCCTGGACAGAGCATCCGCTCTCTGGTTGTGCCCGCTTGGTATGTACCGCACCCGGAAGTCAAACCTCGCAAAGAAGAGGGACCACCGGATCTGGCGTTGGTTCAAATTCCGAGCGGTCTGCAGGCTTTCCAGATTCTTGTGGTCCGTCCGGACCTCGATTTGATGCCGCGCCCCCTCCAGATGATGCCTCCAAGCCTCGAACGCCGCCTTGATGGCCAGCAGCTCCTTCTCCCAGATGGTATAGTTGCGCTCCGAGGGGTTCAATTTCCGAGAGTGATACGCGCAAGGGAAAAGGGTACCGCTGGGCGTCGCTGCCTGGAGTAACACGGCCCCAATGGCAATGTCGGAGGCGTCCGCCTCCACGACAAACGGCCGTTGCGGGTCAGGATGCTTCAAGATGGGCTCCTTCATGAAGGCGTCCTTCAAAGCTTGGAACGCCTGTTGTTCGGGGGCGTTCCACTGGAACCGAGTCTTCTTCTGCAGGAGCCGGGTGAGGGGGGCTGTCAAGGCAGCAAAGCCAGGGATGAATGTTCGATAGTAGTTGGCAAATCCAAGAAGTCGCTGAACATCCTTCACGCGACGCGGGGGTTGCCAACTCTGCAACGACTCCACTTTTCTCGGTTCCATGGCGATGCCCTCAGGAGAAATGCGGTGACCCAAGAAATCGATGGTCACCTGGTAGAACTGGCACTTCTCCAACTTGGCAAACAGCCGATGTTTCCGGAGGCGCTGCAGGACCTGACGGAGATGCTGATGATGCGCTTCACGCGACGGGGAGTAAATCAGGATGTCGTCCAGGTAAATTACGACAAACTGGTCCAACAGATCTCGAAAGATGTCATTCATAAAATGCTGAAACACAGCGGGGGCGTTGGTCAGGCCAAACGGCATCACCGTGTACTCGAAATGTCCATAGCGAGTACCAAACGCCGTCTTCCACTCATCACCCGGCCGAACCCTGACGAGGTTGTAAGCTCCACGCAGGTCCAGTTTCGTGAAGATCTTAGCCTCCCGGAGTCGGTCCAAGAGCTCGGGGATGAGGGGCAGCGGGTAGCGGTTACGCACCGTGATGGCGTTGAGTTTCCGGTAGTCACAGCAAAGCCGTAACTCGCCCGACTTCTTTTTGACGAAGAGCACGGGCGCAGACACTGGCGAGGACGAGGGCCGGATGAAACCACGAGCCAAATTCTTTGTCAGGAAGTCCCGCAATGCAGCCAACTCGGGCTCCGACATGGAGTACAAACGCCCCACTGGGAGAGGCGCATCAGGGACTAGATCAATGGAACAGTCATAGGGCCTGTGCGGGGGTAATTGGTCCGCCTCTGACTCGCTGAACACATCAGCAAAGTCGGACAGTTCGGGAGGCAAGGAAACCCCTGAGGAACCCTCCACCTGGCCGGCACAGATATGGCGGGTGTGGTCCACGCACTGCAAACTTGGGAAGGTGACCAAGTTCTGAGACCAATAGATCTGTGGATCATGCGCCCGGAGCCACGCCAGTCCCAAGACCACGGGGAAGTGCAGATCCGAAGTGATGTAGAACTGGATGGCCTCCACATGGGAACTGATGGCCATACACACTGGTTGCGTGGCGGCCGTAATAGGCCCGGACAGGAGCACTCGACCATCAATAGTCTCCACTAGCATGGGCGGATCCACCGGACACTGGGGAACAGCCCATTTGGCCACGAAGGCCGAGTCCATGAAGTTAGTGGTAGCCCCAGAGTCAATTAAGGCATGGACCGGAATCCCCTCTGGCTTGCCAGGAAGGATCAGTCGTGCCTCCAAAATCAAATGCCGTGGAGGTTCACAGGCACCATCGGAATGGCGTCGCTCGGCGTGGTCGTGGTGGGTCGTCCGATCTATCACACCGTCTAGATCGGGCTCGGGCCGTTTCCCGACAGCAAAGCAGGGGACTTTCTCGGGGCCGGCTTGGTCACTGATGCCCGCTGACGCTTCTTTGGACAAGAAGCAGCCAAATGTCCAGGGTCCCCACAGTAAAAACACAACCCCTCCGATCGTCGTCTGTCCTTTTCCGTCACCGATAGACGGGACCTGGCGGCACCCAGCTCCATTGGCTCCTCCCTCTGGACTGGGGGCTCACGCACAACAGGGGCGGCAGGGGTCTGTGGGGTGGCACGGCGACTCTTTCGCTGCTGCAGCCGGGCATCGATCCGCAGACAAAGATGGATCAGCCCATTCAGATCTGAGGGAATGTCCACGCGGGCCAGCTCATCCAACATCTCCTCTGACAAGCCATCCTGAAAGGCATCCACGAGCGCAGCCTCATTCCAGGCGGAATCCTGGCTAAGCAGCCGGAAATCGCTAATATAGGCCTGTAGAGGGCGCTGACCCTGCCTCAAAGCTTTCAGGCGTCGGGTGGCAGTCTGCGCCTTAATCGGGTCCTCGTACATGAGGCACATATGGTCACAAAACCCCCCAAAGTTATCCAACAAAGGGCTAGGCTGTGCCAACAGAGGCGTGCCCCAACGAGCTGCATCTCCCGACAGAAGGCTCAACACGAATCCCACCTTATCTCGGTCAGTGGGGAAATCAGCTGCTCTCACGCTGATAAAAAGCTGGCATTGTCCCAGGAAGGCAGGAAACAGTTCTGGCTTACCAGCAAATTTATCCGGCATAGCTATCTGACATTTCCTCCTGGGTGGGGGTGCAGCATGTACCTGAGCTTGCAGTTGAGCCACCTGAGCTGCCAGCAAAGTGAGTTGCTGGGTGAGCTGGGCATTCTCGGCAAGAAGCTGCTCCATCGTAGTAATAAGGGGTGGGTGGCTGAAAGCAAACTGTTCTGAACCAGCCCTCTTCTGGCCTTGTAATAAGGCAAACCCCTATTCAGAAAGAAGAGACTGGAGAGCGTCCAAGGCTAAAAGGCATCTGCCAAGATTTATTACGCAGTTAACAAAAACACTAGAGCTTGTCTTCTCAAGCGGAAAAGTTGCTTTCAGCAACCAGCCCCTCCCCAAACACTCCTTTTATAGAGAGCTCAGGGCGTGGTCTCCCTGTGCCTCCTCCCGAGGAGTCCCGCAGCCTTTCTTTGTTTGTTCCTGCTCGACTGCCTCCTGCGTCGGGCGTCCTTGAACAGGGCCAGCTGTGGGTCATCTTCCTCCGCACTCTCGGGCTCACGCAGCTGAGAAGAGGTCCCCGGCTGAGGGCTCTGCAAAGCCTCCAAACCGTCATCAGCCGGTTCGTTTCCCTCCTCCCCCTCATCTGAGTCATCCGATACATCCGAGCCGGCTGCCGGGCCCACAGGCTGGCCCTGAGTCACAACACTTCCCCAAATGTCAGTTTTAGACAAAAATACCACTGGCTGCCTTTTTTCCTCCACTTCTGGGTAAAAACCCCTTCCTCTAGCCATTCCTTTGTCCGTATTTACAAACAAATTGCTTAGTAAAGAGCCAACAATGAATGCTCACCAAACTCTGCTTGAGTTTGTTTGCACACAAATCTTTACTTAAAACAACATAGCTCATTTATAATCCCAAAATTTTTCTCCACTCCTTCGTTTTAAACAAGGGTTGAATTACAATTTCTTCAATTCTCTTAGATATTATTTTCTATCAGTGTGTCCTGCACACAGACATAAAAACATTTAAAAAATAAAACAAGCAACTACACAAAAAATAAATAAACAAACTTAATAAGATATTCTGAGTTACTGAAATAGTTTTGTATCAAACTAGTATCAACTCTTTGCTTTTAATATAAATTTAGTCAAATTCCAATTTAATCAAATTCCATTCAGATGGAAACAAATTTCCATTAAGTAGGTTAAAACATTAAATTTCACATCCACCCCAGCTTCCTCAAACCAGAATTCTAAGCAGAAAAAAATAGTTAAAAAGATCAGACGACCCCCCCTTTTCCGTTCTCTCTCTCTCTTAAAGCAACACAACCAGCAAGGGGGTAGGAGACAGAAAAAGAAGAATTACACAAAAATCTCACCACTAACAAAAGTTTTCTCTTCTTCACATGCATTTCCATGAATTCTCTCACACATCTTCCATGAGACTCTTCTCATGCAAACACTTATATTGCTTTTTCATTTCACTTTTACAGCAACAATAAACAAACAAAAAAATTCTGCAGTTTACTGTTTCTTTCAGTCTGTGGTGGGGGAGAAACTCTCTCTCACACACACACAGACAGAGGATTAGCATATCCATACATTCACTTCCATTCAAACTGCTTGCATAAACAATTTCACATACAGATATTTTATTTCATACTTTCTTCTGACAAATCAATAACTATTATTATAATTACAAGGAGCTGTTCACAAGCCAATGAGCTCCTTTGTTTTTTTAATCTCTTTGTTTGTAAATAAGGCATTATTATTATTATTATTATTATTATTATTATTATTATTATTATTATTAGACACAACAAAGACAGAAACACATACACTACCTCCACATTCCTCTAAAAAAATGGACTATATATTGCCTCGGATCCAACAGGCATATAAACTTCTTTTATTAACCTATATGTTTAGTGCTTGACATAGCCAATTTTTAAAACTTCCATATTTTGAGCAAAATGCATTAGTGCTTTTAATAGGATTTCTTGACCACTCAAAATAACAATATTGAGTCATGGTACCTTTACTCTTATCCCTGGTGTATTTTCCAGATGAATCCATCCCATCCTGCTAACATTTAAAACAGCAATACATTATCATAATACTTTTATTTTTACCTCAAATATATAGTTTAATCTGCCAACCTTGCCCTCAAATGAAGTAATTAAAACTACCTAACTATGGCCACTGAGTTCCCTCATCTATTCATTTTTGTCCCCAAATAAAATAACAGTATTGAATCATCAGGTCTTTATCTAAATCTTTTACCATTCTACTATAAGGAGGATGATGCCATCCAGCCAGGATCTTCCCAAGGGGACTATGAAGAGGGATGAAAACATTCTCTCCCTTTCCCACATCTTTAGTTCCTTTTCCCTGATCTTGGGAGTCCCCTCTTTGATCCTTCTGTGGCCTTTTGGAAGGTCTCTTACCCATCAGTGGTTACCATCTGGTTCTCTTATACTTACCAACCTAGTGAGACCACCTCACTTCCTCCTTTTCAGTCAGGAGTCCGCTGTCACTTCGCCTTGCCAGCCCTTATGGCTCTCGGGGCGTCTCAGTCACCCTCTCACAGGTCTCAGATTCACACCAGCCTACCCACTCAGTCGCCCAGGTAACTAAAAATGCCCTGATTTTCTTAGCTGGGTCTGTGCACAGAGTTTCCCGGCAGTTGGTACTTGACCCACCTCCTTGCCTTGCCAGTCCTTCAGACCCTCGGGACATTCACACCTAGTGTATGTATGTCTTGCCAGTCTTCCAGGACACCCCCCAAAAAATTTGACCTGACTTCCTTTGTTCCTGGAATCCACTATTTAGTGTCTGGTTCTTCACGGGTACTGGGCCAGGGGTGGTCATCTTTCAGGAAACCGTCAAAATAGACGTGGCACCTGTCCCCTTAGGAGTGGCCACTCCCGGTGATCCATGGACCGTTTGGATATCCCAGGACGAGCCCCCAAGTTGTTTGGAACGTGGCTCAAGATCCAAAACAAAACAAACTCACTTGGAATTCCAGCAACAAAGTTTTATTTCAAAAGAAGCGTTTGCAAAGGCTTGATGGACTGAAACACACACAGGAGTTCAGCCACACCTTACAGAGCTGTTTGACACATTTTTATATCCTATCCCCGACACAGATTCCCCCTCCCCTATCGCACTCAACGCCCCTTCCCTAATCATCCGATAAACTTTCCTGACCACCTAAAAGCACTGTCCTTCCCATGTTCCAGGAAGCCCCTTTGTCCATATCCTATCTTTCACCATCTAATTTTCTGTTAGCACAGTCCGTCTGCTATAGTTGTTTTGATATTTCCACTTGCAATTTGTAACTTCTGCTTTTCACATTTGTACTTGTCAATACTTAGATAAAATATTATTTCTGATCTTCAGTTGGCTTCTGCTTCAACCTTTAGACTCATTAGACATTTCTGAATAATACTTTTATTACTTTCAGACAGAAAGGAAAGAAAAAAACAATAGTTAGAACACAGAAGCAGCCACTAACAGGGGGTAGCAAGGGATAAATGCTGATGGTTCTAAGCCACAGGTCTGCAACCCGCGGCTCCAGAGCCACATGCGGCTCTTTCAGCCGTCTCCTGCGGCTCCCAGTCCTCTGCCATGTGCAGTCCAAAAAAAAGTGGGACTAAAAAAGTTCAACCAATCAATTCAAATATGCAGGGTAGGTGCATATCTCGCCTTGGCTCCACTCTTCAGTCAAACCCTGTTCTGAGCATGTGCGCATGTACAC
The DNA here is from genome assembly GCF_964194415.1 of Vipera berus. Taxonomy (NCBI): domain Eukaryota; kingdom Metazoa; phylum Chordata; class Lepidosauria; order Squamata; family Viperidae; genus Vipera; species Vipera berus. Next base: position 38,344,592 of record NC_138210.1, on the reverse strand, counting down.
ACATGTGCACACATTTTTTGCGGCTCCCAGTTTTTCCTTTTGTGAGGGAACCGGTTCCGAGTGGCTCTTTCACTGTTTCAGGTTGCTGACCCCTGTACTAAGCAATGAACACTCAACACCTCATAGGATGTGTAATAAATGAAAGACTGTTTTGCTTTATCAGAAACTTCTGGGATTTTTTGCCATGAAGAATGTGAATTTCAAATTGTGTTGAAGAGTGGAAATGTCTGTATGGTATTTGTCATTCCATGCTTCGTTCACAGTTTCTCTCATTCCTACAATAGAAACTGTGACGCAACTATTAAAAAATAATAATATATGGTTGTATTTATATTTTAGTTAAACAAATCTGTGATAAAAATAAGCAAATTAAAAGCTTTACAAAATTTGGCGGTGAGGCCATTTCAATATAGGCCTCAATTGGAAAGCTGTCTTTGTCCCTTTCAAATGATGTATGAGAGGCTTTTGTTACATGAAGGTTCAAGAATGTCAATGAGGGGGACTTCCGGGTGGCAAGGCTCCATCGATGGCGTCCGTTCCGGCTGTCAGCCCTGTTGTTTTCCGTTGGAGCCGCTAAAACAGCGACGATCAGCTGTTTGGCGGCTCGGAAACCCTCTCCTCGGGAAAAGAGGGGGGGTGAGCGTTTAGGCAGGGGTAGAGCTCCCCTAGACCACCAGACTTTAAATTCTGGTGGTTGAAGGGTGAGAGCCCCCCCGAAGCCTGCTTTGGAGCAGAGCAGGATGCTGCAACCATCCCTGCAATCAGCAAATAGTTCTGGAATACTTGGATGCAGGCAGAGCTGTGCAGGAGAACATTGAAATAGCAAGTATCTGAACTTTAACTCTGTTTACTGTGAGAGAAAAAGTTGCAAGCAGTGTGGAAAGTGAAAGTGCGCAGCAGAAATTAACTGGGCGTTAAAATGGCTTCTAAACAAACTAAAGCTCCTAGAAGTACTGGTGCCTCACCAGTTCAGCATTCTTCATTACAGGCTTTGATGTCTCCTCCTGTGGCACCTGCTTCCGCACTCGCATTAACAATAAAAGACTTACAAGATGCTTTAAAGATACAGTCTCAGCAAATAGCTGAACCTATTGAGGAGAACACTGAAATAAGAGCAGACATTTTAGCTGCATTTCAAGGGCTTGCAGTCTGTATTGAGCGTCTGGATGATCGCGTGGAAGAGCTCAGTCAAAATAATATGAGATTAGATGCTAAAATGTTGGATGCTGAAAATGTGATGGAGAAGATTGATGATGATGTAGTCATGCTACAATATAGAGATATGGAGTTTGCTGTGAGGATTAGAGGAATGAAAGAAGACCCTAAGGAGAATTTGAAAGAATTATTGGCACAAGCTCTTGAACCGGTTCTGGAGCATCAAGCAGAAGATATTATGGGGAATATAGACAAAATATTTCATGTTAATTCCTGGATTGCTAGACAAAGAAAGTTACCCAGAGATGTGGTGGTCTACTTTATAAAGAGATCAATTAGAAATATGATTATCCAAGCCTTTACAACAATAGATTTAAAGTTGCTGAGCAAGAAGTTTTAATTTTGAAAGAGATTCCTTCAAGAATTTTAAGGAGAAGAAAAGAATTTGCTTTTTTGGCAGATGAACTAAAGAAACGGCAACTTCAGTTTAGATGGGAGATCCCAGTAGGCATGGCGGTGATGTATGCAGGCATGAGATATAGTCTTAATACAGTTTTGCAGGCACGAGATTTTTATTCTAATATATTGAAGGCAGGTTCTCCACCATCTTCAGAATTTAAAGGAAGGAATGACGAAGGAGAGCGTCAGTTTCGAGTGGAGAGTATACAAGGAGCTGAAGGAGTTACTTTGCAGAAGGATAAAGAATCTCAGCAAATCTCAGAAGTGGAGCAGTCCCAGGTGCCAGTAGAAGAGGTTAGAGAACAAAGAATGACACGGGCTGCAATTAGACGAATGAAATAAGAACAACAGAAAGCTACAACCATATCTCAAAAACCTACTTACAGTGAAGCAGTGAGAGGAGCGAAACTGAAGAGAGTGCAGGTGGTTTTTCAAGAGGCGCTCCGAAAGCTTCAGGTCGCAAAAGATGGTGACAAAGTTTCTAACTTGGAATGTTAATGGATTAAATTCCCCGCATAAGAGAAAGAAAGTATTTCAGTATTTGAAACAATTTAGAAATGACGTTATTTGTTTGCAGGAAATGCATATTCGAGCAGCTGATCAAAAATATTTGATAAACTCTAGATTGGGTACACAGTTTAGTGCGTCTGCTCCAGATAAGAAAAATGGAGTAGTTATTTACGTTAAGAAGAATTTAACAGCTAATTTAATTGAAGCAGATAAACAAGGAAGATATGTTATAACTGAACTATTAATAGAAGGCAAGAAAATACTTTTGGTTGGATTATACCACGGGTCGGCAACCCGCGGCTCCGGAGCTGCATGCAGCTCTTTGAGCCGTCTCCTGCGGCTCCCAGCCGCCCGGTGCGCGCGCACCTCTTCGAACGGGCAGTGGTGCGCGTGCACCTCTCCAAATGGAGAGTGGCACTGCCTGTTCCGAGAGGTGCGCGCGCACCTTTCCGAAGGGCGGAGGTGCGCGCGCACCTTTCCGAAGGGCGGAGGTGCGCGCGCACCTCTCCAAGCCGCCGCCGTCCCGTCCGGAGACCTGCCGCATTCGTCAAACATTGATGAACACAGCAGCTGTGCAAACGGGATGGCGGCGGTTTGGAGAGTGCGCGCGCACTCGCCAAACCGCCGCCATCCCATCCGGAGACCTGCCGCGTTCGTCAAACATTGACGAACACGGCAGCTGTGCAAACGGGATGGCGGCGGTTTGGAGAGTGCGCGCGCACCTCTCCCAAGCCACCGCCGTCCGGAGACCTGCCGACATTTGGGGAGGTTTGGGGAGGTGCGCGCGCACCTACGGTCGTTCGGAGAGGTGCGTGCGCACCTCTCGGAATGGGTAGCGGCGCCGCTTCTTGGGAAAGCTGCCATAGCCCGTCTGCAAAGCTGCCACTTTCGGCAGCTTTGCAGACGGGCCGCGGCAGCTTTCCCAAGAAGCGGCGCCGCTGCCCGTTCGCGCGGAGGTACGGAGACCTGCCAACGTTTGGGGAGGTTTGGGGAGGTGCGCACGCACCTACGGTCGTTCGGAGAGGTGCGTGCGCACCTCTCGGAATGGGTAGCGGCGCCGCTTCTTGGGAAAGCTGCCGCGGCCCGTCTGCAAAGCTGCCGAAAGCCGCTCCCTTCCTTCGCCCGGCCTGCTTTTCCAACCTCACTTCCCTCCCTGCCAAAGCTCCTCCTTTTCTACTCAAACCGATTTTTGGGATTCCTCGGCTTACACCCCTTGGCGAGAGACCCCAAATGTCCCTTTCTCGCCACTCCTCCCTCCTTGCCCGCAGAGGCTCTTGCCCTCCCCTGGCTCGTTCAACGGGGCGGGAATAGGTCGGGTACCCCTTTCCCCCCGAGAACGACACGTGTAAATCTCAAAACGACCCCGGCAAGCTTCGTGCAAAGCCGCCAGGCAGACCCGCGAGCTGGGGCTCAGAGCCAGCAGCTGGAGGGGAAGAAAAAGACGGCGCCGTCTGAGGAGTCGCTTCTTCGGCTATCTTGCTCTGCCCGTCTCCCACTTGAAAGAACCTCCTCAGCAGATCGGTGCGGTGAAGAGGCCGGGCTTCCTTCGGGGGGCCTTTCATTCCTGTACAAGGGGGAAGGGGAACTCTCTGTGCTTTTGTGTGTGCGTGTGTGTGTGTGTGTGTATGTAAAGCATGAGAGAGGGAGGAAGAGGGGGGGGAAAGCGAGATCTCAAGCCCCGATGTTTCCTGCCTTCCACTGCCGGCGGCCGCCCCACATTCTTAGCATTACTAGGCTGTGACTCCGAGGTCGTCGTAGCCGTCCCCGCTGAGCAGCGCCGCTTGGAAGAGAAAGGGAGCAGGACAGGCACGCTCGCCCCAGCGGAGTGGCCGGCCCTCGTTTTAGTAGCGAGACAGTAATCGCTCCCCTCCGCCCCCCCCAATGCTCCCGGTTCTCCCGTTCTCCCGCCGCCCCGCTTTCCTTCCTGAATTTTGCGCTTCCTTACCCAACTCCAAACTTTCTCTAGCGCCCCTGTGCTTTAGGAGGGGGAACCAAAGGCGGAGCCGTTTCTCTCTCTCCCCCCCCGCTTTTGCCGCTCCCCCACCCAACCAGTATCCCGCTTCTCCTTCCTCGGCAGCTTTGCAGACGGGCCGTTGCCGTCGCGCAACCGGGAACCGGTTCCATCACACATTAAAAAAATGGCAACCGCGCGCGCCCGCAAGAAAAAACTGTTTTGCGCATGCGCAAAATGTTTTTTGTGCATGCGCGTGCATGGACGCATGCACGTGCATGGACGCATGCACGCGGCTCCCACTTTTTTTTATGTGTGATGGAACCGGTTCCCTGTGGCTCTTTTCCTTTTTCAGGTTGCCGACCCCTGGATTATACGCTCCTAATCAACAGCAAGGAGAATTTTATATACTATTACATAGCAAGATAACTCAATGGGATTATAAATCATGTATTTTGATGGGAGATTGGAATGGTGTCCTGGATGCACAAAAGGATAAAAAAGGTCTTTTTAGAAGTATACCAAATCATGCTAGATTGCCTAAATCTTTTTTTGAGATGAAAGATGACCTGGAATTGAGAGATGTTTGGAGAGATAGAAACTTGCAAGAAAAAGATTTTACCTTTTTTTCTGATAGACACCAATACTTTTCTAGGATTGATTTTGTATTAACTACTAATGATTTTTTTTCTAGGATTAAGAAGATTAAGATATGTCCAAGAACTCTATCAGATCATAGTCCACTATGGTTTGAACTGGAAAAAGAGAGTGGAGACAGGTGGTCCTGGAGACTGAATGAAAATTTGTTTAGATATCAAGAAAATGTGGAAGAGTATAAAAAACAGCTGAAAGAATTTTTTAATACAAATATGTATAAGGGTACTTCTATTGAAATGGTTTGGGATGCAAGTAAAGCTTATATGAGAGGAGTGTTAATATATTTGAATAATAAGCATAGACGTAAACTGGAATATAAGCGAAAAGAATTAGAGGAGGAAATTAAGAGGAAAGAGAAGGCTCTAATTTTGAATCCATCTGATAAGAAGATTAAAGAGGTAATTACTTTACTAAGAGGTCAGTTTAATATGTTGATGGCAGATCAAGTGGCAACTAACTTACGGTATGTTAAACATAATACTTTTTGTAATGCTAATAAGCCGGGTAGGTGGTTAGCTTATTTGTTAAGGAAGAAACAAAGGTCACGTAATATAGATAGAATAGTCAATGGTTGTTTGACAGAAACATGTAATATTGAAAAGGGTACAAGACAGGGGTGTCCGTTGTCACCTTTGTTGTTTGTTTTAACATTGGAAATATTATTGATTAAGATACGAGACTCAAATAAAATTAAGGGAATTAAAATAAGAGATCAAGATTATAAATTGAGAGCATTTGCGGATGACTTGGTTATTACATTAAGTCAACCGACTTACTCAGTTGTAGAACTGATTGTTCTGTACCAGCCTGCTACCGGCCCTGCAGAAAAGGCAGGGATAACCCCTTTACAAACGGCAAGAGGCTGGAATTATGCCTGCCAAATTTATAGCTACAAAAACAAACAAGACACGAACCAAGAAACAGGAGCTTTAAGAAACAGGAACTATCCAAGCGGTTGCCTTCAGCAAACCAGCCCTCCCACACATTCCCCTTATATAGAGTTCAGGGCGTGGCTTCTCTCTGCTTCCTTCCGAGGTGCCCCATTGCCTTCCTCTGTTTACTCCTAATTGACTGCCTCCTGCGTCGGGCGTCCTTGAACAGGGCCAGCTGTGGGTCATCTTCATCCACGCTGTCAGGCTCACACAGCTGGGTCTCCGTGGTGACCAAGTGGGAGGGGCCTGGCTGAGGGCTCTCATCAGCAAGATCTTCAACCCCCTCAGCAAGGTCTTCAACACCCCCCTCCTCCTCTGAGTCGTCCGACCCAACTGCCGAACCCACAGGCTGACCCTGAATCACAACACTGATGGAGATAATAATGTCATATGGAAAAGTTTCTGGATTTAAGATATATACGCAAAAAACTAAAATATTGTCTAAAAATATGACTACAGAACAAAAGGTTGTTTTAGAAGAGGTAACAGGATTTGAAATAGTTAAAAAGATTAAATATTTGGGGGTATATCTTTCAGCTTCAAATGTTAAATTATATAAAAATAATTATGAATTGTTATGGATAAAAATACAAAAAGTGTTAGTTGGAAAAAATTACAATTATCCTTATTGGGAAGAATTGCAGCAGTTAAAATGATTGTTTTGCCAAAAATTTTATTTTTGTTTCAAATGATACCTATACTTAAAAAAGATTCAAATTTGGAGGAATGGCAGAAAGGTATTAATAAATTTGTTTGGGCAGGGAAAAGACCAAGAGTCAAATTTAAGATAATGCAAGTTGTACGTGAAAGAGGTGGTCTTAAAATGCCCAATTTTAAATTTTATTATGAGGCTGCTGCTTTATCATCAATTAGTGATTGGTTTAATTTAACACAAGGGAGATTTTTGAATATTGAGGGTCATGATTTGTTATTTGGTTGGCATGCATATTTATTGTATGATAAGAAGGTGGATAATGTTTTTAAGACACATATATTAAGGTATGCTCTGTTGCGAGTTTGGAAAAAATATCGACATAAGTTAAATTATAAAATACCAATTTGGGCAATACCTAAACATGCAATAAAAAATATAAATGTGGGATTTAAACATGATGTGATTACATACAAAGAGATTCTTTGGACAAAAAGGAATGTATGGCAATTAAAGCCATATAATATTTTAAAAGAAGGAAAGATAGTACAAACTTGGTTTCAGTGTGGGCAGTTACAAGCAAGATGGAAAGAAGATCAGAAAGCTGGTATTTCAATAACTGATGGAAATTTGGTAAAACAAATTAGAGATCATGGTCAAGCACATGTAAGAAGGATATATAATGCACTGATAGAAATTGATTCAGAAACGAAACCTGTTAAGGATTGTATGATAAAGTGGGCCCAGAACTTTCAGGAGGTTATAACAATGGATACTTGGGAAAAGATATGGGTCAGAAATGTAAAATTTACACAGGCTCAAAATTTAAGAGAGAATTTTTATAAAATGTTTTATAGATGGCATTTAGATCCTAAAAAATTAGCAATCCGAACTGCCAGCCCAAATGTTGGAGGTGTGGTTGTGAGGATGCAACGTATTATCATATATGGTGGACTTGTAAAAAAGTTAAAGCTTTTTGGATTAAAGTTTGGTGGAATATGCAAAAGATATTTAAGAAAAAGATAAGGTTTTCTCCACAGTTATTTCTGTTGGGTATTATTACGGATTGTACTGTTATAGATACTAGATTGATGTTGAATTTAATTGCGGCAGCAAGACTTTTAGTAGCGCAATATTGGAAGAAGGAGGAACTGCCTACTATAGAAGAGTGAACTTTGAAAGTTTCAAACTTGGCGGAAATGGCAAAGATTTCAGCATATTTGAAAGAACAATCGCAACAGAGATATATTGTGGAATGGACAAGATGGATTGAATATATTCAGAATAAATATGGGACTAAAAAGTTTCATTTAGCATTTGAATAAGTATTAGTTTTATATGATGTATTATCAGTTATTTATTACTGGACAGTAATTTAGTTATGTTTAAGGGGAGTTAAAGTGGGATAGAATTTAACATGTCTCTTTTTAGTTAAGTAGCATATTTTAGCTTAAGTTTGTATTAGTTAATACCCTGTATTCAGCTCTGGGAAGTCGGGGGGGGGGAGGGCTAGGGAGGGCAAGGGAGAGGGTTGGGGGGGAGGGAGTTTATGCTTTCAAAAAATGTATTTTAAAACTTTTCAATAAAAAAAAGAATGTCAATGAGGAAGAGAACAAAAATTACTCAATATTTAATCTGGTGCAGGTTTTGTCTTCTATCTCAGTACAGGCCCAGGCTGTACTGTCTCTTGCTATTGTTATTCCTGGAAAATGGGTTCAGGTGACAAGAACTGTCACCTAGAAATACCAGTCCTGAGTGGTCTCAACCATGCCAAGTCCACCTGATTTAAGGAATCAAGGCTGGAGTCCATGGAAAATCCCATCATTCCCTCTCCAGTGACAAGCTCCGCAGCTGGACGGCCTGCAAATGAAATTTCAACCTGCCTCACCTGTTGAACTGTTTCCATCCAAGTATGAGAAAAACATCAATGGACTGGACTACCCTGGAAATCGTGTTCCTGGAACCTGGACTATGTATTGCAATATTTTTCTTCTTCTACTGTTGTTTCTGTCATCCTTGCTTTGGTAGAAGAAAGGACCATGGGCCCAATATTTTATGGAAGAAAAGGGAGTTGTGTTTATAACAAGACTATGTATTCCACTTGCAAAGGGGCAACAGGGTCACTTGTTATGCTCCTGTCAATACAGTGCAGCTTTACCAACAACTTTAAATCTGGACATATGGAGGAACATACAGACATTACCTTTTGGGGAAGAATAACACGAGACTTATGGACAAGTGCCAGATTTTTTTTTATGCATGTAAAGCTATTGACTAATAATCAAGGTAAATGGACTAAGTGTGGAGACAGGCCTACTCTTTAAATGCCTAATCTGTTTGCACATCCTACCCAACCTGGCATAATCAGAGGATTCCTGCAACCCGGTATGCTTCAAGATAACCAGACCAATGGATTTCTCAGCATAATTTGAACTTGCTATCAATTGAACCAGATACAAATATGGGTCCAGGTTGATCTTCCTGAACTGGAAACCACATTTGAGATTCCCTCAGTATCAAAGACATTTCTTTTTATTGATCAGGCCCAAAAGAATTGTTTCATTTTTAAATGTGAAGCTTGAGAGAACATCACTTCTTATTTTCATTTGACTTGGAAAGAAAAGGACTGTCCAACCAAATGGGTCCTCTATTTCGTCATTGTGGCCCTACACTGTATTATTAGACCCCAGTCTGACATTACACATAAGGAATATGTCAAAGAAGTCAGTGACAGAATGCGAAAGTTGGCTCATGTCCCTGTCCAGACATGGACAGGAGCACTGGATGTTGGAGGATGGTTTTTGGGAATGATTGATAATTGGAAAAGGATATTGTTCATTGTGGTTTTGGCCTTAGGACGGTTGTTGTGTTTATCATGCCTTATCCTATTTATTAGAGAATTGTTAGATCCACTCTATCCGGACCAACTTTTGCTGCCACTCTATCTATAATGATAAACCAGCTAAAGCAATGATTTTGAAACCTTTACCTTCTGACTATATTCCCCTCTTCAAGAGTCCCTAAGCCTATTCGGCTTTCATATTAAAAAGGGAGGAATGAAGGGATTTTTATTAAGCTTAAGGTTGATGTTAGTAATATTGATATTAGTAGTGATACTTTGTAACCATCTTTGTTTATGTGCAAGCAGCTTTGTAGGTGCTTCATATTGGGAAATTAGTTATATAAAAGCAAATGTTTCATGCTTTAGGTACAGGTGATTGCTTACATGAAAAGAGCATGGTAAGGGGAGGGGGAAAAGGAGTTATGGTGGAACCTGGGTTGTTGTGTATGAGTCAACACCTAGGAATTATTTTTCTGTACCTTTTGGTTCCTAGTACCAAGACCAGATCTCTTTGTTCTGGAAAGGTATAAAAGATGGAAGACATCTTTCCTGGTTGTTGCCTTCATCTCTCTATCAGCCACAAAAAGAGATGTGGCCACCCAACTCTATTTTGATCAAAATAAAAGTTGTTTGCTTGCTGAAACCTCGGCTCAGGAGTTTCTTTTGGCTCTTTTAAATTCCTGAGTAATGCTGGGGCAATTGTGAGGCTAAGTGTAAAACCTTACAGTAAGAAAAGGTTATACAGATCAAAGAGCAATAAACAATAGTTTACATAGGAAGCAATACATTCTTCCCCTTTCTCCTCCAGGAAACATAGGATAGGAATGGATTTAAAGAAGTATTTTATTTTTAAACTAATGTATTTTTATCAAAAGCAATAAACAAAAAAAAGGGTTATACAGAGCAATAAACAAAGTAAACATAGGAACCTATACACACCCTCCCTTTCTCCTTTCTCCTAATAATAGGATAGGAATGGGTTTAAAGAACTATTTTATTTTTAAACTTCTGTATTACTATCACCACCCACCTCCAGCCATCCATGAGTCACTAGCAACCACTTCTGGCGAGCTTCTACAGGTGAAACTCCAAAAATTTGAATATCGTGCAAAAGTTCATTTATTTCAGTAATGCAACTTAAAAGGGGAAACTAATATATGAGATAGACTCATTACATGCAAAGCAAGATAGTTCAAGCCATGATTTGTCATAATTGTGATGATTATGGCGTACAGCTCATTAAAACCCCAAATCCACAATCTCAGAAAATTAGAATATTACATGCAATCAATAAAACAAGGAGTGTACATAGAACAATATCGGACCTCTGAAAAGTATAAGCATGCATATGTACTCAGTACTTGGTTTGGGCCCCTTTTGCAGCAATTACTGCCTCAATGTGGCATGGCATGGAAGCTATCAGCCTGTGGCACTGCTGAGGTGTTATGGAAGACTAGGATGCTTCAACAGCGGCCTTCAGCTCTTCTGCATTGTTCGGTCTCATGTCTCTCATCTTTCTCTTGGCAATGCCCCATAGATTCTCTATGGGAGTAGTATAAGTACATACAAACTTTTAATGGAAATTATCAGTAGTTTTGATCAGTGACGTCATCAAAGTAAACAAAGCCACGTGCTGATCACATCACCAGGCCATGCCCATAAATGGAAGTGACGTGCGCAGCCCTCCTCCCCGGATGTGATGTGCATAATCCTCCCCCCCCCACGTGGTACAGGACTCACAAGGTCGTAACCCTAGCCGGATATGACGTGTTGGTCTAACCCCATCAAAATAAGCATGGGTAACCCTAACAGATAAGGTGTGGTGCAAGGTCATAACCCTATTTTCAGATGGTGCTTGCTGAACCTAATCCCATCAAGAAACATGTGGCAGTCAAGCTTCTGTGTACTTGATTACATTAACCCTAGACTAATTCTATGGACATGCAAATCCAAAAGAAACACAGAGACCTGTGTTTTTGGGAAACAAAACCCTGCTTTTGGGGGGGGGGGCTAATTTAAAAAAGGCTTTTTATTTCTAATCATTCTAGCCTAATGATGCTTTTAATTTTTGTGGAGTTTTAAAAATCAATACCTCAAAAGCTGGGGGGGGGGGGAAAGGAGCACCTAAAAGGCAGCCAGGGTTTGCATTTAAACCAGGCAATTTTAAAAACATTTTCCCTGAATGTAGGGGGAAAAAACCACAGACCTTTTAAAGCCCACAGCCAGTTTTTACCTTTGTAATAATCTAAAGACATTTGGCATTTGTAACCCACCTCGAATCCATATGTACGTGTAACCGTTCATAGCACAGATTTAATAAATTTCATTCTAACCCTACAGCAAAAGACAAGGAATATTAACAGGAATTTTAAAATAAAAAATAAAAAAAATAATTAAAAAAATGCTCACAAGAGGTGGACAGCCAGGAATGCGGCTCCGGGTATGCGTGTTTGAATCTGGTAGTAAAAAAAATGGGGTTAGGCCTTGTTCGGGACATGCCTGGACATGTCATTCCCTGTGATTCTGGACAGTCGCAAGGCTCAAAGACGTGTCATAGCATGCGTGGGGGAGATTGTACAGGCAGGTCTCAACAGCTAGCAAATTAATTCCAGCAGTCTTTTGAAGATGGCAGATACTGATGGAGATTTGTTTGATGTAAATTTGACCCCCAAACCTCCCAAGCGTAGACGTAGAATAAGAAAAGGACCTGAGCTATATGGCTTCGTGGAAGACAACAAACTTATAAAGCCTTGTTGTTGCAGATTCTGCAAAACATCAAATGGTAAGTAAATATAAAAATTAAGAAAACAGTATTTTGATTAGTTGAAACAGCTAGACTAATTCTACCTTATTTCCTGTTTTAGAAACGGTGGAATCTCAAAATGTCAGCATGCCTCAGATCCTGAAAGCGTGTTTCATTAAAATATTACACCATTGTTTAATGGGGTGTCTACAATCAGATGAAGGCCATACGGATGGAGCCAGTGAAACAGAGCTTATTAGCAGCTTATGCTTTAGACTTTCTATGCCTCATGTTCTCTGGGTCATCATCAGTATTTCTGACAAAGTGAATAACTTATATTTCACCAGGGATTCCCTTGGGGAGCTCAAGAAATTCATACATCATATAGCGCTTATGAAAAAACCACTGTCATTAATGTCAAATATTGAAGCCGAATTGCCATTGTCTCTGAAGAGGTTCATATGTCAGAATGTAACAGAAATTGATTACAAGAAACTGTTAACGCTATGAAGTTTATAATAAAATGTGCTTTACAAATCACATGAAAATTGTATTATATTTTTTTCTTGATATGGGGTGGACTGGTCAAAAGGGGTGAAGAACTCACCAGAATTAATTACAAGAAACTATTAACACTATGAAATTTACATTTGCTGATCTCGTGTTTAATCCTATCAGATGCTAGACACAGATATATAATCTAATCATTGTTCGTGTGATTCAGCTGGGGGGATTACCTGATTGGTGGGCAATGTGATTTTTGACATCGCCAGAGTGTACAAAAAGTAGGACTCATACTGACCCCAGACATGTTTGCTAGTTTCTGGCATATCCATACCTCTGGACCCCTGTGATCTGCTAAGAAGACCCTCTTTACAGAATGGATGCTACAAATGTAAATAATTTTATTGCTAAATTTTGAAACACTGCCCCTCTTAGATATAAAAAAGAATGTATTTATAATATTCATGGCCTGTTTGTTTTCTTTTACTAGATGGAATTAACTGATTCCGAATGTGTAAGGGGTGCGGATCTTGTAAGTAGTTTTATTGCTAAATTTTGAAACACTGTCCATCTTAGATATAAAAAAGAATGTGTTTATAATATTCTTGGCATGTTTGTTTTCTTTTACTAGAAGGAACTGACTGATTCCGAATGTCTGGGGTTTTATAATGGTATTTGTTTTTCATACCTTCATACATTCAGATTCTTACAAACATTTCTGCAACATTTCTGACCATTGGGTTTTTCTTTTCCTTCAGAATGGGAAGATGATCAACCATTTGCGGATCTCACTATACCCACAGAGCAGGAAGGACCCCGGCATGGCATGACCCCTCAACCATGCACAAGCCACACAGCACAAGAGTTAGGAGGTATAACATCTAGCATTTTATCCAACTACAAAACCATTAGTATTATTTTATAATCTAAAAAAAGGGGGGTGCGTTTGTATTACATTATTAGGAAAGTTGGTAATAATAATAATAATAATAATAATAATAATAATAATAATAATAATAATAATAATAATAATAATAATAATAATAATAATAATAATAATAATAATAATAAGAAGAAGAAGAAGAAGAAGAAGAAGAAGAAGAAGAAGAAGAAGAAGAAGAAGAAGTTGGAAGGGACCTTGGAGGTCATCTAGTCCAACCCCCTGCTAAGGCAGGAAACCCTATACCATTTCAGACAAATGGCTGTCCAGTCTCTTCTTAAAAACTTCCAGTGTTGGAGCATTCACCACTTCTGGAGGCAGGTTGTTCCACTGGTTAGTTGTTCTAACTGTCAGGAAGTTTCTCCTTAGTTCTAGGTAGCTTCTCTCCTTGACTAGTTTCCATCCATTGCTTCTTGTCCTGCTTTCAGGTGCTTTGGAGAATAGCTTGACTCCCTCTTCTTTGTGGCAGCCCCTGAGATATTGGAACACTGCTATCATGTCACCCCTCACTCTTCAGTTTGTTAAACTACACATAGCCAATTCCAGCAACCGTTCCCTATATGTTTTAGCCTCCAGTCCCCCAATCATCTTTGTTGCTCTTCTCTGTACTCTTTCTATAGTCTCGACATCTTTTTTACATCGTGTTGACCAAAACTGGATGCAGTATTCCAGGTGTGGCCTTACCAAGGCATTGTAAAGTGGTATTAGTACTTCACGTGATCTTGATTCTATCCCTCTGTTAATGCAGCCTAGCACTGTGTTGGCTTTTTTGGCAGCTGCAGCACACTGCTGGCTCATATTTAAGTGATTGTCCACTAGGACTCCGAGATCTCTCTCACAGTTACTACTATCGAGCAAGGTACCACCTATACTATACCTGTGCATTTGATTTTTCCTGCCTAAATGTAGAACCTTACTTTTTTCACAATTGAATTTCATTTTGTTAGATAGTGCCCAGTGTTCGAGTCTGTCCAGATCCTCCTGTATCTTAAGCCTATCTTCTGGAGTATTGGCTATTCCTGCCAGCTTGGTGTCATCTGCACATTGAGTTCCCCATCTATCCCCTCATCCAAATCGTTGATGAAGATGTTGAAGAGCACTGGGCCCAGAACAGAGCCCTGGGGCACCCCACTACACACTTCCTTCCATGTAGATGCAGTTCCATTGAGGACCACACACTGAGTACGGCCTGTCAGCCAGCTACAAATCCACCTGGTGGTGATGCTATCTAACCCACATTTTTCTATCTTATCAAGTAGTAGGTTGTGATCTACTTTATCAAATGCCTTACTAAAGTCCAAGTAAATTATATCTACAGCATTCCTCTGGTCCACTAGTTTTGTCACTTGGTCAAAGAATGCAATAAGGTTTGTCTGGCATGATCTGTTTTTGACAAACCGATGTTGGCTTTTAGTGATAACTTTGTTCGCATCAAGGTGTTCGCTGATTTGTTGTTTGATTATCTTTTCCAGAATCTTCCCAGGTATTGAGGTCAGGCTGATAGGTCTGTAGTTTCCTGGATCTATTTTTTTCCCTTTTTTGAAGATGGGAACTACATCAGCTCTCTTCCAGTCCTCTGGTAGTTCCTGTTCTGTACCAGCCTGCTACCGGCCTTGCAGAAAAGGCAACCCCTTTATAAACGGCAAGAGGCTGGAATACGTCTGCCAAATTTATTACAAAAACAAACAAAACACATACCAAGATACAGGAGCTTTGAAACACTATCGGAGCGGTTGCTTTCAGCAAACCAGCCCTCCCCAAACATTCCCTTTATAAAGAGTTCAGGGCGTGGCCTCTCTTTGCCTCCTTCCGAGAAGCCCCACAGCCTTCCTCTGCTTGCTCCTACTTGACTGCCTCCTGCGTCGGGCGTCCTTGAACAGGGCCAGCTGTGGGTCATCTTCATCCACACTATCAGGCTCACACAGCTGGGTCTCCACCAGGTAGGAGGGGCCTGGCTGGGCGCTCTGCGGAGCCTCAAAGCCATCATCAGCAAGTTCTTCAACACCCCCCTCCTCCCCCTCATCTGAGTCATCCGACCCAACTGCCGAACCCACAGGCTAACCCTGAATCACAACAGTTCCCCAGTGCTCCAGGATCTTTGAAAAATATAGTTCAGTGGTTCTGAGATCACGTCTGCCAGTTCCTTGAGAACTTTGGGGTGTAATCCATCTGGTCCTGGTGATTTGAACTCGTCTAGGCTGGACAGGTGTTCACTTACCATTTTTTTGCCTATCTTAACTTGCGTTTCTATTCTGTTTTTTATGGCACTGTTTTTGGTAGGTTGGACTGTTTTTTCCCTTTGTGTAAAGACAGATGCAAAAAACGAGTTAAATAGTTCTGCTTTCTCCCTGTTGCTTGTCACCTTCTTGCCACTTTCCCCCACTAATGGACCAATCATTTCCTTAACTTTTTTCTTGTTTCTTATATGTTGAAAGAAGCTTTTTTTTGTTATTTTTGACTTTGGTCGCAAGCCTTAGTTCATTTTGAGCCTTAGCTTTCCTCACTTCATATTTGCAGGCACGGGCTGTTTGCTGATATTCTGCCTTAGTTATGTGCCCCTCTTTCCACTTCTTATACTTGTCCTTTTTATCTTTCAGTTTATCAGAGAGTTCTTTATGCAGCCATGCTGGTTTCTTTTGAAAGCTGTTATTTTTCTTCTTTGTTGGTATTGTGCTAGACTGGGCCTTTATTATCTCACTTTTCAAAATTTCCCAAGCTTCTTGAGTTGTTTTCCCCTTGAGGATTCTCATCCATGGAATCCTTCCCAAGCTCTCTCTAAGTTTATTGAAATTAGCTCTTTTAAAGTCCAAGACTCTAGTTTGGCTGTGTTCTATTGCTTGTGCTTCCATAATGTTGAATTCCAATATTGCATGATCACTTCCCCCCAAGGTTCCTGTGGCTTTGACACTTTCTATCATTTCATCTCTGTTAGTGAGAATTAAAGCCAATATGGCTAATCCCCTAGTTCCCTTCTCTACTTTTTGGGAGAGAAAATTGTCTGCTAGGTTTGTCAGGAATCTGTTAGATCTTCCACTTGGTGCAGAATTTGTCTCCCAGTTGATATCAGGGTAATTAAAGTCCCCCATTACTATTGTGATGCGTTTCCTACATACCTTAGTTAACTGACTAGCAAAAAGTTCATCTATTTCCTCTGCTTGGTTGGGCGGCCTATAGTATACACCTATGGCAATGTCATTTTTTCCTCTTTTATATTGACCCAAATGCATTCAAGTTTACAATTTTCATCATTGTTGTGCTCTATTTTTGTAGAGATAAAGTTATTTCTTATATAGAGAGCAACTCCACCTCCTCTTTTGTTTAGTCTATTTCTTTTAAATAATTTAAATCTCTCTAGCTGTGTGTTCTATTTGTGGGTTTCATCCCACCATGTTTCTGTAATGGCAACAATATCATATCCGCTCTCATTTACCTGAATTTCTAGTTCACCCTGCTTACTGTTCATACTCTGCGCATTGGTGTACAGACATTTGAGTCCTTTATGACTGACCCTGTGTTTACTTGCTACATAACTTGTGTGGTGCCTAAGTTCCCCTATTTTCTTAGATTGCCGGGGACAGTGATGTTCTGTATCAATTAACTCACTGTCCCCGTTGTTTAGTTTAAATATTCCTCCAGAAAAGCTGTGAATTTATTGCCAAGTAACTCAGTCCCTTTCTTGGATGGATGCAGACCATCTCTTTTGTACATTTTTTCATTGCACCAGCTACAGACATCATGACTAATATAACCAAAGCCTTCTCCTTTACACCACTCCTTTAGCCACATATTAAATTCTGCTATATGCTGGCCTTTTCCATTTTGCTCCTTATACACTGGTAAGACCTCTGAAAAAGTGAGCCTACAGCCTATTCTGCTGAGTTCCTGCCTCAAGCTCTGGAAATCATTCTTCACAAAGAGTACATCGTTTTGGGACAGATCGTTAGTGCCAAGATGTACAATGGCATCCACATCACAGTCTTTGCTGGCATTGTTGACTATTTTGAAAATACACTTCTTGTCCCTACTGGCAGTAGCACCTGGCAGACACCTGAACTCTTTTGAAACCTCTGTATCCTTTCCTAAATTAACATCCCTTATAATTGAGTCACCAACCAGAAGGTGGCTTCTCTTTTTGGGTACCTTTCTTTTCTTGCACGACTGATGTGTAATACCTGATTCGCACTTCTCCCTGTCAGAAACAAGTTCATCTCGGACCATGGTCCCCTGCTTATTTGAGTTATCACAATTACCTTGACCTGTTTCCTTAATGTCCCTGTTAAGGTCAGCAAGGGCACTGTATCTGTTATGCAGGGACACATCTAAAGCTTTGGGTTTATGGTTCACAGCTCTCACCCTGCCAGATCCCACAGTTGTCCACACTGCCCTTCTCCTGCAGGATCTTTGCGGTAGAGGGGGCTGATAGCGTGGAGGCTCAGTAGAGTAGGAGGGCTGAACTAAACACCTAATTTCTGCCTGAAGAGCGCAGATTACAGACCCTAGATGAATAATCTGTCCTTGTAGACTAGTAATTTGTGTACATATAGGACAGTTTCCCAGTTTGAAGAGAGTGCTGCGAAAGACAGCTGCAAAACAAGTGTTGCACTGAACTAAGCCAGACATGCTGAGATGAAAGGAATCTCAGATGCACTTGCCCTGAATATACCACCACTATTTTTGATTTTGTTATATGATTCGCACGCCATTAGGCGCGCGGGCCGCTACTGTGCCCCTCCACCCACTTCTCCTTAACTTACAGTTTTGTAGCTTTTCCCAGCAGCCTCTGGCAGTTTAAAAGCAAAGAAGGTCCAATCAGCAAGGACTTAGCTGCTGTGCCCCTCCACCCACTTCTCCTTAACTTACAGTTTTGTTTGTTTGATTAACCAGGACCATCTTGCAAAAAAGCAAAAATGCATGGAGGTGAACTCCCCGCATCCCCAGCAGTGATAGTAGTGAACCTATGCTTGTATCTCAACCAGAAGAGGAGATATATCATTCTGTGCCCCAGCTACAAAGCCCTAACTCTGCAAACTCTCAGAATATGAACAATGTTTATCTGGATTTGGTGCAAGAGTGGGAGCATCCTATCTGAAATTTCATGGCTGTGGAATACTATCAGCGATATAGATTTGTTAATGTTGACCAAATTCGGTCTTTTGTACATGCTATAGAGGCTATTCATAATGCTATCTTTTGAATAATGTTGCTAGAGACATAGGACCAAATGATTTTGTCCAACTCCGGTTGGATGCAGATGGGTTAAATCATCCTCTCTTTTCTCTGAGGAGGAATATGGATGGTTTAAATGCTGATGATTTTCTGACCAGTATTGAAAATCTGCGTCAAAGTAAGGCAGAGATATTGTGTGGGGGGGTGGTGATTTACAATTAGTGGTTACCATTGTGAGGAACAATGAGGGGGGAAGGCTTAGGAAGTTAAGCACTGTGCTGCTCACCAAAGTACTGGAGAAAAAAAGGCGGCACCTAGTAGATTTCAATGTGGAAGACGCATTTCTGTGTTTTGCTAGCTGTTTGCTCTGGCTCATTGGTGGGGGTGTTAGTAATGAAGAAATTATTACCAGGGCCAGGGACCTTCACATCAGACTGAGTATTTCCACAGAAAACATGGTTAACTTTTCTCAGATACACCTCTTTGAAAAAGATTTAGGGGTTACTATAAAGATCTTGTTTTATCTGCAGGATGGATGGAGGTTTTTTGTTACAGGCCTCCCACAGCAAGAAAAAAAGTGTTTATATTGTTACATGACAATCATTACTATGCCATCAAAAATATCAAGGGTTTCCTGGGCAAACGCTATTTCTGTAAATTTTGCCACACCCACTATCACCATAAATTTAGTCATGGTTGTGAATATATCTGCAGAGCATGTCTCAAGCAAGAATGCCAGCAGGTAGAGAAGGAAAAGGTGCGCTGCTATAGGTGCAAAGTGGTTTGTCGTTCTAAGGTATGTCTTGAAACTCACACACAGTTAGCTACGGAGGGAAAAGTTGACTGTAAGAGTAAAGAATTGTAACGTAGCGTGGTCGCACACAGAGACGGACACTCAGCTGGGTGAGAAGACTTCTTTATTGAGGTCAGGAACGAAGCTGGGGAAAGGGGGTTACCTGGCGTACCTTTATACCTGCCCAGGTGAATACCAACCAATGGATTCAAACCTGGGCTTCCCGCCAGTGCAGGTGGCCAATAGATTTAAACCCTGGCTTCCTGCCAGAGCTGGCTATAGCCCGGGGCTGTCAAACTCGTTTAAACCAGGCTTTCCCGCTAAATGCGGTTATAGCCTGGAGCTGTCCAGCCCCGTGCCTCCTGCTGTGCTGACAGCCTGTGTATGCTTTAGTCGCATACACTACACCCCTTCCCCCATAGTGAGGCGTTATCCCCTTACCATTCCTTTCCTTATTAACTATATACAATATTTACATTTTTATTTTTATTGACATTCCCCCTTCCTCCGCCCTTAGGTCCGCACATAATCAGAGAGGTAGCTTGGAGCCTTGTGGGACCTGCTAGATCTCCTTAGGGCTGGTTTGCCTGGTGGTGAGTTGCTGTTTGAGTCTTTTTTATTATCTCCTGCCCCTTTTTGTTGTGGTGGTGGTGGGCTGTAGTGTGTAGGTGTGGGTGCGATGGTCCCAGGGGTTTCTGTGAGCCTGGGGGCTGAGGGGCTGTTTTGGCGGTGTTGCAGTGTCCTCCTTCCTCCTGGGTCAGGTGTTGCCCTGTCCCCAATGTCCTGTCCCTGCCTGGAGCAGGGCTGCCCCTGTGATCCTCTGGTAGCCATCCTGGGTGGTTGTGTTATTGTCCCCTCTTCATCAGGCCCCGGATTGTCCCCCAAGACCCTTTCCGGAGACCTTTGCCTTAACTGGTCCAGGTGCCTTCTCCACTGTATTCCCCCCTCTACCCTTACATTGTAGGATAGAGGGCCTGTTTGGTCCAGTATCTCCCCTGGCACCCATGGGTGACCTGAGCCATAGTTCCTCGCCCAGATGGCGTCACCTGTGTTGAATACTCTTTTGATGCTTGGGGTCCCGACGTCTGCTGCCACTCTGTCTGGGTGGAGCCTGTCCAGTGTTGTAATCAGGCGTCTACCCCATCGGAGTTCTGCTGGGCTTTTGCCTGTTGCGGTACAGGGCGTGGAATGTTGGTGGAGAAGGAAGGTGGCCAGTCGTTGCTTCCATTCCCCTTGGATGATGCGCTTGAGAGTGTCCTTTGTGGTGTGCACAAATCGTTCTGATAATCCATTACTGGCCGGATGAAAGGGGGCAGAGGTGACGTGTCTAATCCCCAAGGTCCTCAGGAACACCTGAAAGTTCGATGAGATAAATTGCGTTCCGTTATCTGACACAATCACATCAGGGAGTCCATGGGTTGAGAACAGGCCCCTTAGTGCTTGAATGGTTCCTGCTGAGGTCATGTTGCTCACAGGCACCACTTCCAGCCATTTTGAGTGGCTGTCTACCACTACTAGGAATGTGTGTCCTTGGAATGGTCCCACATAGTCAATGTGCACTCTGGACCATGGGGTGTGAGTCTCCTCCCATTTGTGCACTGGTGCGTGTGGCTGTTCGGGGCGTGACCTCTGGCATGTGTAGCACCCTGCTACTAAACCCTCTATTTCCTTGTCTAACCCAGGCCACCAGAGGTAGCTCCTAGCCAGTGCCTTCATTCTCACTACCCTTGGATGGCCCTCGTGCAGTGACTGAAGGACCCTTTCTCTTAGTCCATGTGGTATTATGACCCTGCTTCCCCATAACAGGCATCCCTTGTGGGTTGATAACTCATTCCTCCTGGTGAAATAAGCGATGAACTCTTAGCCTGGCGATTTGTCCTGCCACCCAGTGCTTACCCATGACTGTACCCGGCTCAGGATTTTGTCTTTGGGGGTTTCTGCGGCCACATCCTTGGCGTTGAGGGGGCATTCCGGCAGATCTTGGATGGCCAGTATTTGGGCAGCAGGTGCTGGGTCTGGCTCAGTATCCCTTAGGGGGAGTCTGCTGAGGCCATCTGCGTGCCCCATCTCCTTGCCTGGCCTGTGTACTAATTTGCAGGAGTAGGCTGACAGGAAAATGGACCAGCGCAGCATCCTGGGTGACAGAATCTGAGGTGTCTGTTTGTCTGTGGTAAATAAGCCTAATAACGGTTTGTGGTCTGTGTATATTACGAAGTCCCTTCCGTATAGGTAATCGTGGAACATCTTTACTCCAGCAACCACTGCCAGTGCCTCCTTATCTATCTGGGCATAATTCCTTTCAGCTGCTGACAGGGTC
The DNA here is from genome assembly GCF_964194415.1 of Vipera berus. Lineage (NCBI taxonomy): Eukaryota > Metazoa > Chordata > Lepidosauria > Squamata > Viperidae > Vipera > Vipera berus. Next base: position 38,322,971 of record NC_138210.1, on the reverse strand, counting down.
CTGGAGTAGTATGCAAGGGGGGCCTGTTTTCCATCTTCTTCTAAATGGCTGAGCACGGCCCCAATCCCATAAGGGGATGCATCGCATGCAATGCAGACTGGTTTGTTTTCTATGAAATGTGTGACTGTGGCATTTCCTGCCAGCAGTCTCTTTAGTGCATTGAATGCATCAGTGTGTGTGGTGGACCAGTTCCAGGGTGATTGTTTGTCTAGCAGTCTGTGTAAGGGTTCTGCTATTGTTGCCTTGTGTGGCAGGAAGGTGTGATAGAAGTTGAGCAGGCGCAGGAATGCCTGTAACTCTGCCTTGTTTTGTGGGATTGGGGCCTCTTTGATTGCCCTGACCTTGGATGCTGAGGGGTGGATGCCTTGAGCATCTATCCTGAATCCTAGGAACTCAGTTTCTGTCACCCCAATCCTGCACTTGTCCCTTTTAAGTTTTAATCTTGCAGCTCTAAACCTTCCCAGCACAGCTTGCAGGCGGTCTGCCAAGATGTCCTCGGAGTTACCTGCAATGAGGACGTCGTCAAAGTATGGGCAGACCCCTGGTATACCCTTGAGGGTTTTTTCCATGACCTTTTGGAAAATTCCAGGAACCACGCTTACTCCGAACTGCAACCGGTCTACCCAGAACGCCCCCTTGTGGGTTACTATGGTTTGCGCTTCAGCAGCCTCCAGGTTGACCGGTAGCTGCTGATAAGCCTGAGCGAGGTCCAGCTTCGCAAATAGTGATCTGCCCTGCAGGGATGCAAGGATGCTGCTGACCGCGGGAACCGGGTATGCGTGGGCACTCAGGGCTCGGTTAATGGTCCCCTTATAGTCAGCGCAAATTCTGACCTCGCCATTTGATTTGAGGGGTGTCATGATGGGGGTTTCCCATTCCGCTCCATCAACCGGAGTTAACACCCCCTGGTCTACCAGCTTGTCGAGCTCCCGTTCTATTTTATGCTTTAAAGCGAATGGGACTCTCCTAGCTTTTATCCTAATGGGCTGGACCTGCGGGTTTAACTTAAACGAAATTGGGGGACCTGTGTATTTCCCCAACTTCTCATCGAACACATCTGCAAACTCTTCGCAGACGGCTTCAAGCGAACGGCAGCTTCGCGTCTGGTGAATCCCGGTGATTCCAATGCCCAGTGCTTTGAACCATCCCAGCCCCACAAGACTGGTTCGCTGCCCTTCTACCACCAACACGCTTAACATTCCCTTGAACCTCTTGTACTGCACCTCCATTGATGCCTCCCCCCGAACGTTTATTGGAGTGTTTTGGAAGTCAGAGAGGGTCAGTCTGGATGATCTCAAGGGAACCCGGCAGCCGCTCCGCTTGCAAATTGTTTTAAAAGTTCCGGCGGAGATGATTGAGACGGCTGACCCCGAGTCTAATTCCATTGTGCAGGGGACTCCTTGCAATTTCACCCCCAATTTTATTTTAGGGGTGATTGTCTGCAAACCCCCCGTTGCACAAACAGCCGCCCGGCCCTCTGTGTGGCTGACCATCAGTCTCCGAAGCCGCTCCCCGGTACCTGTGGCAGACTGGAACTCAGCTTCCACCTCGTGCAGGTTGTCCCGTTGCTTGCTCCGTGTTGTGATTCAGGGTCAGCCTGTGGGTTCGGCAGTTGGGTCGGATGACTCAGATGAGGGGGAGGAGGGGGGTGTTGAAGAACTTGCTGATGATGGCTTTGAGGCTACGCAGAGCCCCCAGCCAGGCCCCTCCTACCTGGTGGAGACCCAGCTGTGTGAGCCTGATAGTGTGGATGAAGATGACCCACAGCTGGCCCTGTTCAAGGACGCCCGACGCAGGAGGCAGTCAAGTAGGAGCAAGCAGAGGAAGGCTGTGGGACTTCTCGGAAGGAGGCAAAGAGAGGCCACGCCCTGAACTCTTTATAAAGGGAATGTTTGGGGGAGGGCTGGTTTGCTGAAAGCAACCGCTCCGATAGTGTTTCAAAGCTCCGGTATCTTGTTTCATGTTTTGTTTGTTTTTGTAATAAATTTGGCAGACGTATTCCAGCCTTTTGCCATCTGTAAAGGGGTTGCCTTTTCTGCAAGGCCGGTAGCAGGCTGGTACAGAACACTCCGACAGACCGACGCGATGTGTCCCATCTTTCCGCACGCTCGACACTGCTGATTTAAAATGGCAGGTAGACCGGGGATGCTGTCCTCCACAGCTCGCGCATCGGGTAGACCGGGAGCCGTTCGCGCCACAGCCGGAGCACGGGGTAGACCGGGGTTGTCCGCAGCCGCAGTGTTGGGTAGACCGGAGCCGGTTCGCGCCGTAACCAGGGAACTGGGTAGACCGGGGGTTGTTCGCTCCGCACCTGCATTCCTGGCACTTCTGTTCCGCTGCTGCTGGTCTTGCTTCTCTCGGGTTGTCTCGGTTGGTGGCGGACGGTTGAGGTCCACGGCGTATCGCATCCACTTCAGTTACTGGCCACTCATCCTCGCTGCAGCCGCTCACCTGGTGGATGGCTCCTCCGGGTCCGCTGGCTCTCACGTCCAATTCCTCCGCCATGTCCCAGGCTAGGAACTCCTCCTGGACGTCTCTCAGGGTCAGTTTTGGCTTGGCGAACAGCTTCTGCCGCAGTTTCCGCTCCCTCAGGCTGCAGCCTAATCTCAAGGTTTTCAAAATTACAGAGGCGGGCTGCCTGTCTTAGGGTGGCCATATACTGCTTGGCTGACTCACCCGGACGTTGGTCCCGCTTCTCAAAACGGTACCTCCACGCAATCTCTGACATGTCCGGTCGGAAATGCTCAGTCAGCTTGGCCAGGAGCTCTTTGTAGCCGACAGCGTGGATGTCGTCTGGTGAGCAGAGACCGACCACCAGCTGGTAGGTGTCTGTCCTGCAGCTGCACAGCAACGCCGCCGCTCTCTGGCCGTCATCCTCGACCCCGTTCACCCGGAGGTAGCACTCCAGCTGTCCCACGAATGATTCCCACTCTTCGGGACGGTTGCTGTTAAAAAGAGGATACTGACCCAGCTGTGTCATCTTGCTGCCTCGGGTTGTCCTGCTCCGGTGCCGCTGCTTCTCGGCTGCTGGAACCAGACGTGGTCGCTTCTGCGGCTAGCGATGTTCAGGGCAGGATCCCACCCTCGTCGCAAGTGTAACGTAGCGTGGTCGCACACAGAGACGGACACTCAGCTGGGTGAGAAGACTTCTTTATTGAGGTCAGGAACGAAGCTGGGGAAAGGGGGTTACCTGGTGTACCTTTATACCTGCCCAGGTGAATACCAACCAATGGATTCAAACCTGGGCTTCCCGCCAGTGCAGGTGGCCAATAGATTTAAACCCTGGCTTCCCGCCAGAGCTGGCTATAGCCCGGGGCTGTCAAACTCATTTAAACCAGGGTTTCCCGCCAAATGCGGTTATAGCCTGGAGCTGTCCAGCCCCGCGCCTCCTGCTGTGCTGACAGCCTTTGTATGCTTTAGTCGGATACACTACAAGAATATTGTGAAAAGTGTGGGGTTTACGTCTTTACTCCCCACATAAAATGCAAGGAACCCAAGTGTGGGCAGTGTTCTGAGAAGGTTGAAAGTTTGGAATATCATTTATGTTTTCTAAAAGAGCTGGACCGGCCACGAATTGGCCAAAGGTACATTATTTATGATTTCGAATGCTGCCAAGAGACAGGCACACATATACCTAATTATGCATGCGCCAGGGATATGTTGAAGGATGATGATGATGAAGATGTTGTGAGGTGGGATTGTTATGGTGTTAGTTGTCTGGATCAGTTTGTAAAGACATTTATAAATGATAAGTTTAAAGGATGCACTTTTATCGCTCACAATGCCAAAGGTTATGACGGGTATCTAGTACTGAGGCAGTTGATCTGGGAAAAGGTTAGGGTTCAGCTTATAAGCCTGGGAGGGAAAATTCTGTGTATCACCCTGCCGGCTTACAAGATCCGGTTTATTGATAGCCTCTCATTTTTGCCCCTTAAATTAAGTAAATCTCCCAAAGCTGTGGGGTTTCAAGGCTGCAAAGGATATTTCCCCCACTTGTTTAATACAATGGCCAATGAAGACTACGTTGGGCCGCTTCCTGAAACCAAGTATTATAGCCCTGAAACCATGATGCCCGGGGAGAGAGAAGAATTCCTGAAATGGCACGCTGCTAATACAGGTACTGTATTTAAACTAAAGAAAGCTCTGGCTTATTATTGCAGGCAGGATGTAGCTATATTAAGAGAAGCATGTATTCGATTTAGGGAGCAGGTAATGGAAATGACTGAGCGTGAGTTCATCAGGAGGGGCGGTGGGGATATTGTTGAGGAGATAGTGATTCGTTGCATTGACCCCTTCCAATATATCACATTGGCGTCTGTCTGTATGGCACAGTACCGGTTCATGTATTTGAACAACAACTCCATTGCTTTAGCTCCTATGGATAATTATCACAAGACACAGAAAAGGTATTCAGCACCTGCGATACAATGGTTGATGTACATAGAGCACACTGAGAACGTCAATATTCAGCATGCACTGAAGGGGGGTGAAAAACAAGTAGGCAAATATTTTTTGGATGGTTTTGCTGTCATAAATGACACACCCACAGCTTTTGAATTTTATGGTTGTTTTTTTCATGGGTGCCCTGTCTGCTACTCTGAAAAAGACTTCAACAAATTACTTGGATCAACATATGGCACCCTGCACAGCCATACTAGGAATAAAGTAGAGTACCTCAGGGCCCAGGGTTATGCGGTGCGCTGCATCTGGGAACACCCATGGAAGGTCATGGTTGAGGATGACACCTCTTTGAAGCAGTTTCTGGTTGAGAATAAGCTCCCAACACCTTTGATACCTTGAGATGCTTTTTTCGGTGGTAGAACAAATGCCACATGTCTTTTTGTTGTTAGTTGTGAAGTCGTGTCCGACCCATCGCGACCCTATGGACAACGTTCCTCCAGGCCTTCCTCTCCTCCACCATCCTCCGGAGTCCATTCAAGCTCACACCCACTGCTTCAGTGACTCCATCCAGCCACCTCATTCTCTGTCGTCCCCTTCTTCTATTGCCCTCAATCTTTCCCAGCATTAGGCTCTTCTCCAGTGAGTCCTTCCTTCTCATTAGATGGTCAAAGTATTTGAGTTTTAGCTTCAGAATCTGGCCTTCTAAAGAGCAGTCAGGGTTGATCTCCTCTAGGACTGACCGGTTTGATCGCCTTGCAGTCCAAGGGACTCGCAGGAGTCTTCTCCAGCACCATAGTTAAAAGGCTTCAATTCTTTGGCGCTCAGCCTTTCTTATGGTCCAGCTTTCACTGCCATACATTGCAACTGGGAAGACCATAGCCTTGACTATACGCACTTTTGTTGACAGGGTGATGTCTCTGCTTTTTAGTGTGCTGTCTAGATTTGTCATGGCTTTCCTCCCCAGGAGCAAGCGTCTTTTAATTTCTTGGCTACAGTCCCCATCTGCAGTGATCTTGGAGCCCAGGAAAATAAAATCTGTCACTACCTCCATTTCTTCCCCATCTATTTGCCAGGAATTGAGAGGGCCAGATGCCATGATCTTGGTTTTCTTAATGTTTAGTTTCAACCCAACTTTTGCACTCTCCTTCTTCACTCGCAACAAGAGGCCCTTTAGTTCCTCTTCACTTTCTGCCATTAGAGTGGTGTCATCTGCATATCTTAGGTTGTTGATGTTTCTTCCAGCAATCTTAATTCCAACTTTTGATTCATCTAGCCCTGCCTTTCTCATGATGTGCTCTGCATATAAATTAAATAGGCAAGGCGACAGTATACAGCCTTGCCGGACTCCTTTCCCAATTTTGAACCAATCAGTGGTTCCGTGTCCAGTTCTCACTGTTGCTTCTTGGCCCGCATATAGGTTTCTCAAGAGACAAATAAGATGGTCTGGTATGCCCATCTCTTTAAGGACTTGCCAGAGTTTGTTATGATCCACACAATCAAAGGTTTTAGCATAATCAATGAAACAGAAGTAGATGTTTTTCTGGAACTCTCTAGCTTTCTCCATGATCCAGCGTATGTTAGCAATTTGATCTCGAGTTCCTCTGCCTCTTCGAAATCCTGCCTGTACTTCTGGTAGTTCTCGATCCATATACTGCTGGAGTCTAGCTTGTAGAATTTTAAGCATAACTTTACTAGCATGAGAAATGAGTGCAATGGTGCGATAGTTTGAACATTCTTTGGCACTGCCTTTCTTTGGAATTGGAATGTAAACTGATCTTTTCCAATCCTGTGGCCACTGTTGAGTTTTCCAAATTTGTTGGCAAATTGAGTGTAGCACTTTTACTGCATCGTCTTTTAAGATTTTGAATAGCTCAGCTGGAATACTGTCACCTCCCCTAGCTTTGTTGTTGCTCAGCTTTTCTAAGGCCCACTTCACTTCACATTCTAGGATGTCTGGCTCGAGGTCAGTGACTACCTCATTGTGATTGTCAGGGATGTTAAGCTCATTCCTGTATAGTTCTTCTGTGTAATTTTGCCACCTCTTCTTAATCTCTTCTGCCTCTGTTAGGTCCCTGCCATTTTGGTCCTTTATCATGCCCATTTTTGCATGAAACGTTCCTTTCATCTCTCCAATTTTCTTGAAAAGATCTCTGGTCCTCCCTATTCTATTGTTTTCTTCTATTTCTCTGCATTGTTCATTTAAGAAGGCATTCTTATCTCTTCTAGCTATTCTTTGGAATTCTGCATTTAATTGGGCATATCTTTCTTTTTCTCTCTTGCCTTTCACTTCCCTTTCGCTTCCCTCCTTTCCTCAGCTATTTGCAAAGCTTCCTCAGACAGCCATTTTGCTTTCTTGCATTTCTTTTTCTTTGGGATGGTTTTGGTTGCTACCTCTAGTACAATGCTGCGAACCTCTGTCCATAGTTCTTCAGGCACTCTGTCTATCAGATCTAATTCCTTAAATCTATTTGTCACCTCTACTGTATATTGAACAGGGATATGATTTAATTCATACCTGACTGGCCTAGCGCTTTTCCCTACTTTCTTTAATTTAAGCCTAAACTTTGCAACAAGAAGCTCATGGTCTGAGCCACAGTCAGCTCCTGGTCTTGTTTTTACTGACTGTATAGAGCTTCTCCATCTTTGGCTGCAGAGCATATAGTCAATCTGATTTCTGTGTTGACCGTCTGGTGATGTCCATGTGTAAAGCCGTCTCTTGGGTTGTTGGAAAAGAGTGTTTGCTATGACCATCGTATTCTCTTGACAAAATTCTATCATCCTGTGCCCTGCTTCATTTTGTACTCCAAGGCCAAACTTGCCTGTTATTCCGGTTATCTTTTGGCTTCCTACTTTAGCATTCCAATCCCCCATGACGATAAGGACATCATTTTTGGGTGTTAGTTCTATAAGGTGCTGTAGGGCTTCATAGAACCGGTCAATTTCAACCTCTTCAGCACTGGTGGTTGGGGCATAGACTTGGACTACTGTGATATTGAATGGTTTGCCTTGGATTCGAACTGAGATCATTCTGTCATTTTGAGGATTGTATCCCAGTATTGCTTTTCCTACTTTTTTATTGACTATGAAGGCTACTCCATTTCTTCTGAGGGATTCTTGCCCACAGTAGTATACCTGATGGTCATCTGAATTAAATTCACCCATTCCTGTCCATTTTAGTTCGCTGATACCTAAGATGTCGATGTTTAGTCTTGTCATCTCTTGTTTGACCACGTCCAGCTTTCCTTGATTCATGGATCTTACATTCCAGGTTCCTATGGAGAAAAAATCTTTACAGCATCGGACTTTCCTTTCACCACCAGACATATCCACAGCTGAGCGTCCTTTCGGCTTTGGCCCAGTCGCTTCATTCTTTCTGGCGCTACTAGTACTAGCCCTCTGCTCTTCCCCAGTAGCATATTGGACGCCTTCCGACCTGAGGGGCTCATCTTCCAGCGTCATATCGTTTTGCCTTTTGGTACTGTCCATAGGGTTTTCATGGCAAAGATACTGGAGTGGTTTGCCATTTCCTTCTCCAGTGGATCACGTTTTGTCAGAACTCTCTGCTATGACCTTTCCGTCTTGGGTGGCCCTGCACGGCATAGCTCATAGCTTCATTGAATTACGCAAGCCCCTTTGCCACGACAAGGCAGTAATCCATGAAGGGGCACATGTCTTTACTACAAACCAAAACCTGGTGAGCAAATCTTATATTATGATTTCACCAGTTTGTACCCCTTTGTGAATAAGACCAAGGAGTACCCAATTGGCCATCCACATATTATCTACCAAGATTTTGGGGACATAAAACAATATTTTGGGTTAGCCAAAGTCAAAGTATACCCGCCAAGGAAGCTCTATTTCCCTGTCCTACCCCACAAATCAGGGGGCAAATTAATGTTTAGTTTGTGTGCAACCTGCACAGAAAAACTGCAAACCACCCCCTGTAAACACAATGATGAGGAAAGAGCTCTGACTGGGACATGGTGTACTGTTGAATTGAATGTAGCTTTAGAAAAAGGTTACAGAATTGTTGAAATCTATGAGATCTGGCATTTTGAAAGTACATCAAATGGGCTAGTTTCAGATTATATTAATGCACATCTCAGACAGAAACAGGAGGCCAGCGGCTACCCTGACTGGTGCAAAACAGAACAGGATAAAGAGCAATATATTTGCGATTATGAAAAGATGGAAGGTGTCCGCTTATTCCGTGAACACACTGAGGTAAATCCTGCTAAAAGGCAGATTGCCAAACTCTTTTTAAACTCGCTTTGGGGCAAGTTTGGTCAGAGCACCAATCACCTGACAACCTCTGTGGTGACAAACCCTGAGGAATTATTCAAATATCTTTTTGTGCCCTATTATGATGTTTCCTCCTGTGAGTTTGTGGATAGTGAGACAGCCGTTGTGACATGGAAAACTGCCAAGAACCATCCCACCAAAGCCTCATGTACTAACGTATTCATTGCCAGCTTTACAACAGCGTATGCACGGCTGGAATTATACAGGCTGCTGGATGGGTTGGGCGATAGATGCCTGTATCATGACACCGATTCAGTCATTTTTGTAAGTAGAGAGGGGGCGAGGACTGCACCTTTGGGTGATTATTTAGGACAGCTGACAAGTGAGATTCTTCCAAACACTACGATAACAGAGTTTGTTGCGGCCAGTCCCAAAACGTATGCTTATGCTTTGTCCAACGGTGAAGCGGTGCTAAAGGTGAAGGGAATCACCCTAAACTGCGGTAATAGCAAAAAGGTTAATTTTGACAGCTTGAAAGATTTGGTAGATGATTATTGTTTGTCTGGTGCAGAGAGAAAAAAAGAGATCAGGGTAGAACAGTTGGGGATTGTTAGGGTTAAGAAACAGTGGACCCTAGAAACAAGAGTCCTCCGTAAAACTCTAAAAGTAGTGTATAATAAAAGATTATTAAAGAACGAAGATTACTGTATGGTGCCTTATGGCTATTAAGGATGGTGGAAAATATTGCACAATTTGTACACCCCTTCTCCTGTATTATAAGCGGTCCGTCCAATTCTGGCAAATCTTTTTTTATCAAACAAATGTTAGAACATGGTGATGTCGTGTTGTCTCAATTGCCTCAAAATATTGTATGGTTTTATAGCTGTTGGCAACCTCTGTACAAAGAACTGCTTAATAAATTCCCTTATATTAAGTTTATGGAGGGGCTTACGTCTTCTTTTGAAGATGATGATTTGTTTCCGCTAAATCAAATTACTCTAGCTGTGATAGATGATCTCATGACGTCGGCCAGTGAGAGCGATCAAATAGAGAAGGCTTTTACACAGTACGTTCATCACAGAAACCTGAGCATTATTCTCATACAACAAAACCTGTTTTTTCAAGGTAAGAAAATGAGAACAATAGCTCTGAATTCCAAATATTTGGTTTTATTCAGCAACCCCCGTGATCAGATGCAAATTGTCACACTGGCCAGGCAGATGTACCCCACTAACACAAAGTATTTTTTTAGAAGTATTCCAAGATGCCACTCGCAAACCACACGGGTACCTTTTGGTAGATTTGGCAGCCACCACTCCAGAATCCTACAGGTTGAGAACAGGCCTCTTGCCACCTGATTGGCCTGCTGTTTACACAATGAAAAAGAAGTGTAAAAAGCAGTAGCCCAGCTGCCTTAGCACTAGTACATTTAAGATGTCAGAGAGGGTACGTAGAAATTGGGGGCTTTTAAAAATCCTAGTAAAGGCCGGACCAAGACAGAGAAAAGCCATCTTATGCAATGTTAATAATGACCTGGTGGGGGCTATAGCAGAAATAGCTTTGAACAGCCTAAAAGGAAACGTTCCTCTGAAACCTTCACAATTCCGGTCTCTAAAGAGAAAGAAAGGTGTCATTAAAAAGTTGAGTGATAGAAAGGTCTCACTCAAAAAGAAGAATTAGGTCATACTTCAGTCGGGTGGTTTTATCGGTCCCTTACTAGGGGCAGCTATTCCACTGTTGACTAGCTTGTTAGCTGGATAAACCATGGATCATGCCGAGAAAATGTATCTGGTATCGCGTCATCAGATGGAGCAACTACAGGGCAGGCCCCCTACTATGGGGGCTACAGCCACTAACTGGTTGGATGCTGAGATGCGTTCCATTCTTCAGAGAGCTGATTTGTGTGAGGATGACAAGATTAAGCTCTACAGTTCTGCATTGCAGAGGTATCTAAGACTAACCAGGCAAAATGAGTCTGAAAAGGACAGAATGAATCTCATTTACCCACTGGAAGAACCTCGGCCACTTCCAACATTACCAGAACAGCCACCACAACCATCTCCAGAGGACACAGCGATGGCCGAGATCCTAAGCGGTGTGAGCACCCGTTACAGGAAAAATGCGGAACTTTTGCTGAACAAAATGAAACAGCATCAGGACGTCTCAACCTGGGATGATCGCGGTACCTTTTTATACAAAGGGGTCCCTATTCCTGGTACTAATATTTTAGACTTGGTGAAAGGAGCCTCGCAGCACCGAGCCCCTACTGAGAAGTGAAAACCTAAAGGCTGGGATGACTTTATGAATGCTATGGCTGAGGTGAATGTTCCGACCTCTGTGTTGGGGTCTACAGCTGTTAAAGAACAAATAGAAAAGTTGAAAGATTCTCTGGTTGTTAAGGATGAAACTGCTACTAGCCCCGACTCTGTTATGACAGCCCCTTTTGGGGCTCAGAAGCCTCTGTTCACCAGTGCCCCTTCTAGCCCTTGGACATTAAACCCTAAAAGTAGGCTCAGGTTTGGTGACTGGCTCAATTTGTAAAATGAATAAAAGCACAGTGAAACAAGTAAAAACGTTTAAGTCTTTTTCTTTATTTTACAGTAAGGCAGGCATGTCTGCATGCACTGGTGACGGTTACAGGTTACAAGTCCCCTTCCCACCTTTATAGTTTTTACAAACAGCTTTACCATTTGATCATTTTTAATATCGACATTGGAGTACATCTTTAAAATATTTTCATAGTCTACCCCTTTAGTCCGGTTCAGTAGAAAAAATGCACAGTGTTGCCCGCAGGTCACAGCGCTGGGGTGCTGCAGTTGGCGTTGGTGAAATGTGTACCTCTCAGCTTGCTGCTCTAAAAACGTCGCTATGGAGCCAGGAAAGTCAGGGCTATCTGGCGGTCTTCCATAAGAATCAAAAAATTCGCCATATCCGGGAGATGGGAAGTAGAGGGCCAGCCAGTGTTCACCAGGCAGAGTGTGAGGGTGGGTATTTACAATTAATCCAAAAGGTCTTTTGGAGATTTGTCTCTGGGGTAGCAGGTCACAAGGGTAGACTCCTAGAAAGGCTTTATTTCCAGAGAACAAGTGGCGGAGTTGCAGTGTGTCCATACTCACATATAATCAAAGAGCACATTCCTTGTGTGACTTATTTCAATAAGGTTTTCAAAGATTGCATAGAGAATTATGTTGACGGTGTTGGGGAGGGGTTGTGCAAATATAATTTCGGCTTTGAGGTTACCGTTCCTGATCAAAGAATAGTGCTCAGAGCACCCCTGATCAGGACTCAAGTCAAAACAATACAAAGTATACCCTCGGTTAAACTCTTCCCTACTGATTAACAGCGGCATGTCTTTCATGCCTTTTTCCTGTGGCCTGCACCATCTGCATGTACTCTCTCACAAAAAGACCGTGCTCATAATCAGGCTGAAGAGGCTTTGCAGGAATCTGCTCACCATCACAATGCAAGGCGCAAAAATTGACATTGCAGTGTTGAAAATTGAATGGATTTCTTTCATAATCCCCACTAAAAGATGCATTGTCCACAAACCCAATCACTAATTGTTTAGGTAGCTGACCCAGAAATAGATTTTCCTGATTACACACAAGGCTACCTGCAGGAATGCTGTAAACCTTCATCCCCACTCAATCAATGGGGTATTTGGCATTGGAGGAGAGCAAAGCTTCTGCATGACCAAGGCGCACTCCTGGGGCTACTTTTACACGTTTTACAAAGAGAGAAGCCGCCAAGAGTTGCACTTTGTAATTCTTGTTGCCATCCTTCATCACGCAAAATTCATTTCTGCTTCTTGTGAGTTTGACTTTCACATCAACACTGTTAATTAGCAGTCTGTCTTGAAAAAACAGATCGCTATGCAGAGGCCCTAGCAGGTCCCATTTACAACTACCCGCCGTGTGTCTTGCTCTCGCTTTGAAACCGGAGTTACCAGCGGCTGTCAGTAGAGTACTCTCCATGAGGTCCGAGTCATCTTTGTAAAAACTGCCAGCTGTAAATTGAATACCCAGTGCATCACCACCAAAGTTCAGAATCAGTTCAATCATGGCCCGGTAAGAATAGCAATGATGGCTCTGTGTAATGAGCAGATCTCCCAAGGTAACATCCAGCTGATTAAACAGTGATGCTATGGGGTAGTTGGTCAGGGCCACCCTAGCCCCGTCATCAATATCTGAACCGTCAGCCTTTACAATCTTGCAACTCACATACAGCAGGGTGTTGTTTAAATCCGTGTAATGTTCACCATGCCCCGTGATAAAAAATTCCAGGGGAGCATTGGGTGTCAGCGCTGATAAAGGTGGCATCTCGACATACTGTAAGTACTGTTTTCAATACTGGTCTGTGTAGGTGCCAGTTGAAAAAGATCCAGTTCTGATTTAACACATTCCTCTGAAGCAGAATGAATAAATGCCATATCGTATTAGAATATGTCTTCCTTGTCACAGGGCTTCCTCTTCTGTGCACGTCTCCTCTTGGTATGGTGGGTCTTTTTCACAAGTCTTCTCTTTTTAAACAGAATAGGCGGGCCCAATGCGTAATTCTTCTTGGTTATGATCATCCCTGATCCATCCTGCCCCCTCTCAACAACACGGGATACAAGATGATCCGCAACATCTCTGGCAATGTTTTTGGCAGCAGATTTCACATGTGGCTTAATGATTTCTAATCCTCGCCTCAAAAAAGGCATTGCTTTTTGAAAAAGCCCACGGAACAGACCCCCTAAACCTGTCTTGTACATAATGGGGGCTCCTCAGAAGCCTGGAAGGCCGCCACCAGCTTGTGCCCTGTAGTAAGCCACATAGTCTTGAGGGTTCCCATGCTCCTTGATCACAACCATCCTTCACTTTTCCGAGACCTAAAATGAAGCTTGACAATCACCTTCCCGTGATAAAAATGCACATTTTTGTCCTGATCGGTTTTGATTTCTATGGTAATGGTATCAATGTGATGTTTGCTGACCGGTACATAATGTGGATGGTCATAGGTCATTGTGATGAAATCATTGTCTTGCCCTCGCACAGGCACACAGCGCAGTAACGGCACATAGAAGTCGCCCACTATCTGGAGCTCTACAATGTCTGTGTAAACATATAATGTGCTGAATCCAGGGAACATACCTAACAGATGTCCGAGTTCTCTGCTAACTAGAATGGTGTGCGGTTCATCTCCTTTAAGATTAATTTTTCGACCCACTGAATCATTTTTTTATTTTTTATTTTTTTATTTTAATTCCATTTATATCCCGCCCTTCTCCGAAGACTCAGGGCGGCTTACAAGCTTAGCAGTAGCCTTCATTCTATGTATATGCCTGCTTATTAGGGCTTTCGCACAAACCCCAAGCGGCATTATTACAAAGTCAGCTTATTACCCCCAACAATCTGGGTCCTCATTTTACCTACCTCGGAAGGATGGAAGGCTGAGTCAACCTTGAGCCTGGTGGGATGCGAACCTGTACTAATTGCAGGCAGCTGGTTTTACTTAAGGAGGCATTAGCCCACTGCTCCACCAAGGCTCCACCAAGGGTTGTCTTAGGTCGGTCCTTGACATTTTATATAAGCTTGTTCATATTTTCTAACAGATGTCGGATGCTGTTATAGTACCCGCTTCTCAAAGAAAAATGCCATCTCTTTCTCTCGTTAGCAATTTCAAAATATCCAGGTGAAGTTAATGTGTGGCAACTATGCAGATACTGTACCTCTGCTAGCGCTACTTCCCATTATCCTGGAAGATCCAGCGATCTCGCTTATTGTATGGTAAAATTAGAATTTTTGTTTTAGGGGAAAATTGCTGCTGATGCATTGCTGGGTAGGGTGATGTAAAACTCCTCCATATCAAAGATGTTGTACTTCAGTCTCCTTAACCCAACTGTTGAACTTCTCTGGCCAGCCAGTCCATTTGACTAGAAACTCTCTGTGTCTCCCCCGCCCTCTTTTTTGAATAATTTTCTCTATCCTGTATATGCGCTGTTGGTCAGCAGGAACCTTTTGGAGCTCCTCAAAGTAAAAAGCCCCCTTTACAGGGTCACCCGTGTAATCATTTAATCTATACACAACTCTTTCCCCCCTTGTCTCCAGTTCTTTGATGATGAATATCTCATCTGTAAAGGTTTGCTGATAGCCCTTTTCAAACTTACCCCTCAGTCTGGATACTCTGACATGTTCCCACACCTTAAGACATTTTTTCTTTCTTTCACTTTTTAAAGCTACCCATAAAGCCTCATCCACACATCCCGTTAGACAAATTTACGGTATTAGGAGCAGTCCCGATGCTACGATGGTAAGTGCTATTGTACGCCTGAAGAACATCTGCCAAAATGTCTACATACCGATGTGTATTTCTAGCTGTGAAATATCTCCAGAGTTTGTTTTTTAGGGTTCTATTAAACCTCTCTATAACGGCTGCTTTAGTTTCACTATGAGTGACAAAATGATGAATGCCATAACGTGCTAAAAGTTTCTTCAGCGGGATATTCAAGAACTCTTTACCTGCATCTGTCTGTATTTTTCAGGGTGCGCGTCCTGTTTCAAAGATATTCTGGAAGGCAGCTGTAACTTCCCTCCCTGTTTTATCAGATAAAGGAGAGGCCCAGGGATATTTAGATAACACATCGATAACTGTTAAGATGTACTTTTTTCCATGGTTCTCCTTAGAAAACTTGGAGACATCTATGAGATCGGCCTGCCATTGATGATCTAAGCCAGACACTACTGTTTTATTTCTAGGAAAATTAATTCTTGCAGGCTTATGAAGCGTATAAGCGTCTTGCCCTGACAGCCACGTCTTGACTTGTTTCACTGTGAGGTTTTTATCATGTTTTCTAGCTTCCTGAAAAAGGCTATTCACACCTCCATAACTACCTACACATCCTGGTGTATAATAAATACGGCTTAGAAACTTTTCATGCATCATTTTGACTGAGCATGCCCAAGATGGCGGACGTGCTAGGCTGAGGTGCGAGCTCCAGCAGTTAGGCGTCCCCTAGGAGCCCCTCAGAGGTGCCCTTTGTGCCCTCTGTGTTGGGGGCTAGGAGCGGCAGACAACGGGGCTGTCGGTTTGCCGTTCTCTGCGGCGGTGGCCGTTTTCGGCGTTTTCGGGCCGTTCTCGGCGGCGGCATTTCTCCGGGCCGTTTTTCGGCGGCGACAGCGTTTTTCGGCGGCGGCGTCGTTCTCGGCGGCGGTGTTTCTCCGGCAGCGGCAGCGTTTCCGGCAGCAGCAGCGGTTCCGGCGGCGGCGCGGTCCTCTGTTTGCTCCGGTCCTCGTTTTGCTCCGTTTGCTCCGGGAGGCTCGGCAGCCTCGGCGGCCCTCGGAGGGGCTTTGGGTGAGCCGGTGAAGCCCGGTGAAGCCCGGTGAAGCCCAGCAGAGTTTGGTCAGACCGGAGGAGCCCGGAAGAGCTGTGCTCTGTGTGGCACCTATCATTAGTTTAGTGGTGCCGACGGAGCCCGGTGGGGCCTGGAAGAGTCTAGAAGGCCCAGAGGAGCCGCGCTCTGGAAGGCCGCGCTCTGGAAGGCCTCAACCAGTTGATGTTTGGGGCCCATGGAGTTGTGGCTGGGAACAACGCCTGGAATGGTGGAGCGGCGGAGGAATTGCGGCAGCGTCTGGAGCGGCTGGTGTGGAGGTGAGCTGGAGTGCTGTGGCCGCTCAGACGTGGAGACCTGCGGCCCAGTGGCGGAGTGTGGCCGGTCTGTGTCACGGACGGTTAGGCGATACAGACTATTTCTATGTCGCTCATACCCTGGGAGACCGGTGGAATGGAATTTGCGGCCTAGCGGAAGATCGGCGGGGATTTTGGTTTATTCCCCTGTTTGCCCACTTATTGCCTGACCCTCTCCTCCCACGGAGAAGATCATTAGCAGCCGGGATTTTGCTACCTTATGACCTATCAGACTTTTTGCCTTGGACGAACAGCTGCCTAACTCTCTTGTCTGCTGTGCCCCCAAAAGATTCAGAGGGACCCGGGTATAAAGCCACGGTGAGAGAGTGGCTTAGACTTACATCTGCTGTCCCCTAGAGGTGAGAGATCTATGGGGTATGCCCTACCCTGGGTGTGCTTGAGTGGCAGTGGAGCTGGGTTGATGGTCTGGACACCCACTTACCCTCTGTCTTAGATCCTCCTGACTAATTAATTATGGGACTGCCTTCTCCTGGACTTGCTCGGACAATTATGCCTCACTTTTGCTACACCAGCACGGACTTGTTCGCCCTCAGGGGTGCCCCCCATTCCTGGGTGCGACCCGCCTTTCTTTCCACTTCTAATCTTGATGAAGGGCCCGATTGTTGGGACCCTGAGAGATGGCTGGGCAGGGGCCTCCGGTACAAATTTAATAAGAGGCCCCTGGTTAGTTTTTTAGTCAAATTTTTTGTGGGGTTAGGGAGGGGGGTGGGAATCTATCGTGGTTGTTTGGAAATGGGGGGTAGTCCATCAACCGTTGTTCAGGCCAGGTCCGGGATTGATCACGTGGGGGGGAGCGGGGGGTCGGTTGCCTCCGGAGCTCTGGAGCGGGTCGTGGGATTACCTATTCCCACGTTAGGGAATGGCAGCAGGTGTACGAACAGAGGGCCGTATCGACATCCGGGAGGGCATCTCCGCTATTTACAAGCGGTGAGGCGCTCCGACCCTCTGCTTTCGCCCCGAGGTCCCGGGAGTGAGGATGTGCAGCCACCTGAGCTCCGGCTGGTGTACTTGAACGCCAGGTCCGTTGTTAATAAGGCTCCTCTCATCTGGGATCTGGTTGAGGGTAAGCATGCGGACCTGGCTTGCATCACGGAGACTTGGTTGGGCCCAGAGGGTGGTATCCCTCTGGTTGATCTTTGCTCACCAGGTTTCCGGGTGCTACACTGGCCTCGGGCTCAGGGTAGGGGCAGGGGAGTGGCGGTAGTTATGAGGGAGACCTTGTGTCCGCGGGAGGCCACCCTTCTCCAGATAGTTGGGTGTGAGTCTCTCCTCCTGAGATGTGGTCCTAGGGTGCAGTTGGGCTTGCTGCTGGTGTACCTTTCGCCTAGTCGCGCAGCAGCAGCCCTGCCTGAGCTTCTCGATATCCTCTCGGGGTTGGTGATTGAGTTCCCCAAACTTATAGTTTTGGGTGACTTCAATCTACCATCCCTGGGAGGATCATCTGAGTTAGCTCGGGAGTTCATGGCTTCCATGATGGCCATGGACCTGACGCAAGTAATTCAATTTTTTTTTTTCCTGCCCAAGATGGCGACGGCCGCAACTTAAGCTTCGGGCGCTCTTTGAGGGCTCCAAAGGATTTAGCTCGGGGAAGCCCACGGTATGTTGAGGCGATTCTGGGGGTGGGGGACCTAAAAACAGCTGCTGGGCGCTGTTTTCTGCGGCGCTGATCCCCCCCCTTCGAACTAGCGGCGCTTGACATCTGCCGCCTGCCGACCTGCCGGCCCCATGATGGCGCCGAGCGCTGCTATGCCGTGAAATCCGGGACGTCTGCCTTGCTTTCTTCATCTGCTGCTGGCCGAGGCGACGTCATGCTGCTGCTGGCCGAGGCGACTCGGGGGTTTTTAAAACAGCTGCTGGGCGCTGCTCTTTGTGGCGCTGAGCCCCCCCCTACGAAATAGCGGCTTGTGGATTCTAACGAGCGGTGCCGAGAACTGCCTGTCGACTTGCTGAACTCCATTATGGCGCTGAGCGCTGCCACGCCGTGAAGCTCGGGACGTCTGCCTTGTTTTCATCTGCTCGCGGGCCGAGGCAGCTTTGGGGATTGGGGATTGTTGAAACAGCTGCTGGGCGCTGCTTTTCGTGACGCTGAGCCCCCCCCCCCGAACTAGCAGCCTGCTGATTTGAATGAGCAGCACTGAGAATTCCCTGCCGACCTGCTGAGCTCCGTTACGGCGCCGAGCACTATTACAGCGCCGGGAAGCCCGGGATGCCTTGCCTGTCTTCCCTCCTCTGCCTGCTCGCCGTGGATACCCTCTGCTTGTCGGAGGGGCAGCGGCGATGATCCCACCGGACGGAGATTCTTCTATGACCATCTGCTGGCTGGCACCGTTTTTTGCGGTGCGGAGCCTCCTTCTCCCCCCGGATGGTGGTTGCAGACTGTGGGCCTGGTCATCGGCCTTGGCGGACATGCTAGCGAACTCCCTGACTCAACATAGCTGCTGGGATCACCTCTCTCCGCCGTTGGAAGATGGTTTGGACTGGCGGATGGGCATTGGGGAGAGAATGTTTCTGCTCTCCCCCCTCAGACTGACGGCGCTGGTTGGCGGTGTGAGGATCGACAGAGGCCTGGCCTGCCTGTCCTTTACTTTCTTTGTTGACAGGCAGGCATTATGGCTAGCTCCGTACCTGATGGGAATTAAGATCTCCCTATTGATAGCCCAATGTGGACGGGACCGAACCGTGGTGGGAGGACGGTTTTGGACTGGTCAGCGACCACCTCACTGGTGTGAGAGACCAGTTGGGGTGGGCCTGGCTCAGGATCCCCCTTTTCTCTCTCTGCTCCAGTTAGACGCCTCAGCCGGAGTGAGAGGACGGCTGAGGTTGTCCCTTGGATTTCCATCTCAGGTGAGAGCTGAGATGGCCTTGCAGATTGAGAGATATGCCCACTGGACTTCTTCTTTCTCCATCTATGTACCATCAACGAGCGATCCTTTGGACATACCTGCAACATCGGCCCTAAGAGACTATTCGAGCGCAATATGGTCTATCGTTATTCCGAAGCGGACTTGTATGCCCTTAGGGCGGTTCCTGCCTCATGGGCGCGACCTGTCGCCTGTTTCCATACTCCCCTTAATGACGGGTCCAAGCTTTGGGACTCCGAGAGGTGGTTGGGCTTAGATAGGGGCCTCGAGTTAAGACGCGCTAAGAGGCCCCTGATAAGATTCTTAGCCGGTTATTTTAAGAGGTTAGGGAGGGGGAGGGACGGGGGGCTAGGGAGGGAATCTGTAACCGGCACTCAGTCTGGACCTGTTAGAGGTCCCGACGGGACGGGGTCGGGGGAGGTGGCTGCTGGCGCTGGGAATGTGGGGGTGGGGCATCGAATCCCCACGGCGATAGGGTATGGCAGCAGGTGTTTGCGCGAAGGGCCATATCAACATCTGGGATCGCGCCCCCGCTATCTCCGAGCGGTGGCGCACTCCGACCCTCCGGTTAGCACCCTCTTACCCGGGGATGAGGGTGATCAGGCCCCTGAGCTCAGGTTGGTCTATTTTAACGCTAGATCCGTAGTTAACAAAGCTCCCCTCATCCGTGATCTGATCGAGGAGGAATGTGCGGATCTAGCGTGCATCACGGAGACTTGGCTGGGCTCGGAGGGAGGGGTGCCTCTCTCCGAGTTATGCCCGCCGGGTTTCCGGGTGCTGCACCAGTCACGGGCTCAGGGCAGGGGTGGTGGGGTGGCAGTGGTTATTCGGGAGACTTTGTGTCCCCGGGAGGCCACCATTGTCCAGATGGCCGGGAGTGAATCCCTCCTCTTGAGATGTGGTCCTCGGGTTCAGTTGGGCTTGTTGCTTACATACCTGGTGCCCAGCTGTGTGGCAACAGCCCTGCCTGAGCTGCTCGACACCCTCTCAGGGTTGGCGGTGGAGTTTCCCAGGCTTATAGTCCTGGGTGACTTCAACCTGCCATCACTGGGAGGGTCGTCGGAGTTAGCTCGGGAGTTCATGGCCTCCATGACAGCCATGGGCCTGACCCAGGTTATTGAGGGCCCGACTCATGAGGGGGATCATACTCTCGACCTGGTGTTCCTGTCTGGACAGTGGCTGGATGATCTGGGAGGGGGCTCCCCGTCCATCACCCCTCTGTCATGGACAGATCATCACCTCCTGAGGCTGGTTTTCCGTCATGCCACCCTCTGCCGCTGGGCGGTGGAACCGACCAGGTGGTTCCGCCCCAGGCACCTAATGGACCCGGATCGGTTCCAGAGGGCGCTTGGGCCTATACCTATCACCCTTACCCACAGCCCAGTCGATGATCTGGTGGAGGCCTGGGAAACGGCTGCCACCAGGGCACTCGACTGCGTTGTACCCATGCGACCTCTGACCCGTCGCAGATCCCGCTGGGCCCCATGGTTCTCTGTGGAGCTCCGGGAGATGAAGCGTCGGAGATGAGGTCTAGAGAGCGGTTGGAGGTCCAGCCGGTCCAAATCCGACCGATTGCAGTTAAGAACCTTTATAAGGTCTTATCTTGCGGCGATAAGGACGGCGAAGTCTAACTACTTTGCCGCCCTTATCGCGTCCGCCGATAATCGCCCGGCCGCCCTGTTTAGGGTGACTCGCTCCCTCCTTAACCAGGAGGTGAGAGAGGATCCCTTGCAGGGACGAGCCGAGGAGTTTAGTCATCATCTGGCGGACAAAATCGCTCGGATCCGGACCGGCTTGGACTCTGACTGGGCAGAGTCTGAGGTGGAGGAATCAGGCGGTCTTGAGCATGTTATCTGGACTGAGTTCGACCCTGTTTCCCCTGATGATGTGGACAGGATCATGGGGAGACTGAGCACCACCACCTGTTTGTTGGATCCGTGCCCCTCCTGGCTAGCTTATGCGGCTCGGGAGGGAACACGAGGCTGGTTCCATGCAGTAATAACTGCTTCCTTGAAGGAGGGTGTCTTTCCTGCCGCCTTGAAGGAGGCGGTGGTGAGACCCCTTCTCAAGAAGCCTGCTTTGGACCCGGCTGTTTTAAACAACTATCGTCCAGTCTCCAACCTTCGCTTTCTGGCGAAGGTTGTTGAGAGTGTGGTGGCGCACCAGCTCCCTCTGTTCCTGGAGGAAACTGATTATCTGGACCCGTACCAATCGGGCTTCAGGCCCGGACACAGCACGGAGACGGCATTGGTCGCGCTGGTGAATGATCTCTGGAGGGCCAGGGCCAGGGGTTGTTCCTCTGTCCTGGTCCTATTAGATCTCTCAGCAGCGTTCGATACCATCGACCATGGTATCTTGCTGCGGCGTCTCAGGGGGCTGGGAGTGGGAGGCACCGTTTTACGGTGGTTCTCCTCCTACCTCCAGGGCCGCTCGCAGTCGGTGTTGACAGGAGGGCAGAGATCCGCCCCGAGGTCTCTCATTTGTGGAGTTCCTCAGGGGTCGGTTCTCTCGCCCCTCCTGTTCAACATCTATATGAAGCCGCTGGGCGAGATCATTCGTGGTTTTGGGGTGGGGTATCACCAGTACGCTGATGATACCCAACTTTTTCTTTCCACCCCGAACCAACCCAGTGATGCCCTCTCCGTGATGTCCCGGTGCCTGGAGGCGGTTCAGGTCTGGATGGGGAGAAACAGGCTTCGTCTCAATCCCGCCAAGACTGAGTGGCTGTGCATATCGGCATCTCGGGTTAACCAAGTTATTCCATCCTTAATGATGGGGGGTGAGGTGTTACCCCCCGTTGATAGGGCTCGCAACTTGGGCGTCCTCCTGGATTCACGGCTCAATTTTGAAGACCATATAGGAGCCGTGACCAGGGGGGCTTTTGCACAGGTTCGCCTGGTGCGCCAGTTGCGTCCCTATCTGGACCGAGACGCCCTACGCACAGTTACTCATGCGCTTGTGACCTCCCGTTTGGACTACTGTAACGCTCTCTACATGGGGCTGCCCTTGAAGACCACACGGAGGCTTCAACTGGTGCAGAATGCGGCCGCGCGAGTTGTAATGGGGGTCTCCCGATACTCCCATGTAACACCTCTACTCCGCAAGCTGCATTGGCTTCCGGTTGCCCTCCGGGTGAAATTCAAGGTGCTGGTTATTACCTATAAAGCCCTACATGGCCTGGGTCCGGGTTATTTGAGGGAACACCTGCTGCCGGCATCAAATGCCCTTCGCCCAGTGCGCTCCCACAGGGAGGGTCTGCTCAGGGTTCCGCCGGTGAGAGATTGCCGGCGGGTGACACCCAGGGATAGGGCCTTCTCAGTGGGAGCGCCTGCCCTCTGGAACCAGCTGCCGGTGGAGCTGAGAACTGCCCCCGACCTCCGATCATTCCGCCGGGGCCTGAAGACCTGGCTCTTTGAGCTCTCGGGCCCAGGCTGAGGAGAAATTTTTAATTGGGGTTTTAATTGTGTACAGGGTCAATTTAATATTTTTTAATTCGGTTTTAACTTTTGTATGTT
The DNA here is from genome assembly GCF_964194415.1 of Vipera berus. Classification (NCBI taxonomy): domain Eukaryota; kingdom Metazoa; phylum Chordata; class Lepidosauria; order Squamata; family Viperidae; genus Vipera; species Vipera berus. Next base: position 38,300,266 of record NC_138210.1, on the reverse strand, counting down.
GGATTTTTTAATTCCCTGTAAACCGCCCTGAGTCCTCAGGGAAAGGGCGGTATATAAATGTTATTAAAAAAAAAATGGACCGACTCATGTGGGAGGCCACACCCTTGACTTGGTTTTTCTATCTGGACGGTGGTTAGATGATCTTGGTGGGGGCTCCCCAATTGTTATGCCCCTGTCATGGACCAATCATCACCTCCTGCGGCTGGTCTTCCGTTTTGCCACTCCCCGCCGTGGGTGTGTGGAACCAACTAAATGGTTCCGCCCCAGGCGCTTAATGGACCCTGAGAGGTTCCAGGCAGCGCTGGGATCCCCACCTGCCCCCTTTGCTCACTACTCGGCGGATGCCTTTGTGGAAGCCTGGGAAAGGGCAGCCACGGAGGCACTTGACCGAGTTGTACCCTTGCGGCCCCTGACCCGGTGCAGATCCCAGCGGGCTCCATGGTTTTCCGTGGAGCTCCGGGAGATGAAGCGTCGGAGATGGGGCCTAGAGAGCTGTTGGAGATCCAGCCGATCCGAATCCGACCGATTGCGACTAAGAACCTATATTAGGTCTTATCTCGCAGCGATAAGGGCGGCGAGGTCTAATCACTTCGCTACCCTTATCGCGTCCGCAGATAACCGCCCGACAGGAGGTGAGGGAGGAACCCTTGCAGGGTCGTGCCGAGGAGTTTAGTCAACATCTGTCGGACAAAATCGCTCGGATTCGGACGGGTTTGGACACCGACTGGGCAGAGTTTGACGATCAGGAGGCGGGTAGTCTTGTCGATGTTATCTAGGAGGAGTTTGATCCTGTGACTCCGGAGGAAGTGGACAGGATTATGGGGAGGTTGAGCTCCACCACATGTTTATTGGACCCGTGCCCTTCCTGGCTGGTTTATGCGGCTCTGGAGGGGACACGAGGCTGGTTCCAGGCGGTTATATCTGCGTCTTTGAGTGAGGGTAGTTTCCCTGCCGTCTTGAAGGAGGCGGTGTTGAGACCTCTCCTCAAGAAGCCTGCCTTAGACCCAGCTGTGTTAAATAACTTTCGTCCAGTCTCCAACCTTCGCTTTCTTGCGAAGGTTGTTGAGAGTGTGGTGGCGCATCAGCTCCCTCTGGTTCTGGATGAAGCGGATTATCTAGACCCGTGCCAATCGGGTTTCAGACCCGGGTACAGCACGGAGACGGCATTGGTCGCTCTGGTGAATGATCTCTGGAGGGCCCGGGACAGGGGATATTCCTCTGTCCTAGTCCTATTAGACCTCTCAGCGGCTTTCGATACCATCGACCATGGTATCCTGCTGCGGCGTCTCAGGGGATTGGGAGTGGGAGGCACGGTTTTTCAGTGGTTCTCCTCCTATCTCCTGGGACGTTCGCAGTCGGTGTTGGCAGGGGGGCAGAGGTCGACCTCGAGGCCTCTCGCTTGTGGAGTTCCTCAGGGGTCGGTCCTCTCGCCTCTCCTGTTCAACATCTACATGAAACCGCTGGGTGAGATCATTCGTGGTTTTGGAGTTGGGTATCATCAGTATGCTGATGATACCCAGCTTTTCATTTTGACCCCAAACCACCCCAGTGATGCCCTCGACGTGATGTCCCATTGCTTGGAAGCGGTTCAGGTCTGGATGGGGAGGAACAGGCTTCAACTCAACCCTGACAAGACTGAGTGGCAGTGCGTACCGGCATCTCGGGATATTCAGAACATTCCATCTCTTTCTATGGGGGGTGAGCTATTACCCCCTGTAGATAGGGCTCGCAACTTGGGAGTCCTCCTAGATTCACAGCTTTCTTTGGAAGACCACATAATAACTGTGACTAGGGGGGCCTTCGCCCAGGTTCGCCTGGTGCGCCAGTTCCGGCCCTATCTAGACCGGGATGCCCTGCGTACGGTCACTCATGCGCTCGTGACCTCTCGTTTAGACTACTGCAATGCTGTCTACATGGGGCTGCCCTTGAGGACCACTCGGAGGCTCCAACTGGTACAGAATGCAGCCGCGAAAGTTGTGTTGGGAGTCTCCCGATACTCCCATGTTACACCTCTGCTCCGGGAGCTGCATTGGCTCCCAGTTGTCTTCCGGGTGAGATTCAAGGTTCTGGTAATGGTTTTCAAGGCCCTACATGGCATGGGTCCGGAGTACCTTAGGGATCACCTGCTACCGGCGTCAACTTCCCTCCGCCCTGTGCGTTCCCACAGGCGGCCTCCTCTGCCAGTGGACTCTGCGGTAGAGCCAAGGGAAACCGGAAGCCGCGAATGTGGAGGGGAGTGGTGGTTGGGCTCCACCCTGGAGCATAGAGGCCCCGGTCAAGGCCAGGAGACCCGGTTGAAGGGGCCCTCAATGGAATGGAGAGAGCGGTGCCTGATGGAGGACCATGGTGAGGAATGGAGTTATTCCACTGCCCCAGGCCGTCAAACAATGGACGTGCTGCGAGACAGATTCGGGGAGGTTGGCACCCAGGAGCCAGCCCTATGGGTGTTCGCTGAGTCCGGGGCGGAGCCAGGCCGGTGGTCTCTCGCTGGGACCCATTCAGGACGGTCCGGCCCGTCTCGCTTCCGCTTGGCCAGTCCACGGTTCCGGAGCCCGCCCAGCCTTGACATGTCACATGAAGGACTGCCTCCCCCCCTGCGGCCCCTGCGCAAAGCGCCTCAGGGCCTTGGCCAGGAGCTGACAGAAGACCTAGCCAACAATCAACATGGCCAGCTGGGGGACCCCGGGTTTTGGGGTCACAGGTGGGGCCTTGGGGTCCTGGAGTGGTGTGGGGGCCACCAACCCTTTCCGTAACGTACGATGGCCACCCTGATCGTCTGGCGATGTTCATAGGACAGGTGATAAACCACATGGATCAGTATGGCCAGGCCTATGCCTCCCCCTGGGCGATGGTGGTGGCCGTAACAGCTTGCCTGCAGGAAGAGGCCGCAGCTTGGGCAGCCGACCTATATAGTGAGCACGCCCGTGAGCTTGGGGATGTTGGTCTCTTTTTGGAGGCCCTACGGGGGCGCTTTGAGGATATCGCCCGGGTGCATCGTGCCGAGGCTGACATTTTGACCTTGCGGCAATGAGGCAGACCGGCAGTGGACTATGTAGGAGACTTTCGTAAAGTAGCCGGGAAACTACGCTCGTGGCCGGAGCGCCTTCTCGTTCATCACTTTAGGGCTGGCTTGGACGGTGCTCTTCGCCGGGCTTGCGTGGTGCGCGGCATCCCGGCTCGGTTGCAGGAATGGTTCTGCGTGGCCGTGGAATTGGACGTTGGGCTGCAAGACGTTCGAGGACGGCCCGAGGCTGGGCCTAGTGGACGGTGACCCACCGAGAAGGCAAGACCGGAAGAGCGTCCCGTAGTGCTGTCAGCAAGACCCTCTGCCCAGCCAGCACGGGTCGCTATACGGTGCTTCAGGTGTGACCAACCAGGTCACCGAGCGGCCGATTGCCCGCTGCCACCGGCCCAGGCGGCCCCTTCTGTTTCCTCAGCACGGGGGCCTACTCCTAGGAAATCTGCAGAGCGAACGCGGGCAGCTCATCAAGTCATCGGAGACTCGCCCAGAGCGGCGACCCCCTTCCGGGTGGATGTTCCGGCGGCTGCCCAGCCCACGCAGTACAACAGCTCTGAGGAACAGGAGCAGGAGGAGGACCCAACGGTAAGTGCTCCGGTGTGCCCTTTTGTATTCCCCGTGCTGCTAGTTAGTCTGCATATGGGGCGAAAGAGGGCATACAAAGCCCTAATCGACACGGGTAGTACCCGATGTCTCATGAGTCAGGCCACGGTGGCTGAGGTGGGGATCACAATAAGGCGTCTGGCAACTCCTCTACGGTTCCAACAGGTGGATGGGTCTCTCCTGGGGGGGCGCCCATCACCCATGTTACAGAGCCAGTCAGAATGGAAATAGGTGATCATTGGGAGACCCTGCGGTTCATTGTGGGAGGGGGGTTGTCGACATCTTCGTCTAGGGCTGGGGCCCCAGCCCCCTCCCAAGCATGTTTTCATGGGGCCAGCCAACACAGAGAATACGGAAAGGGCTTGTGGGGGTGGGTTGGACCAAGAAGCCCAGGTGCCCCAGGCTTACTCAGATCTAATGGATGTATTTGATGAGCGTGAATGCAACACACTGCCTCCCCACCGCTCTACGGACTGTGCTATTGAGTTGGAGCCCGGTGCCCGGCTACCTAAACCCCGTATCTACGCCATGTCGCCGAAAGAGATGCAAGAGCTGCGGCGATACATTGATAAAAATCTAGAGAGGGGTTTCATACAACCAGCACGGTCCAGGATGGCGGCACCCGTTCTGTTTTGCGAAAAAAAGGATGGAGGGCTTCGGCTGTGTGTGGTTTACCGGGGGGGTTAATGCAGTGTGTGTCGAGCATCTTTATCCTCTTCCACTGATGAAGGACCTACTAGCACACCTGGCCAAGGGTCGGGTGTTCACTAAACTAGATCTGAGAGAGGCGTACTATCGGATCAGGATTAAGGCCGGGGACGAGTGGAAAACGGCATTCAACTGTCCCTTGGGCAGCTTCCAATTCCGGGTGATGCCATTTGGGCTGCAGGGAGCCCCTGCTGTTTTCATGCAGCTAATCAACCAGGTTCTGCATGAGTTTCTATACCGCGGAGTCCTGGTCTACTTGGATGACATTTTGATCTACACGGCGACAATGGAGGAACATGTTACCTTGGTGCGGCAGTTGCTGGCAAAATTACGGGAGGCGCGACTCTACGTGAAGCTGTCTAAATGTGAATTTCACAAGACACAACTGGACTACCTGGGGTATAGGATTTCCGCAGGGGGGGTGGAAATGGACCCTAAGAAAGTGGAGACCATCCAACAATGGCAAGCCCCACGGACGCGACGCCAGCTGCAAAGCTTCTTGGGCTTTGCAAACTTCTATTGGCAGTTTATACCGTGTTTCGCAGCCATCACCCTGCTGCTCACAGACCTCCTTCGTACACGGCAGCTGTCGGTACAGCCACGACCCGGTCTTAAACTGGCGTGGTCTTTGACATGCCAATGGGCCTTTGAGATGCTCAAAACCCTGTTCGCCAGAGAACCAATTTTGCTGCATCCAAACCCCGACCTGCCCTATGTGGTACAGGCAGATGCGAGCGATGTTGCTCTCGGGGCCGTCCTCCTCCAACAGAATAGTAAAGGGGTGCTCCAACCATGCGCCTACGCGTCCAAAAAGTTTACTCCCATGGAACGCACCTGGGCGATTTGGGAGAAGGAGGCTTTCGCGGTCCGCTGGGCCCTTGAAACATGGCAACATCACCTGGAGGGGGCTGTCCACCCATTTGAGGTGTGGACAGACCATAAAAACTTGGAGGCCCTACAAGCACCCCGGCGGTTATCCCCCAAGCATGTCCGGTGGGCGCTCTATTTCCGCCGTTTCCGGTTTGTTCTAAAGTACGTCCCGGGGGGAAGGAATTTCTTAGCAGACGCGTTGTCTCGTATGCCGCAATACGAGAGTAAGAGGGAGGAAGTTGTACAGGCACTCGTACCAACAGAGGCAGAGAGCACAACCTGGGTGGGGGACATGGTCCTAGCGACTCAGGATGATCTTTGCTCCAAGCTCCGGAAGGCCCTTCAGGGGGATGAATGGCTACAGGCCCACCCAGGCCTCCTGACAATGCGGGATGGCTTAGCTTGGTACGGAACACGAATGTACGTGCCTTTGACGTTACGAGAGAAAATATTGTACCGTTGCCATGATACCAAGCAGGCAGGACATTTTGGGTTCTTGAAGACCCTGCACCTGGCACGCCGGCAATTCTGGTGGCCTCACATGAAGAAAACCATTGAGGAGTACGTGCGAAGGTGCCATATCTGTGCCACTACCAAACCCTCCGTTGGAAAGCCATTAGGTCTTCTCCAGAGGGTGGCCGACCCCACCAGGCCATGGCAAGACATCGCTATGGACTTTATCGTTGGGCTGCCTGAGAGTAGGGGCCATAACATCATCTGGACTGTCGTGGATCTGTTCTCTAAACAGGCTCATTTCATCCCCTGCAAAGGCTTGCCTTCTGCTCGACGGTTGGCTTGGCTTTTTGTGACCCATATTTACCGATTACATGGCGTCCCACGACGTATAATAACTGATCGGGGGGTACAGTTCACGGCACGCTTTTGGCGGGAGTTCGTCCGTTTTGTCGGGTCGTCTCAGGGACTGAGCACAGCGTATCACCCCAGCACCAATGGGGCGGCGGAACGAGCCAGTGCTGCCGTAGAACGGTATTTGAGATGCTACGTGTCCTACCAGCAGACCAACTGGGTGGACCTTTTAGCGTTCGCGGAGGTGGCATATAATAATGCCGTCCACAGTAGCACAGGGTTCTCCCCATTCAAAATAGTCTCTGGCAGTGATTTCGTTCCTATCGGCGAATGTGCCCCGGAAGACGGGGCTCCCTGCCAGCCTCGGGAATGGATACGGCAGATAGAGGAGGCCTGGAGAACAGCGAAAAAAGCATTGGAACGAGCCACGGTAACGTATAAGGAACAGGCCGATAAGAAGCGGAGGCCATTTGTCGTTCCAAAAGTGGGGGACCTGGTCTACCTGTCCACCAAATACCTGCGCACACAGGTACCATGTAAGAAGCTGGGGCCTAAATTCCTTGGGCCGTTCCGGGTAGTACAGATAATCAACCCCGTAACGGTGCGTCTCCAATTGCCTAAGCTCCTAGGCAAGATACACCCGGTCTTTCATAGCAGCCTTTTGAAGCCCGCTACAATGGCCCCTACCCCGGGAGGGGGGGAAGGACCTGGGCCCGTCTATAGGGAACACTTCGAGGTACGGGAGGTCCTCGACTCCAGAACACGTAGGGGTTGTGTACAGTACCTAATCCGGTGGAAGGGATACCCTGTGGAGGAGGCAACATGGGTGCAGAGGGTTCACGCTCCCCGGTTGGTTCGGGCTTTCCACCGCCGGCACCCTGGTAAGCCGGGCGGGGCCCGAGTGGAAGCCGCGCACCGGGTGGACGGTCACTTACCTCTTGATTCTTCCCTTTCAGGAGGGACCTTGGTAGGAGGGGCGGCATTCAGCGGGGCCCCGATGTCCAGCATCGAGTCCACAGGCCCTTTTCGCGGCACAGCGCACAGGCCTCACCCATCTCTCCGCGGACGCGCCTCCCACGCTACGGGAGCCACCCTCTTCCTCCCGGCTCGCCACGGACACAGGCCCACCTCGACTCGTCGCGAGCACGCCTTCCTCGCGCCGGCTGCCACCTGCGACTGTCCAACGCCGTCACGGAGCTTCCCCATCAGCTGGTCGGCGTGCGCATGCGCAGGACAACTCTGCCGGGCCTCGCTCGGTACCAGCAGGCTCCGTGGTGTCTTCGTCCGGAACCGGACCCGTCCGTGCCGCAACGAGCCTGGACGCGGTGTGGACTGAGGAGCACAGCGTTGACAGGCTGGCTGGGAGGCAGTTTCGGAGCGCGCAGCTAGAGGCTATGTCCATTGAGCCTGCCAGCATGGCTGGAGACGTGGCGGCACCAGGGCCCGTGGTGGGTGGAGAGGTGTCCAAGGACTGGGGTCGGGTGGGGGCCATGCACGGGTGGGAGATGGGCGTGGTGAAGGGAGATGACGGGCCGCAAGGTGGTGGTCTCAGGGTTCGATGGGAGCTTACCTGGCGGGCGGAAAGCGTCGGGAGGCAGGGGTTGAGGCAAAAGACATTGTCAGGGAAGGGCGGGGTGGAAATAGGGAATGGGCGGATGTAGGCGTGTATGGGTGGGGTTTGGGCGTTTGCATTGGGAGGGTATTTAGCAGCGTTGGTTGCGGGTAGCAGCCAACGCTGACTTCGCTTTCTTTTGGATCGTTGTTTGCTGTTTGCTTCACAATAAACACTTTCCTGTGGACTCAGCTCTTGTTCCAGCTGCATTTCTTCCCTACTCTTCCGGACGGGCTGAGAGTAGCTTTGTGACCGCTGCGATTACCACAGGAATATAAAATTGGGGTGTCTTGAAGTGTTTGCTGTCTAGGCGTTATTAATTCGGAGTCTGCAAAATATAAAGCACATACTGCTAGTGTGATATCAGTGCCAGCAGCATTTACATTAACATAAATAAAAACATACTTTACTTACCATTGCAGGGAGGTACTGTAGCATCATTCATCATTTCACAGGCTGTACGGTAAGTACTCTGCACCTCATCGATAAAATTACAACACATCATTCTACAGCCGGGCAAAACGGGCCTAAATAAAAAAAATTCTTCATCATAACCCCTGAAAACAGATTTTGTCACATTCTTCCGGCTGGGGCCTTGTGTCAGCCCGTGTGATGCTCGCTTTTGCAGTTGTTTTTAAATCAGCTTTGGAACCAGAGGTTGACATCTTCAAAAGACTGCTGGAATTAATTTGCTAGCTGTTGAGACCTGCCTGTACAATCTCCCCCGCGCATGCTATGACACGTCCTTGAGCCTTGCGCCTGTCCAGAATCACGGGGAATGACATGTCCAGGCATGTCCCGAACAAGGCCTAACCCCATTTTTTTTACTAGCAGATTCAAACACGAATACCCAGAGCCGCGTTCCTGGCTGTCCACCTCTTGTGAGCATTTTTTTTATTTTTTTTATTTTTTATTTTTAAATTCCTGTTAATATTCCTTGTCTTTTGCTGTAGGGTTAGAATAAAATTTATTAAATCTGTGCTATGAATGGTTATGCATACATATGGATTCGAGGTGGGTTACAAATGCCAAAATATATGTCTTCAGATTCTTACAAAGGTAAAAACCGGCTGTGGGCTTTAAAAGGTCTGTGGTTTTTTCCCCCTACATTCAGGGAAAATGTTTTTAAAATTGCCTGGTTTAAATGCAAACCCTGGCCGCCTTTTAGGTGCTCCTTTCCCCCCCCCCCAGCTTTTGAGGTATTGATTTTTAAAACTCCACAAAAATTAAAAGCATCATTAGGCTAGAATGATTAGAAATAAAAAGCCTTTTTTTAAATTACCCCCCCCCAAAAGCAGGGTTTTGTTTCCCAAAAACACAGGTCTCTGTGTTTCTTTTGGATTTCAGAGCGGGCTGTCAGAGCGGGCGGCTGTGTGAACGGATTTCTCTGTCACACACAACCTCTCACCTAGTGTTTGCGAGGGCTTTTCGGAGCCCTAGGAGGTCCTGTAGGGACAGCCGAAGTTGCAGGCGTCCCGGAGAACCTACATGTGCGGCGGCTCGTGTCGGAGATCCGGAGAAAACCTGATGCGAGCAAACTGGGGAGAAGGAGGCCAGTAATGGCCGACAAGAAGACCTGACAGAGGGACGGAGCTAGCACTGACTTAACAGTACAACGATACAACGGAGCTGACGGAAAGTATATCCAAATATTTATATCTGAAAATATTAGGAAGCGCTTGGGAAAGAGGCACTGGCTTGAAGTGGGTGCCTTACGGAGAGGGAACGAGCGGCGAGAGAAGCGCTGAGAGAAGGCGTTAGGCGAGAGTGACAAGAAGAGGAAGCCAGGAAGTTATTAGACTGTAAACTAGCTGTGGAAACTGCTGTAAACTGTAAACTAGCCGTGAAAACAGACGAAACGACAGAAAAGCAACAGGGCAAAGATAACCTTTGGAGTCTCGGAGACTGAGCCTTTGAAAAACCGGGCGTGGAAAGTGAACTGTTTGGACTGTCTTGGTAAATTTTGAACTTTTGAAACTTTGCTCTATTTGCCACGGGTGGTTAACGGACTTAAGATGGAGTAAGTGACATAGCAATTTAGGAACTGAAGTCTGGATAGTGAGACACCTACTGGTCTTTGGTGGCAGAGAAAGACATAAAAGGTGCTAATCTCGGAGCCGGAAATGAAATAGGAATGTGATTTTGAACATATCTAGATAAACATATTATATAATTTTATTATATAATCTGTTTAGTGGGTAATAAATATCTGGCTGTAATTGTTATATATAACCCTTTGTTATATAGTTAAAGGTTTATATAAGGTTAAAGGAACTAAATATTTGTAAAGCGCGTTTGTGATTAAGCAATCTGGTTAAATATGACAAACATTCCGAATCTAACTAAGACTAGCGCAGGCAAGAAGGCGACAACACAGGGGCAAGGGATGTCTTCAAGCCCTTCTAGTCAGAAGTCCATAGAGGACATGTTGCAAAGGGAAATATCAAATTCAAATTCTTTTAAAGATTTACATGCTCTCTTACAAAATATGCATGAGGCAATGACCAAAAATCATGAGGAGATGAAGAAAGAAATAGGTCAAATAAGAAGTGACACTGGTGAACTTAAGGGGAAAATTCAAGCGATAGATGATAAATTTGAAGGGATTCAACAACAATTAATTAAAAATGAACAAAGGTTACAAGATATGGAAGCTAGAATGGAAAAAGAGGAGAAGAGGGTAGAGGATTTAAATGAAACACTACTTCAGGCAAATAAGGAGTTAGAGACAACAGTTATTTTCCTGGAAGCGGAAAAGGCTGCTCACTACTTACGTTTCCAAAATGTTCAAGAAAAAAGAGGGGAAGATCTGCTGCATATGATGGCAGAATTAATGGCAAAGGCACTTGGTTTAGGGAAGGAGGAAATGTTGGCGGAAATTGACGAAACATACAGGGTTCAAACTAATTATGCGAGGAGACACAACCTCCCTAAAGAAGTACATGTAAGACTGGTTAAAAAATCGATCCGGGATGAACTTCTACATAGATCAAGAGAGGAGCCATTAGAATTTCGAGGACAACAAATAACTATTCTTAAACAGATACCTAGAAGGATGAGGGATTTGAGACGTGGCTATCAATTTTTAACATCGAAATTGATTAGTGACAATGTGAACTTTAGATGGCTAACTCCAGAAGGTATTTTAGTTACATGGCAGGATAGAAGGTACAGATTGGATTCGATAGAGAAGGCAGAAGATTTCTATAAACTCCACTTTAACAACCAGGATGAAGTAGAAGTGGAAGATCAAGACGGAAGGGAGGTAAGAGAAAGAGACACAAGACGGATAGCTATGGAAGGGAAAGCTTTAGGAGTAGAGGATAGAAGGAATAAACCTGGAGAGTCCACAGAGTCACATGGAGCTAGAGACAAAGATGCGAGAGTGCCCCGGACTACGAGATCTACAAAAACTAAAAATAAGTAAAATAAAGGGAGAAGAGTGTAGAATTTTGTCTTTAAATATCAACGGATTAAACTCGCCAATGAAAAGGTGGAAATTTTTTAATAAGCTCATTATCCAACAACTAGATATCGTTGCAGTCCAGGAAGTCCATATAAAGGAACAACAAAAACATTTGCTAGCCCAACCAAAACTAGGGAACCTATTCGTTTCATTAGACCGACAAAAGAAAAAGAGAGGGGTGGCACTATATGTGAATCAGAAATTGGCAGCCAAACAAATCTATAATGACAAAGAGGGTAGAATATTGATAGTTGAGGTTGAAATAAATTATAGGAAGGTGATGATGGTAGAGATATATGCCCCGAATCGAAATCAAGAACAGTTCTTTAAAATACTACATAATAAGATATGTAGCATAGATCATGATGAGATTTGTTTACTAGGAGACTTTAATGCTATTTTAGATATTAATCTGGACTATATGGGAAAGATGATTAGGAAAAGGAAAAGAAGAACATTACCGAGATCCTTCTTTAATTTGGCTAGAGACTTAAACATTCAGGATGTTTGGAGGGAAAGAAACCACAAGGCAAGACAATATACATATTACTCTAATCAACATAATTCATGGTCTAGAATTGATATGGTATGGATGACAAAAGAAATTAACTCCGAAGTTGAAGAGGTGTGTATTGAGACAGGTACCTGGGCAGACCATAACCCCATGAAATTTAGCTGGAAAGGTTCAAAAAAATACCTAGATGGACCTTACAGAGATCAATCTTAAAAGAAGATGATTTCAAGTCAAAGATGGAGAGAGAATTAGATCTCTTCTTCAAGGAAAATAAAGTTGAAGACACCTCTGTACAAAATAATTGGGATACAGCCAAGGCGATAATGAGAGGGGTAGCAATGGCATATATGATAAATAAGAACAAGGGGAAAAAACAACAACGGAAAAGGTTAGAAGGGGAATATAAAAGTTTAGAAACAATACTCCAACAAGACCCACAAAAAAAGAATATCAGACAATCAATGGATTTGATTAAACATAAGCTTAATATTCTAAATAAAGAGAAACTAGCACAACAAATGAGAGGCATAAAACAAAACTTTTTTGAAAATGCAAACAAACCGGGCCGATGGCTTGCATATAAATTGAAAAAACAAAAGGAGAAAAGTTGGATTAGTAAACTATGTGATGACAAAGGGAGAATACACTATCAGGAAGAGGAGAAAAAAACTATAGCCCAGGAATTTTATGAGCAATTATACAAAGATGATAGTCAGGTAAACGTGGAGAAAGTGGAGGATTGTTTCCAAAAAGCTAAACTACCTAAGGTTACAGAGGAAATCAGAAATATGTTGAACGAATAAATTAGGTTGTCCGAGGTGATAATGGCCATTAATGAACAAAAAAACAATAAAGCATCGGGGCCTGACAGTCTCCCAATAGAAATTTATAAGGAACAACAAAATATTTTAGCACAACCCTTACTGGAGGTGTTTAATGCGGTATTAGAAGATGCAAGAACACCTAAATCTTGGTCTGAGGCAAATATAGTTCTTATCCCGAAAGATAATACTGACCATACATTAATTCAAAATTATAGACCTATATCGCTACTTAATTCGGATTATAAGATATTCACAACAATCATAGCTGAACGACTTAAAAGATTCCTGAATGACTTCATACATGTAGACCAGAATGGTTTCCTTGCTAAGAGGCAAACTAAACATAATATTAGAGTAATACTGGATACGTTAGAATATTACGAACTACACAGCGGACAACAGATGGCGTTACTATTTCTAGATGCCCAGAAGGCTTTTGATAATGTAAAATGGTCATTTTTATATCAACAACTTAATTTTATGGCTATGGGTGAAAAATTTATAAACATAATTAGGGCAATCTATACTAACCAGGAAGCAAAAGTAATTATTAATGGGGAAACATCTAGGAAATTTCAAATACAAAAGGGAACACGGCAAGGCTGCCCCTTATCTCCACTGCTATTCATATTGACACTAGAAGTCCTAACGAGAATAATTAGAAATGATCCACAGATAAAAGGATTAGTTATTAAAAAGGAAACTTTTAAACTTCAAGCATTTGCGGATGATCTGGTCTTTATCATGGAGGATCCATACCACACGGGACCAAAATTACTGGAAGAATTAATTAAATATGGTGAAGTTGCTGGATTGAGAACAAATAAACATAAGACTAAGATGATTGTTAAAAATATGACTAATAAACAAAAAGAAAAATTGGCTGGAATTATGGACATAGAAATAGTCAAAAAAATAAAATACTTAGGAATCAATATCACGGCTAGATGCACTTCACTTAAAGAAGATAACTATGATAAAATAGTGAAACAAATAAAAGGTGATTTGGAAAGATGGGGAAAACTGAACCTTTCATTATTGGGGAGAATTGCGGTTATCAAGATGAATGTCCTGCCCAAAATCTTGTTCTTGTTCCAAAATATTCCAATACAACTTGACTCAAACTTTTTCCGAAATCTGAACAAACTGTCATTAAATTTTGTTTGGCAAGGGAAAAAACCAAGAATTAAAATGAAATACTTGCAGGATACAAAGGAAAACGGGGGTTTTGGATTGCCAGACGGAGTTATATTACCATGCCGCGGCGTTAAATTGGATTAGAGAATGGATAATTTTGAAAAATAGAAGATTACTGACTTTAGAAGGTCATGATTTACAATTTGGTTGGCATGCCTTTTTATGGACTGAGAAACAAGGATTATTTTCACACTTTCAAAAACATCGGATTAGGCAAGCATTATTTAACATTTGGAACAAAATTAGAACTCACAATTATACTAAAGTACCAGTCTGGCTATCCACTCTCGAAGCGATTGTTTATCCAAATCTATTCGACTTGGGCAACATAATTTCATATAAGGATATCATGAATGATGAGGGGGAATTGAAGTCTAGAAATGAATTAGATTTACAAGGAATAAAACTAGATTGGTGGGCCTATTTACAGATTCAATCAAGATTCGGGAAAGATAAAAAAGAATGGGGGATAAACACCCAGGAAACGGCCTTGGACAAAATATTATTGGGCCCAGATAATAAACAGATAAAGAAATTGACTTCCGGTGGCGACGCGACGCTGAAGACAGCCATCTCCGGGCTGTCCGCTCCGCGGCTTTGTTTGAACTGCTGAAAACAGCGCCGATCAGCTGTTTTAGTGGTTCGGAAGCCCCCTCCTCGGGAGAAGAGGAGGGGGTGAGGCCCCAGGTAGGGGTTGAGCTCTCCGGGGCCGCCTGAGCTTTTAGATCGGGCGGCTGAAGGATCGAGCCCCCCCGAAGCCTGGGTCTGCTCCGGGCTGCGCAGCGCTTCTGCTCCGTGCTTTTGGGAGCAGAACCAAGCGTTAGCAACCACCCCTGCCAGAAGGAAAGACTTTCGAGTGTGAAGAGGCAGGCAGAGCGATACAGGAGGTCAAGGTGAAGTGGATTTTTGTTCTCTAGTTCAATGGGCTTTATGGACTTTAAAAGTGAAAGTGCGTAGCAAGTGAAAGTGGGGAAAGATGGCGACTAAAACTTCTAAAGTTCTCCGGAGTGCGGGGGCTTCCCCGGTGAAACAGTCCTCGCTGCAAGCCTTACTTCCTCCTGCACCTGCTCCGGCACTGACGGTTAAGGATTTACAGGATGCTTTGGAAAAGCACTCACAACAAATAGCAGATATTATAGATGAAAAGATGGAAAAGCTGGAGGAGAAGATGGAAGAGAAGTTTACAGCAATGAGGGCAGACATCTTGCCTGCAATTGAAGGTGTGGCTTTATGTATTCAATGCTTGGATGAAAAAATGGAAGATCTTAGCCAAAAGAATTCCAGACTAGAAGCAAAAGTCTTAGAGAATGAAAATATGATGGATAAAATGGATGGGGACTTGACTCTGGTCCAGTACCACCAGATTGAGTTTGCTATCAGAATTAGAGGCTTAAAAGAGAATCCTAAAGAAGATTTAAAGCAGACAGTCTCCGAGGCTTTGGAAGTGGTACTGGGACAGCCAGCAGCTGAAATTGAGGGAAATATAGACAAAATGTTTCGTGTGAATTCATGGATTGCAAGGCAGAGGAAGCTACCTAGAGATGTGGTGGTTTACTTCACAAAGAGAGCAATCAGGAATGAAGTTATCCAAGTTTCTTATGATACTAAGCTTGTGGTTGCTGAGCAAGAAGTTTTGGTTTTAAAAGAGATTCCTCCAAGAATTTTAAGGAGAAGGAAAGATTTTGCTTTTCTGGCACAGGAACTTAAGAAACGTGACATCAAGTTTAGATGGGAGATACCAGTGGGCATGGTGGTGATGCATGAAGGCACGAGACACCGTTTGGTCACAGTGATCCAGGCACGTGATTTTTATAGCAAAGTTTTAAAAGCAACCCCTCTACCACTTTTGGAATCTGCAAAGAAAAATGGCGAGGGAAAGCCTCAAGGTGCTGAAGGAACACAGACAGATGAGAAAGATATTGGAGGGGATCAAATTACAGTTTCATCGGAAGATGCCAGAGAGCAGAGGATGACGTGTGCCGCCTCGAGACGAGTGAGACAAGAGCAAGAGCAAGACCAGCAGAAAGTTAAGGAACCTTCAAAGCGTACCTATAGCGAAGCTGTGGGAGGGGCGCAGCCTAAGGAAGTTAAGGGACTCCTGACAGGCGTGTTCCAGAAGCTTTGGGACGCCAAGGATGGCGACTAAGTTCTTAACTTGGAATGTCAATGGTTTAAATTCACCACAGAAGAGAAAGAAAGTTTTTCAATACTTAAAACAATTTAAGACTGATGTTATTTGCTTGCAAGAAACACATATTAGGGTTATGGACCAAAAGTACCTATTGAACTTAAGGTTGGGTACGCAATTTATTGCCTCTGCAATGAATAAGAAAAATGGAGTGGTTATTTATGTCAAGAATACTGTTACAGCGGAACTAATAGAAGCAGATAAACAAGGAAGATACGTTATGATAGATCTGCTGTTAGAAGGCAAAAAAACGCTTTTGGTTGGACTGTATGCTCCTAATCAACAATAAGCTGACTTTTATAGTTCACTACACAGTAAGATTACCCAGATGGATTATAAATCTTTTATTTTTATGGGAGATTGGAATGGCGTCTTGGATGTACAACTGGACAAGTGTGGTTCTTTTAAACATGCTCCGAGCCACACTAGATTGCCTAAATCTTTTTTTGAAATGAAGGATGATTTGGAATTGCGAGACATTTGGAGAGAAACACATCTACATGAAAAGGATTACACTTTTTTTTCTGATACACACCAATCTTTTTCCAGGATTGATTTTATATTACTGACTAATGATTTTTTTTTCTAGGATTAAGAAGATAAAGATTTGTCCAAGAACTATATCTGACCATAGTCCAGTCTGGTTAGAGATTAATAAGGATAATAGAGATAGGCGCTCTTGGCGCTTAAATGAGAACTTGTTTAGAAATCAGAGTAATGTGAAAGAATGTAAAAAACAGATGAAGGACTTTTTTGAAATTAATATGAACAAGGATACTTCTATGGACATGGTTTGGGACGCTAGTAAAGCTTATATGAGAGGGGTGTTAATATATATGAATAATAAATACAGACGTAACTTGGAAGTTAGGAGGAAAGAATTGGAGAATGAAATTAGGGAAAAAGAAAAGGCCCTAATTTTGAATCCATCGGATGTGAAGATCAAAGAGGTTATTAATTTGTTAAGAGGACAATTTGATAAGCTGATGGCTGATCAGGTGGCAACTAACTTACGGTTTGCTAGACATAACACTTTTTGCAGTGCCAATAAACCAGGTAGATGGTTAGCCTACAGGTTAAGGAAAAAGCAAAGGGCTTCTAACATAGATAAAATAGAACATAAAGGTAAGGTTGTGTATCAACAGGACCTTATTAAGGAAGCCTTTGTGGACTTTTATTCCAAATTATATGCTAAAGATAAGATTAATGAAGCAGATATTGACGTATATCTGAAGAATGCCAACATCCCGGTTCTTACACAAGAACAAAAGGAAGAGATTAATCAATTGATAACAGAAGAAGAAATTCTTTTAGCAATTAAGCAACTGAAGGTGGATAAAGCGCCAGGCACGGATGGACTGACTGCGGTCTATTACAAAAATCTACAATCGGAGGTGATAAAGCCATTAAGGGAATTGTTTCAGACAATTCAAAGGGGAGGAAGGGTGCCTCCGTCTTGGAGAACTGCTTTTATTTCCCTGATTCCAAAGGAAGATCAGGATGTTACTCAAGTAAGAAATTACAGACCAATATCACTTTTGAATACGGACTACAAGATATTTGCTAAGGTTTTAGCTAACAGATTGATGAGGGTTTTGCAACAGATGATTCATGGGGACCAAACTGGGTTTATTAGTGGTAGACAAATGAAAAATAATGTGAGGCATATAGTAGACTTGGTGGAGTTTTTGGAAAGGAACAACCAGATCCCTGCGGTGTTGATCTTTTTAGATGCTGAAAAAGCTTTTGATCAACTGGATTGGCAATTTTTGATGAAAGTTTTAGATAAAATTAATTTTGGGGATAAATTTTTACAACCTATTAGGGCATTATATCAAAAACAAACTGCCCGAATAATAGTAAATAATAGTTTGACTGAAGTATGCAATATTGAAAAGGGCACAAGACAAGGGTGTCCGTTATCACCTTTATTATTTGTTTTAACATTGGAGATATTATTGATTAAAATACGGAATTCAAAAAAAATTAAGGGTATTCAAATTAGAGATCAGGATTATAGACCGAGGGCGTTTGCAGACGATCTGGTTGTTATGGTGACCCAGCCAGAAAATTCTGTTGTGGACCTGATGGAGATAATAATGCAATATGGGAAGGTTTCTGGATTTAAGGTTAATGTACAAAAAACTAAAATATTAGCCAAAAATATGACAGCATCGCAAAAGGCCCTTTTAGAAGGGTTAACTGGATTCGAGATTGTTAAAAGGGTTAAATATTTGGGGGTGTATTTGTCACCCTCCA
Organism: Vipera berus; assembly: GCF_964194415.1. Lineage (NCBI taxonomy): Eukaryota > Metazoa > Chordata > Lepidosauria > Squamata > Viperidae > Vipera > Vipera berus. The sequence goes on along the minus strand of NC_138210.1, from coordinate 38,282,199 downwards.
ATGCAAAGTTATATAAAAATAATTATGAAAAGCTATGGGGAAAAATTCAAAAAGAATTGGAGAGTTGGGAAAAATTGCAATTGTCTTTACTGGGAAGAATTGCAGCAGTGAAAATGAATGTCTTGCCTAAATTTCTATTTTTATTTCAAATGATACCTATTCTTAAAAAAGATTCAAATTTGGAGGAATGGCAACGGGGTATCAATAAATTTGTATGGGCAGGGAAAAGGCCACGAGTTAAACTTAAGATTATGCAGGATACGCGTGAAAGAGGTGGTCTTAAAATGCCCAACTTTAAATTATATTATGAAGCTGCTGCGTTGTCAGTGATAAGTGATTGGATTAATTTGACACAAGGGAGATTATTAAATCTTGAGGGCCACGACTTGTTATTTGGCTGGCATGCATATTTATTGTATGATAAGAAGGTAGATAATGTGTTTAAAGTGCATATTTTAAGACAGGCATTGCTGAGAGTTTGGAAAAAGTATAGACATAAGTTAAACTACAAGATACCTTTGTGGGCAATTCCGAAACATGCAATAGAAAACATAAATGTTGGCTTCAAACATGATGTGACTACGTACAAGGAGATCTTAAGTTTGGAGAGGAACGTATGGTGTTTGAAGCCGTATAATCTTCTACGAGATGAGAAGATTGTTCAAACTTGGTTTCAATATGGTCAATTACGTGCCAGGTGGAAAGAAGACCAGAAAATTGGTTTCTCAATGACTGATGAAAATTTGGTAAAGCAAATTAGAAATCAGGGTCCAGCACATATCAAACGGATATATCTTGCATTGATAGAAATTGACTCAGAAACAGAACTTGTTAAAGATTGTATGATAAAGTGGGCTCAGAATATTCAAGAAGTTATCATAATGGACACTTGGGAAAAGATTTGGGTGAGGAACGTAAAATTTACACAAGCTCAAAACTTAAGAGAGAATTTTTACAAAATGTTTTATAGGTGGCATTTAGATCCTAAAAAGTTGGCAAGTATGTATCTGAACTATCAACCTAAATGTTGGAGATGTGGTGGCGAAGACGCAACGTATTTTCATATATGGTGGACCTGTAAAAAGGTTAAGGCTTTTTGGATTAAAATCTGGTGGAATATGCAGAAGATATTTAAGCAAAGGATAAAGTTTTGTCCGCAATTGTTCTTATTGGGCATAATTACAGATACTACTGTTGTGGACACCAAGTTGATGTTGAACCTAATTACAGCAGCAAGACTTTTAGTAGGTCAATATTGGAAGAAGGAGGAACTCCCTACTATAGAAGAATGGACTCTAAAAGTTTCTGACCTGGCGGAAATGGCAAAGATTTCGGCTTATTTGAAAGATCATTCGCAACAACGTTATATTATGGAGTGGAAAAAGTGGATTGATTATATCCAGAACAAATATGGGACTAAAAGGTTTCACTTAGCATTTGAATAAGTTTTTTTTTCTTTTTTTATGTGATATTAGTATTGCTTGTAGTCATTTCATATGAGCTAGAGTGCGATAGACTTAATAGTTTATTGTTGTTAGCATATGGTTGTTTATGATTGTTTTTTGCTTTTATACCTTGTATTTAGCTCTGGGAAGTCGGGGAGGGGGGAGGGGGGAAGGGGGGGAGGGTTAGGGAGGGTTAGGGAGGGGTGGGCGGAGGGAGGGGGGATTGTTAAAGATAAAATGTATTGTAAAACTTTTCAATAAAAAAAATAAAAAAAAATAAACAGATAAAGAAATTATATAATCTGCTTCTGGGATATAAGCTGTTCGAGGAACAAGTGAAGGACCCTATGTTGACTTGGGCTAAAAATCTGGGACATGGCATTGACCTTGATACATGGCAAACGCTCTGGGACAGAAATAAAAAAATAACACTGGCTTCATCTTACAAAGAAAACCTATTCAAAATGTTCTACCGATGGCATCTTCCTCCAGCATGTTTAGCCAAAATGTATAAGACAGTATCTCCCAAATGTTGGAAATGCTCCGAAGAATTAGGTACATATTTTCATACGTGGTGGTCCTGTAGCAAGTCACAAAGATTTTGGCAAATGATTTGGACATGGCTAAAAGAAATATTAAGACAAGAAGTTGAGTTTAGTCCAGAATTTTTCCTATTGGGCATAACAAAAGAGAAATACCCCAAAGACGAGTTGTATCTGATGATTCATATTATTACAGCAGCAAGAATGTCATTTGCCCAGAATTGGAAAAGCAGTGAAATTCCAGTAGAAAACGAGGTAATAAGGAAAATTTGGGAATGCGCAGAAATGGATAAATTAACTTTGGAAATTAAAAATAAAGACCAATCAGGTTACTACAAAATTTGGAATAAATTTTATTTTTGGCGGGAACAAAAGGAAGGTCTCTATTAGAAGTTATAGATTGGTTGATTGTTCTAAGTATTGTATTATATATAATCGATATGTATCTTAAGTTTATTTTATGTGTACATATACATATATGAATATTGTAGACAAGAAGGTATGTCAGTCCGTTTGTACCGTGTCCAATGTTTTAAATAATAAATTTAATAAAGGAAAAAAATAAAATAAAAAGAAATAAAAAGCCTTTTTTTAATTAGGTACCCCCCCCAAAAAGCAGGATTTTGTTTCCCAAAAACACAGGTCTCTGTGTTTCTTTTGGATTTGCATGTCCATAGAATTAGTCTAGGGTTAATGTAATCAAGTACACAGAAGCTTGACTGCCATGTTTCTTGATGACATTAGGTTCAGCAAGCACCATCTGAAAATAGGGTTATGACCTTGTACCACACCTCATCTGTTAGGGTTACCCATGCTTATTTTGATGGGGTTAGGCCAACACATCATATCCGGCTAGGATTATGACCTTGTGAGTCCTGTACCACGTGGGGGGGGGAGGATTATGCACATCACATCCAGGGAGGAGGGCTGCGCACGTCACTTCCGTTTATGGACATGGCCTGGTGACGTAATCAGCATGTGGCTTTGTTTACTTTGATGACATCACTGATCAAAACTACTGATAATTTCCATTAAAAGTTTGTATGTACTTATACTACTTATGGGGTTCAGGTCAGGCGAGTTTGCTGGCCAATCAAGCACAGTAATCCCACGGTCATTGAACCAGGTTTTGGTGTTTTTAGCAGTGTGGGCAGGTGCCAAGTCCTGCTGGAAAATGAAGTCAGCATCCCCATAAAGCTCGTCTGTGGAAGGAAGTATTAAGTGCTCCAAAATCTCCTGGTAGACGGCTGCGTTGACCCTGGACTTAATGAAGCACAGTGGACCAACATCAGCAGATGACATGGCTCCCCAAATCAACACAGACTGTGGAAATGTCCCACTGGACTTCAAGCATCTTGCATTGTGTGCCTCTCCATTCTTCCTCCAGACTCTGGGTCCTTGGTTTCCAAATGAGATGCAAAAGTTGCTCTCATCAGAAAAGAGGACTTTGGACCACTGAGCAACAGACCAGGTCTGTTTTTCTTTAGCCCAGGTAAGACGCTTCTGACCTTGTTTGTTGTTCAGGAGCGGCTTGACAAGAGGAATACGACATTTGAAGCCCATGTCCAGGATCCGTCTGTGTGTGGTGGCTCTTGATGCACTGACTCCAGCCTCAGTCCACTCCTTGTGAAAGTCCCCAACACTTTTGAATGGCCTTTTCCTGACAATCGTCTCCAGGCTGCGGTCATCCCTGCTGCTTGTGCACCTTTTTCTTCCACACTTTCCCCTTCCACATAACTTTCTATTAATGTGCTTTGATACAGCACTTTGGGAACATCCAATTTCTTTTGCAATTACCTTTTGAGGCTTTCCCTCCTTATGGAGGGTGTCAATGATGGTTTTCTGCACAACTGTCAGGTCAGCAGTCTTCCCTATGATTGTGATTCCTACTGAACCAGACTGAGAGACCATTTAAAGGCTCAAGAACCCTTTGCAGGTGTTATGGCTTAATTAGCTGATTAGAGTGGGACACTTTGCACCTTTTCACAATATTCTAATTTTCTGAGATTGTGGATTTGGGGTTTTCATGAGCTGTACGCCATAATCATCACAATTATGACAAATCACGGCTTGAACTATCTTGCTTTGCATGTAATGAATCTATCTCATATATTAGTTTCCCCTTTTAAGTTGCATTACTGAAATAAATGAACTTTTGCACGATATTCTAATTTTTCGAGTTTCACCTGTACTTTACTCCTCCTCCACTAAGTCGAAAGGAGGACAATCTTCTTGAAATAACAGGTGCGTTTGAAACGCCTTCTGGAAAGAGAAGGAACCACAGTGTAGTCCGGACTCCTACGCCCTTTCTCTTCCTGGGCACGTGCAAATCCCGCCCCCCAAGGTCGGTGATGTCACTGTTCGATTCGCGCACCTCCCCTTCTCTCGGGACAAGAGAGTTGTCTTTACCGCCAGCCAATCACGTACGGAAAATTCAGCCGCCCAATTTCTCTTCCCCTGTCCCCTCGTCTGCACTTTCACCTCTAGGAGGTGAGCTGACAGGTGGGAGTAAGGAAGGAACCAAAGGTAAGGGAAAAGACGAGGAGCGAAGCTTCAGGCATCAACCAATAGTTGCCGCGGACGGGACTTCCGCCCGGAGCCGGAAACGAGTCTTGTGAGCGTCCCTGGTATGCTCATGCATATGCGAGCGACTTGTCCACTCTGCTTCTTGGCGTCGAAACGTTCCGGGGCTTGGAGTTGCTGGCTCCCAGCACCATTCTCCCTCCCGCTTGCCGATTCTCCCTTCTCCCTGCGCTCTCAAACCCCCTCCTGGCACGCGGCGGCGGCGGCGGCGGCAGAGGCCAAGGAACCCGATCCGGCCTTCAGCGAGATTTCTCCAGCCCGTCAGGTCCTTATTAACTGTTGGCTGACAGGTGAGGCCCGATTTCCTCTGGCCGCCGCCATTTTCTCATCCGAGGCCCTCATGGGGGCGTGAATGAGTACCGATTTATGCCTGATTCCGCTGGCAGCTGCACACTGCGTCTGCTCCGTCGGCCTTCGCAGGAGGGTGGGGTACGTAGGATGAGGCTTCCCCCAAGCTTTCCTTCCCCGTGTTTCTTTGCGGCTTCATTCCTTCCCTTTTTCCGCAAGCCAGGGGGAGAAGGTTGTCGCCCCAAATAGTATCCCTAGCGGCCACCCTGCCTCATTCCTACCCCAAGGAGGGAGCCACGGCGGTCTCGGATTCCTTTTTCTGTCTTTTGTTTTTCTGCCACTGAGCCCCTTGTGTTTTTCTGACTGATAGCCTTAAAGTTATGAATTAAAATCAAACTCCAAAATACTAAAGCTGGATCAACACCACTCTTGTCCTGCCTTAGTTCATTGTCTCAAAGCTAAAAGGTAGCTTTCTCCCAGTACTTCGTGTACCTTAAACTGAAAGACCTGAATTCGTTGGCCTGCCTCCCTGTGTGGCAGCTTTATCTTGTATATTTTTTAAAAAGGGGACGCAAGATACTTTGTGCATAAATCTTTTCCTCTTAGTCTGTTAAATGGGAAAAGCTGAACGAGGCAGATCCATACAGATTGATTGCTGACATAGACAAGTATCATCTTGGACTCTGGCATTTAAAAAAGTAAAACCAAAAATGATTAAAGAAAATAAGTTTACATGTACTACCAGGGCTTTTTTTCTCATAGAACGCCCAGAACGGAGTTCCGGCACCTTTTTTGGATGGAACCTTGTAGGGTAGGCAAGGCGGGTTGTATGACGTGTGAGTTCCGGCACCTTTTTCTTTTACAAAAAAAGCACTGTGTACTACATAGTAGACTGAAAACTTACGCCTACTAGAATTATACAGTAGTGGCCAAAATTGTGGAAACCTTTTGGGAAAAGTGTATTTTTGAGGTTTGATGGCTAATAACACTTTTTTTTGGAGTAGTACCATAAAATTATATATCAATGGAAAGATAATTTAATCAAGAATGTAATGCAACAAAGTTTGTTCAATTATACAGTATTCTGTGAAAAATTATAGCCAAATAACCAGAAAAAGGAAGCACAACTTGCTTAGGTTGATATCAGGTAGCTTTCCTTCATCTGATTGTAGCCAATGAGCATGAGTGTTTAGAGCGCCAATCAGGTGTCATCTTGTTTTGGCAATGAGCCAATCAGATCACAGCAGGATTCAGTTATTGATGTCATGTGTTGAAGCTGAGAGGAGGACTTGTCAGTGTGTTATGTGATCCCTATCGGTTGGGGTTTTTTGTGTTCGTTCTTTCAGTGAGCTTGTAAAATGTAATAAAATTAAAGTAATGGTCCAAAGAGTTGACTGGTTGCCCAGAAAGCGATGTAAAATAGTATTATTAAGTGAACAAGGCTACAGTTATAAAGAAATTAGAAGAAAAATTGGTGGAAACTTAACCAAAGGTGGCATTTCTACTGTACACTTTTCCCAAAAGGTTTCCACAATTTTGGCTACTACTGTAGGTCATGAAAAAGAGAAATTATTTTACCTCTTGTATATCATTCACACAAGAACTGAAAGTAGTATAACTTAGGATTCAATCTTCAGTTGATTTTGGTATTGATGATCTGTAGCCAATACATACAATGTGTATGTAACCTATTTATAGTTATAACTTGAACTGTGTCAAGGTTTACTTATTTTAGAAATAAGTTAAAGGAGTTATGCTCATGATGGAGATAATTCATCTAAGACAGGGACTCTGTAACAATATAAATTTTTAATCAACAGGTTATTCATTAAGAATGTAAGCTATATCCTACATGGTACTTAGTTAAAATGACATCCTATACCAGGGGTCTTCAAACTTGGCCCTTTCATGGGATGGGCGTGGCCTGCTGGGTGGGCGTGGCCTGCTCAACATTGCTCGCGTCAGGGGTGCCTGTGCAGGCCTGGGGTGGATCCGAGGGTCTCCGGCGGAGGAGGGTGGGACGGGGCGAGTGCCAGGACGTGGTCCACTGGAGGAGGAGGGGGGGCAGATGGTGGCGCAGGCTGCCCAGAGCCTTGGGCAGTGGAGGTCAAGTGCAGACTTTGTCTCCCAGTTGATGTCAGGGTAATTAAAGTCCCCCATTACTATTGTGATGTGCTTCCTACATACCTTAGTTAGCTGACTAGCAAAAGGTTCATCTATTTCCTCTGGTTGGTTGGGTGATCTATAGTATACACCTATGGCAATGTCATTTTCCCCCCTTTTATATTGACCCAAATGCATTCAAGACAATTTTCATCAGTGTTGTGCTCTATTTCTGTAGAGATGCAGTTATTTCTTATATAGAGAGCAACTCCACCTCTTTTATTTGGTCTGTTTCCTTTAAATAATTTAAATCCCTCTAGCTGTGTGTTCCATTTGTGGGTTTCATCCTACCAACTTTCCATAATGGCAACAATATCATATCTGCCCTCATTTACCTGAATTTCTAGTTCACCCTGTTTATTGCTCATACTTTTATGATCATATTTTTTAGAGTTTCCCATGCTTCTTGAAAAATCCCCTTTAGGATTTTTATCCATGGAATTTTTCTTAGGTTCTCTCTGAGTTTGTTAAAATCAGCTCTTTTAAAGTTTAAGACACTGGTTGGATTATATTCTATTGTTTGTGTTTGCATTATACAGGTAGTTCTCGAATTACGACCACAATTGAGCCCAAAATTTATGTTGCTAAGTTTGAAATTTGTTAAGTGAATTTTGCCCCATTTTATGACTTTTCTTGCCACATTTACTAAGTGAATCATGGCAGTTAAATTAGTAACACATTTGTGAAGTGTCTGGTTTTGCCATTGACTTTGCTTTTCAGAAAGTCACAAAAGGTAACCACATGACACTGGGACACTGCAACCGTCATAAATGTGAGTCAGTTGTCAAGCATCCAAATATAAATCACGTGACCATGGGGATGCTGCAATGGTCTTAAGTGTGAAAAATGGTCATAAGTCACTTTTTTCACTGCCATTGTAAGTTTGGTCACTAAATGTTGTAAGTCGAGGACTACTTGTATTGAATTCCAAAATGACATGGTCACTCTCACCCAAGGTTCAAGTGAGTTCAATCCTAAATATGAATAGAAGTTTTTTTTATAGGTTTTATTAATTTTTAAGAATTATAATCTTTGGAGCTTAGTAAACAACATGTCTGGGTTCAATATAAGTTCTTCAATATAAATCTATTCAGGATTGCACAATCCAGTATTTTTTCTTTGATCTTCCTTTCTTCCCCATATTTTTTCCCTTTTCCCCTCATTAAACAATTACAATTCTTAGTACTACTGATGTATACAAAATTAGATATAGACATCTTCACCATATTTTATTAATATTATAGAAATAATATCAATTCATAAGTCAATATCCTGTTTTTTGTGCTCTTATTGAAGTTTGATTTTCCATCAATATTTAAAGTATATTTGTCAGTTATGATTTTCTCAATATTAATTACATTTGTATAGCTAAAATTTTTATTCATACCAATCCTCCACTTATTTTCAAATTTCCCATATCAAAAGAAGAAAAAAATGCTATTTTAATTCTAAATCATATCTTCCATTATAAAAATCTAGTTATATCTAAGGGTCATCCGTTCTTTTAATCATATTCAAACAGGTATATTAAACAGATAGATCAAATCCTCTGTTTTTTAAGTCTAACTCTTTCTTTCTTTCTTTGCCAAACAGCTTTCCAGGCCAAGGGAATTAAATTGCCCAATAATTTTCTTTCTGTTTTTCTGAAAGCTGCTTGGCATGAGAAAGACAATTTAGGTAGAGTATTTTTGGGGAGGAACTCCACCCATCCACATTCCCTAGACCAGGGGTAGGCAACCTTGGCTCTTTTATGACACATAGGCTTCAACTCCCAGAATTCCTGAGTCAGCTATGCTTTTCAACCAGTGGTACGAGTACCACCTGTGGTACATTGGCACCTGGCAGGTGGTACGCAACCATCATAGAAAAGTGGTAGTGGGGGAGGGGAATGAGCTGAACCGGTGGCAGCACCGCACAAGCCTGAGCGAGAGATGGCTGGAGCTGCAGGGCTGTCAGGGCTCAGCGGAAGTGCCAGGATCAGCGCCAGACTGCAGCTGGAGCTCGATGCTGATCCCGACACGTCTGCTGAGCCTAGAAGAAGCACCGATCAGCTGGAATGTTGCAGCACCCCCAGGGTCTTGTAATTTACATTCAGATGCTTGGCAACTGATTCATATTTATGATGTCACAGTGTCCCAGGGTCATGTGAAGTGACCAAAACCTGCTGCAAACACAAAGACTGGGGGGGGGGAGATAAAAACCAAACACCCCACCCCACCCCCGCTGCCAATCCTCAACAGAAATGCTCACAACAATGAAAACCTTGGACAGGAGGAAGAGTGCCGCCGCGCAGGCAGGCAGGTGTCTTGCTTGGCTGTGGCTTTGGGGGCACTTTTTCCAGTGCCATTGTAACTTTGAACAGTCACTAAGTGAACTGTTGTAAGTTGAGGACTACCTGTACTTCATCACTTTTTTCCTTTTTTTTTGGTCATGTTTTTGACACCTTGCTAGGCAACTGGTGGTACTTGGATGTTGCCATATCCTAAAAGTGGTACTGTGCTGTTACATCAGCCATAAAGTATTATGCAGTGCATATTGTGCTGCCACCATGTGGCTGTTTTGGAAACTACAACATTTATGTTAATTTGTTAAGCCAACCCCTCCCATTTGCAATGTACTTCCTCCTCCTTCTTAACCCTGAATGTTCTATCACTTCCTGGCACCATTCACATGCGGTCTCCTCTACATGTGGTCTCCTCTCATGGTAGGACCATTACTGTCTTTGACCTTGAAATACTGTCCATTCATCATCTACTACATCTTGTTTGTTGTAATCTTCTCTGCATGCAAATAAAGGTCCTTCTGGATGATAAAAAGGTAATTTCATGAGTTCTGCTATCTGGCAAAGGCTGTTAGCAGTGATAGTATCCACTTATACAGGCCAGGCACAGGGGTCTCAGCAAGGGGATACATCATTAAACAACAGTCAGAGTCAGAATAGTCAAAGACAGTAGAATTCCTACAGCCTGCAATCCATATGTGTGTGTCATATCTGCAAGCAAGCTCAGTGCAATCCACCATCTTGTGAAAGCACGTGGTCGCACAAGCTTACTGCACATCTCCTGTGTATGCTGAAAACTGCTTCTGTACATTGGACTGTGTTATAAACCCTGTCTAAGCTGCAATTTTCCTTCTTAAAGAGACAGCACCTGTTAGGAATTTGTGCAGAGGTCTCCTTGTGCTACCAAGAAGTTGCACAGACAAGGAAGGGTACTGAGAGCAGTAAGAGTCACACAGTAACCACAAGAGTACACTGAGTTGTGAAAACAAAAAATATTTTACTTTTGAGGTGGTGTAAAAACAAAAATGCACGGTCAAAAAGAAAACAGTCCAGGTCATACACAATAGTAACAGTCCAAGGAGTATTCCAAATACAAAGTCTTCTTACCGGTCCAGAGGTCAATACACAGTTCAGGTTTATCACAGTAGTAAACCAACAGTACAGCAAAACAGTAACAGTAGAGAGAGCAGTGAATTCAGAGAGAGAGAAGCTACGTTCCTAGCTCCCTCTTATGGCCGTGAGAACATTTACACACCCATTGGCCAATTAACAAATTTACAAAACGTGAAAAAATGTCTAGACAAGGCTCTGAACACTCATTTTTCGCTGAATCAACGCAGATACATCATGCTTCTGACCACACAGATGTACAAGGAGCTGATTCTGCTGAGCAGGGTGTAAAACCCAAACGCACAATAAGACCAACGCAGAAACTCAGAGAAAACTATGAGACAATTAGAGATGAATTCTCCAGTAATCTGTCAGACCTATGGGATAGAACTGCACACTGCATGTCAGTTTTGCTGCGCTTTAATGATAATCCTGCTGAATTAAGAGACTCTATAGATCGCCTATCTGCAGCCTATGAACGTTACCAGCGGCTGTCTGCAAAATACACAGCCTTTTTAAAGGACTCTAATATAGATGACTCCTCAGCAGAACTAACCAAGACTGATGCACTAAACCACCAAAGCGATCTCCTAGTGCAAAATGCAAGGGATAAGGCAGAATTCTGTATTGCTGAACTGCAGGAGACCAGATCTCATAGATCCACATCAACTAAATCCACAGCACATTCTTCTAGATCCTCTCGCTCCAGGACTTCAACATTAAGTGACAAGCTGGTAGAGGCCCGTGCATGTCTAGAAGCAAAGAAAGTGCAAGTTTCCTTTGCCAGAAAGGAAGCTGAAATAGAAGCTCAGAGCAAGGCCCGCCAAGCAAAGGTGGAAGCTCAGAGCAAGGCCTGCCAAGCAGAGGTGGAAGCTCAGAGCAAGGCCTGCCAAGCAGAGGCGGAATCCCAAATAAAGATTCTGCGAATGGAAAGGGAAGAAGCAGCTGCCCTAGCAAGGCTAAAGGTCTTTGAACAAGCAATGAAGGAAAGCACTGATTCAGATTGTTCTATCCCAACATAAGTGGAAGATCCTGTTGAACGCACCAGTAAATATGTGCTAAGGCATAATATTTGCAACGATGCAGAGCCATCTTCTGTACCTCCTACGAACAACACTGTTCTGACTCTCAACATAGAGACCCCAAACCTGCAAAAGCCTGAGCCTCTTCAACTCCACAACACAAGTGCATCAACACTTCAAACTGCATCACCTCCTGCCAATGCCAGCAATAAACAACAGTTTAATCAACAGCCAGCACACGCCTTAGAGACTAAACCACAGCTGAATCCTCTTAGAACGTCATTCTATCCTGGTACACCTCACCCTTATTCACCAGAGAACTTTCACACCCAAGGGGTCCCACAAGTTTCTTTGGCACCAAGGAATGAGAGATCAGACCTCTCTGACTTCGCCAGATACATGATTCACCGAGAGCTCATCAACACTAGCCTCTCAAGGTTTGATGACTGTCCAGAGAACTACAGATCCTGGAGTTCAACCTTCAAAGCTGCTATTGCTGATCTCAACCTTACCATCAAGGAGGAACTTGATCTACTCATAAAGTGGCTGGGGCCAGAATCTGCAGATCGTGTTAAAAGACTGAGAACAGTACATGTTGACTCTCCAGATGCAGGTCTTGCTGCTGCATGGGCAAGACTTGAACAAACCTACGGAAGCTCAGAAGCAATAGAGAACGCTCTATTCAAAAGACTGCAAAACTTTCCGAAGATAGGCAACAAAGATAATCACAAGCTTCAAGAACTAAGTGATCTCATGGAGATAGAATTGGCAAAAACAGACCCACGTCTACCTGGTCTAAGCTACCTGGACACCTCCCATGGTGTCAATCCAGTGGTGTTAAAACTGCCATACAACCTGCAGGAGAAATGGACACAACAAGGCTCAAAATACAAAAGACGCTATGATGTATCTTTCCCCCCATTCTCATATTTTTGCAGGTTCATCAGCGAACAAGCCTGGACAAGAAATGATCCTAGCTTCAACTTCAGTGAATCCAGTGTGCCTGCTCCGCCATCATCATCATCAAGGTATGACAACACAGCAGCTAAACACAGAGACTTACGTGGAGCTGTGTTTACAAAAAAGACGGACATCTCACCTCCTGTACCATCTCCTGCTCAACGGAGTGGTTCAGGTGATGGAGATAAAGATCCTAATCGTCAGTGCCCTATCCACAAAAAGCCTCACCCTCTTAGGAAATGTTGTGAGCTTAGAGCAAAGACTATACAAGAGCGGAAAGAGGTTCTCCAAAAACTTGGAACATGCTACAGGTGCTGTGCTTCTTATGATCATTTTGTTAAAGACTGTAAAGCCTTTGTCAAGTGCACAGAATGCAGTAGCGACAAGCACGTTACAGCTATGCATCCTGCTCCACTTCCAGGCAATCCACAGCAACCACCTGCATCCAAGTCTGCCTCAAATCATGGCGGGGAGCAACAAAGTCATGCTCCAGTCACAACAAATGTCTCATCTTCATGTACTGAAGTGTGTGGGAAAGGTTTCAGTCACAAATGCTGTGCCAAGATATGTCTAGTCAAGATATATCCTGAGGGTCAGCCTGAAAAAGCTACCAGGATGTATGCCATAATAGATGAGCAGAGCAACAGATCCCTGGTCAAACCCCAATTCTTTGGTATCTTTGGCATACAGGGACATGCAACACCATATACACTCAACACCTGCTCTGGTTGTGTAGAGACCTCTGGCAGAAGAGCTAATGGGTTCATGATCTCTCATATCAAAGCAAAGAAGGGCATACCATTGCCATCATTGGTTGAGTGTGACCAAATACCAGACAGCAGGGAAGAGATTCCCACTCCAGAAGCTGCATATCACCATCCCCACTTAAGGCACCTAGCTACTGAGATTCCTCCAATGGACATGGATGCTGACATCTTAGTCTTGCTGGGAAGAGACATTCTCAGAGTTCATAAAGTACGCCAGCATTGCAATGGACCTGATGATGCCCCATATGCACAAAGACTTGACCTAGGCTGGGTAATAGTATGCGTAAATAGAACGCGCACACCATCTGAGATCAACTCCTTTAAAACTCACATGTTAAGGAATGGGAGTGTATCTCACTTCAGACAATACCCTCACCACCATGAAGAAAAGGAGAAGCCTCTTAACATCATCCAGGTATCTGATGTTATCCCCATCACCTGTGATGATAACTTAGGCAGCACAGTGTCTCATACTACACGTGATGACAACAAAATAGCCATGTCAGTTGAAGACAGAGAATTCATCAACATAATGGACACTGAATTCTCCAAAGATATGTCTAACAGCTGGGTAGCACCATTACTTCTTCATGCCACAGGAGAAAGCACAGCTGAGGTCTTCAATCTTCAAAATCCTGACAACGATCCAGAGATTCGTCCTGAAGTCAAGACCCTTCTCACCAGATCTGAGCAGAGAGCCATCATGGACTGTCAACGCTTTGAACGGTTCTCCAAGTGGACAAGGCTTGTACGCATCATCGCAAGGTTAGTCCATATTGCCCAGTGCTATCACACCAAATCTAGTGACACTGAATGTCAAGGCTGGCACTTATGCCAAAAACCTCTCTCTGCAAAAGACAACTGCTGCTGGATTCGATGGAAGATGAAGTATCTTTCTCTTTTGCAAGGACGCAGAAAATGGCAACATCAGAACCCCAATCTCCAAGTTGAAGACCTTGTTATGCTCAAGGACCAACAAGCTCTAAGAATTGAAAGGCACCATAAAGACCTTCATCATACCCATCACATAACTTGTATTGCATTTGCCCCATGGAGACTGAATTCATCGCCTTTCCTTGTTGGATCCTGACTTCAAGAAGAAAAGTGATTTAAACTTTAATCTAGACTTTGAGGCCTGAAATTGCAGTTGTTATTGTTGCAATATATGCATGTTCCTCTTTTATGTCTTTCAGGTCTTCAAGACAACAAGCAAATCACAAACATTTATTTGCATTTGCATTACTACCGTATAGGATTATATAGTGGTATTTTACAATACTGTTCTGAACCAGCCCTCTTCTGGCCTTGTAAAGGCAAACCCCTATTTAAGAAGAAGAGACTGGAGAGCTTCCAAGGCTAAAAGGCATCTGCCAAGATTTAATTACGCAGTTAACAAAAACACAAGAGCTTGTCTTCTCAAGCGGAAAAGTTGCTTTCAGCAACCAGCCCCTCCCCAAACACTCCTTTTATAGAGAGCTCAGGGCGTGGTCTCCCTGTGCCTCCTCCCGAGGAGTCTCACAGCCTTTCTTTGTTTGTTCCTGCTCGACTGCCTCCTGCGTCGGGCGTCCTTGAACAGGGCCAGCTGTGGGTCATCTTCCTCCGCACTCTCGGGCTCACGCAGCTGAGAAGAGGTCCCCGGCTGAGGACTCTGCAAAGCCTCCAAATCATCATCAGCCGGTTCGTTTCCCTCCTCCCCCACATCTGAGTCATCCGATACATCGGAGCCGGCTGTCGGACCCACAGGCTGGCCCTGAGTCACAACACTATCCCGCACCGCAGGGCCCTTCCCCCGGGTCTGCCGATCCGGATGCGGTCGGGATGGGAACTGTTCGTGAAAAGCAGTCACCAACGCAGGGGCATGAACGGCGGTCGCGTCTTCCCATGTGAAGTCCTCCGGCCCGTACCCTTTCCACTCGATCAGGTACTGGAAGCGACCTTTCAGCCAGCGGGAATCCCTGATGCTGGCGACCTCGTACTCGGGGGTGCTGTCGCCATCACGAGGTCCTGATGGGGGAGGTTCCGCTTGGCGAAGTGGACAAGCCGGTTGTTCGGGGACCAACAAGGACCGATGGAAGACGGGGTGCACGCGCAGGGAACGTGGCAGAGTTAAACGATAGGCGACCGGGTTGATGACGGCCTCGACTGGGAACGGTCCAAGGTAACGGTGGTCCAGCTTCCTCGCCGGCCGAGTGGATGGTAGGTTCCTGGTGGACAGCCAGACCTGATCCCCCACCGATAATGGAGGCGTATCCCTTCTCGACCGATCGGCGAACCTCTTGTAGTCGGCCTTGGCCTTCTCCAGCTGCCGTCGCACCAACCGATGGATCGCCTGTAACTCCGCCATGAATTCGTTCGCTGCCGGCTCCGGTGAGTCCACGGGAGAAAGGGGGAAAAACCGGGGGTGATAACCCACGTTGGCCAAGAACGGTGTCATCTGCGTGGAGGTGTGCTGTGAGTTGTTAAAGGCAAACTCGGCTATGGCCAAATAGTCCACCCAATTGTCCTGCTGCAGGTTAACGTAGCAGCGCAGATACTGCTCTAAGATGCCGATGACCTTCTCGGTACCCCCGTCGGTCTGAGGATGATGCGCGGACGAGAGGCAAACCTTAATGTCCAACGCCCGCATCAACTCCTGCCAGAAGCGGGCTGTAAACTGGGCCCCCCTATCGGAGACGACTCTATCGGGAAGGCCGTGCAGCCGGAACACCTGTTGGATGAACATGCGACTAGTGGCGCGAGCTGACGGTAAGCCGCGACAGGGGATGAAGTGCGCCATCTTGGTCAACATGTCCACCACCACAAACACTGTCGTGAAGCCGGAGGATGGGGGTAGATCCGTCAGAAAGTCCATGGACACAGCCCCCCAGGGTCTCTTGGGCGTTGGCAAAGGTTGCAGTAAACCAGGCGGGGCCCCTGTCGCTGACTTGGCCTGCCTGCATGGGACGCAGGAGGTGACATAAGACTGGACATCGTGTCGGACTCGGGGCCACCAGAATGTACGGGAGACCAGGTTCAGAGTCTTGAACAGGCCAAAATGCCCCGCAGCCGGGTTATCATGACATTGGCTGAGGACGAGTCCCCTGAGTGGCCCTCCTGGAACATAGAGCCGGTCACGATAATACAGGAGTCCATCCGTGACCGACCAAGGCGAATCTGGCCCCACCTCTTCCTTCCGCTGAGCCACCCACGCCTCCTGCTGCTGCGCCTCCCGGATCCGAGCCCGTATATCCACCGGCTCCCGCACCGCAGCAAAAGACTCGACGGGGATCACTGTCCTGGGCGGAAGCTTGTCTTCCACTCGGGTGTACTCGGGCTTCCTGGACAGAGCATCCGCTCTCTGGTTGTGCCCGCTTGGTATGTACCGCACCCGGAAGTCAAACCTCGCAAAGAAGAGGGACCACCGGATCTGGCGTTGGTTCAAATTCCGAGCGGTCTGCAGGCTTTCCAGATTCTTGTGGTCCGTCCGGACCTCGATTTGATGCCGCGCCCCCTCCAGATGATGCCTCCAAGCCTCGAACGCCGCCTTGATGGCCAGCAGCTCCTTCTCCCAGATGGTATAGTTGCGCTCCGAGGGATTCAATTTCCGAGAGTGATACGCGCAAGGGAAAAGGGTACCGTTGGGCGTCGCTGCCTGGAGTAACACGGCCCCAATGGCAATGTCGGAGGCGTCCGCCTCCACGACAAACGGCCGTTGCGGGTCAGGATGCTTCAAGATGGGCTCCTTCATGAAGGCGTCCTTCAAAGCTTGGAACGCCTGTTGTTCGGGGGCGTTCCACTGGAACCGAGTCTTCTTCTGCAGGAGCCGGGTGAGGGGGGCTGTCAAGGCAGCAAAGCCAGGGATGAATGTCCGATAGTAGTTGGCAAATCCAAGAAGTCGCTGAACATCCTTCACGCGACGCGGGGGTTGCCAACTCTGCAACGACTCAACTTTACTCGGTTCCATGGCGATGCCCTCAGGAGAAATGCGGTGGCCCAAGAAATCAATGGTCACCTGGTAGAACTGGCACTTCTCCAACTTGGCAAACAGCCGATGTTTCCGGAGGCGCTGCAGGACCTGACGGAGATGCTGATGATGCGCTTCACGCGACGGGGAGTAAATCAGGATGTCGTCCAGGTAAATCACAACAAACTGGTCCAACAGATCCCGAAAGATGTCATTCATAAAATGCTGAAACACAGCGGGGGCGTTGGTCAGGCCAAACGGCATCACCGTGTACTCGAAATGTCCATAGCGAGTACCAAACGCCGTCTTCCACTCATCACCCGGCCGAACCCTGACGAGGTTGTAAGCTCCACGCAGGTCCAGTTTCGTGAAGATCTTAGCCTCCCGGAGTCGGTCCAAGAGCTCGGGGATGAGGGGCAGCGGGTAGCGGTTACGCACCGTGATAGCGTTGAGTTTCCGGTAGTCACAGCAAAGCCGTAACTCGCCCGACTTCTTTTTGACGAAGAGCACGGGCGCAGACACTGGCGAGGACGAGGGCCGGATGAAACCACGAGCCAAGTTCTTTGTCAGGAAGTCCCGCAATGCAGCCAACTCGGGCTCCGACATGGAGTACAAACGCCCCACTGGGAGAGGCGCATCAGGGACTAGGTCAATGGAGCAGTTGTAGGGCCTGTGCGGGGGTAATTGGTCCGCCTCTGACTCGCTGAACACGTCAGCAAAGTCGGACAGTTCGGGAGGCAAGGAAACCCCTGGGGAACCCTCCACCTGGCCGGCACAGATATGGCGGGTGTGGTCCACGCACTGCAAACTTGGGAAGGTGACCAAGTTCTGAGACCAATAGATCTGTGGATCATGCGCCCGGAGCCACGCCAGTCCCAAGACCACGGGGAAGTGCAGTTCTGAAGTGACGTAGAACTGAATGGCCTCCACATGGGTACTGATGGCCATACACACGGGTTGCGTGGCGGCCGTAATAGGCCCGGACAGGAGCACTCGACCATCGATGGTCTCCACAAGCATGGGCGGATCCACTGGACACTGGGGAACAGCCCATTTGGCCACAAAGGCCGAATCCATAAAGTTAGTGGTAGCCCCAGAGTCAATTAAGGCATGGACCGGAATCCCCTCTGGCTTGCCAGGAAGGATCAGACGTGCCTCCAAAATCAAATGCCGTGAAGGTTCACAGGCACCGTCGGAACGGCATCGCTCGGCGTGGTCGTTGTGGGTCGCCCGATCTTTCACACCGTCTAGATCGGGCTCGGGCCGTTTCCCGACAGCAAAGCAGGGGACTTTCTCAGGGCCGGCTTGGTCACTGATGCCCGCTGACGCTTCTTTGGACAAGAAGCAGCCAAATGTCCAGGGTCCCCACAGTAAAAACACAACCCCTCCGATCGTCGTCTGTCCATTTCCGTCACCGATAGACGGGACCTGGCGGCACCCAGCTCCATTGGCTCCTCCCTCTGGACTGGGGGCTCACGCACAACAGGGGCGGCAGGGGTCTGTGGGGTGGCACGGCGACTCTTTCGCTGCTGCAACCGGGCATCGATCCGCAGACAAAGATGGATCAGCCCATTCAGATCTGAGGGAATGTCCACGCGGGCCAGCTCATCCAACATCTCCTCTGACAAGCCATCCTGAAAGGCATCCACGAGCGCAGCCTCATTCCAGGCGGAATCCTGGCTAAGCAGCCGGAAATCGCTGATATAGGCCTGTAGAGGGCGCTGACCCTGCCTCAAAACTTTCAGGCGTCGGGTGGCAGTCTGCGCCTTAATCGGGTCCTCGTACATGAGGCGCATATGGTCACAAAACCCCCCAAAGTTATCCAACAAAGGGCTAGGCTGTGCCAACAGAGGCGTGCCCCAACGAGCTGCATCTCCCGACAGAAGGCTCAACACGAATCCCACCTTATCTCGGTCAGTGGGGAAATCAACTGCTCTCACGCTGATAAAAAGCTGGCATTGTCCCAGGAAGGCAGGAAACAGTTCTGGATTACCAGCAAATTTATCCGGCATAGCTATCTGACATTTCCTCCTGGGTGGGGGTGCAGCATGTACCTGAGCTTGCAGTTGAGCCACCTGAGCTGCCAGCAAAGTAAGTTGCTGAGTGAGCTGGGCATTCTCGGCAAGAAGCTGCTCCATCGTAGTAATAAGGGGTGGGGGCTGAAAGCAAACTGTTCTGAACCAGCCCTCTTCTGGCCTTGTAAAGGCAAACCCCTATTTAAGAAGAAGAGACTGGAGAGCTTCCAAGGCTAAAAGGCATCTGCCAAGATTTAATTACGCAGTTAACAAAAACACAAGAGCTTGTCTTCTCAAGCGGAAAAGTTGCTTTCAGCAACCAGCCCCTCCCCAAACACTCCTTTTATAGAGAGCTCAGGGCGTGGTCTCCCTGTGCCTCCTCCCGAGGAGTCTCACAGCCTTTCTTTGTTTGTTCCTGCTCGACTGCCTCCTGCGTCGGGCGTCCTTGAACAGGGCCAGCTGTGGGTCATCTTCCTCCGCACTCTCGGGCTCACGCAGCTGAGAAGAGGTCCCCGGCTGAGGACTCTGCAAAGCCTCCAAATCATCATCAGCCGGTTCGTTTCCCTCCTCCCCCACATCTGAGTCATCCGATACATCGGAGCCGGCTGTCGGACCCACAGGCTGGCCCTGAGTCACAACAAATACCAGACGGGGAGTGTGCTGTTACATCAGCCATAAAGTATTATGCAGTGCATATTGTGCTGCCACCATGTGGTTGTTTTGGAAACTACAACATTTATGTTAATTTGTTAAGCCAACCCCTCCCATTTGTGACGTACTTCCTCCTTCTTCTTAACCCTGAATGTTCTATCACTTCCTGGCACCATTCACATGCGGTCTCCTCTACTGGTAGGACCATTACTGTCTTTGACCTTGAAATATCGTCCATTCATCATCTACTACATCTTGTTTGCTGTAATCTTCTCTGCATGCAAATAAAGGTCCTTAATAAAGGTCCTTCTGGATGATACCCAGCTTTTTATTTCCACCCCAAATCAACCCAGTGATGCCCTCGCCGTGATGTCCCGTTGCCTGGAGGCGGTGAGGGTCTGGATGGGGAGGAACAGGCTTCGTCTAAATCCCGACAAGACCAAGTGGCTGTGCATACCGGCATCTCGGGTTGTCCACTCTATTCCATCTTTAACTATGGGGGGTGAGGTGTTACCCCCCCATAGATAGGGCTCGCAACTTGGGTGTCCTTCTTGACTCACAGCTCTGTTTAGAAGATCATATAGGAGCTGTGACCAGGGGGGCTTTTGCCCAGGTTCGCCTGGTGCACCAGTTGCGGCCCTATTTGGACCGAGATGCCCTACACACAGTCACTCATGCGCTCGTGACCTCTCGGATAGACTACTGCAATGCTCTTGGGGCTGCCCTTGAATACCACTCGGAGGCTCCAACTGGTGCAGAATGTGGCCGCACGAGTTGTGATGGGGGTCTCCCGATACTCCCATGTAACACCTCTGCTCCGTGAGCTGCATTGGCTTCCAGTTGTTTTCCGGATGAGATTCAAGGTGCTGGTGATGACCTATAAAGCCCTAAATGGCATGGGCCCGGATTATTTACGGGAGTACCTTTTGCCGGCGTTAACTTCCCATCGTCCTGTGCGCTCCCATAGAGAGGGCCTCCTCAGGGTGCCGTCGGTCAGGAAATGTCGACTGGTGGCCCCCAGGGGGAGAGCATTCTCTGTGGGCGCGCCTGCCCTCTGGAACCAGCTTCCTGTTGAGCTCCGGATGGCTCCCGACCTTCGCTCTTTTCGCCGTGACCTGAAGACTTGGTTATTTGAACTTGCCGGCCTGGACTGAGGGATTGGGATTTTAGATTTTAAATTCCAAATTTTAAATTTTAGAACGTGTTTTATTGCTTGCGCTATTTGGTTTAATTTATTTTAATTTTTGTATATTATGTGCTGTATATTGTGTTTTAATTGCCCTGTACACCGCCCCGAGTCCTTCGGGAGAGGGGCGGTATATAAGTCTAATAAAATAAATAAATAAAATAAATAAGGTAATTTCATGAGTTCTGCTTTCTGGCAGAAGTGATAGTATCCACTTATACAGGCCAGGCACAGGGGTCTCAGCAAGGGGATACATCATTAAACAACAGTCAAGAGTCAGAATAGGTACAATGGGTGAAAAGGTTGAAAAGCCCTGCCCTAGACATTTCCCCTGCCCGCTCTATGTACCATTTTCTTGAATCTTCTTCCTTGTCATCAGGTGTATTTTGGAGAAAGGAGTAAAGGTGTCAGACCCCCAAACCCCTCCCCTATTCTCTTTTGTCTTCTATTCTTTTGGGGCCTGCCATTCTGTTGGGGAGAGGGAGTGCATGGGGGATTATGTTGGTAACGTTCGCTTTCCTCTTTATTTTTCTGGCCTCCTCCCTTTGAGTATGGAATGCGTCTCCTTATCTAAGAGACAGTTGCAAGGAAATGAAAGCTGGAGAAGACCTTGAGATGCGCGCCTACCATACTAGTCAGCCGGCCATCAAACCAGTTGTGGATTGGCTGGAGTTCAAACGGACATTATGATTTTGCTTTAATTATATCATTCACATGGGCTTTTCTTCAGATCTCGCCTTACACTCCCTACTGTCACTAGTCCCTAATAAAAGTTCCTTTTGAGACAATGCCTGTTTCAAGAGTTCTGCTTTCCTGGGTGATTAGTTGAAGTGGGTCCTGACAAAAGGGTCTTTTGTATTTTCATTGTTATAGGTAGGTCTTGCAGTATTTTATTTGTGTATGGCAGTCCATATTTCCAATGGTGGAGTGTTACCTACGAAGCTATGTCTCGTACCAGCAGATGGATTGGGTCAACCTGCCATTTGCGGAAGTGGCATACAACAAAATGGTGCACATTAGCACCGGGTTTGCCCCCTTTAGGGTGGTGCACGGCCTGGATTTTGTCCCAATCCCCGAGTATAACCAAAGGGACCCTTCGCCCTGCCAGCCACAAGAGTGGATAACATACATTGGGGAAGTGTGGGGTAACGTAAAAAGGGCTTTGGCAAAGGTGGAGAAAAGCGCAAAAGCACAAGCCGACAAAAAACAAAGGCCCCTGGCTTCCGGTTTGCGCGCACGGCGCTTGCAGACATGCAGGAAGAGCCCTCTCCCTGCCATTCAATCTTTCTTCCTTGGAGGACCCTGAAAAGGGTCGAAAGTCGCCCTGGAGGGGCGACCGCTGTGAGGAGGCCCTCCCTGTGATCGCGGAAGAGCAGCTCCTTTGGTCCGAAGGAGAAGACAATGGCCGATCATTAAGCTGTTCCCTGCCGAAAGCCCAAAGCACCATCAAGCACAACGAAGCAATCTGGAGGACCTGGGTGAGACCTTACCTTTCTTATTCCCCTAACTACTTTCCTGTGGGACCTTTTTGAAAATTTCCTCCTCCTCTTGAAAGATCGGCGACTGCATATTTGGGGAATAAACTTTAAAGCCTTAAAAGCAATCAAATGGCTAAGCTAAAAAAATTAAGCAACCTATTAAAAAGCTCTTATTTTTGTGGGGAACTACTACCCTATTTTCTGCTTATGCTGTGAAAGAAGGGAAAAAGAAATTGACTAATTGGATAAAAGCCTCATATTAGTTTGGAAAAAGATTCTGCATCTTATTCTATATGCTATTGTTGACATCTTGTGGCGAAACCTGGTATAGCAAGTAAACCTTTTTTCTATTGTGAGAGCTGACTGAATAACAGATCTGTCCTTGACATTAACTTCAAAGATAAGAATGGGGAACACCTGGCACTGAAAACAATCTTTAGGAATACTGGAGGTGGACAACCATTGAATCTTATTAAAACAGCCTCCACGAAAGACCTATCTGTAAACATCAAAGAAATCGAAAATTATATTCCGTCACTTAATTATAAACTGATACTTGAAACAATCTTGGCAATGACTGAGCAAATCAAAGCCAGACTGCAAGATAAATCTGACAGCTTAAAGCTACCAAATCAAACTTTGACTTTAAATGATGAATTGACAATCCAAAAACAAACAGAAGTGGAAACTAACATTAAAATAGGAGACTCTAAAGAACAACAAACACAATCTATTGAGAACCTTGAAGCCCAGACCTCGACTTTAACTGTAAAACTACAACTCTAAAAACAATAGTAGCTGAAGAAAGCAACACTAAAATGGAAGATATTAAAGGCCTTCAAATACAGTACGTTGAGAACCCAGCCAATCAAATAATAACTATAACACTAGTTACAGTTGCAAGAAAAAGTATGTGAACCCTTTGGGATTACGTGGAGTTTTGCATGAATTGGCCATAAAATGCGCTCTAAATGTCATGTAAGTCACAACAATAGAAAAACACAGTCTGCTTAAAATAATACTACACAAACATTAGCTGTTGTCATGTTTTAATTGAACATAACATGTAAACATTCACAGTGCAGGGTGGAAAAAGTATGTGAACCTTTGGACTTAATAACTGGTTGACCCTCCTTTGGCAGCAATAACCTCAACCAAACGTTTCCTGTAGTTGCAGATCAGACCTGCACAATGATCTGGAGTAATTTTGAACCACTCCTCTTCACAAAACTGTTTCAGTGTAGCAATATTCTTGGGATGTCTGGTGTGAATCGCTCTCTTAAGGTCATGCCACAGCATTTCAATCGGGTTGAGGTCAGGACTCTGACTGGGCCACTCCAGAAGGCGTATTCTGTTCTGTTGAAGCCATTGGTTTGGTGAATTACTTGTATGCTTTGGGTCATTGTCCTGTTGCATCACCCATCCTCTGCGGAGCTTCAGTTGGCGGACAGATGGTCGTACGTTTTCCTGCAAAATGTCCTGATAAACTCTGGAATTCATTTTCCCATCAATGACAACAATCCGTCCAGGCCCTGAGGCAGCAAAGCAGCCCCAAACCATGATGCTCCCTCCGCCATGTTTTACAGTGGGGATGAGGTTTTGATGTTGGTGTGCTGTGCCTTTTTTTCTCCACACATAGTGTTGTGTGTTTTTCCCAAACAACTCAATTTTGGTTTCATCTGTCCACAGTATATTTTGCCAGTAGTGCTGTGGAACATCCAGGTGCTCTTTTGCAAACTTTAAACGTGCTGCAATATTTTTTTTGGACAGCAATGGCTTCCTCCGTGGTGTCCTCCCATGTACTCCATTCTTGTTTAATGTTTTCCTTATTGTAGATGTGTCAACAAAAATGTTAGCATGTGCCAGAGATTTTTGTAGGTATTTAACTGACACTCTAGGATTCTTCTTTACCTCATTAAGCATTATGCGCTGTGCTCTTGCAGTCATTTTTACAGGACGACCACACCTAGGGAGAGTAGCAACAGTGCTAAACTTTCTCCATTTGTAGACAGTCTGTCTTACCGTGGACACATGAACATCAAGGCTTTTGGAGATACTTTTGTAACCCTTTCCAGCTTCATGCAAGTCAACAATTCTTGATCGTAGGTCTTCTGAGAGCTCTTTTCTGTGAGGCATGGTTCACATCAGACAGTGCTTCTTGAGACCAGTAAACCCAAAACAGGTGTGTGTTTTTAAAGGGCAGGACAGCTGTCAGCAACACATCCAATATCATCACACTGGTTGGAGTCAAGGTTGGCTCACTCCTGGCTCCAATTAGCTCTTGGAGAAGTCATTAGGCTAGGGGTTCACATACTTTTTCCACCCTGCACTGTGAATGTTTACATGTTATGTTCAATTAAAACATGACAACAGCTAATGTTTGTGTAGTATTATTTTAAGCAGACTGTGTTTTTCTATTGTTGTGACTTACATGACGTTTAGAGCGCATTTTATGGCCAATTCATGCAAAACTCCACGTAATCCCAAAGGGTTCACATACTTTTTTTTGCAACTGTATTACCTCTTACTTAAGCCAGATGGAATCGGAAGAAGAAGACCAGACTGAACTAATGACAGCTATATCACACCAAACATTGAGAATTGAGCTATTAAAGCAACACTTCAATGATTATAAAGGGGACACTTTCTTTGCAAAACTGACATTTGGATGGTCTCCCTGGATTCAAACAATGTGTGTAGGAAGAAAGGGAGACATATTTGAGAATCTAAAGGCACCGATATGGAAGCCTGATTGGCACAAAAAGAAGGCGAGAGTTAGATTTAAAAAACTGGATTTGTCTTTTTGTTGGGATTTGTAATGATAGAGCTTAAAATTTCTTTTAAAGGGCTAAGGGGAAAGATATAAACTGATTTTATACTTATGTTTTAGATTTTTAAGGGAAAACAAAATTAAGCTATTAGAACATAACTGAACTATGTTATAGAATTTGGAATGATATAATAAAAGATATTTTAATAATTGATGAACTGTTAAGATGATATATAGAATATATTTGTTGCAATGATATAGATGTAAACTGATTTTATATTTAACTTTTAGACGTCTAAGGGAAAGGAAAGTTAGCTATTAGAATTGATTTATAGAATTTGGAAGGAAACAACAAAAGATATTTTTTTAATAATTGGTGAACTATTAAGATGATAAACAATATACTTGCAAAAAATAAGAATGTATTGAAATGAACAATGTATGTACTGTAGACAGGATAATTACTTTTTAATGAAATAGGGAAATGTGGGTTACCCGAAAATTAACTTTTCTTCTATATATTATAGGCTCTTCTGGAATATTCTATTGCAATTAGGTAAAACTTAAAAACAGGACATGGATATGTATAAGTGAAAATATATTGAAAATTCTTCTAATTGATTATGTCACAATTAGAAATGTATTAAGTTGATTAATTTGATTATGTTATAACTAAGGGAATCGGAGAGGGAATCTTTGTTGACGTAACTTGAGCTATTTACAAATAATTTGTTATTTGCTATTGTTTACTTTTAACTACCCAACCACCGTATTGCTTCATAAATACCTGAATGTAACATTAAAAAAATTAATAAAACTTCTACAAAAGAAAAAGAAACGAAGCCCCCCAAACCCTCTCTGGGTGGGTGACCAGGTGTATCTTCCTAAGGGTGCCCTGCAGAAAGTTAGCTCCCAAGTACCTGGGGCCCTTCTGGGTCACACAGGTCATTAACCCGGTGACTGTAAGACTACAACTGCCCTGGGTCCTGGGGAAGATAAACCTGGTGTTTCATTGTAGCCTGTTAAAGGCAGTGGGGGATGCCTCCTGTAAAGCCAGAGGTGAGGTACCAGGGCCCGTCAAGGGGGACTATTATTTTTTTATTTTTATTTTATTAAATTTGTATACCGCCCTTCTCCCAAAGGACTCAGGGCGGTGAACAGGGCATATATAAATAGAAAATACAAAAATTAAAAGAGAATTAAACAATTGCCCAGATAAAAAACAGTAACAATATAAAAACCCATTAAAAACCCTAACGTCCCCCATCAGGCCAGGCCAGCTTGTTCAAATAAATGGGTCTTCAGACCGCGCCGGAAGGAGCGATGGTCCGGTGCCGTCCGGAGCTCAACCGGCAGTTGGTTCCATAGAGCCGGAGCGCCCACAGAGAAGGCCCTCCCCCTGGGGGCCACCAGCTGACATTCTCTGACCAGAGGCACCCTGAGGAGGCCCTCTCTGTGGGAACGCACAGGGTGGAGGGAAGTTGACGCCGGCGACTAGTATAAAGTGCAAGAGATTCTGGACTCCCGGGTCCGAAGAGGACAAGTACTGACTTTGTTTGCGAACCATTAAAGCATTTGTTACAATGATACTCTTTGCCAGTCGCCTGTTATTCTGTGTTAGGGTGGGAGAGACCAGGGACCGGTAAGGACATTGACACGTTTTATGGCTGCGCTCTGTAGACGTTTTGAGGACGAGCTGGCAGACAAGAAAGCCCGGGAGCGCGTAAAGACCGTGAAGCAAGGGAGAAGACTCGTCACTGAATACACTGAAGAATTCAGACAATTGGCCAGCCACCTTCGTTGGCCAGAGGTGATCCTGGTGAGCTGTTTCCAGGACGGGCTTAATGAGCTGTATAATGTTTGTGTGGCTCGGGGAGCCCTGGGGTGACTTTACGACTGGTGCCTGCTAGCTGAGGAGGTGGAAATTGATCAACGCAAACACCTACACCGCCCGGTGAGGCAAAGTTTTAAGCTGCAGCCAGAGAAGTGAGGAGACTCCGCAAGAGCTGCTCCCCCCCTGCCTCGCAGCACAGCATTTTTTAAGTGTGGAAAGGAGGGGCATCGCACCGCTGATTGCTGCAGCAAGACACCTGCTAAGAGAGGGGATCATCTGCCGGCTGGGAAGCCCTCCCCCGAGCCAGAGAAACTGCCATGAAGTCTGCGGAGGCCGTGGAGCCCCCTTGGGACAGCAGTCCAGTAGGTCGAGCTGTGGCCCTATGAGCCAGTGACCCTGGAGAGACAGAGGATGACGAGGATGACCCGCTGGTGAGTGGGCCAATTGACCCCATAACAGTGCTCCTAGAACTGTCCATTCCTGGCACTGGAAAGACAGTAAAACTAGCCGCCCTTTTGGGCTCAGGGTGTACCCGATGCATGGTGAGCCCAGAACTGGTGGGGAAGATGGGAATACCCCTCAGGAGATTAAAGACTCCCATTATGTTTTGCCAGCTGGATGGATCCGTTGCGGGAGGGGTGCCTGCTAGTTTTGCCACCAGACCCTTACGCATCGACCTAGGGAACCACATAGAGACTTTGGCTTTCATTTTGGCTCCTGGAATGGAGTGGCTGTTAGTCCTGGGGCTGGCATGGCTAAAGAAATGGAATCCTGTGGTTAATTGGAGGGAGGGGCAACTCAAATTTGCAGATGAGGAAGCTCCATAGCTAAAAAAACTGGCGGGAGATGTGGATTACGTCGTGAATTTGCCACCGCCCTTAATGAGTCAGAGCTGCAAGGCCTTCCAATGGAATACCGAGATTTAGCTGAGGTGTTCAGTGAGCAGAAGGCAGATGAATTCCCCCCTCACCACCCCACAGACTGTGCTATTTAAATCATCCCAGGAGCAAAGCTACCAAAACAAAAAATGTACTCAATGGCTCCTAGAAAACTGAGTGAACTGGAAAAGTTTATAAGGAAAAATTTACAAAGGGGTTTTATTGAACCAGCTATACCTCAAGTAGCTGCCCCAGTCCTGTTTAGAGAAAAGAAAGATGAATCTCTTCATCTCTGCATAGACTATAGAAGTCTCAACGCTGTGTTTGTGGAGAACACGTACCCACTACCTTTAATGAAGGACATGTTAGCACACCTGTCAAAAGGGAAAATCTTCTCGAAACTGGACCTGAGGGAAACTTACTACCGCATAAGGATTACAGAGGGAGATGAATGGAAAATGGCTTTTAACTGCCCATTAGGATGTTTCCAATTCAAAGTACTCCCGTTTGGACTGCAGGGGGCGCCTACCGTCTTTATGCAATTGATAAATGATGTGTTGAGGGAGCACCTGTATAAAGGGGTTCTGGTCTACCTGGATGATACTCTTATCTACACTGAAACGAAAGATGAACACATTAAATTGGTCAGAACTGTTTTGAAAAAATTACGCTCTGCAAAACTGTTCGCCAAGTTATCTAAGTGTGAATTCCACAAAGACCGTATTGATTACCTTTGGTATCGCATATCCCATGAGGGGATAGAGATGGATCCAGGAAAGGTGAAGGCAGTGCTGGATTGGGCTACCCCAAGAACCAGGAAACAACTCCAAAGTTTTCTGGGGTTTGCCAGTTTCTATAAACAATTTATTCTTATCATTTGCTCAGATTGCCCTCCCTATCACCAATCTCTTAAAAAACCAAAGGGGGGGGGAATAAACCGAAACCTAGCCAGCCATTAAAATGGACAGGTGAATGTCAAGCAGCGTTTGAGAAACTTAAAAAATGTTCTCCATGGAGCCGGTCCTGAAGCATCTGGACCCAGACCAGTAATTCATCATCCAAGCTGATGCCAGTGATGTAGCTGTGGGGGCTGTTCTCACAAAGTAATAAGGAAGTGAGGTTACAACCTTGTGCATACAGCTCTAAGAAACTGTCAGACACTGAACAGAGATGGGCAGCATGGGAAAAAGAAGCCTATGTGGAACGGTGGGCTTTACTTACTTGCAGGCATTTTCTTGAGGGACATAAAATACCATTCCAGGTATAGACTGATCATAAAAACTTAGAGGCTATGAAAACACCCAGGAAGCTTTCCCCAAAAGAAGCAAGGTGGTTGCAGCATTTTGACAGATTTAATTTCACGATCCATTACCTGCCGGGGGGGGGAAAAGAATTTTTTAGCTTATGCCCTATCAAGACTACCTCAATACAGTCTGAGGTAACTAAACCGTTCCTGCAGCCTCATCAACTAGCTGCCCAGGTCACTACCAGGGCTCAAGGTAGAGCAAAAGAACCAGAAGATAAAACCTTACTGCTGGAATTCAAACAGGCTTTAAATATTGATGAATGGTTTCGTAATCATAACAATCTGTGTGTACTCAAAGATGGATTAGCATGGATTGGGAAAAAAATATATGTCCCAGCTAGCTTGAGACTTAAAGTGATGGCGGCTGGTCATGATTCAAAGACTGCTGGGCATTTTGGATTTGTTAAAACCTTGCACCTAATTAAAAGGCAATTTTGGTTGCCTGCATTAAAAAAAGGACATTGGAAGCTATGTAGCCAGTTGTTCCATATGTGCAGCCGCAAAATGACGCCAAGGGAAATCCCCAGGGTTACTACAACCAGTAGCAAGCCTGTCAGCACCATGTAGAGAGATTTGCATGGATTTTATTGTTGAACTGCCTGAAAGTGCTGGGAGTACGGTCATCTGGGTGGTTACTGACCTGTTTTCTAGACAAGTGCACTTTATACCTTGCCCCAAATCCCTATTGCTAAAACCTTACCCAAGCTTTTTGTGCAACACATCTACCATTTCCATGGTGTCCCACATCAGATTATTTCAGATTGAGAGGTCCAATTCACTTCAAAGTTCTGAAGAGCTTTTCTAGAACTTTTGGGTTCTAGTCAAGGGTTATCATCTTCCCATCATCCCCAAACAAATGCTGGGATGGAATGTCTGAACTCGGTTCTAGAACAATATCTTAGGTGCTTTATTAATTATCAACCAGACAATTGGTTGGATTTACTCCCTTTTGCTGAGGTTGCCTACAACAATGTAGTACATTCCAGTACTGGGTTTACTCCTTTCCAAGTTGCCAATGGCCAAACATTTGTGGCTATTCCAGAACTCCTCATTAAAGAGCCCGAAATCCCATTGCTCAAAGATTGGATTAAGCAATTGCAAAATACCTGGCCGGTTGTTTGTAAAGCACTTGATGAGGCCAGAGAGACATACAAACTCCAAGCAGATAAAAAGAGGATGGAACAAAAACCTTTCAAAGTCGGTGAGCGTGTATTTCTTTCCACTAATTATTTAAAATTGTTACAACCCTCAAAAAAGTTAGGACCTAAATATGTTGGATCCTTCCCAATTACACGTATCATTAACCCAGTAACAGTTGAATTAGACCTGCCGAGGGAATCTACAAAAAATCCACCCGATGTTCCATTGCAGCTTGCTGAAACCAGAAGTCACCTCCACTCTCAGGCCCCCTTGCTCCGCCGTTTCCTACACCCATTATGGTTGAGGGTGAACAACATTTTGAAATTAAAGACATTTTGGACTCTAGAACCCATCATGGAGTGACTCAATATCTAGTTTTGTGGAAAAACCTCCCTGCCTCCCAAAATGAATGGGTGTACAAGAAGCATGTTAGAGCCCCTAGATTGCTACATTTTCACTCCTCATATCCTGATAAACCTAAATGATTTGTTTGCTGTTTTTCCCTTCCCTCTTTTGTCTTTCAGGTGCACTTCCCGGTTTTTTTAGGGGGGGGCAGATGTCAGACCCCCAAACCCCTCCCCTATTCTCTTTTTTCTTCTATTCTTTTGGGGCCTGCCATTGTGTTGTGGGGAGGGGGTGCATGGGGGATTATGTTGGTAACTTTCACTTTCCTCTTTGTCTGACCTCCCTTTGAGTATAGAATGCGTCTCCTTATCTAGGAGATAGCTGCAAGGAAACAAAAGCTGGAGAAGACCTTGAGATGTGTGCCTACCATACCAGTCAGCCGGCCATCAAGCCACCTGTGGATTGGCTGGAGTTCAAATGGACATTATGACTTTGGTGGGAGGGAGCATATTGCTTGCTTTAATTATATCATTCACACGGGCTTTTCTTCAGATCTCGCCTTACACTCGCCTTACGGCGGCTGAGACTACAACAGATCTGCAGCTTGTCAGCGGTGCTCAAAGGCTCCCTGACTTTACTCTGGAATTCCAGAATTGGAAAGCGGAGGGGCAGCGCTGCATTTGCAGGCCTGGCGGTACTTGCTGGAAAGTCTCCTGCTCCCCCCCCCCTGCAGCTACCTCCTTCGGAGTCGTCCTGATTCCAACAGGCCTGCCGGCATAGATCTGCTCGTTTCATCCTGCAAAGCGTGGCTCACCCAGCACTCTTGCCTGCCGCCATGCTGGCAGGCCCGTCGGAATTAGGACCGCTCTGAAGGAGGTAGCTGCGGGGAGGGGGGAGAAGCAGGAGGGTTTCCAGCTCCACTTTCTTACCCCAAAATTCCAGAGTAAAGTTGGGCAGCCTTTGAGCCCCCCTGAAAAGCTTCCAATTGGACGTAGTCTCAGCTGCTGCCCCCTTCCTTGGCAGGGCGAGGCTGGAGCGCTCGGTCTTTAGTCAGGGCTGCTGGCATGGTGGGGGGAGTGCTGCTTTGCAGGAAGGAGGTACTTGCAAGTCCCGCCCCAGCTTTGGCGAGGAGCAGTGATTGTGTCTGTGTCCCAAGGATGTGGAGAAGGAACCAGAGGGGCATGGTGGCTAGGCTGCCTTCTGGCCCGCTGGATTCTGGGTTTTCCTTTGATTGTGGGCTGGGGTGAGCCAGCCCCTTGCTGTCTCCAGGGCGACCCCGGGCCAAGTGTAAACACCCCCCAGGCATGTTTATCCCTTCCTCCTCCTTTTGTCTTTGGTGTAGCTGCAACTAACTCCTTTCCCCAGGCTGTGTGCAGCTTCCGGAAGCGCCAATCAGCTGGAGCCTGGCACGGATCCTGGGTGCTCAGCAGAGCCCCGGCAACACCGCAGCTCCAGCTGGCTCTCCCACAGGTCTGTGCTGCATTGCCGCCGCTTCAGCTCATCCCCACACTACACTTTTACACTTTTTTTACTCCTCTTTTTACACCTTTTTTTTACACAGTGCTTTTCAACCCATCGTAAATGTACCCCACCTGCCAGGTGCTGACGTACCACCAGTGGTATGCATACCACTGGTTGAAAAGACCTCTAAAGCACAACCTGGTTAAAGCTATCATTTATTGCTTGTGATACTTTTTACACTTTAAAAGTGTGGTCTTTTCTTAACTACCTCAATCTGAATTGGTCAAGTAAATACATTTGAAACACTACTGAAGCTTCCCCTTGTACTCTGCTTCACAAACAAAAAGTTGTCATGCTTCACTTGGTCCTCAGGTCGATTGCATGAAAAAGTTTATGCACCCTGGTCTAATTATATGTTTTAATGAATCCCTAAGTCGGGTGTCAAACTGCAGGACCGTGGGCCAGTGTTATCATACCAAAACTGTGCCCACCCCATTCCCGGCAATGCAAAAAGTCATGATATGTCATGACACATCACGTGATGTGGCGAATTTGACACCCTTGCCCTAAGTGAATAGAAGCTGAAACAACATCTACATAGTAGAGTGTTAAACATTAAGTCTTTCTGCAAATCTGAATGCATTGTTACTAGTTATGTGTAGTTGTTTATTTATTCAAGATAGGAAAATAGCTAATATGCAAGTGTAGAAAGAAAAATGAGGTTGTTTCCTGTTCCTGTGGCATGAACTTTGACCTGAGCTTTTGAGCATGTCCTTTTGGTATTCTGATGGTGGTGGAATAATTTTTGCAGTTCCTTGCAGCTCAGAAATAGTCTTTGGTCTTACATGCACTGTATACTTGAAATCTCTCCATAGATTTTCAGTTCTATCCCAGTCTGGGGACCATGAAGGGTATTCAAAAACAGGTATCTTTCTTTCCTGTGCTTCCTGGTTGATTTCAAAGGTATGTTTTGGATGACATACTGCATGGGTGTGCATGCATGTGATTTATTCCAGAGGTCTCCAACCTTTTTGCATGCAGTATGTGCTGCCATCACACGCATGTGCGTACGGCCGCGCAAGCCACCCTGTTTGCATGTGCAAACGGACTGCGGATACCTGCCCGGAGCTAGCGTCCCTGTTTGCACCCGCATGCATGTGCAAACGGCCGCAGTTGCTAGTGCGAGGGAGGGAACGCGCCCACGCATGCATGCACTGGCCAGCCATTTCCACAGCCCGCTGGCCAAGAGCTGCCGTGGACCATAAGTTGGGGACCCCTGATTTATTCATATTGTGTTCTCTGCAGCTCTCCAGCTACTTTTTTATGTCTTCCCATCAAACCGAATAACAACTGCCATTCAAGCATTTGTACTATTTCTGATGTAAAGAACTTGGCTATGTGTTAAAAAAAAAGCAAATTTTTCCCCCAAATTCGTTGTAAAACCTGATACCAGTTCCTGTATAGTGAGCTATTAACTTTATGTCATATATGCCTACATAAAGATCATTGGTAAAATACTGTGATGTTTCTGTATCATTCCCCACCCCACCACCCATAATAATAATAATAATTAATAATAATAATAATAATTAATTATTATTATTATTATTATTATTATTATTAATAATAATAATAATAATAATAACAACAACAATAACAATAATAATGATAATGATAATATACCCACAGAGCAGGAAGGACCCCGGCATGGCATGACCCCTCAACGATGCACAAGCCACACAGCACAAGAGTTAGGAGGTATAACATCTAGCATTTTATCCAACTACAAAACCATTACTATTATTTTATAATCTAAAAAAAGGGGGTGCGTTTGTATTACATTATTAGGAATGTTGGTGATAATAATAAGTTGGAAGGGACCTTGGAGGTCATCTAGTCCAACCCCCTGCTCAGGCAGAAAACCCTATACCATTTCAGGCAAATGGCTGTCCAGTCTCTTCTTAAAAACTTCCAGTGTTGGAGCATTCACCACTTCTGGAGGCAGGTTGTTCCACTGGTTAATTGTTCTAACTGTCAGGAAGTTTCTCGTTAGTTCTAGGTTGCTTCTCTCCTTGACTAGTTTCCATCCATTGCTTCTTGTCCTGCTTTCAGGTACTTTGGAGAATAGCTTGACTCCCTCTTCTTTGGGGCAGCCCCTGAGATTTTGGAACACTGCTATCATGTCACCCCTCACTCTTCTCTTTGTTAAACTACACATAGCCAATTCCAGCAACCGTTCCCTGTATGTTTTAGCCTCCAGTCCCCCAATCATCTCTTCTCTGTACCCTTCCTAGAGTCCCGACATCTTTTTTACATCGTGGTGACCAAAACTGGATGCAGTATTCCAGGTGTGGCCTTACCAAAGCATTGTAAAGTGGTATTAGTACTTCACTTGATCTTGATTCTATCCCTCTGTTAATGCAGCCTAGCACTGTGTTGGCTTTTTTGGCAGCTGCAGCACACTGCTGGCTCATATTGAAGTGATTGTCTACTAGGACTCCGAGATCCCTCTCACAGTTACTACTATCGAGCAAGGTACCACCTATACTATACCTGTGCATTTGATTTTTCCTGCCTAAATGTAGAACCTTACTTTTTTCACCATTGAATTTCATTTTGTTAGATAGCACCCAGTGTTCGAGTCTGTCCAGATCCTCCTGTATTTTAAGCCTATCTTCTGGAGTATTGGCTATTCCTGCCAGCTTGGTGTCGTCTGCAAATTTGATGAGTTCCCCATCTATCCCCTCATCCAAATCGTTAATGAAGATATTGAAGAGCACTGGGCCCAGAACAGAGCCCTGGGGCACCCCACTACACACTTCCTTCCATGTAGATGCAGTTCCATTGAGGACCACACGCTGAGTACGGCCTGTCAGCCAGCTACGAATCCATCTGGTGGTGATGCTATCTAACCCACATTTTTCTATCTTATCAAGTAGTAGGTTGTGATCTACTTTATCAAATTCCTTACTGAAGTCCAAGTAAATTATATCTACAGCATTCCTCTGGTCCACTAATTTTGTCACTTGGTCAAAGAATGTAATAAGATTTGTCTGGCATGATCTGTTTTTGACAAACCCATGTTGACTTTTAGTGATGACTTTGTTTGCATCTAGGTGTTCGCTGATTTGTTGTTTGATTATCTTTTCCAGAATCTTCTCAGGTATTGAGGTCAGGCTGATAGGTCTGTAGTTTCCAGGATCTATTTTTTCCCCTTTTTTGAAGATGGGAACTACATCAGCTCTCTTCCAGTCCTCTGGTAGTTCCCCAGTGCTCCAGGATCTTTGAAAAATATAGTTCAGTGGTTCTGAGATCACGTCTGCCAGTTCCTTGAGAACTTTGGGGTGTAATCCATCTGGTCCTGGTGATTTGAACTCGTCTAGGCTGGACAGGTGTTCACTTACCATTTTTTGCCTATCTTAACTTGCATTTCTATTCTGTTTTTTATGGCACTGGTTTTGGTAGGTTGGACTGTTTTTTCCCTTTGTGTAAAGACAGATGCAAAAAACCAGTTAAATAGTTCTGCTTTTTCCCTATTGCTTGTCACCTTCTTGCCACTTTCCCCCACTAATGGACCAATCATTTCCTTAACTTTTTTCTTGTTTTTTATATGTTGAAAGAAGCATTTTTTGTTATTTTTGACTTTGGTTGCAAGCCTTAGTTCATTTTGAGCCTTAGCTTTCCTCACTTCATCTTTGCAGGCACGGGCTATTTGCTGATATTCTGACTTAGTTATGTGCCCCTCTTTCCAATTCTTATACTTGTCCTTTTTATCTTTCAATTTATCACAGAGTTCTTTATGCAGCCATGCTGGTTTCTTTTGAGAGCTGTTATTTTTCTTCTTTGTTGGTATTGTACTAGACTGGGCCTTTATTATCTCACTTTTCAAAATTTCCCAAGCTTCTTGAGTAGTTTTCCCCTTTAGGATTCTCATCCATGGAATTCTTCCCATGGTCTCTCTAAGTTTATTGAAATTAGCTCTTTTAAAGTCCAAGACTCTAGTTTGGCTGTGTTCTATTGCTTGTGCCTCCAGAATGTTGAATTCCAATGTTGAATTCCACCCATCTTCCTCTTAATTTTAGTAGGACAGTCTAGGAATTTCCAGAGCTTCTCACAGGTACAAATAACTGGTTATTGTCTTTCAGTATCATAGAGAGTTAAATACAGTACCTTTTTAGGAAACTTTACACCAAGAATACTGTACAACTTATTACTTGGTGTCGGCATACAGTTTATCCGACATTGTTTAAGTTTTGTGTATTTTCAGAGTTCAGTATGAGCAAGAGATATACTTTGCCTGCTGTTATTTCATATCTTCCATTATTATTTGATTATTTGATATGTGTTTCTTAGTTAAATGGTTGCTAATGTACGGTGGTGGTGACTCAGAGCCTCTTAATTTATAAGATTCTCCTGACAGCCTTGTCCTTGAGATATAGAAAGGAAAATAGTCCTTTGGAGATATTAATTTGGTACCTTCTCATTTTTTTCCAAATATTGGGCTTGTCTTCTGGTGCCAGAACCATTTATTTGTTTATGGGGTAAAAATATTCAGTTGACTGTACTTATTGCCTTTATTGAAAAAACCACCTCTTACATTTTTTATTTATTTTTTTCCTTGCCTTAAGATTGTCATAGGAATGGTGTAAATTCTTACAGCTTTCATTTGCTTTCAAAGAAAAAGAAGAAAAACAGTTTGAAAAGTATCTTCACTACTTAGTGGCTGGTTTCAAACATTTGTTTAACTAGTGGCTGAATTTACACAGAAGTAACAATAGTTCACTAAACATAACGTTTGAGATTGAATTACTTTATAACTAAATGTGATGTTTGAACCATCCATTGAATTAAAATGCACTTTATTAATGCTGTGAATATCACATTTTATATATAAATATATCACATTTTA
This sequence comes from Vipera berus, assembly GCF_964194415.1. Taxonomy (NCBI): domain Eukaryota; kingdom Metazoa; phylum Chordata; class Lepidosauria; order Squamata; family Viperidae; genus Vipera; species Vipera berus. Next base: position 38,245,122 of record NC_138210.1, on the reverse strand, counting down.
CTGGGCTGATCTATTGTTGTAAGAGCAAGTTAGATGTGTTTAGCAAACATTTCAGTAAAATGTAGACCAGCAGATTCCTGATTGGATTGCTTGTAAATAAATGTCAGGTTAACATATTATTCGGTTATAATACATAGAAGAACCAGTATACGTAATCTAAGGATAGAAAGAGTAACAGCTAGATTTTATTTATTTATACTGGGCAATAAACATTTCTTCATTTATTGATTACATTTCTGTGCTGCCCATCTTCCATACAAGGTGACTGGGCAGCTTACAAATTATAGAAACAGATGAAAAATAGTTAAAAGATTAAAATGAAGTGACATTAATATATAATTAAAAACTGAGCTAAACCCACACCTACAAGAGCCAAGAGACAAATGGGATGGGGATGAAATCTTTAGTCTGTCAGCCACCTCCAGTGGTGAGTGTCCCCCCTCAGGGCCCTAGGCCAACTGGCAAAGCCAGGTTTTAATACCCTTTTGGTAGGCCAGTAGGGAGGGGGCAGTTCTTACCTTGGGATCACAAGCCTTGGGACAATTGCCAATTACTTAGCACCCGGCATAATATAATGTAGTTTAATCTGCAATCTCCTCATGCAGTCCATTTGAACAGACTGACTAAATCTGAAATTGATGTCTTCAAGTCAAGTATTTGTCTTGTCATTTTTGTCTGTTTTAAGGTTTGTTATGTATTTTGGAACCTGAAAAGACATTGGTGATTAAAATTCTGATTATGAATTTTTGCATGTTCCTTTATGTGGTATTGATTTTACACTAGAATAATTCATTTTGCGTTATTGCTGTTTTTACATTTAGCATGTCCAGAATAGATGATTATTTGAATTATTTCAGCTGTGAGCATGTGTGTGCATTACAAAAGGATCAGGAGAGGTGAACTATTGTCATCTGGTTTGTTAAAACAATTTAAGGCAGAGTTTGGAAGAGATAACTAAACAACACAATATCACTGTAGTCACCTAAAAATGATGCCAACAGTTTGTAATGGGAGAAGTTTTTACTGTTCTATTCTGCCAACCCTGGATTTTATTAAAAAAAAATTCCACCAAGTGCAGGTTTTTGTTTGATTTTAATGCAAATTCTTGATGTTGAAAAAATTGAAATTATTTCTAATAATTTTATTTGGGGACCTGGAATCTGTAATCCACACTCCACCAGTGGTCTATGGTGTTCCACTCAGTGGTACACTGCAGCCCAGTTGTAGACTTTGCCATTAGTTGACTAACCCACATCCTGCTTTCCACTCAACCCTGCCTCTCAAGTGCTTCATGAAAATGGATCAGTGGCTGATAGTTGGTTCATGCAAGTGGTAATACAAGTAGTAATGTACTAGAAACACAGTAGTGAACAGGTCTCTAATACAGAGGTGTAATACAGGTAATCCTTGAGTTACAAATGTAATAGAGCCTGCCAATTACATTCATAACCTGAGGATTCACTAATTGGATCACATTAAATGAACGTGATCCCTCCCTGCTTTCCCCAATGCATTTGTTGTTTTTTTTATTGAAAAGTTTTACAATACATTTTTTTTAAAAGACAAAACCCCTCCCAACCCCCTCCCCTCTCCCCAACCCTCCCCAACACCTCCCTCCCTTCCCCCTCCCCCCTCCCCGACTTCCCAGAGCTCAATACAGGGTATAAGAATACAAGCAATCATAGTCTACCTTATGCAAACAACAATAAAATATTAAATCTATCGCACTTTAACTCTTATAAAATTACTACAAGCAATTTAAATATCACATCAATACTTATTCAAATGCTAGATGAAACTTTTTAGTCCCATATTTATTCTGGATATAATCAATCCATCTTCTCCACTCCACAATATATCTCTGTTGCGACTGGTCTTTCAAGTACGCTGAGATCTTTGCCATTTCCGCCAGATTGGAAACTTTTAAAGTCCATTCTTCTATAGTCGGCAGTTCTTCCTTCTTCCAATATTGCGCTACTAAAAGTCTCGCTGCCGTAATTAAGTTCAACATCAGCTTAGTGTCCACAACAGTAGTATCAATAATAATGCCCAGTAAAAACAGTTGCGGACAAAACTTTATCCTTTTCTTGAATATCTTTTGCATGTTCCACCAAATTTTAATCCAAAAAGCTTTAACCTTTTTACAGGTCCACCATATATGAAAATACGTTGCATCTTCACCGCCACACCTCCAACATTTGGGCTGACAGTTGGGATACATACTTGCTAATTTTTTAGGATCTAAGTGCCACCTATAAAACATTTTATAAAAGTTCTCTCTTAAGTTTTGAGCCTGCGTAAATTTTACATTTCTCACCCAAATCTTTTCCCAAGTATCCATTGTAATGACTTCTTGAAAATTCTGAGCCCACTTTATCATACAGTCTTTAACAAGTTCTGTCTATGAATCAATTTCTATCAATGCAAGATATATCCTTTTAATATGTGCTTGACCTTGATCTCTAATTTGCTTTACCAGATTTTCATCAATCATTGAAAAACCAATTTTCTGGTCTTCCTTCCACCTGGCCTGTAATTGCCCATACTGAAACCAAGTTTGTACAATCTTTTCTTCTCTTAAAATATTATATGGCTTTAATTGCCATACATTCCTTTCCAAACTTAAAATTTCCTTATATGTAGTCACATCATGTTTAAACCCAACACTTATATTTTCTATTGCGTGTTTCGGTATTGCCCATATAGGTATCTTATAATTTAACTTGTGTCTATACTTTTTCCAAACTCGCAACAGAGCATGCCTTAAAATATGTACCTTGAACACATTATCCACCTTCTTATCATACAATAAATATGCATGCCAACCAAATAACAAATCATGGCCTTCAAGATTTAGTAATCTCACTTGTGTTAAATTAAACCAATCACTTATCGCTGACAAAGCAGCAGCTTCATAATATAATTTAAAATTAGGCATTTTAAGACCACCTCTCTCACACGTATCCTGCATAATCTTAAATTTAACTCGTGGCCTTTTCCCTGCCCAGACAAATTTATTAATACCTTTTTGCCATTCCTCCAGGTTTGAATCCTTTTTAAGTATAGGTATCATTTGAAATAAAAATAAAAATTTTGGCAAAACATTCATTTTCACAGCTGCAATTCTTCCCAATAAAGATAATTGTAGTTTTTTCCAGCTATCCAATTCTTTTTGAACTTTTCCCCATAACTTTTCATAATTATTTTTATATAACTTTACATTTGAGGGTGACAAATATATCCCCAAATATTTAACCCTTTTAACAATTTTAAATCCCGTTAGCTCTTCTAAAACAGCCTTTTGTGATACTGTCATATTCTTAGACAACATTTTAGTTTTTTGTATGTTAACCTTAAATCCAGAAACTTTCCCATATTGCATTATTATCTCCATCAGTTCTACAACTGAGTCTTCAGGCTGAGTCACTGTAACAACCAGATCGTCTGCAAACGCCCTCAATCTATAATCCTGATCTCTAACTTGAATTCCCTTAATTTTATCCGAACCCCGTATTTTAATCAATAATATCTCCAATGTTAAAACAAATAATAAGGGTGACAACGGGCACCCCTGCCTTGTACCCTTTTCAATGTTACATACTTCCGTCAAACTATTATTAACTATTATGCGGGCTGTTTGCTTTTGATATAATGCCCTAATTGGTTGTAAAAATTTATCCCCAAATTTCATTTTATCTAATACTTTCAACAAAAATTGCCAATCCAATTGATCAAAGGCTTTTTCAGCATCCAAGAAGATCAACGCTGCAGGGATCTGATTGTTTCTTTCCAAAAATTCCAACAAATCAACTATATGCCTCACATTGTTCTTCATTTGTCTACCACTTATTTTTTATTTATTTTATTTATTTATTTTAATTCCATTTATATCCCGCCCTTCTCCGAAGACTCAGGGCGGCTTACAAGCTTAGCAGTAGCCTTCATTCTATGTATATGCCTGCTTATTAGGGCTTTCACACATACCCCAAGCGGCATTATTACAAAGTCAGCTTAATTGCCCCCAACAATCTGGGTCCTCATTTTACCTACCTCAGAAGGATGGAAGGCTGAGTCAACCTTGAGCCTGGTGGGATGCGAACCTGCACTAATTGCAGGCAGCTGGTGTTACTTAAGGAGGCATTAGCCCACTGCTCCACCAAGGCTCTCTTATAAACCCAGTTTGATCACCATGAATTACTTGTTGCAATACCCTCATTAATCTGTTAGCTAAAACCTTAGCAAATATCTTGTAGTCCGTGTTCAAAAGTGATATTGGCCTATAATTTTTTGCTTGGGTGACATCCTGATCTTCCTTCGGAATCAGAGAAATAAAAGCAGTTTTCCAGGACGGGGGCACCCCTCCTCCCATTTGAATTGTCTGAAACAATTCCCTTAATGGCTTTACCATCTCTAACTGTAAATTTTTGTAATACACAGCAGTCAATCCATCCGTACCTGGCGCTTTACCCACTTTCAATTGTTTAATTGCTGAAAAAATTTCTTCCTCAGTTATCAATTGGTTCATCTCTTCCTTTTGTCCTTGTGTAAGAACAGGAATATTAGCTTTCATCAAGTATTCATCAATATCTGCCTCACTAATCTTATCTCTAGCGTACAACTTAGAGTAAAAATCAACAAAAGTCTTTTTGATAAGACTCTGCTGGTACACTACCTTACCCTTATGTTGTATTCTATCTATATTAGAAGTCCTTTGCTTCTTCCTTAACAAATAAGCTAGCCATCTACCTGGTTTATTGGCATTACAAAAATATTATGTCTAACATACCGTAAGTTAGTTGCCACTTGATCAGCCATCAACTTGTCAAACTGTTCCCTTAATAAATTAATTACCTCTTTAATCTTCACATCCGATGGATTCAAAATTAAAGCCTTTTCTTTTTCCCTAATTTCATTCTCTAATTCTTTCCTCCTAAATTCCAAATTGTGTCTATATTTGTTATTCAAATATATTAATACACCTCTCATATAAGCTTTACTAGCATCCCAGACCATTTCAATAGAAGTACCTTTATGCATATTAATTTTAAAAAAAATCCTTCATCTGTTTTTTACACTCTTCCACATTTTCCTGATTTCTAAACAAATTCTCATTTAAACGCCAGGAGCGCCTATCCCTATTATCTTTTTCTATCTCTAACCAGACTGGACTATGATCAGACATAGTTCTTGGACAAATCTTGATCTTCTTAATCCTGGAAAAGAAATCATTAGTAATTAATATAAAGTCAATCCTAGAAAAAGATTGATGTCTATCAGAAAAAAAAGTATAATCCTTTTCTTGGAAATTTCTTTCTCTCCAAATATCTCGCAATTCCAAATCGTCCTTCATTTCAAAAAAAGATTTAGGCAGTTTAGCATGACTTGGAGTACTTTTAAAAAAAACCCCTTTGTCCATTTGTACATCCAAAACGCCGTTCCAGTCCCCCATAAAAATACAAGATTTATAATCCCACTGAGTAATGTTGCTGTGTAATAAACTATAAAAGTCTGCTTGTTGTTGATTAGGAGCATATAATCCAACCAGAAGCGTTTTCTTGCCTTCTATTAACAGTTCAATTATAACATACCTTCCTTGTTTATCTGCTTCAATTAACACCGCTGTCAAGGTATTCTTAACATAAACAACCACTCCATTTTTCTTATCCGTTGCGGAAGCAATAAATTGTGTACCCAGTCTTGAGTTTAACAAATACTTTTGATCCGTAATTCTAATATGTGTTTCTTGTAAACAAATAACATCAGCAGATTCAACACAGAAGAGAAAGAAAGTTTTTCAATATTTAAAACAATTTGTTTTAAATATTGAAAAACTTTCTTTCTCTTCTGTGTTGAATTTAAGCCATTAACATTCCAGGTTAGAAACCTTGTCGCCATCTTTCGCGACCTGAAGCTTTTGGAGCGCTTCTTCCAAAATCACCTGCACTCTCTTAGGTTGCGCTCCTCCCACAGCTTCACTATAAGTAAGTTTTGGAGGTGCCATCATGACTTTCTGCTGTTCTTGTTCTTGCTCTCGTCTCATTCGTCTCGAAGCAGCACGTGTCATTCTCTGATCTCTAACCTCCTCTGATGATACTGAAATTTGATCCACTCCTGTAGCTTTCTCTTTCATCTGCGTTGTTCCTTCAACACCTTGTAAATTCTCACTGCGTGATTGAGACTCTCCCTCACCATTCTTCTTTGTAGATTCCAAAAGTGGTATGGGGACTGCTTTTAAAACATTGCTATAAAAATCACGTGCCTGCAGCACTGTAATAAGACGATGTCTCGTGCCTTCATGCATCACCACCATACCCACTGGTATCTCCCATCTGAACTTAATATCACGTCGTCTTAATTCTTGTGCCAAAAAGGCAAATTCCTTCCTTCTCCTTAGGATTCTTGGAGGGATCTCTTTTAAAATCAAAACTTCTTGTTCAGCAATTGGAAATTTATTATTGTCAAAGGCTTGAATAACCTCATTTCTAATTGCTCTCTTTGTAAAATAAACCACCACATCTCTGGGTAATTTCCTTTGTCTTGCAATCCACGAGTTAACACGGAAAATTTTGTCTATATCCTCCATAATTGTGTCTGCTGATCGCCCCAAAACACCTTCCAGAGCCTCGGAAACTATTTTTTTCAAATTTTCTTTAGGATCCTCTTTTAAGCCTCTGATTCTCACAGCGAACTCCATCTCGTGGTACTGTACCAAGGTCAAATCGTCGTCAATTTTATCCACCACATTTTCAGTCTCTGTCATTTTTGCATCTAATCTGATATTATTTTGGCTGAGATCTTCCACTCTCTCGTCCAAGCGCTCTATGCATACAGCCATGCCTTGAAATGCAAGTAAGATGTCTGCCCTCATTTCTGTTAACTTCTCATCCATAAGTTCTGTAAACTTCTCATCCATAAGTTCAACTAATTGTTGAGATTGCTTTTTCATAGCCTCTTGCAAAACATCCTGCAAGTCTTTAACTGTAAAAGTTGGTACAGGTGCAGGTGCAGGTGCAGAGGGGGGGGGCATTAAAGCTTGTAACAAAGATTGCTGCACCGGAGAAGCCCCCGCACTTCTAGGAACTTTTGAAGATTTGGCAGCCATTTTCACCCACTATTGCCTGCTACGCACTTTCACTTTCATCAAACTCCACAAACTCCACCGAGTTAAAGATCATAAGTTCACTTTCGCCTGATTCTCCCGTATCGCTCTGCCTTCATCCAGGTTCTCTAAAGTTCTCTCTTGCTGGTGTTCTGTACCAGCCTGCTACCGGCCTTGCAGAAAGGCAACCCCTGTACAAACGGCAGAGGCTGGAATACGTCTGCCAAATTTATTACACAAACAAACAACAAAACATGAAACAAGATACCGGAGCTTTGATCCTCTATCGGAGCGGTTGCTTTCAGCAAACCAGCCCTTCCCCAAACACTCCCTTTATAAGAGTTCAGGGCGTGGCCTCTCTTTGCCTCCTTCCGAGAAGTCCCACAGCCTTTCTCTGCTTGCTCCTACTTGACTGCCGCCTGCATCAGGCGTCCTTGAACAGGGCCAGCTGTGGGTCATCTTCATCCACACTGTCGGGCTCGCACAGCTGGGTCTCCACCAAGTAAGAGGGGCCTGGCTGGGGGCTCTGCGGAGCCTCCAAGCCATCATCAGCAAGTTCTTCTTCAACACCCCCCTCCTCCCCCTCATCTGAGTCATCCGAGTCATCCGACCCAACTGCCGAACCCACAGGCTGACCCTGAATCACAACACTATCCCGCACCGCAGGGCCCTTCCCCCGGGGCTGCCGATCCGGATGCGGTCGGGATGGGAATTGTTCATGAAAAGCAGTCACCAACGCAGGGGCATGAACGGCGGTCGCGTCTTCCCAGGTGAAGTCCTCTGGTCCGTAACCTTTCCACTCGATCAGGTACTGGAAACGACCTTTCAGCCAACGGGAATCCCTGATGCTGGCGACCTCGTACTCGGGGGTGCTGCCTCCATCACGAGGTCCTGATGGGGGAGGTTCCGCTTGGCGGAGTGGACAAGCCGGTTGCTCGGGGACCAACAGAGACCGATGAAAGACTGGGTGCACGCGCAGGGAACGTGGCAGAGTTAAGCGATAGGCGACCGGATTGATGACAGCCTCGACTGGGAACGGTCCTAAATATCGGTGATCTAACTTTCTCACCGGCCGTGTTGACGGTAGATTCCTGGTGGACAACCAGACCCGATCCCCCACCGATAGTGGAGGCGTATCCCGTCTTGACCGATCAGCAAACCTTTTGTAATCGGCCTTGGCCTTCTCTAACTGACGTCGCACCAATCGATGGATCGCCTGTAACTCTGCCATGAAGTCGTTCGCTGCCGGCTCCGGTGAGTCCACGGGAGAAAGGGGGAAAAACCGGGGGTGATAACCCACATTGGCCAAGAACGGTGTCATCTGTGTGGAGGTGTGCTGCGAATTGTTAAATGCAAACTCAGCTATGGCCAGATAGTCCACCCAATTGTTTTGCTGCAGATTGATGTAGCAGCGCAGATATTGTTCCAGGATACCGATGACCTTCTCGGTTCCCCCGTCAGTTTGCGGATGATGCGCGGACGAGAGGCAAATCTTGATATCCAACGCATGCATCAACTCCTGCCAGAAGCGGGCTATAAACTGGGCCCCCCTATCGGAGACGACTCTATCAGGGAGGCCGTGCAGCCGATACACCTGCTGAATGAACATACGACTAGTGGCGCGGGCTGACGGTAAGCCGCGACAGGGGATGAAGTGCGCCATCTTGGTCAGCATGTCCACCACCACATACACTGTCGTGAAACCAGAGGATGGGGGTAAATCCGTCAGAAAGTCCATGGACACAGCCCCCCAGGGTCTTTTGGGTGTTGGCAAGGGCTGCAGTAATCCAGGCGGGGCCCCTGTCGCTGACTTGGCCTGCCTGCATGGGATGCAGGAGGTGACATAGGATTGGACGTCGTGTCGGACTCGGGGCAACCAGAAGGTACGGGAGACCAGGTTCAGGGTCTTGAACAGGCCAAAATGCCCCGCTGCCGGGTTATCGTGACACTGGCTGAGGATGAGTCCCCTGAGTGGCCCTCCCGGAGCATAGAGCCGGTCACGATAATACAAGAGTCCATCCGTGACTGTCCAAGGAGAATCTGGCCCCACCTCCTCCTTCCGCTGAGCCACCCACACCTCCTGCTGCTGTGCCTCCCGGATCCGAGCCCGTATATCAACCGGCTCCCGTACCGCAGCAAAAGACTCGACGGCGATCACTGTCCTGGGCAGAAGCTTGTCTTCCACTCGGGAATATTCGGGCTTCCTGGACAGAGCATCCGCTCTTTGATTGTGCCCGCTTGGTATGTACCGAACCCGGAAGTCAAACCTCGCAAAGAAAAGAGACCACCGGATCTGGCGTTGGTTCAAATTCCGAGCGGTCTGCAGGCTTTCCAGATTCTTATGGTCCGTCCGGACCTCGATTTGATGCCGCGCTCCCTCCAGATGATGCCTCCAGGCCTCGAACGCCGCTTTGATGGCCAGCAGCTCCTTCTCCCAGATTGTATAATTGCGCTCCGAAGGGTTCAGTTTTCGTGAATGATACGCGCAAGGGAAAAGGGTACCGCTGGGCGTCGTTGCTTGGAGTAACACTGCCCCAATGGCAATGTCGGAGGCGTCCGCCTCCACGACAAACGGCCGTTGCGGGTCAGGATGCTTCAAGATGGGCTCCTTCATGAAGGCTTCCTTCAAAGTCTGGAAAGCCTGTTGTTCTGGTGCGTTCCACTGGAACCGAGTCTTCTTCTGCAGGAGCCGGGTGAGGGGGGCTGTCAAGGCAGCAAACCCAGGGATGAAAGTTCGGTAATAGTTGGCAAATCCAAGAAGTCGCTGAACATCCTTCACGCGACGCGGGGGTTGCCAACTCTGCAAAGACTCAACCTTACTCGGCTCCATGGCGATGCCCTCAGGAGAAATGCGGTGACCCAGGAAATCGATGGTCTCCCGGTAGAACTGGCACTTCTCCAACTTGGCAAACAGCCGATGTTCTCGGAGTCGCTGCAGGACCTGACGGAGATGCTGATGGTGCACCTCACGCGACGGGGAGTAGATCAGGATGTCGTCCAAGTAGATCACGACAAACTGGTCCAACAAATCCCGGAAAATGTCATTCATGAAATGCTGAAACACAGCGGGGGCGTTGGTCAGGCCAAACGGCATCACCGTGTACTCAAAATGTCCATAGCGAGTACCAAACGCCGTCTTCCACTCATCACCCGGCCGAACCCTGACGAGGTTGTAAGCTCCACGCAGGTCCAGTTTCGTGAAGATCTTAGCCTCCCGAAGTCGGTCCAAGAGTTTGGGGATTTGGGGCAGCGGGTAACGGTTGCGCACCGTGATGGCGTTGAGTTTCCGGTAGTCGCAGCAAAGCCGTAATTCACCCGACTTCTTTTTGACGAAGAGCACGGGTGCAGACACTGGCGAGGACGAGGGCCGGATGAAACCGCGAGCCAAATTCTTCTCCAGAAAGTCCCGCAATGCAGCCAACTCGGGCTCCGACATGGAGTACAAACGCCCCACTGGGAGAGGCGCATCAGGGACTAAATCAATGGGGCAGTCATAGGGCCTGTGCGGGGGTAATTGATCCGCCTCTGACTCGCTGAACACATCAGCAAAGTCGGACAGTTCGGGAGGCAAGGAAACCCCTGGGGAACCCTCCACCTGGCCGGCACAGATATGGCGGGAGTGGTCCACGCACTGCAAGCTTGGGAAGGTGACCAAGTTCTGTGACCAATAGATCTGTGGGTCATGCGCCCGGAGCCACGCCAGTCCCAAGACCACGGGGAAGTGCAGATCTGAGGTGATATAGAACTGGATGGCCTCCACATGGGAACTGATGGCCATACATAATGGTTGCGTGGCGGCCGTAATAGGCCCAGACAGGAGCACTCGACCATCGATAGTCTCCACTAACATGGGCGGATCCACCGGGCACTGGGGAACAGCCCATTTGGCCACAAACGCTGAGTCCATAAAGTTCGTGGTGGCCCCAGAGTCAATTAAGGCATGGACTGGAATCCCCTCTGGCTTGCCAGGAAGGATCAGACGTGCCTCCAAAATCAAATGCCGTGGAGGTCCACAGGCAGCATCGGAAAGACGTCGCTCAGTGTTGTTGTGGGACGCCCGATCTATCACACCGTCTAGATCGGGCTCGGGGCGTTTCCCGACAGAAAAGTAGGGGACTTTCTCGGGGCAGGCTCGGTCACTGATGCCCGCTGTCGCTTCTTTGGACAAAAAGCAGCCAAATGTCCAGGGTCCCCACAGTAAAAACACAACCCCCCCGATCGTCGTCTGTTCATTTCAGTCACCGATAGACGAGACCTGGCGGCACCCAGCTCCATTGGCTCCTCCCTTTGAACTGGGGGCTCACGCACAACAGGGTCGGCAGGGGTCTGTGGGGTGGCACGGCGACTCCTTCGCTGCTGCAACCGAGCATCGATCCGCAGGCAGAGATGGATCAGCCCATTCAGGTCTGAGGGAATATCCACACGGGCCAGCTCATCCAACATCTCCTCCGACAATCCATCCTGGAAGGCATCCACGAGCGCAGCCTCATTCCAGGCGGAATCCTGGCTAAGCAGCCGGAAATCGCTGATATAGCCCTGTTGACCCTGCCTCAGAGCTTTCAGACGTCGAGTGGCAGTCTGCGTCTTAATAGGGTCCTCGTACATCAGACGCATATGGTCACAAAACCCCACAAAGTTGTCCAACAATGGGCTAGGTTGAGCCAGCAGAGGCGTGCCCCAACGAGCTGCATCACCCGAAAGAAGGCTTAACACAAACCCCACCTTATCCCGGTCAGTGGGGAAATCAGCTGCTCTCACGCTGATAAAGAGCTGGCATTGTCCCAGGAAAGCAGGAAACAGTTCTGGAGTACCTGTAAATTTATCCGGCATTGCAACTTGGCATTTTCTCCTGGGTGGGGGTGCAGCATGAACCTGAGCTTGCAGTTGAGCCACCTGAGCTGCCAGCAAAGTGAGTTGCTGGGTGAGCTGGGCATTCTCGGCACGTAGCTGCTCCATAATATTAGTAAGGGGTGGGAGGCTGAAAGCAAACTGTTCTGTACCAGCCTGCTACCGGCCTTGCAGAAAGGCAACCCCTGTACAAACGGCAGAGGCTGGAATACGTCTGCCAAATTTATTACACAAACAAACAACAAAACATGAAACAAGATACCGGAGCTTTGATCCTCTATCGGAGCGGTTGCTTTCAGCAAACCAGCCCTTCCCCAAACACTCCCTTTATAAGAGTTCAGGGCGTGGCCTCTTTTGCCTCCTTCCGAGAAGTCCCACAGCCTTTCTCTGCTTGCTCCTACTTGACTGCCTCCTGCGTCGGGCGTCCTTGAACAGGGCCAGCTGTGGGTCATCTTCATCCACACTGTCGGGCTCGCACAGCTTGGTCTCCACCAAGTAAGAGGGGCCTGGCTGGGGGCTCTGCGGAGCCTCCAAGCCATCATCAGCAAGTTCTTCTTCAACACCCCCCTCCTCCCCCTCGTCTGAGTCATCCGACTCAACTGCCGAACCCACAGGCTGACCCTGAATCACAACAGCTGGCAGGGATGGTTGCTGACGCCCTGCTCTGCTCCAAAAGCCCGGAGCATAGGCACCCCGTAGTCCGGAGCAAACTCAGGCTTCGGGGGGGCTCAATACTTCAGCCGGCAGAATTTTAGCTCTGGCGGCCCCGGAGAGCTCTACCCCTACCTGGGCGCTCACCCCCTCCTCTTCTCCCGAGGAGCGGGCTTCCGAGCCGTCAAAACAGCTGATTGGCGCTGTTTTCGGCGGCTCTACGGAGACGACGGGGCTGACAGCCAGAATGGCTGCCTGCAGCGAAGCCTTGCCACCCGGAAGCCCTCCCAATGCATTTGTTAATCGAATGCACAGGTTGTTATGTGCAGATGAGGTATCTCAGGGTGGGAAAGACCATTGGGGGGGGAGCTATTGCTGGAACAGGCCACCCCTCTTCCGACCACCCAAGGCCTCACCCCACCCACTGAGATATCTCATGCTCCCTTGGGGTCCCCATAGTTGCTCAAGATCTCCAGAGTTCCAGAACAGGCTGACTGTTCCTTCTCTTTCATCAGGCGAGCTGTCTCCTCTCCAGCTGTCTGCTGTGGGGTTTGTGCAGCAGCGTGGTTTCTTTGCCTGCTCCCGGCGCTCCAAAAACAGAGTGGTGAGAGCAGAGGCAGAGCAGGACGAGCGCATCCTGCTCAGCTTGGCTGACTTACCTTCAGACTCACTGGAGCTGCCCAGCACTCCAAAAGTGGATCAGGTGTCCTGCGCAGGCAGCCTTGGGGAGTCTGAAGGAGCGTGATCTCGTGCTCCTTCAGGCTTCCGTTCTCCATGCCAAAAGCTTTTGCAAAGGGGATGGAGGGCTGAAGGAGTGCGAGTTTGCGCCCCTGAAGGCTTCTGTCTCCCTTGCAAAAGCTTTTGGCATGGAGGAGGGGGACCTGAAGGAGCGCAAGATTGCGTCCCCAAAGGCGTCTATTCTCCATGCCAAAAGCCTTTTGCAAAGATGGAACCCTTGGTGGGGTGCAATTGCACAAATGCAATCCAGATGAATTATTTGAATTTGAACTACTGGATGAATTTGAACTAGTAGATTAATTATTTCAGTTATCTCAAGCACACTTCTTCAGCTGTTATGCAGCAATCTAGGAGCTTATTTTAATGTAAAGAAGTTAGTATCATGCTGATAGGAAGCATGCTTCAGAAACTAGGGTGTTTATTGTAGTTCGTTGTATGTTGCCTACTCAGGCAACTCTAGCAGCTTACAATAATACATTAAAACCATTAATATTAAAAACATTAAATCTGTTTGTATTGTTAACCTGTGTTCTTTAAATTCTCAGTGTAGAGATACTATGTTAATTAGCTGGATATATTTGTAGTTAGAACTCTTAAATGTGGTGGCCTACTTTAGTTTCCAAAGTACAGTTTAGCACTGTCACAATGCTGACATCATTTTCAGTAGCATTGCTCTTCCTGAAGGATACTTTAAGCATCCTAAAATAATTTGTTTTCCTATTTTCTCCCAATCACAGACCAAGAATATACAAGAAATGGGTGCCCAGATAGATATATTATGTAACAGTGTCAGTGGTTTGTATTGTCAGAACCCATTCCTATTTCATTTCTATCACCTCTGACCCAAAATCAAATCTCACCTTTCCCTGGGTTCTGCCATACTCCCAAGGGGGAGGGGGGATGTGCCCCAGGGTTATTGCCTTTGCTTCCTCTATATCCACTACAATGTAACCTTTTGCTTTGTTTATTGCCTTTGCTTCCTGCGTTATCTCTCTCTGAACTTTATCTCCCTAAACTGTCAGCTAGAACAAGGGAGGAAATAAGGAATGTAACCTCAGTGCCTGGTTTATTTCTACGCTCTCAGAGGAAGGTGTGAAGAAGCCGCAGACCATCGCTGCGTGAACTGGAGACGGGCTGTTATCTCCCCTTTTCCCACGATGGACCTAATACCTGGGGATTGGCCGTCCCATACTGGGCAGGCGGACTGTGGGTTGGGGTCTTGTTTGGGGATACTTTATTGCTCTGTGCGGGAAATCTCAGATCCTGTCTATTATGCCTGCTATCAACTACTCTTAATAAAAGTTCCTGTTGGAAGAAATTGCTTCCAAGAGTTCTGCTTTCTTAAGATGTGGGATTGAAGTGGGTCCTGACAGGTATAACTAATATAGAATCCCACCTTTGCGGTGGCAGTCAACTTTTAAAAGCTGTGTGCATATTCATATTTCAGCATTTGTCTGATCATCTTTGGAAGGGTAATTGCAGTGCTTGCATTACCAATGTGTAAAAAAACTAAAGCAGTAATTCCTAAGTAATATGTCAAGGCAGATTAATGTGCCAAGAGGATTTTTTGTAATATATCTTGTAAACTCATTCCCACCCACATAGGATGTTGCCTGATCTGTCTATGTTTGCAGAGCTAGCTGTGTCTTTCTGGGATGTCTCTATTGTGAGTAGGTACTTGTATAGTGTATCTCCAAAGGTTTTTGTTGGATCATTAGGCTACTTGTAGTGTGTATCCTCATAGCAAGTTTGCCTGTCTTTCAAAAGATATGCAGATGTATTTTAATATTGTATGTTCTATTTGCATGCCAAAACAACTAGACACAGGGACAGTTTTTTTCCCAATTGCCATTAATCTCCTGAACACCTAATTCTCACAGTGTTGTCTAATATCTACAGGTGAAACTCCAAAAATTAGAATATCGTGCAAAAGTTCATTTATTTCAGTAATGCAACTTAAAAATGGAAACTAATATATGAGATAGACTCATTACATGCAAAGCAAGATAGTTCAAGCCATGATTTGTCATAAATGTGATGATTATGGCTTACAGCTCATGAAAACCCCAAATCCACAATCTCAGAAAATTAGAATATTGTGAAAAGGTGCAATATTCTAGGCTCAAAGTGTCCCACTCTAATCAGCTAATTAAGCCATAACACCTGCAAAGGGTTCCTGAGCCTTTAAATGGTCTCTCAGTCTGGTTCAGTAGGAATCACAATCATGGGGAAGACTGCTGACCTGACAGTTGTGCAGAAAACCATCATTGACACCCTCCATAAGGAGGGAAAGCCTCAAAAGGTAATTGCAAAAGAAATTGGATGTTCCCAAAGTGCTGTATCAAAGCACATTAATAGAAAGTTATGTGGAAGGGAAAGTGTGGAAGAAAAAGGTGCACAAGCAGCAGGGATGACCGCAGCCTGGAGAGGATTGTCAGGAAAAGGCCATTCAAAAGTATTGGGGACTTTCACAAGGAGTGGACTGAGGCTGGAGTCACTGCATCAAGAGCCACCACACACAGACGGATCCTGGACATGGGCTTCAAATGTCGTATTCCTCTTGTCAAGCCGCTCCTGAACAACAAACAAGGTCAGAAGCGTCTTACCTGGGCTAAAGAAAAACAGACCTGGTCTCTTGCTCAGTGGTCCAAAGTCCTCTTTTCTGATGAGAGCAACTTTTGCATCTCATTTGGAAACCAAGGACCCAGAGTCTGGAGGAAGAATGGAGAGGCACACACTGCAAGATGCTTGAAGTCCATTGTGAAGTTTCCACAGTCTGTGTTGATTTGGGGAGCCATGTCATCTGCTGGTGTTGGTCCACTGTGCTTCATTAAGTCCAGGGTCAACACAGCCGTCTACCAGGAGATTTTGGAGCAATTCATGCTTCCTTCCGCAGACGAGCTTTATGGGGATGCTGACTTCATTTTCCAGCAGGACTTGGCACCTGCCCACACTGCCAAAAGCACCAAAACCTGGTTCAATGACCGTGGGATTCCTGTGCTTGATTGGCCAGTAAACTCGCCTGACCTGAACCCCATAGAGAATCTATGGGGCATTGCCAAGAGAAAGATGAGAGACATGAGACCGAACAATGCAGAAGAGCTGAAGGCCACTATTGAAGTATCCTGGTCTTCCACAACACCTCAGCAGTGCCACAGGCTGATAGCTTCCATGCCACGCCGCATTGAGGCAGTAATTGCTGCAAAAGGGTCCCAAACCAAGTACTGAGTACATATGTGTGCTTATACTTTTCAGAGGTCCGATATTGTTCTATGTACACTCCTTGTTTTATTGATTGCATGTAATATTCTAATTTTCTGAGATTGTGGATTTGGGGTTTTCATGAGCTTTATGCCATAATCATCACAATTATGACAAATCACGGCTTGAACTATCTTGCTTTGCACGTAATGAGTCTATCTCATATATTAGTTTCCCCTTTTAAGTTGCATTACTGAAATAAATGAACTTTTGCACGATATTCTAATTTTTCGAGTTTCACCTGTATGTATATTTACCCATGTAGTGTGACTAGTATTATCACTTATCCTTATTATCTTCTTTACTCCCCCCCCCTTATTGGTATTATGATGATGATTATAATAGAGGCACATCCTGCCCATTCCTTTTTCCCCGCAAGTACTCTCAGGAGGGTGGCGTCAGTGCCAGTCTCGGTGCTGCGGACCTCTCCTTCAACATGCCAATCTCGGCATGCTGCAAGCAGGGATGATGACAGCTGTCTGGTGACTGTCGATAACTCCCACTTAGCCTGCTTTTCATAGAGAGGGTGCTGGAAAGTGAGGCGAGGAAGCCTTCAGAGAAGGGAGGTAACCCCCCCCCCTTGTGAAAGGCAGGCTAGGTGGGAGTCATTGACAGTCGCAAGACAGCTGTCACCATGCCTACTTGCCTGTCTCCCTGCCTGGGAGCCGTCAGGGTCCAGCCTAGCACGCCAAAGCAATGTTGAGACTGGCACGGATGCGACCTTCCTGAGAGCACCTGCGGTGAATAAGGAATGGGGAGGACATGCCTCTCGTGCACGGGCAGTGTAGAAGGCCTCCCCAGTGGGGAAAAAGAAAAGGGCAGGACGTGACTATACATTCTGTGCAATCATCTGGTCGTTAGCTGTGTGAGAGTTGTTGAATCAACTTGGCGGGTTATCTGTATCCTCAAGAGTCACCTGAATCAGAGTGTAAATGGGTGTGGAACCTTCTTGAGGCTACTGAAAGGACTGTGTTGTAAACAGAAGATAGGTGGTATTGTATCCCTCCCCCTCTGTTGAGGGAGGGCTGTTCAGTTTTAACAAAGTTGGCCTCTTTGACTCCTCTTTCAAACCAGTGGTCCTTTCTGTCCGGAATATGAACTTTGCTGTCTTGAAGTGACCCTTATCTTTCAGATGCAGGTAGACTGCTGAATCCTGTCCCAATGCATTTGTTCTTCTGTGTTGTGCCAGGGATTGGTGAACTGGTTGTTTTGTTTCCCCAATGTACACGTCTACACAGGTCTTGCTGCATTGCACTGCATATACCACATTCCTCTGTTTGTCTCTTGAGTGTTTTGTCCTTGGGGTGGACAAGCTTCTGTCTTAATGTATTCCTGGGTTTAAAGTGTGCACATATGTCATTTTGGTTGAAAATCCTTCGGAGTTTTTCAGATAATCCTTCAACATATGGAATGACAACATTGCTCCATTTGTTCTTCTGTTCTTTGTCTGTTATGGAGGAGCTCCTCCTGGATCTTTTTCTGGATTTGATGAAGGCTCAGTTGGGATAGCCACAAGTTCTGAGGGCTTCCTTGATACTTTTGGTTCTTTCTCTTTTCCCTCTTTGCTGGTAGGCAGACCTTCAGCCTGGTGGTGTAGGGTTCTGATTACTCCCAGTTTATGCTCCAGTGGGTGGCGGGAATCAAAATGTAAATACTGATCTCTGTGTGTCAGGGGTCCCCAACCTGTGAGCCATGGCCCTCTACCAGTCTGTGGCCTATTCACAACCAGGCCGCATGAGTGGCTGGCTGGCATGCGCGCACAGCCCCACTCATGTGAGTGTTGCAGGTGCTCAGGGCCCCACTTTTTTTTTATTGAAAAGTTTTACAGTACATTTTATCTTTAACAATCCCCCCCTCCCTCCACCCACCCCTACCTAACCCTCCCTATCCCTCCCCCCCATTCCCCCCTCCCCCCCGACTTCCCAGAGCTAAGTGCAAGGTATAAAAACAAAGAACAATCATAAACATCCATATGCTAACAACAATAAACTATTAAGTCTATCGCACTCTAGCTCATATAAAATGACTACAAGCAATACTGATATTACATAAAAAAGAGAAGAGAGAGAAAAAAAAGAAAAGAAAAGAAAACTTATTCAAATGCTAAATGAAACTTTTTAGTCCCATATTTATTCTGGATATAATCAATCCACTTTTTCCACTCCATAATATAACGTTCTTGCGAATGATCCTTCAAATGAGCCGAAATCTTTGCCATTTCCGCCAGGTCTGAAAGTTTAAGAGTCCATTCCTCTATAGTCGGCAGTTCCTCCTTCTTCCAATATTGACCTATTAAGAGTCTTGCTGCTGTAATTAAATTCAACATCAACTTGGTGTCCACAACAGTAGCATCTGTAATTATACCCAATAAAAACAATTGCGGACAAAACTTTATCCTTTGCTTGAAGATCTTCTGCATATTCCACCAAATTTTTATCCAGAAAACCTTAACCTTTTTGCAGGTCCACCATATATGAAAATACGTTGCATCTTCGCCACCACATCTCCAACATTTAGGTTGATAGTTCGGATACATACTTGCAAGGTTTTTAGGATCTAAATGCCATCTATAAAACATTTTATAAAAGTTCTCTCTTAGATTTTGGGCTTGCGTAAATTTTACGTTCCTCACCCAGATCTTTTCCCACGTGTCCATTGTAATAACTTCTTGAATATTCTGGGCCCATTTTATCATACAGTCTTTAACAAGTTCTGTTTCTGAGTCAATATCTATCAATGCAAGATAAATCCGTTTGATATGTGCTGGACCCTGGTTTCTAATTTGCTTTATCAAATTTTCATCAGTCATTAAGAAACCAATTTTCTGATCTTCTTTCCACCTGGCACGTAATTGAGTATATTGAAACCAAGTTTGAACGATCTTCTCATCTCGCAGGAGATTGTACGGCTTCAAACACCAGACGTTCCTTTCCAAGCTTAAGATCTCCTTATACGTAGTCACATCATGTTTGAAGCCAACATTTATGTTTTCTATTGCATGTTTCGGGATTGCCCACAACGGCATCTTGTAGTCTAACTTATGTCTATACTTCTTCCAGACTCTCAACAATGCCTGTCTTAAAATATGCACTTTAAACACATTATCTACCTTCTTATCATACAACAAATATGCATGCCAGCCAAATAACAAGTCGTGGCCCTCAAGATTTAATAATCTCCCTTGTGTCAAATTAATCCAGTCACTTATTCCTGACAACGCAGCAGCTTCATAATATAATTTAAGATTAGGCATTTTAAGACCACCTCTTTCACGAGTTTCCTGCATAATCTTAAGTTTAACTCGTGGCCTTTTCCCTGCCCACACAAATTTATTGATACCCTGTTTCCATTCTTCCAAATTAGAGTCTTTTTTAAGGACCGGTATCATTTGGAATAAAAATAAAAATTTAGGCAGGACATTCATTTTCACTGCTGCAATTCTTCCCAGCAAAGACAATTGCAGTTTTTCCCAGCTCTCCAATTCTTTTTGAATTTTTCCCCATAACTTTTCATAATTATTTTTATATAACTTTGCATTGGAGGGTGACAAATACACCCCCAAATATTTAACCCTTTTAACAATCTCAAATCCAGTTAATCCTTCTAAAAGGGCCTTTTGCGATGCTGTCATGTTTTTGGCTAAAATTTTTGTTTTTTGTACATTAACCTTAAATCCAGAAACCTTCCCATATTGCATTATTATCTCCATCAGGTCCACAACAGAGTTTTCTGGCTGGGTCACCGTAACAACCAGATCGTCTGCAAACGCCCTCAATCTATAATCCTGATCTCTAATTTGAATACCCTTAATTTTTCCCGAGTTCCGTATTTTTATCAATAATATCTCCAATGTTAAAACAAATAATAAAGGTGATAACGGACACCCTTGTCTTGTGCCCTTCTCAATATTGCATACTTCAGTCAGGCTATTGTTAACTATTATTCGGGCAGTTTGTTTTTGATATAATGCCCTAATTGGTTGTAAAAATTTATCCCCAAAATTCATTTTATCTAAAACTTTCATCAGAAATTGCCAATGCAGTTGATCAAAAGCTTTTTCAGGATTTAAAAAAATTAGCGCTGCAGGGATCTGGTTGTTCCTTTCCAAAAACTCCACCACATCAACTATATGCCTCACATTATTTTTCATTTGTCTACCACTAATAAACCCAGTTTGATCCCCATGAATCATCTGTTGCAAAACCCTCATCAATCTGTTAGCTAACACCTTAGCAAATATCTTGTAGTCTGTATTTAAAAGTGATATTGGTCTGTAGTTTCTTACTTGAGTAACATCCTGATCTTCCTTCAGAATCAAAGAAATAAAAGCAGTTCTCCAAGACGGAGGCACCCTTCCCCCCCTCTGAATTGTCTGAAACAATTCCCTTAATGGCTTTATCAGCTCCAGTTGTAAATTTTTGTAGTAGACCGCAGTCAGTCCATCCGTACCTGGCGCTTTGTCCACCTTCAATTCCTTAATTGCTAAAAGAATTTCTTCTTCTGTTATCAATTTATTAATCTCTTCCTTTTGTTCTTGTGTGAGAACCGGGATGCTAGCATTCTTCAAATATACATCAATATCTGTTTCATTAATCTTCTCCTTAACATATAATTTGGAATAAAAATCCACAAAGGCTTCCTTGATAAGATCCTGTTGAAACACAACCTTTCCTTTGTATTCAATTTTATCTATATTAGAAGCCCTTTGTTTTTTCCTTAACCTGTAGGCTAACCACCTACCTGGTTTATTGGCATTGCAAAAAGTATTATGCCTAGCAAACCGTAGGTTAGTTGCCACCTGATCAGCCATCAACTTATCAAATTGTCCTCTTAGCAAGTTAATGACCTCCTTAATCTTCGCATCCGATGGATTCAAAATTAGGGCCTTTTCTTTTTCCCTAATTTCATTCTCCAGTTCTTTCCTTCTAACTTCCAAATTACGTCTGTATTTATTATTCTTATATATTAACACCCCTCTCATATAGGCTTTGCTAGCATCCCAAACCATGTCCATAGAGGTATCCTTGTTCATATTAATTTCAAAAAAATCCTTCATCTGCTTTTTACATTCTTCCACATTTCTCTGATTTCTAAACAAATTCTCATTTACGCGCTAGGAGCGCCTATCTCTATTGTCCTTGTTGATCTCTAACCAGACTGGACTATGGTCAGATATAGTTCTTGCACAAATCTTTATCATCTTAGTCCTAGAAAAAAAATCATTAGTCAGTAATATAAAATCAATCCTAGAAAAAGATTGATGTCTATCAGAAAAAAAAGTATAATCCTTTTCATGTAAGTGTGTATCTCGCCAAATGTCTCGCAATTCCAGATCATCCTTCATTTCAAAAAAAGATTTAGGCAATCTAGCATGACTCGGGGCATGCTTAAAAAAACCAGATTTATCCAGCTGTACATCCAGGACACCATTCCAATCTCCCATAAAAATAAAAGATTTATAATCCAACTGGGTAATCTTTGTATGTAGTAAACTAAAAAAATCAGTTTGTTGTTGATTAGGAGCATACAGTCCAACTAAAAGCGTTTTTTTGCCTTCTAACAGCAAATCTATCATAACATATCTTCCTTGTTTATCTACTTCAATTAGTTCCGCTGTCAGAGTACTCTTGACATAGATAACCACTCCATTTTTCTTATTCATTGCAGAAGCAATAAATTGCGTGCCCAGCCTTGAGTTCAACAAATACTTTTGGTCCATAACCCTAATATGCGTTTCTTGCAAACAGATAACATCAGTCTTAAATTGTTTTAAATATTGAAAAACTTTCTTTCTCTTCTGTGGTGAATTTAATCCATTAACATTCCAGGTTAGGAACTTAGTCGCCATTCTTGGCATCCCGAAGCTTCTGGAGCACGTCTGCCAGGACCCCTTTAACTTCCTTAGGCCGCGCCCCTCCCACAGCTTCACTGTAAGTACGCTTTGGAGGTTCCATAACTTTCTGCTGATCTTGCTCTTGCTCTTGTCTCACTCGTCTTAAGGCGGCACGCGTTATCCTCTGCTCTCCAACAGCTGCCGATGAAACTGTAATTTGATCCCCTCCAGCACCATTCTCCTCTATCTGTATTCCTTCAGCATCTTGAGGCTTTCCCTCGCCATTTCCCTTTACAGATTCCAAAAGTGGTAGAGGGGTTGCTTTTAAAACTTTACTGTAAAAATCACGTGCCTGAGTCACTGTAACCAGACGATGTCTTTTACCTTCATGCATCACCACCATGCCCACTGGAATCTCCCATCTAAACTTGATGTCACATTTCTTAAGTTCCTGTGCTAAAAAGGCAAAATCTTTCCTTCTCCTTAAAATCTTTGGAGGAATCTCTTTTAAGACCAAAACTTCTTGCTCAGCAACCACAAACTTAGTATCATAAGCAACTTGAATAACTTCATCCCTAATTGCTCTCTTTGTAAAGTAAACCACCACATCTCTAGGTAACTTCCTTTGCCTTGCAATCCATGAGTTCACACGAAAGATTTTATCTATACTTCCCTCAATTTCAGCTGCTGACTGACCCAGTACCACTTCCAAAGCCTCGGAGACCAACTGCTTTAAATCTTCTTTAGGATTCTCTTTTAAGCCCCTGATTCTGATAGCAAACTCCATCTGATGGTACTGGACAAGGCTCAAGTCTCCATCCATTTTATCCCTTATATTTTCATTCTCTAATACTTTTGCTTCTAATATAGAATTCTTTTGACTAAGATCCTTCACTTTTTCATCCAAGCGTTGCACACATACAGCCACACCTTCAATTGTAGGCAAGATGTCTGCCCTCATTGCTCTAAACTTCTCTTCCATCTTCTCCTCCAGTTTCTCCTCCAGCTTTTCCATCATATCTGACATTAATTGTGAATGCTTTTCGAAGGCATCCTGTGAATCCTTAAGCGTCAATGCCGGAGCAGGTGCAGGAGGAAGCAAAGCTTGCAACGAAGTCTGTTGCACCGGGGAAGCCCCCGCACTCCGGAGAACTTTGGAGGCTTTCGTCGCCATCTTCCCCCACTTTCACTTGCTGCGCACTTTCACTTTAAAGCCATAAAATCCATTGAGCTAGAGAGTAAAGATAAAAGTCCACTTCACCTTGACCTCCTGTACCGCTCTGCCTGCGTCTTCATACTCAAGAGTCTTTCCTTCTGGCAGGGGTGGTTGCTAACGCTTGGCTCTGCTCCAAAAATCACGGAGCAGAGACGCTGCGCAGCCCGGAGCAAACCCAGGCTTCGGGGGGGCTTGATCCTTCAGCCGCCCAAACTTAAAGCTCAGGCGGCCCCGGAGAGCTCAACCCCTACCTGGGGCCTCACCCCCTCCTCTTCTCCCGGGGAGGGGGCTTCCGAATCACCAAAACAGCTGATCGGCGCTGTTTTCAGTAATTCAACAAAGCTGCGGAGCGGACAGCCCGGAGATGGCTGTCTTCAGCGTCGCGTCGCCACCAGAAGTGCTCAGGGCCCCACTCTTGTGAGTGTTGTGGGCACTTGGGGCCCCACTCTCATGAGGGTTGTGGGCACCTGGGTTCTCGTGCAAGTGCTCAAGGCCTCACTCGGGGCCATGCTACTGATCTCGCTGTCATGGTTCTGACAGATGAAACTCTTCAAAGAACTTTGAGGCATTGTTTACCTTAAAGAATCTTTATTTGAGTAGCATAGCATTGGCACTAATATAATCGAGTTCCCCTCCCCTGAGCACATAGTATCAAAGTACAATTCCCTCTCCCAATTAACAGTCATAAATCACATTCCCCAATTAGTTTGAAATGCGGGCTTCCCCTCCAGCTCTCCAGCCCGCCAATTCTTTATCATCTCTTATTTCAATGACGTTGGTTCTCACACTAGGTTCAGTATTGTTATGTCTAGCTAAACTCTCATGCACATTCTTCCCCCCTGCCCAGCATCATCCATCTCTAACTCTAAGAGCAAAAGCAAAAGAAGAAAATGGTTGCATCTCCATCTGCAAAAACACCCGATGTTAGCAGCGTTGACATCTGGCCCCCCCTTACAAAAAGGACAAATCCTGCAACATAAAAGCACATGTTAGGGACTGTCTCTCGGTTTTTTAGGGTCTTTCCTATAGAACCTTTTGAGTCTGTCAGCTTTCACATCGCTAGACTTCACCCAAGTGGCTTCAGACAGTGAATATCCCTTCCATTGTACTAAGTACTGCAAGTTCTCTTTAAAAATTCTAGAATCAAAAATACGCTTTACTTCATAATGGGTCTGACCCGCCACCACGAGGGGACTGGGTGCCTTCTTAGGGGTGGGTCTTAAAGTGGAACCCCGAAAAGGTTTCAGCAGGCTGCAATGGAAGACAGGGTGAACTCTTCCTAAAAGTCTAGGGAGTTTTAATTCTACTGTTATTGGGTTAATGATCTTGACAATGGGAAAAGGCCCCAAGAATTTTGGTCCTAATTTCTTACTGGGTAATTTGAGGCATAAATATTTTATGGATAAATAAATAAATATTCGACAGATAAACCTTTTCCCCAACTTGGAATGTTCTTTGAGGAGCCTTTTTTTAATCTGCCTGCTTTTTGTAGGTCTCGGAAGCCTTTTTTAAACCATTCTTCCTGGCTTTCCAAACTTCTTCCCACCCCTTCATTCATCGATCAAGTGTCTGAGAAGCGGAGGGTGTCTGGGGGTATTCAGGCATTGGGCTGAACTCTTTTCCCGTGGCTACTCTGAAGGGTGTGAAGCCGGTGCTGCTGTGAACAGAGTTATTGTAAGCCACTTCTGCGAAAGGGAGGAAGTCGGTCCAGTTTGTTTGTTGGTAAGAAACATAGCATGTGAGATATTGCTCCACCATCTTGTTAGCGGATTCCGCGGCTCCATTAGTAGATGGGTGAAAAGCAGATGATAGACCTTGAGATGATCCAATTAGTTTAAGAAAGCTTCTCCAAAACGTAGCTGTGAACTGCACCCCCCTGTCCGAAATTATTCATTTAGGGGCGCCATGTAGCTGGTAGATGTGTTTCAAGAACAATTTAGTCATTGGGCAGATGGGAGCCCTTTGCAGGCGATGAAGTGAGCCTGCTTTGAAAAGAGATCTATCACAGTCCAGATGACTGTATTTCCTCTACTTTCAGGTAGGTCTACTATAAAGTCCATAGCAATTTCTTCCCATGGTTGAGAAGGGTCTGCCATCGGCTGCAATAACCCAGGGGTTTTCCCTGGAATTCTTTTCATGGTGGCACATACAGTACAACTCCTGACATAACTTTCCACATCCTGTTTTAACCCCGGCCACCAAAACTGTTGGCGAATGAGATGTAGAGTTTTTAGATATCCAAAGTGTCCAGCCTGTTTTATGTCATGGCTGTGTTTGAGGGCGTTAAGACGGAGGGCTTCTGGCAAGTACAATTCCCCCCCTCTTGTAATTCAAACCATCCCTGCATGTTGGGGAGGTTTGATTGTCTTTGAACCATTGATCGGTGAGGAGCTCTTCTTTTATTTTCTTCACCCCAGAGTCATCAGGATTAGGGGCCCTGTAAGGTGTGAGTTGAGCAGCAGTTTGTGGATTGGAGATAATTGCTTCATTTACCTCTTTACATTGGCTTTTGTACTGGGGCAGTCTGGATAGAGCATCAGCTAGGAGGTTTTTCCCTCCTGGTATGTACTTTAGAGTGAAGTGAAGTTAAAACGGTTAAAGTACTGTGCTCATCGCATCTGTTTCGGGGATAATTTGCGGGGAGTTTTCAGTGCTTATACATTTTTATGATCAGTCCATACTTCAAAAGGCACCTTACTCCCTTCTAGATAGTGTCTCTTTCCCTTTCAGTAAATTTTTTCGAGGTGTGGCCGCACTTTGGTTCTTTTGCAGTAATACAGCTCTGACAGCCACATCGCTGGCATCGGCTTGAATTACAAAGGGCTCCCCTGGGCAGGGGTGCTTTAGGACTGGTTCAACAACAAATAGTCTTTTTAAATTCTCAAAAGCGTCTTGACAGCCCATAATCCATGCTAGTGGTTGTCCTGGTCGCGGCTTTCCTCCCCCTTTGCCTGTTTTGAGTAGTTCCGTAATGGGTAGGGCAATCTCGGCAAAGGAGGGGATGAATTGATGGTAGAAGTTGGCGAAACCTAGGAAGCTCTGGAGCTGTGTGCGAGTTTTGGAGGGCTGCCATTCAATTACAGCCTTCACTTTGGTCGGGTCCATTTCAATGCCCTTGTTGGAAATTCTATAGCCAAGATAATCTAATCAGGTCTGGTGAAACTCACATTTTGACAGTTTGACATAAAGCTTGGCATTCAATAGTTTATTTAACACTGCTCTCACCAGCTTTATATGATCAGTCATATTCGTGCTGTATATCAGGATATCAAGATACACCACAACCCCTTTGTATAAATGGTCATGTAGGACCTCATTAATCAACTGCATGAATACGGCTGGGGCCCCCTGTAACCCAAACAGCATGACTTTGAATTGATAGCTCCCCATGGGACAATTGAAAGCAGTCTTCCACTCATCTCCCTCCTTTATCCTCACCCGGTAATATGCCTCTCAGGTCTAATTTAGTGAAGACATTCCCCTTAGCCAGGTGGGTTAGTAAGTCCTTCAGGAGTGGGAGGGGTATTTATTTTCCACACTCACCACATTCAAACCTTTATAGTCCACGGAGAGACGAGGAGACCCATCTTTTTTTGTTTAAACAACACAGGGGCTCCCACAGCAGACTTGGCCCACTCAATGAATCCCCTCACTGGGTTTTTGTCCATGTATCGCTGCATCTCCATTTAGAGGGGGGACATAGTGTACATTCTCGGTCGTGGGAGTTTGGCTACTGGCAACAGTTCGATGGAGCAATCATTGGGTCAGTGGGGAGGCAGGGCATCACATTCTTTCTCATTCATGGCCTCTGCTAGGTCCTAGTACTTGCTGGGGATTAGTGGCTCACCTGGTTGCGGTGAGGCAGCTATGTGTGCTCGTTCATTGGGTGGGCTAAAGTTTCTTGTAACATCCGTTGAATCAGTGGGTGGGGGTTGAGTCCTATAGGTAGCCCCACAGTTCTCATTCCTTTCTCCCACCAAATAAACGTCTTCCATTTGTCCATCCAGGCTAATCCTAGGATCACAGCCTCAGTCATTTTTGGAGCCACCAGGAAACGAATGAACTCCCAGTGCTCACCTATTTCTAAACGTAGGGGCTCAGTTAATTGCATGACTAAAGTTCCTCCCATTAGGGAGCCATCGGCTTGTTCAAACCTCATAGGTTTGGAGAGCAGCTTTGTTAGTATGCCCATTTTCATGGCAAATGGCAAGCTAATAACATACTGGGAACATCCAGAAATGACTAGCACTTTTAAATCTACCTGTGCCCCCTTTTTAGAAATTATGAGTTCGGACTTTGTCATTGCTGTTGTAAGAGGGTAGAGCAGTGGCAGGTCCAGCCTGAGTCCCAGCCTTCTCCTGTGTCAGGGACATGAGTTGGGCAACAGGTTCCTGTGTGATCCAGTTGGATTTCTCTCTTGTTTGCTGCTGGGCTGGTTTCTTTCTCGCTGCTGGTCCCGGTCTACTCTGCTGTTGCGGGTAGGAGACTGGGCAATTCGCTTCTCAATGTCCCTGCTGTCCGCACTGGAAACACTTGATCGGTGGGCCTGCAGGTGGCCTGGGATTTTCAGTAGCCACAGCAGTTGGAGGTTTTCGGGGAGGTGGCTGCCGCTTGGTTTGCTGTGGTCTCGACTAGACTTCAGGTGGGGGTGGCTTATAGTGGGCGAGCTAAACGTGTAGTCTTACCGCTGTTTGGTACCATTTTTGCAGCTGATCAGGTACTGCTCAATAGATACAGGCCTGAGAGAGGTGGTCGTCTAATCCAGGGCTTTTCAACTTTTTCACCCATTGTACCACTTTTAGGATATGGCAACATCCGAGTACCACCAGTCACCTAGCAAGGTGTCAAAAACGTGATGACCAAAAAAAAGGGGGGGGGGAGTGATGAAGTACAAGTAGTCCTCGACTTACAACAGTTTGCTTAGTGACTGTTTGAAGTTACAATGGCACTGAAAAAAGTGCCCCCCAAGCCACAGCCGAGCAAGACACCTGCCTGCCTGCCTGGCGGTGCTCTTCCTCCTGTCCGAGGTTTTCATTGTTGTGAGGATTGGCACTGGGGGTGGGGTGGGGTGGGTTTTTGGTTTTTATTCCCCCCCTCCTTTGCTGGATGGTTGCAGCAGGTTTTGGTCATTTCACATGACCCTGGGACACTGTGACCGTCATAAATATGAATCAGTTGCCAAGCTTCTGAATGTAAATCACAAGACCCTGGAGATGCTGCAACATTCTAGCTGATCGGCGCTTCTTCTGGTCTCAGAAGCGCCAGGATCAGCGCCGAGCTCCAGCTGGAGCCTGGTGCTGATCCTGGTGCTTCCACTGAGCCCTGACAGCCCTGCAGCTCCAGCCATCTCTTGCTTCGGCTTGTGTGGTGTTACCACATTTCCCTCCCCCGCTACCACTTTTCTAGGATGGTTGCGTACCACCTGCTAGGTGCCAATGTATTGCAGGTAGTACCCGTACCACTGGTTGAAAAGCCCTGGTCTAATCCTTCTTTGAAGTGATGGAGTAGGGATTGCTCTGGCCACCTCTCTATCCGACTGGCTATCTTACAAAACTCTCGTACGTATTCCAGTGTGGGCCTGCCAGCTTGCTTTATCTTATGGGATTGTTCTTCTGCTTTGAGGGCAATGGATGGGTCCTCAAACCTTGCTCTCAGTCCTAGGAGGAAGAGATGGGGGTCCGCCAATTCAGAGGCTTGCTCATTATATAAACTTTTCAGCCATTCGGATGCCTCTCCATCCAAGCTGGACGCAGTCATGTCGACCATAGCGGCTGGGATAGAGATAGGCACAGCAGTTCAAATGAGAGTGCACTTGGTTGAGAAAAAAAAATCAGCTTCTCTGGGTCCCCATTGTAGGTTGCTCTGAAAGGTGGTGCAATCAATGGTTGCTGGCCTCCCCACTGGGGCTGTTGCTCCCCCAGCTGCTGCTGGACCCACCCTGGCAGTTGCCACATCCCCAGTGGCTGCACCTTCGGGGGCTGTTGCCGCCCCCCGGCTGTTGCTCCATTGCTGGTGGCTGTGGCATCCCGAGTTGCCGTAGGCCCCGCAATGGTTGCTGCCTGGGTGGGGGCTGCTGCTATCCCCCCTGCTGCTGGCCTGCAGGGAGCTGTGGCATCCTCAGTTGCTGTAGGTCCCCCTGCCGCCCCAGAGGGGGTTGCTGGATCCCCATCTTTTGTGGGCCCTGCAGCAATTGCTGTACGTTCGGGGGTGCTGACCACCCTCACTGCTACTGCTGTCCTCCCACCGGTTGCTGGTCTTCTGGCATCTGCATCACCCCAAGTTGTTGCAAGGCCTCCATCAGCTGCTGCATACTCGGGGCCTGCAACCACCCAAACTGCTGTAGCACTGGCAGAGACTGCTGGCTTCCCACCCATGGGGGCTGCGGTATCCCCCATTGCTGTATGAGCCCCGGGCTGGGTGGTTGATAAGCACATCGGTCCGGGGATTGGCTGTCCCGGCAACTGCTCAGGCTCTTATCTCGTCGCCAATCTGCGCCTTTTGGAGGGGCAATGACTGGAGCTGTCCCTCTCTGTGGGTCTGGAGGCCCTGGTAGGGGGCTTCAAGGACAGGAAGGCTTCCTGGTCTGCAAAAAAGGGGCTGGGGGTTCCCCTTGGCAGGAGTTGGTGGCAGCCTCGTCGATCATCCTGATCACTGGCGTATGGGGAACGGGAAGGTTGCTCTCCATTTCTCATCTCTAGCTCCTTGAACCTCTCCACCAACTTCTCCACTGACTGACTACGAGCTGTGGACAGGTATTTCCCCTCACCCGAGTCCTCAGTTGTAGACGATTTTGTAGTTCTCCATTGGCTGGGGAATGCAACATGCGGGAATCCCTTTGTGGTAGCTCAACCTCATTTGCCTTTGAAACACTTGAGGGTGGCAAGGCTGTCTCGAGGCATCTGGAGTTTCCGCTGGGCTGGGCCCATTCCAATGACCAGATCAGCTGTCCTTGTGGCTTGGGCTTTGCCCACAGCTGGGAGGCCTGAAAAAGCTGTTTCTCCACTGGCGCGATAGCTGTTGCTCCCCCCCCCCCCGGGTTAGCAGCCACTTCCGGGGTGCTGAATTCAGGCATTCTCTCCTTCTCCATGCTGATATCTTCCCCAAATCTTTGTCGGCTCATCGCTCGATTCTAGGGACAGTGACTGGGTCTCGAGACTCCAAGATAGTTAGGAAAAATTTGGAGTTTTTGGCTTAATGTTATGGTTCTGACAGATGAAACTCTTCAAAGAACTTACCTTAAAGAATCTTTATTTGAGAAGCATAGCATCGGCACTAACATAATCGAAGCCAAAAACTGAGTTCCCCTCCCCTGAGCACATAGTATCAAAGCACAATTCCCTCCCCCAATTAACAGTCATATATCACATTCCCCAATTAGTTTGAAATGCAGACTTCCCCTCCAGCTCTCCAGCCCGCCAATTCTTTATCATCTCTTATTTCAATGACGTTGGTTCTCACACTAGGTTCAGTATTGTTATGTCTAGCTAAACTCTCATGTACACGCCTCCCCCCCCCAGCATCATCTATCTCTAACTCAAGAGGAAAAGCAAAAGAAGAAAATGGTTGCACCTTCATCTGTTGTCAATGCAAAAACATCCGATGTTACCAGCATTGACACTCGCATAATCTCATGGTACTTAGGCCTCTAGGTTCTCTGCAAATGGAGGCCTGGATAAGATCTACGGCAAAAGGCTTTGCTAAGGGAGGGAAGGCCTGAAACATTGAAGCCTTCCCTCTGTTTGCAAAGCCTTTTGCCATCTTTGCAAAAAGCCTCTGCCACTGAGAACAGAACCCCAGGTTGACGCATGCATCAGCCCTGGCCTCCTTTCCTGAAGGCCTCTGCCGGCAGAAACGTAGGCCAGTTGCGACATGTGCGTCTCTCCAGGCCTCCTTTTCTCCAGCAGAAGTCTTTCCTGAAGGCCTTTGCTGGTGAAAACGTAGGCTGGGGCAACGTGTATGTCGCTCCATGCTTCCTTTTCATCAGCAGAAGCCATTCCTGAAGGCCTCTGCTGGCGGAAACGTAGGCCAGTTGTGACGTGTATGTCGCTCCTGTCCTGCTTTTCTCAAACAGAAGCTATTCCTGAAGGCCTCTGCTGGTGAAAAGGAGGCCCGGAGCAATGCACGCTCCAAATCTGTCAGATTGTGAGGGCATCTCCTGTGCACAGCCTTCTTCAGGTCACCCCACCAATTTTCAATTAGATTCAGGTCCGGGCTCTGTCCGGGCCATTTCAAAACTTTGATCTTCTGGTAAAGTCATTCTTTTCTTGATTTGAAGGCATGCTCTGGGTTGTTGTCCTTTTCATCTTCAGCATTTTAGTAGAGGCCTGAAGGTTTTGTGTCAAAATTGACTGATATTTGGAACTGTTCCTAATTCCATCTACCTTGACTAAAGCCCCAGTTCCACCTGACGAAAAGCACCCCTAAAGCATAATGCTGCCACCACCATGCTTGACTGTGGGTATGGTATACTTTTGGTGATGTGCAGTGTTTTTGCACCAAACATACTTTTGGGAATTATGGCCAAAAAATTCAACCTTGGTCTCATCAGAACATAACATATTTTCCCACATGCAGTTGAAAACGTAGATGGGCTTGGATATTTTTCTTTGTAAGAAAAGGCTTCCATCTTGCGACCGTACTCTACAGCCCAGACATATGAAGAATATGGGAGACTGTTGCCACATGTAGTACACAACCAGTACTTGCTAGAAATTCCTAAAGCTCTTTCAGTGTTGCTGTAGGCCTCTTGGCAGCCTCTCTGACAAGTTTCCTTCTTGTTTTTTCATCAATTTGGAATGGATATCCAGTTCCTGGTAATGTCACTGTTGTGCCATATTTTCTCCACATTTTGATGACTCTCTTCACTGTGTTCCATGGTATATCCAGTATCTACTGTATTTGGGATTCCTTCCCCACACACTACTAGGTAGTGCTTTCCTTTTTATTGTATAGGAAGGCATTGAAGGCAGAGTTGTTTGGTATAGAGCAGGGGTCCTCAACCCCTGGGCCGCGGCCCACTACTGGACCTTGAGCTGTTCAGAACTGGGCCACGGAAGTGGCAGGCGACCACCTGTGTGTGCATCCCCACTTGCACGAGCAGCAGGTGAGCACACCTGCGCCCATGCTTGCCCACTGCTCATGCGGAACCATCCCATCTTCCAACACCCCCTGTGTCACAGATGTCCTCCGTGGGATGAAATCAGTAACCAGCAAACAGGAACGAGTAACAGATGCTTTTATTCTGTACAAAAAGCGCTGGGAGTGAACTGCTCCCAGCGCTTTACATAGCCACATAGGGACATAGTCCCGCCCCCAGCCCACAAGGCAGCATCCGTCCATAACACAACATAAGCCCTCCTCCTCCCCTGTAGTCCCTCCCCACAGTTCAGGCCCTAGCCAGCTGCCATGTCCCGCGCCGCATTGAACCGTCTGCCTGCACTCCATGTCCCGTGGGAATTTCCCTCCCCCACAGTCACTATTATGCCCATCGCCGTGTCGCCTATCAACCAACAACTCCCTGGAACCGGAACCTGCCTCTGCTGACGTCACCGGCGAGAGGGTGCACAAAGGAAGGCGGCAACCGGCTCTGTCCTCCGCTGGCTTGCTCTGGACTGCAGAGAGGCCCCGGTGGCGTCTGCATCCACCCGTGCAGCAGTGGCAGCTCTGGCCAGCGAGAAGGCATTGGAGGGTAGGTGGCAACCGGCCCTGGCCTCCACTGGCTCGCTCCAGACCACCTAGAGCCTCGGTAGTGTCGGTGTCCACTTGCATGGCAGCGGCAGCTTCGTCTGCCAGTGGGCTCCAGGCTGCGGTGAGCCTCCGGCGGTGTCGGCACCAACATCCGTGGCGAGACGGGTCGGGAGGGAGGTGGGGAGCTGACCCTGAGCTTCCCCCACCCTCCGTTGTGTGTCGGGCCCACGGGGCTCGACAGCCGACCCCCTCTACCATGGCTCTGCCTGGAAGAGAAGAGGGTTTGAATGAGTAGTCGTCCACCCTGGCGGATGGTTTGACCCCCCCACACCCAGTTTCCCGGGATATTGGCGATGAAATGCATGGACCAGGCAGGGTGCGTGGACGTCCACCTCACCCATGATGCCTCTGTAATGGGGTACCCCTTTCACCGCACGAGGTATTGCAGTCTTCTCCGCCGAACCGGCATGGCTCCTCAACCAGTTTCAGCAAACTGCTGTGGAAAACCAGGTGTATTTTCCCCAGGAATTTGGGTAGCTGGAGCTGTACGACCACTGGATTAATCACTTGTATGACCCGGAAAGGTCCTAAGAACTTCGGCCCCAGCTTCCTACATGGTACTTGCAGCCGCAGATACTTCGTGGAGAGGTACACCAGGTCACCCACCTGGAAGGGCTTCTGGGGCCTCCTCTTTTTGTCTGCTTGTGCTTTGGTGGTCTCCCCGGCCTTGACCAGGGCCTCTTTTACTGCACCCCATGCATCCCTCACCTGCATCATCCACTCCCTGGGTTGGCAAGGTAAGGGAGCCCCTTGGCCGTACTCGGGTATGGGAACAAACTGTCATGCACCACTCGGAAAGGAGAAAACCCGGTGCTGCTATGCACCGCATTGTTGAGCGCGACCTCTGCAAATGCCAACAGGTCCACCCAATTGGTTTGTTGGTACGACACATAGCACCGCAGGTAGCGCTCCACCATGGCATTCACCCATTCCACTGCCCCGTTGGTGCTGGGATGGTACGCTGAACTAAGATCCTGGGACGACGCGATAAAGTGGATGAACTTGCGCCAGAAGCGAGCCGTGAACTGCACCCCCCAGTCTGAGATGATCCTTCGGGGTACTCCATGCAGGCAGTATATATGTGTAATATGGTTGCAAGGAGCCGTGACTCTTCCTCTGGAGTAGAACAACCCCGACTGAAATGTTGCTGGCATCAACCTGCACCACAAATGGTGTGTCGGGGTCTGGGTGAAGCAGGACTGGCTCCCTCGCGAATAAGTCCTTCAGAGTCTCGAAGGATTGCTGACATGCCGTAGACCATGCCAGTGGCTGACCAGGACGTGGCTTCGTCGCGGCCTGTCCGGTGCGTAGCAGGTCCATAAGGGGCAAAGCTTTTTCAGCAAAGGGGATAAATTGCTGATAGAAATTGGCAAACCCTAGGAAGCTCTGTAGCTGACGGCGGGTCCTCGACGCCTGCCACTCTAGAACAGCCTTGACTTTATTGGGGTCCATCTCCACCCCTGCCCCTGATATCTGGTAGCCCAAGTAGTCCAACTCGGTCTGGTGAAACTCGCACTTGGACAGTTTCACAAATAAATGGGCTTTTAACAGTTTCTCTAACACCTGTCTCACCAATTTGATGTGTTCCTCCATGTTGGTGGTATAGATGAGGATATCATCTAAATACACAAGCACCGCGCGGTACAGGTGTTCATGCAACACCTTGTTAATGAGTTCCATGAATACTGCGGGGGGCCCCTGCAGTCCAAATGGCATGACCTGAAACAGATAACTGCCGAGCGGGCAATTGAATGCCATCTTCCACTCATCGCCCTTCTTAATGTGGACCCAGTAGTACGCCTCCCGCAGGTCTAATTTGGTAAATGTCTTACCCTTTGCCAGGTGGGCCAGGAGGTCCTTCATCGGCACATACCCCGTTTATACCCCGGAAGTCCACACACAAACAAAGGGAACCATCCTTCTACTCTTTGATAAGACTGGCGCCGCAATTCGTGAATGGGCCCGCTGGATGAAACCCCTGGCCAGGTTCCGATCGATGTAGCAACGCAGCTCTTCCATCTCTCTTGGAGTCATCGCATACATGCAGGGCTTGGGTAGCTTTGCCCCCGGTACTATGTGAATGCTGCAGTCGGTTGACCGGTGAGGTGGCAGGAGGTCGCATTCTCGTTCGTCAAATACTTCAGTGAGGTCAGCGTACACATCCGGGAAGCGGTCTTCCTGCCTTGTGCTGACCTGGCAAGCCCTTGCCCCCTTACCGTTTACCTCGGACTCCCCAGGGTCTTGGGATGGTGGCCGGGGACCGACCCCGATGTGTAAGTTGCGGCAACCACCTTCCCACCAAATTGTTGGGCCCAATTTATCTAGCCATGCGAGCTGCAGAATCACTGCCTTGGTCATGGACGGAACTACAATAAACCGGAGGACCTCCCAATGGGCCCCCATCTCCATTTGTACAGGCTCTGTTACGTGAGTAACCAGAGCCCCCCCCAAGAGGGACCCATCCACCTGTTCAAACCTGATTGGGGTAGTCAATTGCCTTACTCTGATCACGACCTCGGCTACCACTTCCTTGCAGATGAGACAGCGGGTACAACCAGAGTCGATTAGAGCCCTGTATGTTCCCCTATGATCCGTCTGCGGACTTGTCAAAGCGTTAGGAATCGCAAAGGGGCATACCGGCTCACTCACATTGGGTCCTTGGCTGAGTCCTCTGCACTGTCATAGGCCACCAGCTGGTGTCTGGTGGCCGTTGTTGCCTCTTCCCCTGTCTGAGATAGTCGTCAGGGAGCCTCCATTCTGGTTGGTGCACTGCCCGTGACCGTTCCACGGCTTGCTTTGGTGTGGCACCAGCTGTTCCAGGAGTCGGGATACTGCATGGCATAGGACCCGGACACTCCGCCGCCCGATGCCCCGGTTGGTTGCAGTGGAAACACCAGAATGGTGAACGAGATGGTGGACCAGAGGTCCCTGGTACCGAAGACCGGGTCTTCTATCCATCGTACCTGGGTCTATCAACAGCCCTCTGGGGACTGGGTGGGTCCTCTGTTCTTCCCCGGAACTCCTGCAGCCCCGTATCCAGCTCAACCGCCACCAGGAATCAGTCCTGAAGCCGGTTTGAGACACCCCTGGCCCCATCCAGACCCGCCTGGAAGTGATGAATCAGGAGACGTTCTGGCCATGATCGTAGTCTACCGGCCACTCGTCGGAACTCATATACATAGTCCATGACGGGTTGACCCCGCTGTTTCAGAGCCACCACCTCTGCCTCG
Source organism: Vipera berus (assembly GCF_964194415.1). Lineage (NCBI taxonomy): Eukaryota > Metazoa > Chordata > Lepidosauria > Squamata > Viperidae > Vipera > Vipera berus. The sequence continues at coordinate 38,208,499 of NC_138210.1, read as the reverse complement.
GCACGCTGGACCCGGGAGACATCCACGAACCTGGACTGCAGCACTTCCAGAAACAAGCCACTGTCAGCCAGCTCCCTGGCATGCCAACAGCATCGACCACTGGGATGGGTAGGCTTGAGTATACCAGTCCAGGTGGCTGATGATGTCGCTAAGGAACATTGCTAGGCAGTCTGGGTTCCCGTCAAATGACATCGGTATCGGCGGTGGGCCTCAAACCAATCCCAAGCCCCATGGCGTTGTCTGCAGGGGATACATCCCTGGATACATCCCTGCAGGGCGTTGTCTGCAGGGGAGAAATGGTGAGTACCAGGGCCTGGCGCCCGCCAGTCCATAGCCTCAGATGGCCTTTCTGTCTGCCTGGTGGGCACTCCGTCCGCCAATGTCATGGCCTCCTTTCCAGACCAGGATTGAGCTTCCAGGACATTCACGGCAGGACCTCCTGCCTGAGAAATACCAAGACTGGAGGGAACCCGGAACCTTGGGCTGGCCAGACGGAAACGAGGCGGCCCCGAGCGAACCGGCTGTGTCTTGACATGAGACCATGGCACCATTTCATGACTGGCCTCCGGCCCTGACCAAGAGAGGGGCTTCCGGTACCCCACCTCGCCGAACCTGTCCCGGAGGATGTCCATTGTCTTCCCGGTTCTGTGGAGTAGCTCCACTCCTCGTTGTCATCTGTGAGGTGCCTTTCCCTCCATTCTGTTAGAGACCCCCCCACACACTACCCGGTGTCTGTACCCGACCAGGATCCGGGCGGCCAAGAGCAGGGCTAAACCACCACTCCCCCCAGAGGCTGGGTCCCCTGCCTCCTGGGAGTCACTCACCATAGCTGCCGGCCATGGGTCCCGCAATGTAGGCCTCACTGACGGCTGGGTATCCCCTGGCTCTGCCACAGGTTTTAGTGCTGCAGCTCCGGCTGGCTCTCCTTCCTCAGCCACTGGGGCAGCCCCTTGTGTTCCCTCTGCCATACCCAAACAACACGATGGGACTGGAGAAGATGAACAGGAAAAAGGGAGCGCTGACTTACTGTCACAAATGTCCTCCGTGGGATGAAATCAGTAACCAGCAAACAGGAACGAGTAACAGATGCTTTTATTCTGTGCAAAGAAAGCGCTGGGAGTGAACTTCCCCCCCACAGTCGCCATTCTGCCCGCCGCTGCGTCGCCCATCAACCGATGACTCCCTGGAACTGGCCCCGGCCTCCGCTGGCGTCAGCCGTTGAGAGGGTACCCCTTCCACTGCACGAGGTATTGCAGTCTTCCCCGCCGAACCTGGGAGTCCAGGATCTCCTGGATCTCATATTGATTGCCTGATACAGGCCCTTGTACCCCTTCCACTGGTCTACGGGATGGCTCCTCAACCGGTTTCAACCAGTGGTACGGGTACCACCTGTGGTACATTGGCACCTGGCAGGTGGTACGCAACCATCCTAGAAAAGTAGCGGGGGAGGGGAATGAGCTGAATCAATGGTAGCACCACACAAGCCTGAGCGAGAGATGGCTGGAGCTGCAGGGCTGTCAGGGCTCAGCAGAAGTGCCACCATCAGCTCCAGGCTCCAGCTTGAGCTCAGCGCTGATCCTGGCACTTCTGCTGAGCCCAGAAGAAGCACCGATCAGCTGGAATGTTGCAGCATCTCCAGGGTCTTGTGATTTACATTCAGATGCTTGGCAACTGATTCATATTTATGACGGTCACAGTGTCCCAGGGTCATGTGAAGTGACCAAAACCTGCTGCAACCACCCAGCAGAGTGGGTGGGGGAATAAAAACCAAACACCCCCACCCCCCGCTGCCAATTCTCAACAGAAATGCTCACAACAATGAAAACCTCGGACGGGAGGAAGAGTGCCGCTGGGCAGGCAGGCAGGTGTCTTGCTCGGCTGTGGCTTGGGGGGCACTTTTTTCAGTGCCATTGTAACTTCAAACAGTCACTAAGCGAACTGTTGTAAGTCGAGGACTACCTGTACTTCATCACTTTTTTCCTTTTTTTTGGTCATCAAGTGTTTGACACCTTGCTAGGCGACTGGTGGTACTTGGATGTTGCCATATCCTAAAAGTGGTACAATGGGTGAAAAGGTTGAAAAGCCCTGTCCTACATGGTACCTGCAGCCGCAGATACTTCGTGGAGAGGTACACCAGGTCACCCACTTGGAAGGGCTTCTGGGGCCTCCTCTTTTTTGTCTCCACCCCTGCCCCTCTGTTGTGTGTCGGGCCCACGGGGCTCAACACCCTGCCAATCCGCAAAGCCAGAAAGGTTGGGGAACTCTGCTATAGAGCTTTCAGTTTATACATTGTTGTTGGATGCTGGGAAGATTGGTTTTTATTCAAGTGTACAGTACAGGGTTTATTGTTTTTAATAGCATTGTTTTAAACCACATTTTGAAATGAGGGTGTCTAGAATATTCCTTGAGTAATTGTACCACACAAAGCCTATGCTTTTCAAATGTCAGCATTTTAATGTACTTATTTATAAAATTTATTGGCTGCCAATCTTACCTTAGTATAACAAATTATTTAAATAATAATTAGATACGAATAACATAATTCCTTAGGATGATCAGGTGGCATGAGCCAAATAATGTCATTTTGGAGAGCTTGGATTCCCTTTTTTAAATAAAAGATAATTTTTAAAGTAGTGAGACAAGCTATATTGGAGAAATACTGTCAGGTGTGACCAACCAAGTCCACACATGAAGACTTTGAAGTACCTATTTTATTGCTCAATACCTTTTTTGCAGTAGTCTTCCCAGACTGGCAGTTTGCACTTGGGCCAGACTAGATAAGGTTCAACAACTGTGCTGTCCCGCTGTCTCTCACACACACCACAGATATTAGTCATCTTTATTAAGGCTTCCAAACCTGAATTAGTATTCTCCTGCAATTCCTTTTGCCAGCACCAGCCCACCCCTAATGAGTTCAACAAGCTATTCAAAAGAAGCCAGCACTAGTCCACAGCGCAAAGACAAGGCAAGTCCCCAAGGCAAAGGTAAATGCACAAGGCAAGTCCAGAGTTGAAGAGGCACAATCCAAAGTTCAAGGCAAGAATCATGATGGCTGAAGAACACAAAGCAAGGAAACAGACATGTTGTTCCCAGCATTATTTCACTCCCTTTGCTGAGCTATATAACTGCTTCCTGGTGCAGCCCATCAAGAGGGGTGAGACTACCTCCTCCCAAGTAGCCTAGCTGACCTTCATTGTGCCTTCCTCCTCTCAGCCCTACATGCTCTCGGATTGAGAGGAGGAGGCTGTTCTTGTTCATCTCCACTGACCAGCTGCAGCTATGTGCCCTCTCCACTTGAAGCCTCTGGGCTTCCCATCTGCAGCTGTGCCTCTTCTGTCTCTAGCTCAGCCAGCTGCTCGTCTGGTTTCTCCCCTGTGCTTGGGCCCTCCACTCCTGGCTTGTAGCCCTCATGTCAAGCTAAGAACCTTTAAGACCACCACGTGCCTTTAGCTTGCCTACAGAGTGGAGAGGGGGAATGGAGAAACAGTGGAATCCACAGGTGGTTTATCTTCGTGAGAAAGCAGAGAAGTGAAAGGTCTGTTTTGGTGAACAGAGAATGCTTCTCACAACAAACAGTTGTGTTTTTCAATTGGTCATTGTGACCTGTCCGGAGAGAGGAGGAGAATGATTCATTTAATTAACCGCTTCCCGCCTTTTCATTAGAGCCAGCTTTCACTTATAACTTGCCGCTATGCTATGATTCAACCCATTAAAGATAACATTAGAGGACACTTTGACTCCGGTGTGTTTCTTGGTGGGGATTTTAGACGGAGGTTTTTATTTATTTTTTTTATTTTAATCCCATTTATATCCCGCCCTTCTCCGAAGACTCAGGGCGGCTTACAATTTAAGCACAAACCAATGTGCTTAGCAATAGCCTTCATTCTATGTATATGCCTGCTTATTAGGGCTTTCCCCCCCCAAGCGGCATTATTACAAAGTCAGCTTATTGCCCCCAACAGTCTGGGTCCTCATTTTACCTACCTTGGAAGGATGGAAGGCTGAGTCAACCTTGAGCCTGGTGGGATGCGAACCTGCACTAATTGCAGGCAGCTGGTGTTAAGGAGGCATTAGCCCACTGCTCCACCAAGGCTCTTAGGTGTTTTAGGTTGACACTAAGCTGGCTCTCTTAAACTAACAACATACAAAGTGGTCCTGAGCCCCTGCCCCTCTCTGATAGTTATTGGAGGGGTGGTGAAGATTCAGGAGAAGATGTCTGGATCATGTTCAGGATCAGCCAGCAGAACCCCAGGGAAGTTGGGATCATCTGGGGGGACCCCGTCCATGGCAATTTCACTGGGGGGACCCCTGCTGGAGAGATGGGTGCCATGACCCTTCCTCCTGCAACTCGACCCAAGGAATGGGTTGAATGGAAGGAGTTGACCTCGGAATGGATGGGGGGAGCGACTGCATTCAACTGTCCTAAGATGGAGAGATGGAAGGAGGAGGTGCAGAGAGCCATGGAAGCTGAATTCCGGTTGCATCGCCCTCAACCTGAGTGGGAAGGAGGAGTGGATTGGTGGAAGCCAAGGGCTGCCGAGGTGATGGGGCAGGTGGATCAATGCTTGCCCCGGTGTGGCAGTCAGTCAATGGAGCAACTAAGGCAGAAGTTCAGCGGAGTAGACATTGGGAGGAGAGCTGACCATGTAGCCAGACTCAAGACCACAAGTGGGGATGTCTCCTAGCCTGATTTCGGCACCGGTACTCACGCCCCAGTATCCAAAGGGCACTATGGCTGCAACGATGACAGGAGTGGATCAGCCCACTGGATTGACCCTGCTGATGAGCCTCTGCCCGAATCGACCACTCTGCAGCATGCCAGGGGCTTTTGCTCCCCAAATGGGGAAAATTGGCTGGCAACCACAACAGACAGTGGCAGACCCTTATCTTGAGACGTTGGGGGTGCAGCCACAATCAAAACCCCAACCTGGGGCTCAAGTGGGGTGGCAACGGGTTGATAGAGGGGGATTACAAGATCCTCAGCCAGCATCGCCCCCCTGACCGCCTTGGATACCTCCATTGAGAGCAATGTTCGACGGGAGCCATGAGAAGTTGGCTTTTTTCCTGAACCAGGACTGGTCCTACCTTGTTCACCATGAGAATAATTACCCGGATGAGGCAGCTTGGGTAGATGTAATCATGGCTAACCTTGAAGTCGAGGAGGCAGAGTGGGTAGCCATCCTCCACAATGAGGACGTCCCTGAACTAGCCACTCCAGATGTGTTACTGGGGAGTCTTCCGACGTGCTTCGGAGATCCAGCACAGAACCAGCGGGTGGTGATTTAAGTCAGAAGACTCAGGCAAGGGACCAGTGATCAAGTACATTCATGAGTTTCGCAGGGTTGCGGCAAGATTGAGATACTGGCCGGAGCAGCTCCTGACTCAATTCTTTCGGGAAGGGCTGAGTCATGATATATTCCAGCTGTGCCTGGCCAGGGGCATTCTGAATTGGCTTGACAACTGGTACCAGTTGGTAGCTGCAGTAGAGGTGGATTTGATGCTGTCCAAGTATGGCGAGAGCGCCATCCCCTGTCCCAAGAAGACCCAAGAGAGATGGCCCCCGTTGTTTTACCTGCAAGGCAACCAGAGCACGCACCTATCTTGTGCTTCTGTTGCGGTCAGGAAGACCATCATGCTGCGATGTGTTCGGCGCCGCTGCCCCCCCCGTGCGACTTTAGCTGCACCAGCACCAGCAAAACCAAAGGAACCAAAACCAAAAGGGGAAGGAGAAATCATGCACAGCGATCAGACTTCCCTCCGGGTAGTGGAGGGGATCGAACTCTGACCGAAGAGGTGCCTCGAATGGTCCTGTACGACAGTGAGAGCGAGGGAGAAGATGATCCAATGGTGAGTGGACCTGTAAATCACCTTGAGGTCAAAGTAGGCATCAAAGCTCCCCGTCTGGGGGCAGAGGGAATAGTGAGAGCCCTCATAGACTCAGGCAGTTCTTGTTGCCTGATAAACAAGCCTGTAGTTAAAAAATTGGGGTTACACATAAGGACGTTAAAGGAACCCTTTAGGTTCGAGCAGGTAGATGGTTCACTAATTGGGCAAGAGGCTGCCTCTTTCCTAACCGAACCAGTCCAGCTAGAGATGTGGAGACACAGGGAAACCATCTGCTTTGTGGTTCCCCCCGAAGATGGCTGAAGAAATGATCCTAGGCTTAGCTTGGTTAGCAAAATGGAGACTTAGAATTTGTTGGGAGACATCTGTAGAACGAATGGTCATGAGAAAGTGAGTTCAAGGGAAGCCCAGCAGGGAAGGAAAGGAACTTGAAGAAAAATCAGCTGAGTGCAGCCAGGTAGCAACGGAGAGAGGAGAGGAGGAGCACACTGTTACCAGAGACTTCAAAGACCTCATGGAGGTGTTCAGTGAGAAGGAATGTGACATCCTCCTCCCCCATAGCCCCACAGACTGCGCCATTGAAATCTTGCCTGGGGCAAAACTGCCCAAACTGAAAATGTACTCCATGATTCCAAAGGAGATGAAGGAGCTAAGAGCCTATATGGATAAGAATTTGGCAAGGGGTTTCATCCAAGCCGCGAAATCAAGAGTTGCTGCCCCGGTTCTATTTAAAGAAAAAAAAGATGGGTTCCTGAGATTGTGCGGGAATTTTTGTGGGATTAACAGGTTGTGTGTGGAAAATATGTACCCTCTACCCCTGATGAAGGACATGCTGGGTGTCATGCCCCTGTTGGAGTTGGAGTCTGCAGAGGAAGATGAGCCAAAACTGGAGCCGACGGAGATCGAGGGTGAGGCATCATTGGCTTCAGAGGAATATGGGGAAGAGCAGGCCGAGGCAGGCCAGGGCCTTTCAGGATTGGGACAGATTGAAGGCAGAGAGGAACAGGGGCAGTATGAACATGAGAGACAGAGCTCAGTGGAGAATTGTGTTTTAATATATTGTGCAAGGGGCGGAGATTTCAGATTGCAGCTTCCTTCGAGCAAGCATTTGCCAGTGTATTAGGCTGAATAAAGGACTTTTAAGGTTAACAATGCCTCAGAGTCACTTGAAAAGTCCATACGTCGGAAACCTGACACAGGCGATGAGCAAGGACCATCCCCTCCTGATCCTCGAGCATGGAGAGTGGAGAGAAGGAGGGAACAGCATAGGTGGACCTGACTACTCGGGAGGAGAGTGCCCCAACCCTCTCCACAAGGCACACTTGGGGACTGAGATGTAAGGAGACGCTTTGGGGAGGGGCATTTGTTGGGAACACTGAATTGGAGGTTTGTGTGCCATTGCCAACTTTGGAAACCACTCTCTGATCTCCTGTTCTATGTTGTGATTTCTACTTGTAAACCCTGAAACTCTGACCATTGCACTGGTTGATAAACTTGATTTGGTGCTCCAAACCTCAGATTGAATTTTGACTTCTCTTCTGAAACTACTCAGGCAAGCTTGTGTTTCCACAAACTTGTTAGATTTTGAAGTATGTTCCTTTCTTTGTTATCCACTTGGCCTTGAGTAAATTGCTGTTCTAATCTAGTAACAGTGTGTGAGTCGAAACCTGAAAGAGGACTGCTTGTTCCATATACACACTTTTCCTGCCTGAGAGAGTGAAAAACTTTTGAAACTACTTGCAGCCAGAGGCTGCTGAAGGTGTGTGTGTGTTGTTAATTGCTCTGAGAGTTGCCAGAAACGTGGGAGCATTTGGGGAACATTTGGAGCAATAAATGGGCAGTTTGAACTGTCAGCTGACTGTGTTGCCTCTGTGCCGTGCCCTGGGTCATCATACTGGGTCATCTAGCCAAGGGAAAGGTGTTCACCAAGCTGGATTTAAGAGAGGCGTATTACTGAGAGAGGATTAAAAAGGGTATTGAATGGAAGACTGCTTTCAACTGTCCCTTGCGGAGTTACCAGTTCAACGTGATGCCATTTGGACTGCAAGGAGCCCCTGCAGCGTTCATGCAACTCATAAATGAGTTGCTGCATGAGCACCTCTACAAAGGGGTCTTTGTGTACCTTGATGACATCCTTATTTACACCGAAACCATGGAAGAACATGTGAAACTCATACGTCAGATACTGGAAAAGCTATTGAATTCTAAACTGTATGTTAAGTTGTCGAAATGTGAGTTTCACAAATCCAAATTGGACTATTTGGGCTACCGAATCTTGAGCGAAGGGATAGAAATGGACACGGGGACAGTGAGATCTATATTGGAGTGGCAAGCCCCCCGGACTTGGAAGCAATTACAAAGCTTCCTGGGGTTTGCAAATTTCTACTGTCAATTCATCCCTTCCTTCACAAAAATCGCCTTGCCAATTACCGAGTTATTAAAAACAGGGAGAGGGGGGGAGAAGCCCTGATCAAGCCAATCCTTGAACTGGACAATGGACAGTCAAACGGCATTCGAGAAGTTAAAAAGGATGTTTGCTGCGGAGCCGGTTTTAAAACACCCGGATCCTGATCAGCCTTTTGTCATCCAGGCTGATGTGACCGTGGGAGCTGTATTCCTCTAACGCAACAAAGGAAACCTGCAGCCGTGTGCGTACATGTCCCCGTAAGCTGAGTGATATAGAGCAGAGATGGGCAGTGTGGGAGAAAGAGGGTTTTGCAGTATGATGGGCGTTACTAACCTGGTGACACTTCCTGGAAGGGGGAAACCACCCCTTTGAGGTATGGATTGATCATAAGAACTTGGAAGCCCTGAAAACACACTGTAAGCTTTCCCCTAAGCAAGTCAGGTGGGTGCAATACTTCAAAAGATTTGAACTAAAATTGTATGCAAATTTTACGTCCCAGAGAGCCTTCAGTTGCAGTTCCTGCAATGGGGCCATGACGCCAAGCAAGCAGGCCACTTTGGCTTCCTGAAGACCCTGCAGTTTGTAAATCGTCAATTCTGGTGGCCAAAGATGAAGAAAGACATTGAGAACTATGTAAGGAGTTGTGCGACATGTGCAGCTAGTAAGAGGTTGCCAGGGAAAAGTCCAGGAGTCAAAGAGCCCTCTAATGTTATCTTTAATGGGCTGAATCATAGCGGCAAGTTAGAAAGCGAAAGCTGGCTCTAACGAAAAGGCGGGAAGCGGTTGATGAATCATTCTCCTCTGACGGGACAGGTCACAATGTACAATTGAAACACAACTGTTTGTTGTGAGAAGCATTCTCTGTTTGCAAAACAGACCTTTCACTTCTCTGCTTTCTCACGAAAATAAGCCACCTGTGGAATCCACTTTGCTGATGTGTTCAGCGAGACAGAGGCGGATCAATTACCCCCGCACAGGCCCTATGACTGCCCCATTGATTTAGTCCCTGATGCGCCTCTCCCAGTGGGGCATTTGTACTCCATGTGAGACCCCGAGTTGGCTGCATTGCGGGACTTTCTGGAGAAGAATTTGGCTCGCGGTTTCATCCGGCCCTCATCCTCGCCAGTGTCTGCACCCGTGCTCTTCGTCAAAAAGGAGTCCGGCGAATTGCGGCTTTGCTGCGATTATAGGAAACTCAACGCCATCACGGTGCGCAATCGTTACCCGCTGCCCCTCATCCCCGAACTCTTGGACCGACTCCGGGAGGCTAAGATCTTCACGAAACTAGACCTGCGTGGAGCTTACAACCTCGTCAGGGTTCGGCCGTTTGGCCTGACCAATGCCCCCGCCGTGTTTCAGCATTTCATGAACGACATTTTCTGGGATTTGTTGGATCAGTTTGTCGTGATCTACTTGGACGACATCCTGATCTACTCCCCGTCGCGTGAGGTGCACCATCAGCATCTCTGCCAGGTCATGCAGCAACTCCGAGAACATCGGCTGTTTGCCACGTTGGAGAAGTGCCAGTTCTACCGGGTGACCATCGATTTCCTGGGTCACCGCATTTCTCCTGAGGGCATCGCCATGGAGCCGAGTAAGGTTGAGTCTTTGCAGAGTTGGCAACCCCCGCGTCGCGTGAAGGATGTTCAGCGACTTCTTGGGTTCGCCAACTACTACCGAACTTTCATCCCTGGGTTTGCTGCCTTGACAGCCCCCCTCACCCGGCTCCTGCAGAAGAAGACTCGGTTCCAGTGGAACGCTCCAGAACAACGGGCTTTCCAGACTTTGAAGGAAGCCTTCATGAAGGAGCCCATCTTGAAGCATCCTGACCCGCAATGCCAGATCCGGTGGTCTCTTTTCTTTGCGAGGTTTGACTTCCGCGTTCGGTACATACCTAGCGGGCACAATCAAAGAGCGGATGCTCTGTCCAGGAAGCCCGAATATTCCCGAGTGGAAGACAAGCTTCTCCCCAGGACAGTGATCCCCGTCGAGTCTTTTGCTGCGGTGCGGGAGCCGGTTGATATACGGGCTCGGATCCGGGAGGCACAGCAGCAGGAGGTGTGGGTGGCTCAGCGGAAGGAGGAGGTGGGGCCAGATTCTCCTTGGACGGTTACGGATGGACTCTTGTATTATCGTGACCGGCTCTACGTTCCGGGAGGGCCACTCAGGGGACTCATCCTCAGCCAGTGTCACGATAACCCGGCGGCGGGGCATTTTGGCCTGTTCAAGACCCTGAACCTGGTCTCCCGTACCTTCTGGTGGCCCCGAGTCCGACACGACGTCCAGTCCTATGTCACCTCCTGCATCCCATGCAGGCAGGCCAAGTCAGCGACGGGCCCCGCCTGGATTACTGCAGCCCTTGCCGACACCCAAAAGACCCTGGGGGGCTGTGTCCATGGACTTCTTGACGGATTTACCCCCATCCTCTGGTTTTACAACAGTGTATGTGGTGGTGGACATGCTGACCAAGATGGCACACTTCATCCCCTGTCGCGGCTTACCGTCAGCCCGCGCCACTAGTCGTATATTCATTCAGCAGGTGTTTCGGCTGCACGGCCTCTTTGATAGAGTCGTCTCTGATAGGGGGCCCCAGTTTACAGCCCGCTTCTGGCAGGAGTTGATGCATGCGTTGGATATCAAGATTTGCCTCTCGTCCGCGCATCATCCTCAAACTGACAGGGGAACCGAGAAGGTCATCGGTATCCTGGAACAATATCTGCGCTGCTACGTCAATCTGCAGCAAAACAATTGGGTGGACTATCTGGCCATAGCTGAGTTTGCATTTAACAATTCGCAGCACACCTCCACACAGATGACACCATTCTTGGCCAATGTGGGATATCACCCCCGGTTTTTCCCCCTTTCTCCCGTGGACTCACCGGAGCCGGCAGCGAACGACTTCATGGCAGAGTTACAGGCGATCCATCGATTGGTGCGACGTCAGTTAGAGAAGGCCAAGGCCGATTACAAAAGGTTTGCTGATCGGTCAAGACGGGATACGCCTCCACTATCGGTGGGAGATCAGGTCTGGTTGTCCACCAGGAACCTACCGTCAACACGGCCGGTGAGAAAGTTAGATCACCGATATTTAGGACCGTTCCCAGTCGAGGCTGTCATCAATCCGGTTGCCTATCGCTTAACTCTGCCACGTTCCTTGCGCGTGCACCCAGTTTTTCATCGGTCTCTGTTGGTCCCCGAGCAACCGGCCTGTCCACTCCGCCGAGTGGAACCTCCCCCATCAGAACCTCGTGATGGAGACAGCACCCCCGAGTACGAGGTCGCCAGCATCAGGGACTCCCTTTGGCTGAAAGGTCGTTTCCAGTAGCTGATTGAATGGAAAGGCTACGGACTTCACCTGGGAAGACGCGACCGCCGTTCATGCCCCTGCTTTGGTGACCGCTTTTCATGAACAATTTCCATCCCAACCGCATCCGGATCGGCAGACCCGGGGGAAGGGCTCTGCGGTGCGGGATAGTGTTGTGATTCAGGGTCAGCCTGTGGGTTCGGCAGTTGGGTCGGACGATTCAGAGGAGGAGGAGGGGGGGTGTTGGAGAGGTTGATGAGGGGGTTGGAGAGCTTGCTGATGAGAGCCCTCAGCCAGGCCCCTCCCACCTGGTCACGACGCAGACCCAGCTGTGTGAGCCTGACAGCGTGGATGAAGATGACCCACAGCTGGCCCTGTTCAAGGACGCCCGACGCAGGAGGCAGTCAATCAAGAGTAAACAGAGGAAGGCAATGGGGCACCTCGGAAGGAGGCAGAGAGAAGCCACGCCCTGAACTGTATAAAAGGGGAATGCGTGGGAGGGCTGGTTTGCTGAAGGCAACTGCTTGAATAGCTCCTGTTTCATGGTTCGTGTCTTGGTTTGTTTGCTTTTGTGTCCATAAATTTGGCAGGCTTAGTTCCAGCCTCTTGCCTTCTTGTAAAAGGGGTTGTTTTCTGCAGGGCCGGTAGCAGGCTGGTACAGAACACTGTGGTCTGTGTAAAAGACCTGCTTTCAAGGGTTGACCGTCTTACCATTTCTACCTACACAGGAGTAACAAGGTTTACTGTAGGGATTCACAATGCTTTGACTGTTGCTAACTCCATAAAGTTGGGAGTTGTTCCAGAATTAACTAAAGCTGTGAGCTGTTCTTCTTGCCTGTGGGTTAAAGACAAGGTAACAGAAATTTTCAGTAATGTACTTTGATTCCTGCGAACTCTTGCAAGAAGGGCTTTTGTTTCCCTGAGCCTGTACTCTGTGCTCAGGGTGACGTTCACCCATGTGCTGGCTGAACAGTCTTCTTCCTCTACTGGGGGGTGGGGCCTTTGGCTGGGCAGGTTCTTACCACTTGGCCAGATTTAATGCAGTAAAACGTTTGCATGGACTCCCGGTCCCCTTACTTGGACCCTGATGGCATGAGTGGGATAAAAGCTTTGTAACAAGACCTTGGGCTCAGTTCTTTCTGCCATGTGAGTTCCCAATGAATTTCTCCCAGGCATGACTCGATGAGCGCACAAAGCTGGTAGAGCTGGTCTAAGTTCTAGGCAACTCCTTGCCTCACCTGTTCAGTCTGGATTTTAGTGTCTAGTCCTCATCTAAACTGATCAATTAGGGCTACTTTGTTCCAGTTCAGGTCTGTTGCAACTAATTTGAATTCAGCCATGTGCAGCCTGACCCTTCTGTTACTCTGTTTAAGCTGGCGGATCCAGTGGGTAGCTGTCACTCCTTGTATCGGGTCTGAAAAATGACCTCTAAAGTTGTCCATGAAGATCTAGTAACCATGATTGGATCCTTTTTTTTATTATTGGGAGTGCCCACTGAGCCGCTTAGAACGTTAATGTCAACGCTGCTAACATTGGATGTTCTTGCTTTGACAACGTATGGAGATGCAGCCATTTTCCTTCTTATGTTTTACTCTTAGAATTAGAGTTAGAATTAGATGACACGAGGGGGGGGGAGGAAGGAGGAATCTGCATGGGAGTTAAACATAACAATATTGAAACTGTGAGAATCAAGGTTTTTTGAAGTAAGAGATGATAAGAAATGGTGAGTTGGAGAACTGGAGGGAAGCCTGCATTTCAAACTAATTGGAGAATGTGATTTATGACTGTTAATTCAGATTTTGGCTTCACCTATGTTCGTGCCGATTCTATGCTACTCGAATAAAGATTCTTTAAGGTAAACAATGCCTCGAAGTTCTTTGAAGAGTTTCATCTGTCGGAACCATGACATTAAGCCAAAATCTCCAACTTTCCTAATTAACTAGGGGTACCGAGCCCCAGTCGCTGTCCCTAGAATCAAAGGATAAGCCAACAAAGATTTGGGGAAGATTTCATCATGGAGAAAGACAAAATGCCTGAAGCCAGCACCCCGGCAGCAGCTGCTATCCCAGGAGGTGAGGGAGCGACAGCCAACATGCCGGTGGAGAAGGAGCTTTTTCAGGCCTCCGAGCTGGGAGCAAAACCCAAGCCGCTAGGACAGCTGATCTGGTCGTCAGAATGTACCCAGCCCAGTGGAGACTACAGACGCCTTGAGACGGCCTTGCCACCCTCAAGTGCTTCAAAGGCAGACGAGGTTGAGCTACCACGAAGGGATTCCTGCTACCAGATCGTCTGCCACTGAGGACTCGGGTGAGTGGAAATACCTGTCCACGGCTCGTAGTCAGTCAGTGGAGAAGTTGGTGGAAAAGTTCAAGGGGCTAGAAATGAGAAGCAGAGGACAACCTTCCTGTTCCCCATATGCCAGCGATCAGGATGATCCACGAGGCAGCCGTCAACTCCTGCTGAGAGGAACCCCCAGCCCCTCCTTTGCAGATTAGGCAGCCTTCCTGCCCCTGAAGCCCCCTAACAAGGTCTCCAGCTCCATTCACCACCTCTCAAGAAGCCATGAGCACCACCGAGATGAGGGCCCGGGCAGTCACTGGGACAGCCAATCCCCAGACCGGTGTGCATATTGATCACGCAGTCTGGGCCCCCTGCAGCAATGGGGAATATGGCAGCCCTTGCAGGTGGGAGGTCAGTAATCTCTGAGCTTGCAGCAGCTAATAGAGGTCTTGCAGTAACTTGGGGTGATGCAGAGGCCAGGAGACCAGCAACCGGTGGGAGGACAGCAGTAGCAGTGGGGTTGGTTGCCGCCCCTGAACGCACAGCAACCACTGAGGGGCCCGCAAATGATGGAGATCAGCAACAACCCCCTCTGAGGCCACAGGGGGGCCTACAGCAATTTTGGATGCCACAGCTCCCAGTAGACCAACAGCAGGGCGGATAATAGCCCCCACCCAGGCAGCAACCATTGGGGGGCCTATAGCAACTGAGGGTGCCACAACTACCCGCTGACCAGCAGCAGGGGGGGCAGCAACAGCCCCCACCCAGGCAGCAACCTTTGGGAGACCTCCGGCAACTCGGGATGCCACAACTGCCGGTACTGCAGCAACAGCAGGGGGTGGCAACAGCCCCCAAACATGCAACTACTGGGAATGCGGCAGTAGCCAGGGTGGGGCCAGCAGCAACTGGGGGATGCAACAGCCACACTGGGGGGCCCAGCAGCCATTGATTGCTCCACCTTTCAGAGCAACCTTCGATGGGGACCCAGAGAAGCTGATTTTTTTCTCAACCAAGTGCACTCTCATTTGAACCGCTCTGCCTATCTCTACCTGGACCCAGCCGCTATGGTCAATGTGATTGCGTCCAGCTTAGAGGGAGAGGCATCTGAATGGCTGAATAATTTATATAACGAGCAAGCCCCCGAATTGAAGGACCTCCATCTCTTCCTCCTAGGACTGAGAACAAGGTTTGAGGACCCCTCCATTGCCCTCAAAGCAGAAGAACGAATCCATAAGATAAAGCAAGCCGGCAGGTCTGGTCTGCAGTACGTACGAGAGTTTCGCAAGATAGCCGGTCGGATAGAGAGGTGGCCTGAGCAGTCCCTAGTCCATCACTTCAAACAAGGGTTAGACAATCACCTCTCTCAGGCCTGCATCTATTGATGAGTACCTGATCAGCTGCAAGAATGGTACCAGACAGCGGTAAGACTAGACAGACAGCTCGCCCGCTATAAGAAGCCTCCCCCACCTGAAACTGAGTCGAGGCCAGAGCAACCCAAATGGCAACCCCCCCAAAAAACCTCCAACTGCTGTGGCTGCTGAAAGACCCAGGCCACCTGCAGGCCCGCCAATCAAGTGCTTCCGATGTGGACAGCAGGGACATAGAGCAGCGAATTGCCCAGTCCCCTACCCCCAACAGCAGAATAGACAGGGACCAGCAGCAAGAAAGAAACTTGCCCAGCAGCTAACAAGAGAGAAATCCAACTGAATCACACAGGAACCTTTTGCCCAAGTCACATCCCCCAAACAGGAGGATGTCGCGACTCAGGCTGGACCTGCCGCCGCTCTACCATCTTTCAACAGTGACGAGGAAGGAGAGAACGACCCAATGGTGAGTCGACATGTCCCATCTTTTACACTACTTGCCAAACTCATAATTCCTAAGTCGGGTGCACAGGTAGATTTAAAAGTGCTAGTCATTTCTGGATGTTCCTGGTGTGTTATTAGCTTGCCATTTGCCATGAAAATGGGCATACAAACAAAGCTACTCTCCAAACCCATGAGGTTTAAACAAGCCAATGGCTCCCTAATGGGAGGAACTTTAGTCACGCAATTAACTTGAGCCCCTACGCTTAGAAATAGGTGAGCACTGGGAGTTTATTCGCTTCCTGGTGGCTCCAAAAATGACTGAGGCAGTGATCCTAGGATTAGCCTGGTTGGACAAATGGAAGCCGTTTATCTGGTGGGAGAAAGGAATGAGAACTGTCAGGCTACCTATAGGGCCCATGCCCCCCATTGATTCAACAGACATTACAGGAAACTTCAGCCCACCCAATGAGCGAGCACACATAGCTGCCTCACCGCCACCAGGTGAGCAAGTCATCCCCAGCGAGTACCGGGACCTAGCAGAGGTATTTAGTGAGAAAGAATGTGATGCCCTGCCTCCTGACCGACCCAATGATTGCTCCATCAAACTGTTGCCAGTAGCCAAACTCCCACGACCGAGAATGTATGCTATGCCCCCTTCAAAATCGAGGCGATGCAGCGATACGTGGACAAAAACCTAGCGAGGGGATTCATTGAACGGGCCAAGTCTGCGGTGGGAGACCCTGTGTTGTTTAAAGAAAAAAAAGATGGATCTCTTTCGTCCATCTTTGGTTCCGTCCCAGGCGCCTAATGGACCCAGAACGGTTCCAGATGGAGCTTGGGGCCTTACCTATCTCACTCACAGCCCGGTTGATGCCTTGGTGGATGCCTGGGAAAGGGCGGCCACCGAGGCACTCGACCGTGTTGTACCCTTGCGACCCCAGACCCGGCACAGACCCCGTTGGGCCCCATGGTTTTCTGTGGAGCTCCGTGACATGAAGCGTCGGAGACGGGGTCTAGACAGCAGTTGGAGATCCACCCCGTCTGAATCTGACCGATTGCGACTAAGAGCCTTCACAAGGTCTTACCTCGCTGCGATGAGGACGGCAAAGGCTAATTACTTTGCTGCCCTCATCGCGTCCGCAGATAATCGCCCAGCTGCCCTGTTTAGGGTGACTCGCTCTCTCCTTAATCGGGAGACGAGGGAGGAACCCTTACAGGGACGGGCTGAGGAGTTTAGTCATCATCTGGTGGACAAAATCGCTCAGATCCGGACCGGTTTGGACTCTGGGCAGAGTCTGACATGGAGGAATCAAGCGGTCTTGAGCATGTTATCTGGACTGAGTTCGACCCTGTTTCCCCCGATGACGTGGACAGGATCATGAGGAGACTGAGCTCCACCACTTGTTTACTGGACCCGTGCCCCTCCTGGCTGGTTTATGCGGCCTGGGAGGAGACACGAGGCTGGTTCCAGGCAGTAATATCTGCTTCTTTGAAGGAGGGTATCTTTCCCAACGCCTTGAAGGAGGCGGTGGTGAGACCTCTCCTCAAGAAGCCTGCTCTGGACCCGGCTTAACTACCTTAACTACCGTCCGGTCTCCAACCTTCGCTTTTTGGCGAAGGTTGTTGAGAGTGTGGTGGCGCATCAGCTCCCTCTGGTCCTGGAGGAAACTGCTTATCTTGACCCGTACCAATCGGGTTTCAGGCCCGGGTACAGCACGGAGACGGCATTGGTCGCACTGGTGAATGATCTCTGGCGGGCTCGAGACACGGGATGTTCCTCTGTCCTAGTCCTTTTAGACCTCTCAGCGGCTTTCGATACCATCGATCATGGTATCCTGCTGCGGCGTCTCAGGGGGTTGGGAGTGGGAGGCACTGTTTTACGGTGGTTCTCCTCCTACCTCCTGGGACGCTCGCAGTTGGTGTTGACGGGAGGGCAGAGGTCCACCCCGAGGTCTCTCGTTTGTGGAGTCCCTCAGAGGTCGGTCCTCTCTCCCTGTTGTGATTCAGGGTCAGCCTGTGGGTTCGGCAGTTGGGTCGGACGACTCAGAGGAGGAGGGGGGT
Organism: Vipera berus; assembly: GCF_964194415.1. Classification (NCBI taxonomy): domain Eukaryota; kingdom Metazoa; phylum Chordata; class Lepidosauria; order Squamata; family Viperidae; genus Vipera; species Vipera berus. Next base: position 38,190,795 of record NC_138210.1, on the reverse strand, counting down.
GTTGAAGACCTTGCTGAGGGGGTTGAAGATCTTGCTGATGATAGCCCTCAGCCAGGCCCCTCCCACTTGGTCACCACGGAGACCCAGCTGTGTGAGCCTGACAGTGTGGATGAAGATGACCCACAGCTGGCCCTGTTCAAGGACGCCCGACGCAGGAGGCAGTCAATTAGGAGTAAACAGAGGAAGGCAATGGGGCTTCTCGGAAGGAGGAAGAGAGAAGCCACGCCCTGAACTCTATATAAGGGGAATGTGTGGGGAGGGCTGGTTTGCTGAAGGCAACCGCTCGGATAGTGTTTCAAAGCTCCTGTTTCTTGGTTCGTGTCTTGTTTGTTTTTGTAGCAATAAATTTGGCAGGCGTAATTCCAGCCTCTTGCCGTTTGTAAAGGGGTTGCCTTTTCTGCAGGGCCGGTAGCAGGCTGGTACAGAACACTCCCCTCCTGTTCAACATCTACATGAAACCGCTGGGCGAGCTCATTTGTGGTTTCGGGGTGGGGTATCATTAGTACGCTGATGATACCCAACTTTTTCTTTCCACCCCGATCCAACCCAGTGATGCCCTTGCCGTGATGTCCCGTTGCCTGGAGGCGGTCCGGGTTTGGATGGGGAGAAACAGGCTTCGTCTCAATCCTGCCAAGACTGAGTGGCTGTGCGTACCGGCATCTCGGGTTAACCAGGTCGTTCCATCATTAATGATGGGGGGTGAGGTGTTACCCCCCCGTCGATAGGACTCGCAACTTGGGCGTCCTCTTGGATTCACGGCTCAATTTTGAAGACCATATAGGAGCCGTGACCAGGGGGGCTTTTGCCCAGCTTCGTCTGGTGCGCCAGTTGCGGCCCTATCTGGATCGAGATGCCCTACGCACAGTCACCCATGCGCTCGTAACCTCCCGGCTAGACTACTGCAACGCTCTCTACATGGGGCTGCCCTTGAGGACCACTCAGAGGCTTCAACTGGTGCAGAATGCAGCCGCGCGAGTTGTTATGGGAGTTTCCCTATTCTCACATGTAACACCTCTTCTCCGTGAGCTGCATTGGCTTCCGGTTGCCCTCCGGGTGAGATTCAAGGTGCTGGTAATGACCTATAAAGCTCTAAATGGCTTGGGTCCGGATTACCTAAGGGAACACCTGCTGCCGGCATCAACTTCCCATCGTCCTGTGCGCTCCCACAGGGAGGGCCTTCTTAGGGTACCGCCGGTCAAGGAATGCCGTCAGGTTATTCCCAGGGGAAGGGCGTTCTCTGTGGGCGTGCCGGCCCTATGGAACCAACTTCCCACGGAACTCAGGACTGCCCCCGACCTTCGCTCATTTCGCCGGGACTTGAAAACCTGGTTCTTCGAGCTGTTTGGCCCAGACTGAGGGGTTTTAACTAATTTAATTTAATTGGGTTTTAGTTTAACTTCAGGGACTGTAATTTAATCATAGTTTTAACTGATTTTAATTTGTATGTTATGTATTTTAATTTTCCCTGTAAACCGTCCTGAGTCCTACGGGAATAGGGCGGTACATAAATTTAAATAATAAATAAATAATAATAAATAATAAATCTGCATTGATTATAAATTCTGAACGCGGTGAGTGTGGAAAATAAATACCCCGTTCCCCTCCTGAAGGACTTACTAACCCACCTGGCTAAGGGGAGTGTCTTCACTAAATTAGACCTGAGAGGCATATTACCGGGTGAGGATAAAGGAGGGAGATGAGTGGAAGACTGCTTTCAACTGTCCCATGGGGAGCTATCAATTCAAAGTCATGCTGTTTGGGTTACAGGGGCCCCCAGCCGTATTCATGCAGTTGATTAATGAGGTCCTACATGATCATTTATACAAGGGTTGTGGTGTATCTTGATGATATCCTGATATATAGCACGAATATGACTGATCATATAAAGCTGGTGAGAGCAGTGTTAAAGAAACTATTGAATGCCAAGCTTTATGTCAAACTGTCAAAATGTGAGTTTCACCAGACCCGATTAGATTATCTTGGCTATAGAATTTCCAACGAAGGCATTGAAATGGACCCAGCCAAAGTGAAGGCTGTAATTGAATGGCAGCCCTCCAAAACTCGCACACAGCTCCAGAGCTTCCTAGGTTTTGCCAACTTCTACCATCAATTCATCCCCTCCTTTGCTGAGATTGCCCTACCCCTTACAGAACTACTCAAAACAGGCAAAGCAGTTGGGAAACCGTGACCGGGCCAACCACTAGCACGGATGGTTTGAATTACAAGGGGAATTGTACTTGCCAGAAGCCCTCCGTCTTAACGCCCTGAAACACCGCCATGACGTAAAACAGGCTGGACACTTTGGATATTTAAAAACTCTACATCTCATTCGCTGGCAGATTTGGTGGCCAGGGTTAAAATGGGATGTGGAAAGTTATGTCAGGAGTTGTACTGTATGTGCCACCATGAAAAGAATTCCAGGGAAAACCCCTGGGTTATTGTAGCCGGTGGCAGACCCTTCTCAACCATGGGAAGAAATTGCTATGGACTTTGTAGTAGACCACCTGAAAGTAGAGGAAATACAGTCATCTGGACTGTGATAGATCTCTTTTCAAAGCAGGCTCACTTCATCGTCTGCAAAGGGCTCCCATCTGCCCAACGACTGACTAAATTGTTCTTGAAGCACATGTACCGGCTACATGGCGCCTCTAAACCAAAAAAAAAGGAAAAAAGTGATGAAGTACAGATAGTCCTCAACTTACAACAGTTTGCTTAGTGACTGTTCGAAGTTACAGTGGCACTGAAAAAAGTGCTCCCCAAGCCACAGCCGAGCAAAACACCTGTCTGCCAGCCTGGCGGCGCTCTTTCTCCTGTCCAAAGTTTTCATTGTTGTGAGCATTTCTGTTGAGGATTGGCAGTGGGGGTGGGGTGGGAGGTGTTTGGTTTTTATCCACCCCCCATCTACTGGGTGGTTGCAGCAGGTTTTGGTCACTTCACATGACCCTGGGACACTGTGACTGTCACAAATATGAATCAGTTGCCAAGCATCTGAATGTAAATCACAAGACCCTGGAGATGCTGCAACATTCCAGCTGATCGGCGCTTCTGGCTCAGCAGAAGCGCCAGGATCAGCGCCGAGCTCAAGCTGGAGCCCTGCGCTGATCCTGGCGCTTCTGCTGAGCCCTGATAGCCCTGCAGCTCCAGCCATCTCTTGCTCAGGCTTGTGTGGTGCTGCCACTGGTTCTGCTCATTCACCTCCCCCGCTACCACTTTTCTAGGATGGTTGCGTACCACCTGCCAGGTGCCAATGTACCACAGGTGGTACCCATACCACTGGTTGAAAAGCCCTGCATTAGAGCACAGAATCATAGGGCTGGAAAGGACTTTGGATATCTTCTAGTACCATCCTGGTCAAATGGTTGTCCAGTCTATTTTTTAAAACTTCCAGTGATGGAGCACCCACAACTCAGTGATGCAAGCTATTTCATTGATTAATTGTTCCATTACCTAAAGTTGGTGGGATGAAACCCGTGAATGGAATATATAGCTAGAGGGATTTAAATGGTTTAAAAGAAACAGTGCTGATAAAAGAGGAGGTTGAGTTGTGCTATATATAAGAAATAAGAAGCTACAAAAATACAACAGTACAATGAAGAAAACGTCTTGTATGCATTTGGGTCAATATAAAAGGAAAAAGCAATGACATTGCCATAGGTGTATATTAAAGGCCACCCAACCAAACAAAGGAAATAGATGAACTTTTCACTAATCATGTTAGGTATGTAGGAAGCACACCACAACAATAATGGGGGACTTTAACTACCCTGACACCAACTGGTAGGCAAACTCTGCACCTAGTGGAAGATCAAACAGATTCCAGACAAACCTAGCAGACAACTTTGTCTCCCAAAAGGTAGAGAAGGAAAATAGAGAGCCATACTGGACTTAATTCTCACTAACAGAGATCAAATGATAGAAGGGGTCGAAGGTACAGGAACCTTGTGGGGGAGTGACCATGCAGTATTGGAATGCAACATTATGCAAGCACAAGCAATAGATAAAAGTCAAACTGGAGGCTTGGACTTTAAGAGAGCTGATTTCAGTAAACTTAGAACTTGGGAAAGATTCCATGGATGTGAATCCTCAAGGGGAAAGCAACTCAAGAAGCTTGGGAAACTTTGAAAAATGAGATTAGAAAAGCCCAGTCTAGCACAATACCAACAAAGAAAAATAACACCTCTCAAAAGAAACCAGCATGGCTGCACAAAGTACTCTCTGATAAAAACAAAAATGACAAGTATAAAAAGTGGAAAGAGGGGCACATAACTAAGGCAGAATATTAGCAAATAGCCTGAACCTGCAAAGATGAAGTCAGGAAAGCTAAGGCTGAAAATGAACTAAGGCTTGCAACAAATGTCAAAAATACTAATAAAAAAGCTTCTTTCAACATGTAAAAAACAAGAAAAAAAGTCAAGGAAACTATTAGTCCATTAATGGGAGAAAATGGCAAGAAGGTGACAAGGAGCAGAGAGAAAGTGGAACTGCTTAACTCAGTTTTTGCATCCGTGTTTACTTAAAAGGAAAAAGTCCAACCTATCAAAAACAAAAATACTGTAAAATGCAAATTAGGACTGCAAGGGAAATAAGAGAATGCTAAGAGAATACCTATCCACTCTATGTGAGTTCCAATTACCAGGACCAGATGGATTACATCCCAAGGTTGTGAAGGAGCTGGCAGACATGATCTCAGAACCACTGAACCATATCTTTCAAAGATCCTGGAGCACCGGGGAACTACCAGAGGACTGGAAAAGAGTGGATGTGGTTCCCATCTTCAAAAAATGGATCCAGGAAACTGTAGAGCTGTCAGCCTGACAGCAATGCAGGTAGTCCTTGACTTGTGACGGCGAGGTGTAATTACTTCTCTGCCCTCATCGCGTCCGCAGATAATCGCCCGGCCGCCCTGTTTAGGGTGACCCGCTCCCTCCTTAATCGGGAGGTGAGGGAGGAACCCTTGCAGGGTCGTGCCGAGGAGTTTGGTCAACATCTGCTGGATAAAATCGCTCGGATTTGGACCGGTCTGGACTCCAACTGGGCAGAGTCTGACGATCAGGACAGGGGCGGTCTTGTCGATGTTATCTGGGAGGAGTTTGATTCTGTAACCCCTGAGGAAGTGGACAGGATTATGGGGAGGCTGAGCTCCACCACATGTTTATTGGACCCGTCCCCTTCTTGGCTGGTTTATGCAGCTCGGGAGAGGACACGAGGCTGGTTCCAGGCAGTTATATCTGCTTCCTTGAGTGAGGGTAATTTCCCCGCCGTCTTGAAGGAGGCGGTGGTGAGACCTCTCCTCAAGAAGCCTGCTCTGGACCCAGCTGTTTTGAACAACTTTCGTCCGGTCTCCAACCTTCGCTTTCTTGCGAAGGTTGTTGAGAGTGTGGTGGCGCATCAGCTTCCCCTGGTCCTGGATGAAGCGGATTATCTAGACCCGTTCCAATCGGGTTTCAGGCCCGGGTACAGCACGGAGACGGCATTGGTCGCTCTGGTGAATGATCTCTGGAGGGCTCGGGACAGAGGACATTCCTCTGTCCTTGTCCTATTAGACCTCTCGGCGGCTTTCGATACCATCGACCATGGTATCCTGCTGCGGCGTCTCAGGGGATTGGGAGTGGGAGGCACAGTTCTTCAGTGGTTCTCCTCCTATCTCCTGGGACGCTCGCAGTCGGTGTTGGCAGGGGGGCAGAGGTCGACCCCTAGGACTCTCACTTGTGGAGTTCCTCAGGGGTCGGTCCTCTCGCCTCTCCTGTTCAACATCTACATGAAACCGCTGGGTGAGATCATTCGTGGTTTTGGAGTTGGGTATCATCAGTATGCCAATGATACCCAACTTTTCATTTCGACCCCAAACCACCCCAGTGATGCCCTCGATGTGATGTCCCGTTGCCTGGAGGCAATTCGGGCCTGGATGGGGAGGAACAGACTTCAGCTCAACCCTGACAAGACTGAGTGGCTGTGCATTCCGGCATCCCGGGACATTCAAAATATTCCATCTCTTCTTATGGGGGGGTGAGTCCTTACCCCCCGTGGATAGGGCTCGCAACTTGGGAGTCCTCCTAGATTCACGACTTACTCTGGAAGACCATATAGTGGCCGTGACTAGGGGGGCTTTCGCCCAGGTTCGCCTGGTGCACCAGTTGCGGCCCTATCTGGACCGGGATGCCCTGTGTACGGTCACTCATGCGCTCGTGACCTCTCGCCTGGACTACTGCAATGCTCTTTACATGGGGCTTCCCTTGAAGACCACTTGGAGGCTCCAACTGGTACAGAATGCGGCCGCGAGAGTTGTCTTGGGAGTTTCCCGGTACTCCCATGTTACACCTTTGCTCCGCGAGCTGCATTGGTTACCAGTTGTCTTCCGGGTGAGGTTCAAGGTTTTGGTTATGATCTTCAAGTCCTTACATGGCATGGGTCCGGGGTACCTCGAGGACCACCTGCTGCTGGCGTCAACTCCCCTCCGCCCTGTGCGTGCCCACAGAGAGGGCCTCCTCAGGGTGCCTCTGGTCAGGGAATGTCGACTGGTGGCCCCCAGGGGGAGGGCCTTCTCTGTGGGCGCTCCGGCGTTATGGAACCAACTGCCGGTTGAGCTCCGGACGGCATCGGACCTTCGCTCCTTCCGGCGCGGGCTGAAGACCCACTTATTTGAACTAGCTGGTCTGGCCTGATGGGGAACGTTAGGGTTTTTAATGGGTCTTTTATTGCTTGTATTGTTATTGTAATTTTTAATTGGGCATTTGTTTAATTCCTTTTTAATTTTTGTATTGTTATTTATATATGCCCTGTTAACTGCCCTGAGTCCTTCGGGAGAAGGGCGGTATACAAATTTAATAAAAGTAAATAAAGTAAGTAAGTAAAGTGACCTCAGTTGAGCCCCAAATTTCTTTTGCTAAACAAAACAGTAGTTAAGTGAGTTTTGCCCCATTTTTACAACCTTTCTTGCCATAGTTGTTAAGTGAATCACTGCAGTTAAGTTAGTAACACAGTTGTTAAGTGCATCTGGCTTCCTTTTTGACTTTGCTTGTCAGAACGTTGCAAAAGGTGATCACATGACCCTGGGACACTGTAACCATCATAAATATGAATCAGTTGTCAAGCGGCTGAATTCTGATCATGTGACCACGGGGATGCTGCAACAGTCATAAGTGTGAAAAATGGTCATAAATCACTATTTTCAGTGCTGTTGTAACTGAATGGTCACTAAATGAACTGTTGTAAGTCGAGGACTACCTGTACTTGAGCATTCTTTCAAATAAGCTGTCACGTAATGTCTTTAATATGCAGTATTATATAAACTTCAAGGATTCACTTATGGTTGCGAAATCATATGTTTGGCCAACTTCAACTTTAAACAGGTGTTCTAATATGAAATAATCTAGAACAGTCTGAAGTATGTGCTATGCATAGTAGGTAACATCATCAGTGCACTGATGATGTTACCTAGTTTGGCAATGAAACATCTACAAGAAAACAACCAAGCTCAGAGAGCAACAAGGACCCAACAGTCTGAAGTATGTGTAAGTATTACTTGGCATATAATTTTAGACATGTGCTAGCTCTTGTGTCAAAAAAATAAAGACATAACTGTATATAGAATTGTTTCATAGTCAACTTGTCTAATCAGCTACAGGTAGTCCTCAATTTACAACCAGTTGCTTAACGTCTATTTGAAGTTACGAGAGACTTTCAACCCAGTTCCAAAGTTCTGACAGTCAGGACCCTTCCACATTCATGTGACCAAACTTCGGTCGCTCAGCAACATGGTTGTATTTACAGTCATTTGCAGTGTCCTCTGGTCACATTACCTCATTTTATGACCGTTTTGCTGGAAACTGGCAATTTCTGTTTTCTGCAAAACCATGCCCATAGTGAACCATGGGTTTGCTTTATGACTGCCACAAAAAAGGTTATAAAATTTTGGGTTGGGCATGTAAACAATCCATTTTCCAACCTTCACAACTTATAACCGTAAAGGGCAGGCTCCATTATGGTCATATGTCAAGGACTACCTATATCCACTTGTAAATGCCATACATTTCCATGGAGTTAGCTGGTCAGTTCATCAATTCATGATGTCATGAAGCAGACAGCATGGTAGCTCTTCAAAATTTTCAATTCCCAGTTAATTCATAGGTACCAATCTGTTGCCAAATCTGACAGCCAGAAATTTTGAGGCATGTCCAGGGAGTAACTTTGAAGTAATCTGTCAGGAATTGTGCAGAGATCTCCTCGAGCTAACAAGAAGTTGCACAGACAAAAAAGGGTATTGAGAGCAGCAAAGTTCACACAGTAACCACACAGATACACTGAGGTGTGAAAAACAGAATACTTTACTTTGTGGTGTAATACAAAGCACAGTAAAAAATAAACAGTCCAGGTCATATACGTGCAAAGAACAGATAAATGATAGTAACAGTCCAAGCAGCATTCCAAATACAAAGTCTTCTTACCGGTCCAAAGGTCAAAACAGTTGTTCAGGTTTAACACAGTAGCAAACCAACAATAGCAGTAACAGAGTAACTAACAGTGAAAAAACAGCGAGAGCAGAGAGAGAGAATCTACATCCCTAGCTCCCTCTTATGGCCATTGGGAGGCAAACACACCCTTGGCCAAACATCACATTTAAAGTGATATCATACATAATGGCTTATATATTTCCAACCCAACCAGGTAGGCTTAATCATATGCCTAACATTCTCCCCTTTGGGTAGGACAATATATTGCTTCTTACAATCTAAGGCCATAAGTTTCACAACTGGCTTTGTGCTTAACAGCAACCTGAGCTTTGGTGAAATGGTCTGCGATATTAATATCAGTTGCACAGTATTCCAACTGTATCAGTTTGTCCTTAATACATTGTCTAACATTTAGGTAACGTAAATCGGTATGTTTAGACCTTGTCCTGATGGCAGCATTGGTTGCCATCTTAATCGCAGCCTGGTTATCCTCATACACAAGAAATGGACTATTAACAGTTAGTCCCATGTCCAGTAATATCTTTTTATAAACCAGTAATTCAGTACACAAAACTGATAAACAAGAAAACTCGGCTTCCATCGTAGACAGGCTAATGTGCTTCTGTCTAATGGATTTCCACCCTATGATCGAATCACCTAGCATTATAACGAAACCTGAGGTTGATTTTCGACTGCTTGCATCAGAAGCAAAACTTGCATCTGCATAAGCTGTGAGAACTAAATCACGATTGGGTTCCAGATACAACGAGTAGTGTATGGTCTGTTTTAAGTATATCAATACTCGTTTATGCCAACCTTGATGAATGGCAGAAGGGTATTAATAAATTTATTTGGGCGGGGAAAAAACCAAGAGTTAAATTTAAGATTTTACAAGATCCTAGGGAAAGAGGGGGACTCAAGGCGCTGAATTTGAAACTGTATTATGATGCGGTGGTCTTGACATGGGTTAGCGATTGGCTTAATTTAACTAATAAGAGAATACTTCACCTTGAGGGTTGGGATTTGGTATATGGATGGCATGCATATTTGCTTTATGATAAAAAGGTAGATAGGGCTTTTAAATCTCATATTCTTAGAAGTGCCTTGTTACGTGTCTGGAAAAAGTATTATTATAAGTTAAATTATAAAATACCGATTTGGGGAATTCCTGGACACGCGATAGAAGGTGTATCTATGGGAGTGAGTTTGGATATGTTTTCCTATAAGGAATTACTTAGATTGGAAGGGAATGATTGGCAACTTAAATCATTAGATGAGTTAAGACAAGAAAACATAAGTTACTCTTGGTTTCAATATACCCAATTGAAAGCTAGGTGGAAGTTGGATCAGAAGGTTGGCATCACAATTACAGATGAAAATTTAGTAAAACAAATTAGAGATTTAAATTGTGCACATATAAAGAGGATATATAATGTTTTAATTGAATTGGATTCGGAAACGGAATTAGTTAAAGATTGTATGATAAAGTGGGCACAAAATATCCAGGAACCAATTCCGTTGGATACTTGGGAGGTAATTTGGGTTAGAAATGTTAAATTTACTCAGGCTCAAAATTTAAGAGAAAATTTTTATAAAATGTTTATAGATGGCATCTGGATCCCAAAAAGTTGTCTAACATGTATCCTAACTTACAGTCTAAATGCTGGAGATGTGGTAGTTTAGAAGCCACCTATTTTCATATGTGGTGGACTTGCAGAAATATAAAAGCTTTTTGGGTTAAAATTTGGTGGAACATTCAAAAGATTTTAAAGAGAAAGATAAAGTTCTCTCCGCAATTGTTTTTATTGGGTATTGTTGTAGATTGTGATGTTAAAGAAACCAATTTGATGTTGAATTTGATAACAGCAGCACGGTTACTGGTGGGACAATACTGGAAGAAGGATAGTTTGCCTACCATAGAAGAATGGGTGTTTAAAGTATCGAATCTTGCAGAAATGTCTAAGATTTCTGCTTATTTGAAGGATCATTCACAAGAAAGATATATTTCAGTTCAGAGGAGATGGATAGATTATATTCAGAATAAATATGAGACTAAAAAGTTCCATTTAGCTTATGAGTAGATTTTAGAGGGATATTGTTATTAATTTTAGTGTTAGTACTTTGTATGTATCTATGTTAAAGGGGAGTTAAAGCACATTATGAATTTGGTTAATTTTATATTATGGATAATTTTTAGTTAGAATATGATTATTATATCTATAACCCTGTATTTAGCTCTGGGAAGCGGGGGGGAAGGGGGGTGGTTTGGGGTGGGTGGGTTTTGGTGATATGTATTGAAATTTTTTTTTTTGTAAAACTCCTTAATAAAAAAAAATACTCGTTTTACCGCTTGCCAGTGTCTACCAGTCAGTGCAGAATTGTATCTCGTTAATTGGTTTACACTATACGAAATGTCTGGTCTTGACCAGTTGCTCAGATATGATAGACTACCAATTAATGATTAATACACTTTTTTGTCAAAGACAGGACTTTCAATATCAGTGTTTTTAAAGTCCTGAGACATTGGAGCTTTTGCTGGCTTACAGAGCTCCATGTTGTATCTCTTCAATAATTGACTTATCCTGCTAGCTGTCAACTCCGTCCACGCTAGAAACGGCAGCCAAAATAACGACGACGTGGCACGGTTGACTGCAAGAAGTTCTTTACTGTAAGAGGTCCATGCAAATACAAAGTCAGCGTTGGGAGTTACTCACCCCCAACGCGCCTTTTAAACACTGCTTGTAATTGGCCATCAGCCCCACCCATTAGCCCCACCCTTCCCCTGCGCAGACCAGCATCCGCCCAAGCTGCGTAAAACCCCACCCCCCTTACCCGTCTTCCCACTCCTTGCTTCTCCCCCTGGCGCCGAGGACCACACAGCACGCAGGTAGGTATACGCCCAGCACCCCCCTATCCCGTGCCCCAAGGACCTAAACGTGCTCCCCTTCACCATCCTAACACCCCGCGCCATAACCGCAGCCCCCTGGCAGCCCCCGTCGTCCAGGTGTGGATGTAGAGCGCCCGGCGCTGCCGCCGATGTGCAGGCAGCAGAAACGTCTGGGGAAATGCGGCAGCCGTCCTCCCGCACGCCCACGTGCGCCTCCGGCGGCTCCGGCGGCATGGCCGCCATACGAACATCCGCCCCATGAAGCCGCGGCCGTGAGTCCTGCGCGGCTGCCCGTGGCTGCTTCTGGCAGCTCCGCTGCTGGTGGTGCGGGCGTGAGTCCTGTGCGGCTGCCCGTGGCTGCTTCCGGCTGCTCCGCTGCTGGCGGTGCAGGCGTGCTTTGGCTTCCGCCCGCCTTGCGCGGACAGTACTTGTGATGTTTCCCCGAGTCCCCGTGTGTTGTCGAGCCCATGGGGCTTGACACTAGCATGTGAAATCTTATAACCTTTATTGGACTTCACAATATCCAGACCCAAATAGTTATTGATCTCTCCTAGGTTCCTGATTCTGAATTTCTTTTGTAAGCTAGCAACAATGTTCAGTGCTTCTTGCTCAGTCTTCGTAATTATTGCTATGTCATCAGTAAAAAGCAATAATAAAGACATTACACCATCCCTTTCCTTCCTAAACAAACACGGATCAGTGATACTGGCTACAAAGCCCATCGCAACCAATTCATTAACAATACACTTATTCCACTCAAAACCAGATTGTTTTAAGCCATAAAGACTTTTCTTTAATCTCCAACAATCAGTTTTCTGATCCTTGTTTGCTCCTGGTGGTTTTGTTAGGTAGATAGTGTGCTGTAAGGGAGCATGCAAATATGCTGTTTCTACGTGTACGTGGTTTATTTTATACCGGTTTCTAGCTGCCCACACTAATGCTGCTCTCAACGTAATAGCCCTCAGACTAGGTGCAAACACCTCATCATAGTCATCGGTGGTTTGAGCAAATTCTTGAGCAACTAAACGTGCCCTATGGGTAACAGTCCCATCTACACCCTTCTTCAATTTATAAACCCATTTGCAACCTATTGCACGTTCACCAGGTGGAAGCTTTACATCTTCATATACTTCTAGATCCTGCAAAGATCTTAACTCCTTATCCATTGCTGACTTCCATGCCTTTTGCTCTTTTCAGGATACATTTTTATTTCGTCAAAATTAGACGGTTCTACATTCACCTGGCATACAACACTGGCCTGGTATCTATCAGGTGGACGCCTTTCGCGTGTCGAACGTCTAGGCACTACAGGACTTGGTATCGGACTCTCCTCTTCTGCTTCCTCTACCTCCCCTATCGGTTCTTCCTCTTTCACAGCTATAGAAGGTTTATCAGCACATCTTTTAACAGCAACAGGGGTGTCACTAAACACAACTTTCCTGCTCTAGCTTGTTCCAGCCTACATGCTCCAGAAACGTAGCACTAGCACTACAATACACAGTAGTGGTACCTTGTTCCCCAAACCTAAAAGACCTGTGGTTGGAGTCATAGCCTACAAAAAACAATTGCCTTGCTCTATGCTGTCCCTTTCGCCTCAGTTGTGCTGGAATATGAACCCATGCTGTGGCCCCAAATGTGTGCAAGTAACCTAGATCTGGTTTTCTACCATGCCAACGTGTGTATGGTAGTTCACCAGTTGTGGAATGAACCACAACGTTTAAGATGTGGTTAGCACACATTGCCGCCTCTCCCCACAGTTTCTTGGGTAATCCGGAATTGGACAACATTGTTCTTATCGTAGCTTGCAGCGTTTGCCCTCGTCTTTCAACAAACGCATTGTGTTGTGGCCTGTAAGGGGCAGAACGCTTATGTTCAATGCCGGCTGATTGTAACTTGGCTACAAACTGCTGATTAGTGAACTCAGTGCCATTATCTGTTACGACGCACTGAACCTTTCGTTTTGCTTTCCTTTCTACAAACTTAAGCCAGTTTGAGAAATGCTGAAACATGTCTGCTTTTGTTTTCATTAGGAAACAAAAACCATAATGTGAATAATGGTCCATGATACTCAGGATATAACATGCTCCACCAATACTTGGTTTCATAGGGCCAATGATATCAGCCAATACTACCTCTAAAGGTACTGTGGTCTTAAAACCATTAGCCATGTTCACAGGGGTTACCTTCCTTTTCTCCTGGCTACACGCGTTACAGTTTAAATACATCTGACACGGTTTCAGTTTTATCCCTTTAGCCAATTCAACAGTCTTCTGTAACGTATTGAAATTCACATGCCCTAAACGTCTGAAGAAGATGGATACAGTTATCATGTGGTTTTTTGTTCTCATAGACTGAACTAGCGTTAGCCATGATTCCTGGGTTGTCAGTGAGAACAAATCGTTCTTCAGGGTAGCGGTAGCTCTGGTACCATTCTTTTCGATAATGCATTTATCTCCCCTATCAGTCACCACAAACCCAGCCTGTACCAATGCCTTCACAGATAACAAATTAAACTTTAGTTTAGGCACATATAACATTGATAAATGTTCATTAATATGTGGACAGTATGCACTACCTTCACCAGAGGCTTTCATCCTCCAGCCATTTGCTAAAGACACATACTGTTTACTCTTAATCATGTGGGCAAACCTCTCTTTAGTCTTGGTTATACACTGAGATTATCAACCACCCACAAATCATGGTTTGAGGATGTGGAGAACCAGAAACAGCCAAACCAACATCTTTTCTTATTCTCCTATTTCTATCTGCATTCTGTTTCTTGCCCTTCTTACAGAATCTAGCAATATGCCCTTTAGCTCCACAAGAATAACATTTCTTAGCAGTATAAGCAGTAGTAGACTGTTGTTCCTCTTGTGGTTGTGTCTCTCTCAGCTGGTCTCTGTCTTGCCTTCTTCTGGACTCTTCCAGCAATCTCCCAGTTATGTTTGTTAATGTTAGTTCCTCTCTGGTCAGGACTTCTAAAGAAGAGACATACGCATCATAGCTATCATCCAAAGATGAAAGAATGATATACACCTGATGCAGCTCCGAGAAAATCAGCTCCTTTTCATGTAGCTCTTGCAGAGTTTTCTTCATGAATACCAGGTGAGCTAACATATCTCCATCCTTCTGAAGACGAGCTCTAAACAGTTTGCGTGTAAGGTGTATATGTGCACCCACACTATCACGAACATAAATTCTTCGCAAAATGTCCCAACACCTAGCAGCAGACTCCTCACCACGGATATGGACAAGCTGCTGGTCATTCAGTGTTAGTCCAATTATGCAAAGAGCTTTTTTGTTGTCATAGTTAAATTTATCTTCCTTGCATCGTCCCCATCTTCTGGATCCCAGGCAGTCACATCTGGTGGGTTATGCACTACAGCCCATAGTCCTTCCTTGCGCAGAAGCAAGCAGCATTTTGTGGACCAGGAAACATAGTTTGTCCCATCTAACCGGGTTATCCAGGAGATGCCTGTTGACTGTTCTTGTGCCATTGTTTCAAACTGGATTGTTAACACAAACTCAGCAGATTCTTGATATGGTACTGTGTATACTAGCTCTCAGTACCTTCCTGGGCCCATAACCAATGTCAGGAATTGTGCAGAGATCTCCTCGAGCTAACAAGAAGTTGCACAGACAAAAAAGGGTACTGAGAGCAGCAAAGTGCACACAGTAACCACACAGATACTGTTCTGAACCAGCCCTCTTCTCGCACCCCTAATCAAAAGAAGAGACTGGAAAGCGTCCAAGGCTAAAAGGCTTCTGCCAAGATTTAATAGTAAACACACAAGAGCTTATCTTCTCAAGCAAAAGAGTTGCTTTCAGCAACCAGCCCCTCCCCAAACACTCCTTTTATAGAGAGCTCAGGGCGTGGTCTCCCTGTGCCTCCTCCCGAGGAGTCCCATAGCCTTCCTTTGTTTGTCCCTGCTCGACTGCCTCCTGCGTCGGGCGTCCTTGAACAGGGCCAGCTGTGGGTCATCATCCTCCGCACTCTCGGGCTCACACAGCTGAGCAGAGGTTCCCGGCTGAGGACTCTGCAAAGTCTCCAAATCATCATCAGCCGGTTCGTTTCCCTCCTCCCCCACATCTGAGTCCTCCGATACATCGGAGCCGGCTGTCGGACCCACAGGCTGACCCTGAGTCACAACACTATCCCGCACCGCAGGGCCCTTCCCCCGGGTCTGCCGATCCGGATGCGGTCGGGATGGGAACTGTTCGTGAAACGCAGTCACCAACGCAGGGGCATGAACGGCGGTCGCGTCTTCCCATGTGAAGTCCTCCGGCCCGTACCCTTTCCACTCGATCAGGTACTGGAAGCGACCTTTCAGCCAGCGGGAATCCCTGATGCTGGCGACCTCGTACTCGGGGGTGCTGTCGCCATCACGAGGTCCTGATGGGGGAGGTTCCGCTTGGCGAAGTGGACAAGCCGGTTGTTCGGGGACCAACAAGGACCGATGGAAGACGGGGTGCACGCGCAGGGAACGTGGCAGAGTTAAACGATAGGCGACCGGGTTGATGACGGCCTCGACTGGGAACGGTCCAAGGTAACGGTGGTCCAGCTTCCTCGCCGGCCGAGTGGATGGTAGGTTCCTGGTGGACAGCCAGACCCGATCCCCCACCGATAGTGGAGGCGTATCCCTTCTCGACCGATCGGCGAACCTCTTGTAGTCGGCCTTGGCCTTCTCCAGCTGCCGTCGCACCAACCGATGGATCGCCTGTAACTCCGCCATGAATTCGTTCGCTGCCGGCTCCGGTGAGTCCACGGGAGAAAGGGGGAAAAACCGGGGGTGATAACCCACATTGGCCAAGAACGGTGTCATCTGCGTGGAGGTGTGCTGCGAGTTGTTAAAGGCAAACTCGGCTATGGCCAAATAGTCCACCCAATTGTCCTGCTGCAGGTTAACGTAGCAGCGCAGATACTGCTCTAAGATGCCGATGACCTTCTCGGTACCCCCGTCGGTCTGAGGATGATGCGCGGACGAGAGGCAAACCTTAATGTCCAACGCCCGCATCAACTCCTGCCAGAAGCGGGCTGTAAACTGGGCCCCCCTATCGGAGACGACTCTATCGGGAAGGCCGTGCAGCCGGAACACCTGTTGGATGAACATGCGACTAGTGGCGCGAGCTGACGGTAAGCCGCGACAGGGGATGAAGTGCGCCATCTTGGTCAACATGTCCACCACCACAAACACTGTCGTGAAGCCGGAGGATGGGGGTAGATCCGTCAGAAAGTCCATGGACACAGCCCCCCAGGGTCTCTTGGGCGTTGGCAAAGGCTGCAGTAAACCAGGCGGGGCCCCTGTCGCTGACTTGGCCTGCCTGCATGGGACGCAGGAGGTGACATAAGACTGGACATCGTGTCGGACTCGGGGCCACCAGAACGTACGGGAGACCAGGTTCAGAGTCTTGAACAGGCCAAAATGCCCCGCAGCCGGGTTATCATGACATTGGCTGAGGACGAGTCCCCTGAGTGGCCCTCCTGGAACATAGAGCCGGTCACGATAATACAGGAGTCCATCCGTGACCGACCAAGGCGAATCTGGCCCCACCTCTTCCTTCCGCTGAGCCACCCACGCCTCCTGCTGCTGCGCCTCCCGGATCCGAGCCCGTATATCCACCGGCTCCCGCACCGCAGCAAAAGACTCGACGGGGATCACGGTCCTGGGCGGAAGCTTGTCTTCCACTCGGGTGTACTCGGGCTTCCTGGACAGAGCATCCGCTCTCTGGTTGTGCCCGCTTGGTATGTACCGCACCCGGAAGTCAAACCTCGCAAAGAAGAGGGACCACCGGATCTGGCGTTGGTTCAAATTCCGAGCGGTCTGCAGGCTTTCCAGATTCTTGTGGTCCGTCCGGACCTCGATTTGATGCCGCGCCCCCTCCAGATGATGCCTCCAAGCCTCGAACGCCGCCTTGATGGCCAGCAGCTCCTTCTCCCAGATGGTATAGTTGCGCTCCGAGGGATTCAATTTCCGAGAGTGATACGCGCAAGGGAAAAGGGTACCGTTGGGCGTCGCTGCCTGGAGCAACACGGCCCCAATGGCAATGTCGGAGGCGTCCGCCTCCACGACAAACGGCCGTTGCGGGTCAGGATGCTTCAAGATGGGCTCCTTCATGAAGGCGTCCTTCAAAGCTTGGAACGCCTGTTGTTCGGGGGCGTTCCACTGGAACCGAGTCTTCTTCTGCAGGAGCCGGGTGAGGGGGGCTGTCAAGGCAGCAAAGCCAGGGATGAATGTCCGATAGTAGTTGGCAAATCCAAGAAGTCGCTGAACATCCTTCACGCGACGCGGGGGTTGCCAACTCTGCAACGACTCAACTTTACTCGGTTCCATGGCGATGCCCTCAGGAGAAATGCGGTGGCCCAAGAAATCAATGGTCACCTGGTAGAACTGGCACTTCTCCAACTTGGCAAACAGCCGATGTTTCCGGAGGCGCTGCAGGACCTGACGGAGATGCTGATGATGCGCTTCACGCGACGGGGAGTAAATCAGGATGTCGTCCAGGTAAATCACAACAAACTGGTCCAACAGATCCCGAAAGATGTCGTTCATAAAATGCTGAAACACAGCGGGGGCGTTGGTCAGGCCAAACGGCATCACCGTGTACTCGAAATGTCCATAGCGAGTACCAAACGCCGTCTTCCACTCATCACCCGGCCGAACCCTGACGAGGTTGTAAGCTCCACGCAGGTCCAGTTTCGTGAAGATCTTAGCCTCCCGGAGTCGGTCCAAGAGCTCGGGGATGAGGGGCAGCGGGTAGCGGTTACGCACCGTGATGGCGTTGAGTTTCCGGTAGTCACAGCAAAGCCGTAACTCGCCCGACTTCTTTTTGACGAAGAGCACGGGCGCAGACACTGGCGAGGACGAGGGCCGGATGAAACCACGAGCCAAGTTCTTTGTCAGGAAGTCCCGCAATGCAGCCAACTCGGGCTCCGACATGGAGTACAAACGCCCCACTGGGAGAGGCGCATCAGGGACTAGGTCAATGGAGCAGTCGTAGGGCCTGTGCGGGGGTAATTGGTCCGCCTCTGACTCGCTGAACACGTCAGCAAAGTCGGACAGTTCGGGAGGCAAGGAAACCCCTGGGGAACCCTCCACCTGGCCGGCACAGATATGGCGGGTGTGGTCCACGCACTGCAAACTTGGGAAGGTGACCAAGTTCTGAGACCAATAGATCTGTGGATCATGCGCCCGGAGCCACGCCAGTCCCAAGACCACGGGGAAGTGCAGATCCGAAGTGACGTAAAACTGAATGGCCTCCACATGGGTACTGATGGCCATACACACGGGTTGCGTGGCGGCCGTGATAGGCCCGGACAGGAGCACTCGACCATCGATGGTCTCCACAAGCATGGGCGGATCCACCGGACACTGGGGAACAGCCCATTTGGCCACAAAGGCCGAATCCATAAAGTTAGTGGTAGCCCCAGAGTCAATTAAGGCATGGACCGGAATCCCCTCTGGCTTGCCAGGAAGGATCAGTCGTGCCTCCAGAATCAAATGCCGTGGAGGTTCACAGGCACCGTCGGAACGGCGTCGCTCGGCGTGATTGTTGTGGGTCGCCCGATCTTTCACACCGTCTAGATCGGGCTCGGGCCGTTTCCCGACAGCAAAGCAGGGGACTTTCTCGGGGCCGGCTTGGTCACTGACGCCCGCTGACGCTTCTTCGGGCAAGAAGCAGCCAAATGTCCAGGGTCCCCACAGTAAAAACACAACCCCTCCGATCGTCGTCTGTCCATTTCCGTCACCGATAGACGGGACCTGGCGGCACCCAGCTCCATTGGCTCCTCCCTCTGGACTGGGGGCTCACGCACAACAGGGGCGGCAGGGGTCTGTGGGGTGGCACGGCGACTCTTACGCTGCTGCAGCCGGGCATCGATCCGCAGACAAAGATGGATCAGCCCATTCAGGTCTGAGGGAATGTCCACGCGGGCCAGCTCATCCAACATCTCCTCTGACAAGCCATCCTGAAAGGCATCCACGAGCGCAGCCTCATTCCAGGCGGAATCCTGGCTAAGCAGCCGGAAATCGCTGATATAGGCCTGTAGGGGGCGCTGACCCTGCCTCAAAGCTTTCAGACGTCGGGTGGCGGTCTGCGCCTTAATCGGGTCCTCGTACATGAGGCGCATATGGTCACAAAACCCCCCAAAGTTATCCAACAAAGGGCTAGGCTGTGCCAACAGAGGCGTGCCCCAACGAGCTGCATCTCCCGACAGAAGGCTCAACACGAATCCCACCTTATCTCGGTCAGTGGGGAAATCAGCTGCTCTCACGCTGATATAAAGCTGGCATTGTCCCAGGAAGGCAGGAAACAGTTCTGGTTTACCAGCAAATTTATCCGGCATAGCTATCTGACATTTCCTCCTGGGTGGGGGGGCAGCATGTACCTGAGCCTGCAGTTGTGCCACCTGAGTGGCCAGCAAGGTGAGTTGCTGGTTGAGCTGGGCATTCTCGGCAAGAAGCTGCTCCATCGTAGTATTAAGGGGTGGGTGGCTGAAAGCAAACTGTTCTGAACCAGCCCTCTTCTCGCACCCCTAATCAAAAGAAGAGACTGGAAAGCGTCCAAGGCTAAAAGGCTTCTGCCAAGATTTAATAGTAAACACACAAGAGCTTATCTTCTCAAGCAAAAGAGTTGCTTTCAGCAACCAGCCCCTCCCCAAACACTCCTTTTATAGAGAGCTCAGGGCGTGGTCTCCCTGTGCCTCCTCCCGAGGAGTCCCATAGCCTTCCTTTGTTTGTCCCTGCTCGACTGCCTCCTGCGTCGGGCGTCCTTGAACAGGGCCAGCTGTGGGTCATCATCCTCCGCACTCTCGGGCTCACACAGCTGAGCAGAGGTTCCCGGCTGAGGACTCTGCAAAGTCTCCAAATCATCATCAGCCGGTTCGTTTCCCTCCTCCCCCACATCTGAGTCCTCCGATACATCGGAGCCGGCTGTCGGACCCACAGGCTGACCCTGAGTCACAACAGATACACTGAGGTGTGAAAAACAGAATACTTTACTTTGTGGTGTAATACAAAGCACAGTCAAAAATAAACAGTCCAGGTCATATACGTGCAAAGAACAGATAAATGATAGTAACAGTCCAAGGAGTATTCCAAATACCGGTCCAAAGGTCAAAACACAGTTGTTCAGGTTTAACACAGTAGCAAACCAACAATAGCAGTAACAGAGTAACAGAGTAACTAACAGTGAAAAAACAGCGAGAGCAGAGAGAGAGAAACTACATCCCTAGCTCCCTCTTATGGCCATTTTGAGGCAAACACACCCTTGGCCAAACATCACATTTAAAGTGATATCATACATCATGGCTTATATATTTCCAACCCAACCAGGTAGGCTTAATTATATGCCTAACATAATCCAACTAAATTCAGAAAATAGAACAAAACAACTGAGAGACATATTCTCTAGAACAGGGCTTTTCAACCAGTAGTACATTGGCACCTGGCAGGTGGTACGTGACCCTGCCCAGCCTAGACAAGTGTAGTGGGGGAGGGAACGAGCTAAAGTGGTGCAGCACAGGACTTGCTGTGAGAGAGTCCTCAGGAGCTGGAGGGCTGCTGGGGCAAGACAAAGGCCCCAGGATCGGCGCTTCCAGCACACCCGGAAGAGAAAGGAGGAGGAGGATGGAGACAGGAGAGGCTATTATAAAAGGCAGTTTTGGTGGGAGAGGGAGAGAAAAAAAGACGTTGGAGAAAGAGTCAGAAAAGAAAAGGCTTTTGTCAGACGAGGTGTGAGAGGTAGAGAGGAAAGGCTTTGGGGGAGGTGGGTTGAGAGAGGAAATCCTTTGGGGGGGAAAGTGTGTGTGTGGGGGGGGCTTTTGCAAGTGAAGGGTGAGGACAAACAGGAGAGGGAAAGAGGAAGCAGGGACAACCAGCCACCTGACCATCAAGGTAGTGGTGCATATTTATAAATATTGAGAAATTCATCATACATTTCTCAGTGTAAAGGGAAAGTGGTTCAGCAAAGGAACCGCCACTGAAGAAATTAAAACCGGTACTTTTTTCCTTTTTTTTTTTACAGTTTGTAACATTTTATTAGATTATAGAATAAAATACAAAAATACAAAAGCAAATAGTAGGACACAGTGGGGAGGAAAACAGGAAAAAAGTGAGGGGGAGAAGGGCAAAAGAAAAGAAAAGGCATTGACTTCTGACTTCTTCTGTTGCAGTAGAAGGAAGCATTAACATTGAACCTCAACTTTTTACTTTTCCATAATATTATAAACTAGCCATTTCTATAACAACAAATGAATCTTAACCAGTAAAACCCCAAATCCCCCCCCCTTTTTTTAGTCATCAAGTTTTTGACACCTTGCTAAGCACTGGTGGTACTCAAATATTGTCATGTCCTAAAAGTGGAACAATCTGTGAAAAGGTTGAAAAGCCCTTCTCTAGAAGCACAACAGTAGCTCTAGATCAGACATGTCAAACTCACAACATCACGTGATGTCGTGCAACGTATCGGGACTGTTTTGCCATTGCCGGCAATGGGGTGGGCGCGGCTTCTGCATGACGTGTCCGGCCTGCTGGCCGGCAGTTTGACACCCCTGCTCTAGATTGAATCTGAAGACAGTTGAGCAGAACTTTGCGCAGACAGGGATAGCCCTTCAAATTCCTGCCCCAAGCTTTGTCTGATATCCTCTGAATTAATGCAACATGTGCTAAACAAGGTGACTTTTCAGCATGTTAAAACTTATGTATTGGAAAAATAAGTGTTTCTGCTAATGAGATAGAAGAGAATTGAATGTTTTTTCATAAGATATACATATCAGATTTTTTTTCATATACACTGTATGTTTAGGTATAATATCAATTATTATTCATTGTGGTGGTGTCAGCTTACTACTATTATCTGTATGGAACATAAATTATGTTTTTTTTTTTGGTAATTTTTTTTTCCAGCTTAGGTAATCCATATATTTCTCTTTGAGGAGCCAAAAAGCAGGCAGCTCATGACTTCTGATCAGGACACTAAAGTTGTGGCTGAACCGCAGGTACACCAAGTACAAGAAGTTAAGGACAGTTCTCATCTGGTAAGTATTCAGATCATCTTGACTAGCTGTAGCTTGCAAATGTAATTAAGCACTGTGTATTATGCTGTATGTGCTTGCCTTTGGTAATTTGTCATTGAATTTTACAAAATCCATTTGTAGCAAATAGTCTTCTCATGCCACTTTAATGTACGTTTTTAGATTTAGTCCAGACTGAGAAATGTGTTACCATATATTAGAGTTGCAATTTACAGTTTGTTCACAGTTTCCTGCTGCTACACAAAAGCTTTTATAACTGATTCTCTACTAAGAAATGGCTCATTGGTTCTTCTGGGAAAGTTAGTCTCTACAAAATAACGTATAAAAATGAAAATGGGATTCTTACAATATTGCATGTCTTTAATACAAGTATCTATTACAGTCATTCATTCGGCAAACAAGATTTATTTTCATGTTTAAATTCGTAGCAGAGAAGACAGGCACAGTTCATTTACCAAATCCCAACAGGGGAAGGAGGTATTGGATGAGATTTTGCAAAGGCAGTGTTCCAAAGTTAATTTCCCTATACAGTGAGATTGTAGAAATGATGGAATAACATTTGTATTTTGATCAAACAGAAGGAACAGGGTATTAATTACATTTCTCTGAGGTATCTCTTTAATGAGAAACTTGCTTCCTTCATCCATTTTGAAAATTTTTGGAATCAACTTGAAGTATGCCCTCAGGCATCTAAATTGTTACTAAAGCCATATCAGATTATCTAAATTGCTGTTAACAATAGAAAGCATTATTTTTAATAACAGTAGTACTTGTACAAGGATTGCATTTGACTGCCATAGAAATTAAAGAGGATTTAAGTTGTGATTAGATTTTCATACTGATTTCAGTAGAACTACATTTCATAAATATACCCTGAATCATTTTTATTGGTTTCTGAATTGGTGGACATTGTTCATTTGCATATTTAAGATAAATAATTTAATTGTACTAATTACATATTGCCAAATACAGACATGGCCCTGATGTAGGGGTGTATACAAAGTTTTTAAAAATGTTTTGTTCAGAGTGTCTATGGAGATTCTCGGTTATCCAGGTCATGGTTGTCCCAAAGGTGCTTTTTTTCAAAAGACAACTAGACTTCCTTTGTTTTTCCTTAAAACCGGTTTGCTTCTCATCCAAGAACCTTCTTCAATTCTGACTGAATGGGAGAAATGGAACTCCACCATTATTATAGTCTGAAGAAATTACTAATTCCACATAGGAAAAAGATGTGTTGTATCAACCTAGGGCCTTCTAGGTGTGCTGGATTACAGTAATTCCCAACATGAGCAGCCATTTATTGTTACAAATAAATTGAATGACAGGAAATTGTAACCATTACTCTTCTTCATTCCTTGACAATTAGGTTTCTGTGTTTCAAGCATTGGTACTTTTTGTTTTGTTAGTCTAAATTTATTTTTCTGGTGATCTGAAGTACTTTGTGAAGGTGCAAGAACATATATACTACTTTGGGGGTTGGACTAGAACAGGGCTTTTCAACCAGTGGTATGGGTACCACCTGTGGTACATTGGCACCTAGCAGGTGGTATGTGACCATCCTAGAAAAGTGGTAACAGGGGAGGGGAATGAGCTGAACCGGTGGCAGCACTGCACAAGCCTGAGCGAGAGATGGCTGGAGCTGCAGGGCTGTCAGGGCTCAGCGGAAGTGCCAGGATCAGCGCCAGGCTTCAGCTGGAGCTCAGCACTGTTCTTGGCGCTTCTGCTGAGCCCAGAAGAAGCACCAATCAGCTGGAATGTTGCAGCATCTCCAGGGTCTTGTGATTTATATTCAGATGCTTGGCAACTGATGCTTGGCAACACATATGACGGTCACAGTGTCCCAGGGTCATGTGAAGTGACCAAAACCTGCTGCAACCACCCAGCAGAGGGGGTGGGGGAATAAAAACCAAACACCCCCCCCTGCTAGCAATCCTCAACAGAAATGCTCACAACAATGAAAACCTTGGATAGGAGGAAGAGCGCTGCTGGGCGGGCAGGCAGGTGTCTTGGCTGTGGCTTGGGGAGCACTTTTTCAATGCCATTGTAACTTCAAACAGTCACTAAGCAAACTGTTGTAAGTCGAGGACCACCTGTACTCCATCACTTTTTTCCATTTATTTTTTTTTGTCATCAAGTTTTTGACACCTTGCTAGGTGACTGGTGGTACTCGGATGTTACCATATCCTAAAAGTGGTACAATGGGTGAAAAGGTTGAAAAGCCCTGGACTAGAAGATCTCCAAGGTCCCTTCCAGCTGTATGATTCTGTGAAACAATATGAGTAATATTTCAGTTGTACTATCCATTGCTAAGAAAGCCCACAGGACAATGTACCACATACACTTTTCACTATCTCGCCCACAGAACAATATACAGGTGAAACTTGAAAAATTAGAATATCATGCAAAAGTTCATTTATTTCAGTAATGCAACTTAAAAGAGGAAACTAATATATGATATAGACTCATTACATGTAAAGTAAGATAGTTCAAGCCGTGATTTGTCATAATTGTGATGATTATGGCTTAGAGCTCATGAAAACCCCAAATCCACAATCTCAGAAAATTAGAATATTGTGAAAAGGTGCAATATTCTAGGCTCAAAGTGTCCCACTCTAATCAGCTAATTAAGCCATAACACCTGCAAAGTGTTCCTGAGCCTTTAAATGGTCTCTCAGTCTGGTTCAGTAGGAATCAAAATCATGGGGAAGACTGCTGACCTGACAGTTTTGCAGAAAACCATCATTGACACCCTTCAAAAGGTAATTGCAAAAGAAGTTAGATGTTCCCAAAGTGCTGTATCGAAGCACATTAATAGAAAGTTATGTGGAAGGGAAAAGTGTGGAAGAAAAAGGTGCACAAGCAGCAGAGATGACCACAGCCTGGAGAGGATTGTCAGGAAAAGGCCATTCAAAAGTGTTGGGGACTTTCACAAGGAGTGGACTGAGGCTGGAGTCACTGCATCAAGAGCCACCACACACAGACGGATCCTGGACATGGGCTTCA
Organism: Vipera berus; assembly: GCF_964194415.1. Classification (NCBI taxonomy): domain Eukaryota; kingdom Metazoa; phylum Chordata; class Lepidosauria; order Squamata; family Viperidae; genus Vipera; species Vipera berus. The sequence continues at coordinate 38,165,423 of NC_138210.1, read as the reverse complement.
AATGTCGTATCCCTCTTGTCAAGCCGCTCCTGAACAACAAACAACGTCAGAAGCGTCTTACCTGGGCTAAAGAAAAACAGACCTGGTCTGTTGCTCAGTGGTCCAAAGTCCTCTTTTCTGATGAGAGCAACTTTTGCATCTCATTTGGAAACCAAGGACCCAGAGTCTGGAGGAAGAATGGAGAGGCACACACTGCAAGATGGTTGAAGTCCAGTGTGAAGTTTCCACAGTCTGTGTTGATTTCGGGAGCCATGTCATCTGCTGGTGTTGGTCCACTGTGCTTCATTAAGTCCAGGGTCAACGCAGCCGTCTACCAGGAGATTTTGGAGCACTTCATGCTTCCTTCCGCAGACGAGCTTTATGGGGATGCTGACTTCATTTTCCAGCAGGACTTGGCACCTGCCCACACTGCCAAAAGCACCAAAACCTGGTTCAGTGACCGTGGGATTACTGTGCTTGATTGGCCAGCAAACTCGCCTGACCTGAACCCCATAGAGAATCTATGGGGCATTGCCAAGAGAAAGATGAGAGACATGAGACCGAACAATGCAGAAGAGCTGAAGGCCACTATTGAAGCATCCTGGTCTTCCATAACACCTGAGCAGTGCCACAGGCTGATAGCTTCCATGCCACGCCGCATTGAGGCAGTAATTGCTGCAAAAGGGGCCCAAACCAAGTACTGAGTACCTATGCATGCTTATACTTTTCAGAGGTCCGATATTGTTCTATGTACACTCCTTGTTTTATTGATTGCATGTAATATTCTAATTTTCTGAGATTGTGGATTTGGGGTTTTCATGAGCTGTACGCCATAATCATCACAATTATGACAAATCACGGCTTGAACTATCTTGCTTTGCATGTAATGAGTCTATCTCATATATTAGCTTCCCCTTTTAAGTTGCATTACTGAAATTAATGAACTTTTGCACGATATTCTAATGTTTTGAGTTTCACCTGTATGCATCCTTTATACTGTACTTTTCACTATCTCAAACTAGAAAATTAAGAAGGAAAACCATCGTTCAAGCCAAAAGAATTTTGCCAGAAATCATTTTGTTTTTTGACTCTCTTCAAGAAGTGGGACAAAATCTTCAGCAACCTATATTTGAAGAAAATATGGATACACTATGCAAAACTTTTAAAGAAAGTGCTTGAAGTGTTCTAGAATTTTTCTACAAATCTGGAAGAAAAAAAGAGCATTTTGTTCTGTTCTTTGTGTTCCCAAAAGGGAACAATATGAACATAAAACAAGCATTTGCTCCATTGTTTTCTTTTCTGTAGGGTGACAGGAATAGACGAGGTACGTATTCCATGAGGTGAACTTTCTACTGCCCAATCTAGAGAGAAAAATTGCCGAAGGAGGTATTTTTCATTAAAAAGAAACAAACAAAATAAAGTTATCCTGAACAATTTTTTACAGTGAGGGGAAAAAAAATTGATCCCCTGCTGATTTTGTACATTTGCCCACTGACAAAGAAATGGTCAGTCTATAATTTTAATGGTAGGTTTATTTTAACAGTGAGAGACAGAATAACAACAAAAAAATACAGAAAATGCATTTCAAAAAAGTTATAAATTGATTTGCATTTTAATGAGTGAAATAAGTATTTGATCCCCTATCAATCAGCAAGATTTCTGGCTCCCAGGTGTCTTTTATACAGGTAACGAGCTGAGATTAGGAGCACTCTCTTAAAGGGAGTACTCCTAATCTCAGTTTGTTACCTCTATAAAAGACACCTGTCTTCAGAAGCAATCAATCAGATTCCAAATTCTCCACCATGGCCAAGACCAAAGAGCTGTGCAAGGATGTCAGGGACAAGACTGTAGACCTAAACAAGCCTGGAATGGGCTACAAGACTATTGCCAAGCAGCTTGGTGAGAAGGTGAGTTGGTGCGATTATTCGCAAATGGAAGAAACAAAATAACTGTCAGTCTCCCTCAGACTGGGGCTCCATGCAAGATCTCACCTCGTGGAGTTTCAATGATCATGAGAACGGTGAAGAATCAGCCCAGAACTACAATAATCTCAAGGTAGCTTGGACCATAGTCACTAAGAAAACAATTGGTAACACACTACGCCATGAAGGACTGATCCTGAAGCTCCTGCAAGGTCTCCTTGCTCAAGAAAGCACATGTACAGGACTGTCTGAAGTTTGCCAATGAGCATCTGAATGATTCAGAGGAGAACTGGGTGACAGTGTTGTGGTCAGATGAGACCAAAATTGAGCTCTTTGGCATCAACTCAGTTCACCATGTTTGGAGGAGGAGGAATGCTGCCTATGACCCCAAGAACACCATCCCCACCGTCAAACATGGAGGTGGAAACATTATGCTTTGGGGGCGTTTTTCTGCTAAGGGGACAGGACAACTTCACCACATCAAAGGGACGATGGACGGGGCCATGTACCATTAAATCCTGGGTGAGAACCTCCTTCCCACAGCCAGGACATTGAAAATGGGTCATGGATGGGTATTCCAGCATGGCAATGACCCAAAACACACAGCCAAGGCAACAAAGGAGTGGCTCAAGAAGAAGCATATTAAGATCCTGGAGTGGCCTAGCCAGTCTCCAGACCATAATCCCATAGAAAATCTGTGGAGGGAGCTGCAGGTTCGAGCTGCCAAATGTCAGCCTTGAAACCTTAATGACTTGGAGAGGATCTGCAAAGAGGAGTAGGACAAAATCCCTCCTGAGATGTGTGCAAACCTGGTGGCCAACTACAAGAAACGTCTGACCTCTGTGATTGCCAACAAGGGTACTAAGTCATGTTTTGCGAAGAGGTCAAATATTTATTTCACTCAAATCAATTTATAACTTTTTTTAAATACGTTTTTCTGGATTTTTTTTGTTGTTATTTTGTCTCTGTTAAAATAAACCTACCATTAAAATTATAGACTGACCATTTGTTTGTCAGTGGGCAAACGTACAAAATCAGCAGGGGATCAAATAATTTTTTCCCTCACTTTATCTCCAGAAGTGCAAGAGATGCCTGCAAATCTGAAAGCACGTAGAAATCTGCAGATTTATATATTTCACAGCCAATGTGAAATTAAGAGGTTTCTTGCATCAGATTTAACAGCAGCAAAAGAGTACAAAGAAGCATTCAGCAATTTAAGTGAAAAAAGTTCAGAAGTTTGTAACAATAGCTGTTCACTCGAACAAAATAAATTGGCAGCTATATGTCCAATTATATGTCACTTAATTTCTGGATTCTCTGTTCATTATGTACATTTATTAAATGAAAACAGAGAACCCTGCTTCTGAAAATCATCAGGATAAATGGAAAACCAAGATAGAAAATTTCTCTAAAGTAAGTCCTAAAGACAATGTGAGTTTTGGTTTGGAAACCTATGAAGTATGAGTTGTATTGACCCCAGACAAGAAGATAAATATGCTGCTATTCAGACTTACGGTTTGGCGCACGACGAGACAGGTGGAAGAAGCCGGGGCTCTGGCTTCCCAGCCCAATTTTGTTCTGCCCGGCGACTCTAAGGCAGGGCTTTTCAACCTTTTCACCCATTGTACCACTTTTAGGATATGGCAACATCCGAGTACCACCAGTCGCCTAGCAAGGTGTGAAACACTTGATGAGCAAAAAAAAAAAAAAAAGAAAAAAGTGATGAAGTACAGGTAGTCCTCGACTTACAACAGTTCGTTTAGTGACTGTTTGAAGTTACAATGGCACTGAAAGAAGTGCCCCCCAAGCCACAGCCGAGCAAGACGCCTGCCTGCCCGCCCGGCGGCACTCTTCCTCCCGTCCGAGGTCTTCATTGTTGTGAGCATTTCTGTTGAGGATTGGCAGCAGGGGGTGGGGGGGGTGTTTGGTTTTTATTCCCCCACCCCCTCTGCTGGGTGGTTGCAGCAGGTTTTGGTCACTTCACATGACCCTGGGACACTGTCACCGTCATAAATATGAATCAGTTGCCAAGCATCTGGATGTAAATCACAAGACCCTGGAGATGCTGCAACATTCCAGCTGATTGGTGCTTCTTCTGGGCTCAGCAGAAGTGCCAGGATCAGCGCCGAGCTCCAGCTCATTTCCCTCCCCCGCTACTTTTCTAGGATGGTTGCGTACCACCTGCCAGGTGCCAAAGTACCACAGGTGGTACCTGTACCACTGGTTGAAAAGCCCTGGTATAAAGAACTTTAAAAGAAACATTGTAACAACTTTTTAAAACCAGACATTGATTAAACAGCTTATGAGGACATCTAGTGGTGAAAGAAGATATTATAGTAATATTAAACAATAAAAAAATCTCACAGTGTGTGTGACCTTGAGACAACACCTGTTCCAAACAAAGTCTCTTTGCATGAGATTTTAAGTGAAAACACTCTTCATAGCTAGACTTCTTGACTCTAGATATAACTAAAACAGAAACTATTTGAAGACAGCGAATGTTTTACATCTGAGACGTGCACTGGATTTGGCCTAAAGAAGTTGGCTTGTGTTTTCCTGGCTGGATTTTAACCTAAGACAGCTGGCTTTTTCTTTCTTTCTTTTTTTCCCTTTGGAGGCGCAGATTTTCCCCTCCCAGTAAGGCGCGCATGTAGCAGATAAATCCAACCACTTCCTCGACTCTAACCTTCTTTTCACCACATGGTCTTTGGCCTGCAGCCTTGCTCTGCGCGGAGGACGGAGCCCCATCGGAGGCTTCCTGACCGAGGCTGTGGAGGGGCACCCAGCATGGCAGGACAGCCCCCTCGTTGCTGCTGGCTGTCCGGGCTCTGCAGCCCAGCGCCCCCCCTCCTCCCACAGCTCGTAAGGCTGGGATCGCAGCTGGAGATCCGCGCTTCTTCTCGGCCTCAGCCCTGGTGGTGCGCTCGCCTCCCGCCAAAGTGCTGCCTGCCTTGCCTAGGGCCGCCGCAGCCGGAGGCAAAGATCCGCACCACGACAAAACTGGCCATTAACTGGGACACACAAGGTGCGACCCCGACCTTACGAGCTGCGGCAGGAGGGGAGGCGCTGGGCCGCAGAGCCTCAACGGCCAGCAGCGACAAGTGGAAGCCGGGCCGTCTCCTTGCCACCGCCCAGTGGCCATCCGGGTGGTGGCCTCCGGGCAAGGCGGGCCACGTTTTAGCGGGAGGAGAGTGCGCTGCCAAGGCTGAGGCTGAGAGGAGGTAAAGATCTGCGCTACACCAAAACTGTCCGTTTCCCCCCGCACAGATCCCCTTTCTCCCACCGCCATTCCCTCCCACACGCCGCACAGATCCCCTTTCTCCTGCTGCCATTCCCCTCCCCCCCCAGATCGTCCTGCCTTCCTTATGGAGCTCGAATCCATGGTCACGGGGCAATTTTGCAGCACCCCAGCGGCCCGATCCGAGCTCCAGAGGCTTGGAAAAGGCCTCTGCTGCCAGAATCGGCCATGGGGGGCCCCCTGCAAAATCACTCTGCAGGCTTTCCTGGACTCGCGCTGGCAGCTGCCGCCACCATCCAGCCCTGCTCCGACTCAGAGTGCAGAGAGAGAGAAAGAGAGCGCAGGTGCATGTGGAGAGGCGGAGGGGAGGAGCCTGGTCCCGCCTCCTTCCGGGGTGATGGTGCGCATGCCCACAGGGACGGCTCCGCGTGCCACAGGTTCACCAACCCTGACCTAGTCCAACCCAGGGATCTATCAAAACTGTTGCAGTGTGAGAAAATAAGCACTGCACAAAATGAGATGCAATCCACATTAAAATTGATTCAAGAATCAATGCAAAAAATCATGAAGAGACAAAAAGTAAATGACAAATTAAGTGAAGAAATTTTGGATATAAATCTCAATTTGAAGTTCACCATCAAATGATGCTTAAAATGAACAAAGAATTCAGAAAATGGAAAATAAAACAGAAGATATTGATAAAAAAAATGGAAATATTACTGCAAGAAAATGAGAAACTGGAACAACCAAATCAAAATCTTGAAGGAGTGGTGGCGATCTTAGAAATGGAAAAAGTGGAACACTACCTAAGATTTCAAAATATCCCTGAAGATAGAGAAGAAAATATAGCAGTTGTGATTATTGAGCTTTTGGCAGAGGCTCTGAAAGCAGACAGAGCAGAGATGCAAATGGAGATAGAAGAAATATTCCAAATGAATTCAAGCTATGGAAGAAAACATAAACTACCCAGAGAAGTGCACGTGAGATTTATAAAGAAAACAACACGGGATGAAATACTGAGAAGAGTTTGAGAGGAACCATTACAATATAAGAGTAAAGAAATTGTCTTAAAGCAGATACCAAAGACAATATTGTTTTTTAACCACAAAGCTGTTTGCAAAAGGCATAAACTTTAGATGGTTAATGCCAGAAGGGATTTTAATCAACTGGAATAATACAAGATACCAATTGGATTCAATCTGGAAAGCAGAATATTTTGATGAAAGAAACACCATTTCTAGATGAAGGAGCACAACATCGACAAGAAGAGAGAAAAGAACAGAAACAAATGGAAAATGCAACTGAAGAAGCACCTAGACAATTAGAACAGAAAGCGAAATCTGAGCAAGAGAATGAAGGAATGGCCAGAGAACAGAGGATTACGAGATCTACTAGACCTAAATATAAATAACTGAAATGGAGAAAGAAAATTGATTTTTTTCAATGAATATAAACAGATTAAACTCCCCATCAAAAAGAAGCAAAATCTTTAGGAAACTAAAGAAATTAAATATAGATATAATTTGCTTGCAAGAGACACACATAAAAAAACATTATAAGCTGTTGAAATACCCCAAAATTGGAAAACTTTATCATGCATCAGTGCAACAAAAGAAAAGAGGTGTTGCGGTATATATTAACAATAGACTCTAAAATGATTTGCTCAGATTTGCTCAGATGAAGAAGGAAGAATTGTGATGGTAGAAATATATTTACATCAAAAACAAATATTGTTAGTAGTAATATACAGGTGAAACTCGAAAAATTAGAATATCGTGCAAAAGTTCATTTATTTCAGTAATGCAACTTAAAAGGGGAAACTAATATATGAGATAGACTCATTACATGCAAAGCAAGATAGTTCAAGCCGTGATTTGTCATAATTGTGATGATTATGGCGTACAGCTCATGAAAACCCCAAATCCACAATCTCAGAAAATTAGAATATTACATGCAATCAATAAAACAAGGAGTGTACATAGAACAATATCGGACCTCTGAAAAGTATAAGCATGCATAGGTACTCAGTACTTGGTTTGGGCCCCTTTTGCAGCAATTACTGCCTCAATGCGGCGTGGCATGGAAGCTATCAGCCTGTGGCACTGCTGAGGTGTTATGGAAGACCAGGATACTTCAATAGTGGCCTTCAGCTCTTCTGCATTGTTCGGTCTCATGTCTCTCATCTTTCTGTTGGCAATGCCCCATAGATTCTCTATGGGGTTCGGGTCAGGCGAGTTTACTGGCCAATCAAGCACAGTAATCCCACGGTCATTGAACCAGGTTTTGGTGCTTTTGGCAGTGTGGGCAGGTGCCAAGTCCTGCTGGAAAATGAAGTCAGCATCCCCATAAAGCTCGTCTGCGGAAGGAAGCATGAAGTGCTCCAAAATCTCCTGGTAGAGGGCCGCGTTGACCCTGGACGTAATGAAGCACAGTGGACCAACACCAGCAGATGACATGGCTCCCGAAATCAACACAGACTGTGGAAACTTCACACTGGACTTCAAGCATCTTGCAGTGTGTGCCTCTCCATCCTTCCTCCAGACTCTGGGTCCTTGGTTTCCAAATGAGATGCAAAAGTTGCTCTCATCAGAAAAGAGGACTTTGGACCACTGAGCAACAGACCAGGTCTGTTTTTCTTTAGCCCAGGTAAGATGCTTCTGACGTTGTTTGTTGTTCAGGAGAGGCTTGACAAGAGGAATACGACATTTGAAGCCCATGTCCAGGATCCGTCTGTGTGTGGTGGCTCTTGATGCAGTGACTCCAGCCTCAGTCCACTCCTTGTGAAAGTCCCCAACACTTTTGAATGGCCTTTTCCTGACAATCGTCTCCAGGCTGCGGTCATCCCTGCTGCTTGTGCACCTTTATCTTCCACACTTTTCCCTTCCACATAACTTTCTATTAATGTCCTTTGACACAGCACTTTGGGAACATCCAACTTCTTTTGCAATTACCTTTTGAGGCTTTCCCTCCTTATGGAGGGTGTCAATGATGGTTTTCTGCACAACTGTCAGGTCAGCAGTCTTCCCCATAATTGTGATTCCTACTGAACCAGACTGAGAGACCATTTAAAGGCTCAGGAAGCCTTTGCAGGTGTTATGGCTTAATTAGCTGATTAGAGTGGGACACTTTGAGCCTAGAATATTGCACCTTTTCACAATATTCTAATTTTCTGAGATTGTGGATTTGGGGTTTTCATGAACTGTAAGCCATAATCATCACAATTATGACAAATCACGGCTTGAACTATCTTACTTTACATGTAATGAGTCTATCTCATATATTAGTTTCCCCTTTTAAGTTGCATTACTGAAATAAATGAACTTTTTCACGATATTCTAATTTTTCGAGTTTCACCTGTATGCACCAAACAACAACTAGGAGGAATTCTATCAAAATCTTCATAGAACAATAACAGAATTGGAGTACCAAAACATTTGTTTAGTAGGAGACTTTAATGCGATTGTGGATGGGACAATAGACTATAAAAGCAGTAAATCAGGAAAAACTGGAAGAAGAAAACTACCTAAGGCTTTTTTTTAATATGATAGAAGAGATTGGAGTACAAGATGTTTGGAGGGAAATTAATCCAGGAAAATTACAATACACATTTTATTCAAATAGTCAAAAGTCCTGGTCTCGAATCGATATGATTTGGATGACACCTGAATTGAGGATGAATATACAGGAAATTGAGATAGAACAAGGTTCATGGGCAGACCACAACCCTTTAAAAATGGAGAGGAATACAAAAAAATTTAAGATGGACTTTGAACCAATCTATATTAAAACAAAGAGAATTTATAGAACTAGCAACAAAAGAAATGGAGTTTTCTTTAAAGAAAATAAAAAAGATACAACACTACAAAATGTATGGGACACACCTAAAGCATATTTTAGAGGTATACCTATAACTTACATGGCAAAGAACAATAAACAGAAAACACAGCAGTATGTACTATTAAAAGAGAAATTTGGAAAATTAGAATCAGAACTGCAAATGAATCTGCAAAAGAAGACCTTGAAAAGAGAAATGGAAATAATAAAACATAAATTTGTTGGACTCAGAAAAATTGGCACAACAAATAAAAAGAGCAAAACAAAACTTTTTTGAAAATGCAAATAAACGAGGAAGATGGTTAGCATATAAACTTTAAAAACAAGAAGGAGAAGAAAATGATAAATAAATTAGTAGATGAAAAGGGTGGTCTACAATTTAAAAATGAAGAAATAAAAAATTTAATTTAAAGAATACTACAAGAAACTTTTATGATATAGAAGAAATCCCAAGAGAGAGAATGATTCAATATTTGGAAGGAAATAACCTTCCAAAAATTCCAGAAACTTATAAGACTATGTTAGAGGAAAAAATAACAGTGATGGAAATAACAGAGACAAAAAAATGAAAAAAACACTGGGGCCAGATGGACTACTGGCGGAGTTATATAAAACCCTACAAGATACGCTAAGTGATCCGTTGAAAGACATTTGTAATGAACTCTTGTTGGAGGCTAAACTTCCAAACACGTGGATAGAAGCAAATATCACTTTAATACCAAAAGAAGATTCAGATTTGACACAGGTAAAGAATTACAGACCGATATTGTTACTGAATGTGGATTATAAAATCTTTACTTCAATAATGGCAGAGAGACTGAAACGATACTTAACTGAATTTATACACCCAGATCAGAATGGTTTTTTACCAAAGAGACAAATTAAAAACAATTTAGGAGTGATAATGGCTGTATTATAATACTATGAATTGCATCCAGGAAAACAAATGGCACTAGTATTTCTGAATGCCCAAAAGGCATTTGATAATGTTTCCTGGCAATTTATGATTCAACAATTACAAATAATGGACTTTGGACAGAATTGTATAAGTATGATAAAAACGATATACAATAAACAAACAGCAAAAGTGATTGTGAATGGAGATTATATGGAGAATTTTGAGATAAGGAAAGGCACAAGGCAAGGATGCCCACTATCTCCACTGTTATTTATTTTCACTTTGGAAGTTTTAAATAGAAATATTAGACAAGATATAGAAATTAAAGGATTAGAAATAAAAGGTGAAATATATAAATTATAAGCACTTGCTGATGATTTAGTGTTTATTTTAGAAGAACCTTTGGAGATGATTCCTAAACTATTGGGAAAGAGAGAAGAGTATGGAGAAATGGCAGGACTGAAAATAAATAGAGAAAAAACTAAAGTAATAGTTAAAAACCTTACAGCAAAAAACCCCCAAATATCGGAAAAGACAGAATTGCAGATAGTCAAAAAGGTTAATTTGGGGATACAGTTAACGGCAAGATGTTCAACGATAAAAGAAGATAACTGCACAAAATTATTGACTCAAATAAATCAGGATTTGGAAAAATGGAAAAAATTTCAATTGTCAGTATTAGGAAGAATTGCCACAGTGAAAATGAATTTATTACCGAAAATGTTATTTCTATTTCAAACAATACCTATAAAATTGGACAATTTTTTTTGAAGATTTGAACTCACTAATTTTTAAATTTATTTGGCAAGGAAAGAAAGCTAGAATTAAACGGAAATTGTTACAAGATACCAAGGAAAATGGAGGATTTGGCCTACCACAGTGGGTTCTATATTATCAAGCATCTGTGTTAACATGGATAAAAGAATGGATAATTCTTAAAAACAAAAGGTTGTTATATCTGGAGGGGCATGATTTACAATTGGGGTGGCACGCTTTCTTATGGTATGGGAAAAATAGAGTTCATAAATATTTCCAAAATCATTATATAAGAAATGCATTGTTAACAACATGGGGAAAAATAAAAAGCAAAATATATTTTAAAATTCCAGGGTGGTTGTCAACAATGGAAGCATTTGTACACCCAAATTTAGTGGACTTTGAGTCCATCTGGTGGTGATGATGTCTAACCCACATTTTTCTATCTTATCAAGTAGTAAGTTGTGATCTACTTTATCAAATGCCTTACTAAAGTCCAAGTAAATTATATCCACAGCATTCCTGTGATCCACTAATTTTGTCACTTGGTCAAAGAATGCAATAAGATTTGTCTGGCATGATCTGTTTTTGATAAACCCATGTTGGCTTTTAGTAATGATTTTGTTTGTCTCTAGGTGCTCGCTGATTCGTTGTTTGATTAGCTTTTCCAGAATCTCCCCAGGTATTGTGTTCAGGCTGATAGGTCTGTAATTTCCTGGATCCATTTTTTTTCCTTTTTTGAAGATGGGAACTACATCAGCTCTTTTCCAGTCCTCTGGTAGTTCCCCAGTGCTCCAGGATCTTTGAAAAATATAGTTCAGTGGTTCTGAGATCACATCTGCCAGTTCCTTGAGAACCTTGGGGTGTAATCCATCTGGTCCTGGTGATTTGAACTCGTCTAGGCTGGACAGGTGCTCACTTACCATTTTCTTGCCTATCTTAACTTGTGTTTCTATTCTGTTTTTTATGGCACTATTTTTGATAGGTTGGTCTGTTTTTCCCCTTTGTGTAAAGACAGATGTAAAAAAATGAGTTAAATAGTTCTGCTTTCTCCCTGTTGTTTGTCACCTTCTTGCCACTTTCCCCCACTAATGAACCAATCATTTCCTTCACTTTTTTCTTCTTTTTTACATGTTGAAAGAATCCTTTTTTGTTATTTTTGACTTTGGTCGCAAGCCTTAGTTCATTTTGAGCCTTAGCTTTCCTCACTTCATCTTTGCAGGCTCGGGCTATTTGCTGATATTCTGCCTTAGTTATGTGCCCCTCTTTCCACTTTCTATACTTGTCCTTTTTATCTTTCAATTTATCAGAGTTCTTTATGCAGCCAGGCTAGTTTCTTTTGAGAGCTGTTATTTTTCCTCTTTGTTGGTATTGTGCTAGACTGGGCCTTTATTATCTCACTTTTCAAGATTTCCCAAGCTTCTTGAGTAGTTTTCCCCTTTAGGATTCTCATCCATGGAATCCTTCCCAAGGTCTCTCTAAGTTTATTGAAATTAGACCTCTAGTTTGACTGTATTCTATTGCTTGTGCTTCTATAATGTTGAATTCCAATATTGCATGATCACTTCCTCCCAAGGTTCCTGTGGCTTCAACACCTTCTATCATTTCATCTCTGTTAGTGAGAATTAGATCCAAAATGGCTAATCTCCTAGTTCCCTTCTCTGCTAGGTTTGCCAGGAATCTGTTTGATCTTCCACTTGGTGCAGAGTTTGTCTCCCAGTAGATGTCAGGGTAGTTAAAGTCCCCCATTACTATTGTGATGTACTTCCTACATACCTTAGTTAGCTGACTAGCAAAAAGTTCATCTATTTTCTCTGTTTGGTTGGGTGGCCTATAGTATACACCTATGGCAATGTCATTTTTTTCTCCCGTTTATATTGACCCAAATGCATTCAAGTTTACAGTTTTCATCATTGTTGTACTCTATTTCTGTAGAGATGTAGTTATTTCTTATATAGAGAGCAACTCCACCTCCTCTTTTATTTGGTCTGTTTCTTTTGAATAATTTAAATCCCTTTAGCGGTGTGTTCGATTTGTGGGTTTTATCCCACCATGTTTCCGTAATGGCGACAATATCATATCTGCCCTCATTAACCTGAATTTCTAGTTCACCCTGTTTATTGCTCATACTTTGTGCATTGGTGTATAGACATTTGAGTCCTTTATGACTGACCCTGTGTTTACTTTCTACATGACCTGTGTGGTGCCTGAGTTCCCTATTGTCTTACCACCTATTTGGTTAGTGCACTTTGCGTGGCACTCGCTATTAGAAGCTTGATTTTGCTTGACAGCAAGGTTGATATTCTTGTCCACACACACATCTATGTTACATGCAGTGATAGCCCTATAATTTTTAGATTGCCGGGGACAGGGATGTTCTGTATCAATTAACTCACTGTCCCCACTGTTTAGTTTAAATATTCCTCCAGAAAGCCTGTGAATTTATAGCCGAGCAACTCCGTCCCTTTCTTTGATGGATGCAAACAATCTCTTTTGTACATTGTTTCATTGGACCAGCTACAGACATTGTGACTAATATATCTAAAGCCTTCCCCTTTACGCCACTCCTTTAGCCACATATTAAATTGTGCTGTACGCTGGCCTTTTCCATTTTGCTCCTTATACACTGGTAAAGCCTCTGAAAAAGTAAGCCTACAGCCTAGTCTGCTGAGTTCCTGCCCCAAGCTCTGGAAATCATTCTGCACAGAGACTACATCTTTTTGGGACAGATCGTTAGTGCCAAGATGTACAATAGCCTCCACATCACAGTCCTTGCTGGCATTCTTGATTATTTTAGAAATACGCTTCTTGTCCCTACTGGCAGTAGCACCTGGAAGACACCTGACCTCTTTCAAAACCTCTGTGTCCTTTCCTAAATTTACATCCCTTATAATTGAATCACCAACCAGAAGGATGCCTTTTTGTTCTTGCATGACTGGTGTGTAATACCAGATTCGCACTTCTCCCTGTCAAAAACAAGTTTTTCATCTTGGACCACGATCCCCTGCTTATTTGAGTTATTATCACAGATAGCTTTTCCTGTTTCCTTAATGTCCCTATTAAGGTCAGAAAGCGCACTGTATCTGTTGTGCAGGGACACAGCGAAAGCTTTGTGTTTATGGTTCATCTTCCCTATCATGCTGACTTCTGTTTGTGAACTATTTCCTTGCAAGATATATTCAATCTATAGAACTTAAGCTTTTTAGTCAAAGTATATTTCAGGAAAAAGAGAACATGGATATTTGAAATTTTTGGTTCTATTATTTACCAAAGACTACCAGAATGGTCTGGATTCTTCTTCCATCTGGGTTCATCTGCTTTAAGTAGAGAGTCTTATCCAGTTTTGCAGTTAGTGCTTGGCTATCCAGGCTTTCAGGAAACTGTCTTTGTTGATCTTCCACGTCCTTTATGTTAGCATCACTATCTTGCACATAGTATACTTCTGAAGTTGTAGGCTCTTTTGATGAAGTCAAGAGTTGAGTATTAAGTTTTCCCATAGTTTGTTGTTGGTCCTTAAGGTTATTTGCCATTGTGATAGTTCCTTGTACTTTTAAAGTTGTTGGTTCTTTGGATAGAGTCAAGTTTTTAGTATTAGTTTTTTCAATATCTTGTTGTTGTACCTTGTGTTCTTCTGTCTCAATAGTAGTTTGTTCCAGTTTAGTTATATTCTGAGTTGTAAATTCTTTAGTTAAAGTCTGGGTTACAGTTTGTAACTTGGAGTTGGCACCTAAATTTTCTAGTCTGGAGATAAACATCTCAGTGACTTTATGGATTGTTTCTAATATGAGCTTATAGTCAAGCGAGGTTTGTGGCTGATCAGCCTCCATTTTGAAATAATGGCAAATAGTCCTTAGTGGAGGCTAATTTTTAAACAAAAGTCAGTAAATGTTCACTTCCACAAGCCTTAAGTTCACCTCCAGCTGTTTCAGGTTTTTATCTTTAGCTGATAATGTCAAGGGCAGTTCCAAAATATAAACAGGTTTATTTGCGAAAAATATTAACTTACTATATCAGGTTTGGCCACAAGATGTCCCCAACGTACTTAAAATCTTTTTCAGACAGAGTAAATTTATCAGTTTTAAGTCCTTTTAAGTAGTTCTTTTCTCTCTTTTCTCCCTTTTTTTAATCAAATAGATAGAATAGCCAGTTTCTTTAAGAATAGGAGTTTTGGGTCACCAGAAATAGAGAGGGAGTAAGTCGAATTAAATAGTATTATTCTGTTCAAGGTTTTCTTTTTCTCCCGACGTGATCAGACGCCGCCTTTAAGGAGGGTGGGGAAAAAAATGATCCCTTCCCTCTCTCCTCGCAGGGGGAAACAAATTCAAGAAGCTTTTAGCAGGAAAAGGTAGACAATTAGGAAAGGAAGAAGGCAATTCTCACCCAGTTTTCAAGTGCTTTCAAGTGCTTTGTTGTAATTTTGGCTTCGGCAGGAAATGGCTGAAGGGATGGGCCATGGGAGTGGCCGATCCTTTTTTCGTCGGTTCGGAGAGTTGCTCCAAGCCAACAGGAGGGCCGCCACCCTTCTACCGCCACCCAGAGTGTCCTCTCTCCCACTCCTTGCCCCTCCAGGGCAACTTTCGACCCCTTTACAGGGGTCCCCCGGCAAAAGAAATCCAGACAACGTGAAGAGTGTTCTCACACATCTGGCTGCGCTGCGATCTGGAACTGGAAGCCTACAATAACAAATTGTTAACAGAGGGCCTTGAACTTTAACTTTATTGTTGATTAACCTGTTAACTATTTTTTCTTCATGCATACAATGTATGACAGGTCAAATTGGATTGCAAATAGATGTAGAATTTTATAAATTTTGGACCTGATTTGCAAGAGGGGAAGCTGTTATTGTTGCAATATATTTGTCAGTGTTCAACTGGGGGGATAATATGTGTGTCATGGTTCCGACAGAGACAAATAAAGCAGAACTCCGAGGCTTGGAAGTTCCTGAAAGAACATGCTTATTAGTTACAAAGTATTGGCATGTCAAAAGTGAAACCAAGTAACATGTAACAATTCCCCAATACAAAGTTAAGACATCCCACCTCTAAAACTATGCAAGCAACTAAGTTCCCCAATACATCTTCTTGGCAGGCTTTGCACGAAACGCCCAGCCAGCAGTCTCAGGAGCAGCCGATGACCTTGGTTCCCACAAGACAAAAGATTATTTTGACTAGCGAAGCACCTGGCAATCCCCCTCCCCCTTCAATGTGTCAACTGAAAATGAATAGGGAAAATGGCCACAGCCATGCTCATTTTCAAAGTTGACAGTCGGCTCCCCATCAGAAAGAAAGAGTCTCCTGTAGGGGAAACAAAAAGCAGGTTAAGCATTCCCTCAAGGCTTCTGAGGATATTTATTGTAAAACTTCTTTATCTGCTTTCACATTTGTACATTTCACCCATGTAGCTTCTGAAAGGGGGTAGCCTTTCCACTGAACAAGGTATTGTAACTTTCCCTTGTACAACCTAGAATCAAGATGTTGTGATTCAGCGTCAGCCTGTGGTTTCGGCAGCTGAGTCGGACAATTCTGAAGAGGAGGAGGAGGAGGGGTTTGGAGAGCCTTTGGTTGCAGAGGAAAGTTCTGATGCACTGCAGAGCTCTCAGTCAGGCCCCTCCCGTCTTGTTCCTCCTCAGACCCAGCTGTGTGAGCCTGAAAGATTGGAAGAAGACGATCCACAGCTGGCTTTGTTCAGGGATGCTCAAAGCAGGAGGCAGACAAGCAGAAGTGAACAAAGAAAAGCAATGAGGCACCTCGGGAGAAGGCAAAGAGAAGCCACGCCTTGAGACTGCTGTTTAAAAGGGGAATGTGTGGGAGGTGCTGGTTGCTGAAGGCAACCGTTTGAAGAGCTTCTGATATAGTCTCGGTCTGTATTTGTTTAACTCTGTTTTGAACTGTTTCGTTTAGTTTTTGCAAATAAATTTGGTTGGCTTAATTCCAGCCCATTGAATATAAAAAAGGGGTTGTCCCTGACATTCCAACAGGGCCGGTCGTAGGCTGGAACAGAACACAAGAATATGTTTTATTTCATAATGTGTCTCCCCCTCCACCACCAGTGGACCCAGTGGCTTCTTTGGGACAGGTCTCAAAGAGGATTCTGACACAGGTTTCAATAGACTGCAGTGAAAAACAGGGTGAACTTTCCGCAACAATCGTGGTAGTTTCAATTCCACTGTGACGGGGTTAATGATTTTAGTGATAGGAAAAGGACCAAGGAATTTTGTCCCCAATTTTCTACTGGGTAACTTTAATCTTAAGTATTTCGTTGAAAGATAAACTAATTGTCCAACATGAAAAGGTTTATGAGGGGAGCATCGTTTGTCAGCTTGCTGTTTGTAAACCTCGGTAGCTTTGGTCAATGCCTTCACATTCATCCAAACCCCCTGGAAGGATGTCACCTATTGGTCCAGAGTCTGGGAAGTAGGAGGCTCCTGTGGATACTCAGGCATGGGCACAAAGTCTCGACCCGTTACTATTTTAAATGGGGTGAGTCCAGTGCTACTGTGCACAGTATTGTTGTAGGCTACCTCTGGAAAAGGCAGGAGGTCAGCCCAGTTGGACTGCTGGTAATTTACATAGCATCTGAGGTACTGTTCCACCATTGCGTTAGCTTTCTCAGCAGCTCCATTAGTATTCGGATGAAAAGCTGATGACAGTCCCTGGGAGGACCCAATCAGTTTAATGAACTCCCTCAAAAATTTTGCAGTAAACTGGACCCCTCTGTCAGAAATAATCTACTTTGGGGCACCATGGAGTTGGTATACATGCTTCCAAAATAGTTTGGTTAGCTTCTGGGCAGAGGGAAGTCCCAAGCAAGCGATTAAATGCGCCTGTTTGGAAAATAAGAGCAATCATAGTCCATATTACAGTGTTCCCCTTGGTCTCAGGAAATTCCACTATAAAATCCATGGCTATCTCCTCCCAAGGTTGAGAGGGATCGGCCACCTGCTGCAACAAACCTGGTGGTTTACCTGGACGCCTCTTCATGGCAGCACAAGTGGCACAACTCTTAACATAACTCAATGCCTTTCATTTTTGGCCACCAGAATTGCCTTTGCACCAGATGCAATGTATTTAAAAAAACAAAGTGACCTGCTTGCTTAGCGTCATGACTCCATTGCAATGCCTGGAGCCTGAGGCCATCTGGGAGTTATAACTTAGAACCCTTCCAAGCTAACCCTTCCCTTAAGGTTAATATAGATTTGTTATCTTTAAACCAGGCATCAGTCTCTAACTTCTCCTTTAATTCCTTTAGCAAGCGATCGTCAGGACCAGCAGGGGGTCTCTGTTTGTGCAATCTGGTTGTTATTTGAGAAGCGGATTGCTGCAGAGGAATAATGGAGTTAATGACTTCCTCTCAGTTGCTCTTGAACTGGGGGATTCTAGACAAGGCATCAGCCAAAAAGTTCTTACCCCAGAAAAATTGTCAGTGCTGCAAACATTGACATGTTTTTGCACTGACAATATAAGAGACAGCCTGTTACTTTAATTGCTTCATTTGCGGGGAGGAAATCTACCTGGATGTTATGAGAAGATTAGAAAGCCCGCGTACAGAATGGGAAATGAAACCTCATATGTAAAACTAATTGGATAATGTGATTTATGATGTGTAGATAAGAGCGGGGATTGTGTGTGTGTATGATGGGTTTGGAGGGAGGAGATTTCAGATTCTGGCATCCCTCCATGAGTGCCGATGTTTCGTTTCATTATTAAGACTTTTTAGATAAACAATGTTTGCATTTTGTTTGAACTGTCTCATTTATCAGAACCATGACATTTTAAAGTGAAATTAAAATGGTTGAAGTACTGAGCCCACCGAACTTGCTTGGGGGATAATTTACCAGGGGTTTTGAGAGCCTCCAAATTTTTGTGATCAGTCCATACCTAAAAAGGTATTTCCCCCCCTTCCAAGAAATGATGCCTCCTCTCGGTGTCAGTTAATTTCTGGGAAGTGTAAGCGCAAGGTTGTAACTCCCCTCTGTAATTTTTTTTGTAGGAGAATGGCCCTCACGGCCACGTCGCTTGCATCAGCTTGAATGATGAATTGTGGGTCCGGGGTCAGCGTGTTTAAACGTCTATTTAGTCTTTCAAACGCTGCCTGGCACTCTAATGACCATTGCAATGGCTGACCAGGTCGGGGGTTTTCCCCTCCTTTGCCTGTTTTGAGTAAATGAGTGATTGGCATGGCTATCTTTGCGAAATAGGGAATAAATTAACAATAAAAGTTGGCAAACCCCAGAAAACTTTGAAGCTGCTTGCAGGTACATGCGGGTTGCCATTCCACTACTGTTTTAACTTTGGCAGGGTCCATCTCTACCCCCTCATTCGAAATCCGATACCCTAGATAATCTAAACGGTTCTGGTGAAATTCACACTTTGACAGCTTTCAATACAGTTTGGCTTTCAACAGTCTCTTTAATACTTCACGGACCATTTTGATGTGTTCATCCATGGTTTCAGTGTAAATAAGGATGTCATTAAGATAAACAACACCCCCCCCCCGTATAAATGATCATGGAGCACTTGGTTTATCAATTGCATAAACACAGCGGGGGGCTCTTGCAGTCCAAAAGGCATCCCTTTAAATTGGAATGGGCAATTGAACGCTGTTTTCCACTCATCCCCGTCCTTGATCCGGATCTGGTAATAAGCCTCTCTTAAATCCAGCTTGGTAAAGATTTTTCCTTTAGCCAAATGGGCTAACATGTCCTTCATCAGGGGGAGGTGGTACATATTTTCCATGCTGGCAGCATTGAGGGATTTAAAACCTACTCATAATCTAAGAGAGCCATCTTTATTTTCCTTGAAAAGCATGTGAGCAGCCATGGGTGATTTGGCTGGCTGAATGAATCCCCTAGCTAAGTTTTTATCAATGTACTCTCTCAGCTCTTTCATTTCTTTGGGTGTCATCTCTTTACTCTCCTACCATCGGGTAGGAGATATAGGAGTATAGCCAGCCGTACCAACAGGCTGAAGAACAGCTTTTATCCATGGGCTGTTAGGCTCTTGAACCGGAAATAATTTTATAAACTTTATGTATGATTGACTTGCGAGGCCAGTGTCTTGTGCAATTAGCTCACATGGTGTAATAAGATGGAGGGTTTGTTGTCACTGTGAGTTGGGGGTGGGGGCACGAAGAGAGGCTCAGCAAATCTCAATATATACATGGTTGTACTTTGACAATAAAGGTTCATTCATTCATAGAGTAAATCCTTGGTTTAGGGAGCTTGGCACCGGGCAGAATTTCAATAGCACAGTCCATAACCCAGTGTGGGGGGAGGACATCACATTCCTTCTCACTAAATGCTTCTTCCAAGTCACGGTACTCAGTGGGGAGAAGTTGAATCCCCGGCAGCTTTTTGGCTACAGTCTTTAGGGTTTCATGGGGCTCCCCTTGCATCTCGCAGATGGCCAGTGTCTTTGTTTTATTGTCAGTGTCAGGTGGGAGGGGTCCTATCCCCAGTCTTAATTTCCGCATTCGCTCCTCCCACCAGATGTTTGGACGCCATTTATCCAACCATGCTAGCCCCAAAATTACTGCTTCGGTCATCTTTGGAACCACCACAAAACGGATGATTTCTCAATGCCAACCCATTTCCAACCACACAGGTTCAGTTAGGTGCATGATAGGGGCACCTCTGATGAGGGACCCGTTGGCCTGCTCAAACCTCATGGGCAGGGGCAATAGTTTGGCTCGGATTCCCAGTTTGAGCACAGTGGGTAAGTTAATTAAGCACCGAATGCAACCCGAGTCTATTAGGACCTTCAAACTCACATGAGCCCCGGTTTTGGGCACTGTCAGCCTGGCGGGAATGACAAAAGAGGGAATAGGCTGACTCTCCATGGGGTCTTCCTTGTCACTGTCGTATGGTGCCAGCATCTGCTGTGGCTAGGATTGGGATTTGACTTCGAGCTCGGCGGGAGGTGAAGCTTCGACACCCAGTCCCTGACATGCCCATTTGGTCTTTTCTCTTCCCCCTCTGGGAGCTCTTCACGGCCGCGACTGGTGCACTCTTGGGTTGAGGGTGAGGAGCTGGGCACTCCATAGCATGGTGACCCATCTGACTGCACTGGTAGCACTTGACTAGAGCCCTGGCTGGTGCTTGGGAGACGTTGGCGGCTACAGAGGCTTGGGGACGTCGGCCATAGCGGCGTTTTTCTTGGACGTGCGGCGGCTTGGGTTCTGTGGTGCTTGACTTTCGGGGGTGGTCCAGCTCGATGTCCAGCATCACCGCAATATGGTACCACTCATGCAACAGGTTGGGAACACCTCGAATGATGCAGGCATGGAGCAAATCACGATCCAACCCCTATTTGAAGTAGTTGATCAGTGACCGTTCAGGCCACTGCCTCAGCTGGTTAGCAACTCTCCTGAATTCACGGATGTACTCCTTTGCAGGCGACCTTTTTGCTTCAGGCGGTGGATTTCTTTCTTTAATTTAATAATTTAATAATTTGATTTCTATACCGCCCTTCTCCCGAAGGACTCAGGGCGGTGAACAGGGCAATACACAATAAAAATCAGATACAAAAATTAAAAAACCATTAAAAACCAATTAAACATCATGCCCAGTAGGATTCGTCTTCAAACTGACCCCTCATTTGCTCCATGAATAGATTAATTAATTTAATCTATTAATCAATTAATTAATTTTTTTTCTCGCCCAAGATGGCGGCGGTCATTTGTTGAGCTCTGGGAGCTCGGCGACGGGCCTCAAGGTTGGGCAGTCTGGGAAGCCCAACCGAGGCATAGCAGTCTGACGGGGGGTCGGAGTAGGCAACAGCTGTCTGGCGCCGCTTTTTGAGGCGCAGAGGCCTCCGCCCCCCTGGAATGGCAGCAGCGACCTGGCGGCCCGGAGATCAGCCGTGGTCCTATCGGCCGATCAGCTGGCAGGCGCTGGGGTGGCGAGGATGTCCCCCACCCCTCCTCGAACAGTGGCAGCAGCCTGAAGGTCGGCCACGGCGGCCTAGCGGCCCAAGGATTGGCCGCAGCAGCCTGGTGGCGGCCTGGCACACCAAAGATCGGCCACGGCAGCCTGGCGGCCCCAGGGTCAGCCACAGTGGCCCGGTGGCCCGAAGATCAGCTGATCAGCTGGCAGGCGCTGGGGCGGCGAGGATGTTCCCCGCCCCTTCTCGAACGGTGGCAGCGGCGCGAAGGTCTGCCGCGGCGGCCTAGCGGTGGCCTGGCAGCCCAAAGATCGGCCGCGGCGGCCTGGCGACCCGAAGATCGTCCTTAATTAGCTGGCGGGCGCTTGTGCAGCATGGATATCTGCCCCCCCCGGAACGGCAGCAGTGGCGTATCGGCCCAAAGATAATGGCAGCAGTGGCCCGGCGGCCCGTGGATTGGCCGCGTCCTGGCCCAGTACCTTGGGTCAGCTGGCAAGCATTTTTTTTGCAGCGTGGATGTTTCCTGCTTTCCCGGAGTGGTGGCAGCAGCCTGGCAGCCTGAGATTGGCCGTGGACTGCCTGGCCTAGCGTCCCAGATGAACTTGTTGGGGCCGTGTCCGCATTTAATGCTCGGTTGGAGGTTGGAGCAAATGCAGAAGCAGCGAGGAGATGACAGTGGCCTGGAGATCGGCTACGGATGTGATCTGAACTATAACTGTGATGTTTTGACATGGGACTTTTCTGCTTATCTGCTTATTTCAACATTAAGCCGGTTATTTGGACATGGCTTATACTTCTGCTCCTGTAACTTCCCTATTGACAGTCCGGAATTGACCTGGGACCTAACCGTGGTGAGAGTGCGGTTTTGGATTGGCCATCAACCACCCCACTGGTGTGAGAGACCAGTGGGGTAGGTTTATCCCGGTAGTACCCTGTCCACCCCAGGCTGGATGCCTCAGCTATAGTGAGAGGGCAGTTGGGATTTCTTTTGCCTGGTTACCGGCTCGGGTGAGAGCGGAGCCGGATTGGGGGACTTGAGGTACTTCCGGACTTAATATCAGTGTCATCTTGATATTAACTTGACAACATCTGACTACCAATTTGTTATAAGTGCCCTATGTGGATATCTTTAGCACTATATGGCTCATCTGCGTTACTCTAGTGCTGACTTGTACGCTCTCAGGGGGGTTTCTCCCTCCTGGGTACGACCTGCCGCCTTTGTTTGTAATTTCCTTAATGACGGGCCCAATTTTTGCGACCCCGAGAGGTGGCTGGGCATGGATAGGGGCCTCTGGGGGAAATGTATCAAGAGGCCCCTAGTACGTTTTTGAGCCGGTTGTTTTAAAGGGTTAGGGAGGGGGGAATGGGAGGGTTGGGAGGGAATTAGGATGTGTTTCTTTAACCGGCTGTCAGTCTGGGCTGGAGATGGTCCCTGGCGAGAGGGGTTGGGGGTTGGGGGCTTCTGGTTTTCCTGGTATTGGGGTGGGGTTTCAAATCCCCATGACGATAGGGAATGGCAGCAGGCGGTCACATGGAGGGCCATATCGACATCTGGGATCACGCCCCCGCTGTCTTCAAGCGGTGGCGTGCTCCGACCCTCCGGTTGGTACCCGTTTACCTGGGGGTGCGGGGGATCAGGTCCCTGAGCTTCGGCTGGTGTATTTCAATGCCAGATCCGTGGTGAATAAGGCTCCCCTCATCCATGATTTGATCAAGGAGGAATGCGCGGATCTGGCATGCATTACAGAAACCTGGTTGGGCTCAGAGGGAGGTTTCCCTCTGACTGAGCTTTGCCCTCCAGGTTTCCGTGTGTTGCATCAGCCGAGGACTCAGGGCAGGGGCGGTGGGGTGGCGGTAGTTATACGGGAGACCTTATGTCCGTGGGAGTCTACTGTTTTACAGATAGGCGGGAGTGAGTCCCTCCTCCTGAGGTGTGGCCCTAGGGCTCAGTTGGGCTTGTTGCTCACATACCTGGCGCCCAGCTGTGTGGCAACGGCCCTGCCCGAGCTTCTCGACGCCCTCTCAGGGTTGTCGGTTGAGTTTCCCAGACTTATAGTTCTGGGCGACTTTAACCTTCCTTCTCTGGGAGGGTCGTCTGAGTTAGCCCGGGAGTTCTTGGCCTCCATGACGGCCATGGACCTGACCCAAGTAATTCAGGGTCCGACCCATGTGGGGGACACACTCTCGACCTAGTTTTCTTATCTGGGCAGTGGCTTGATGATCTGGGAGTGGGCTCGCCAACTATTGTCCCCCTGTCATGGTCCGATCATCACCTGCGGTTGGTCTTCCGCTATTCCACCCTCCGCTGCTGGGCTGCGGAACCGACCAGGTGGTTCCGCCCCAGGCGCCTAATGGACCCGGAACGGTTCCAGATGGCGCTTGGGTCTATACCTATCCCCCTCACTCACAGCCCGGTCGACGCCTTGGTGGATGCCTGGGAAAGGGCTGCCACCGAGGCGCTCGACCGTGTTGTACCCTTGCGACCCCTGACCCGGCGCAGATCCCGATGGGCTCCATGGTTTTCTGTGGAGCTCCGGGAGATGAAGCGTAGGACACGGGGTCTAGAGAGCTGTTGGAAATCCAGCCGATCCGAATCTGACCGATTGTAGTTAAGAATCTTTATAAGGTCTTATCTTGCAGCGATGAGGACGGCAAAGGCTAATTACTTTGCTGACCTCATCGCGTCCGCAGATAATCACCCGGCCGCCCTGTTTAGGGTGACTCGCTCCCTTCTCAACCGGGAGGTGAGGGAGGATCCCTTACAGGGGCGGGCCGAGGAGTTTAGTCATCATCTGATGGATAAAATCACTCGGATTCGGACCGGTTTGGACTCTGACTGGGCAGAGTCTGACGTGGAGGAATCGGACTGTCTTGAGCGTGTTATCTGGACTGAGTTCGATCCTGTTTCCCCTGATGATGTGGACAGGATGAGGAGGAGGCTAAGCTCCACCACCTGTTTGTTGGACCCGTGCCCCTCCTGGCTGGTTTATGCGGCTCGGGAGGAGACACAAGGTTGGTTCCAGGCAGTAATAACTGCTTCCTTGAAGGAGGGTATCTTCCCCGCAGCCCTGAGAGAGGTGGTGAGACCCCTCCTCAAGAAGCCTCAAGAAGCCTGCCCTGGACCCGGCTGTTTTAAATAACTATCGTCCGGTCTCCAACCTTCGCTTTTTGGCGAAGGTTGTTGAGAATGTGGTGGCGCATCAGCTTCCTCTGTTCCTGGATGAAGCTGATTCTCTGGACCACTACCAATCGGGTTTCAGGCCCGGCCACAGCACGGAGACGGCATTGGTCGCGCTGGTGAATGATCTCTGGCGGGCTCAGGACAGGGGTTGTTCCTCTGTCCTAGTCCTATTAGATCTCTCAGCGGCTTTCGATACCATCGACCATGGTATCCTACTGCGGCGTCTCAGGGGGGTGGGAGTGGGAGGCACTGTATTGCAGTGGTTCTCCTATCTCCTGGGCCGCTTGCAGTCGGTGTTGACGGGAGGGCAGAGGTCCGCCCCGAGGCCTCTCGTTTGTGGAGTTCCTCGGGTCGGTTCTCTCTCCCCTCTCCCCTCCTGTTCAACATCTATATGAAGCCGCTGGGCGAGATCATTCGTGGTTTCAGGGTGGGGTATCATAAGTATGCTGATGATACCCAACTTTTTTTCTCCACCCCGAACCAACCCAGTGATGCCCTCGCCGTGATGTCCCGTTGCCTGGAGGCGGTCCGGGTCTGGATGGGGAGAAACAGGCTTCGTCTCAATCCTGCCAAGACTGTGCATCTCGGGTTACCAGACTATTCCATCTTTAACGATGGGGGGTTAGGTGTTACCCCCCGTTGATAGGGCTCGCAACTTGGGCGTCCTCCTCAATTCATGGCTTAATTTTGAAGATCACATAGGAGCTTTTGCCCAGGTTCGCCTGGTGCACCAGTTGCGACCCTATCTGGACCGAGATGCCCTACGCACAGTCACTCATGCGCTCGTGACCTCCCGTTTAGACTACTGCAACGCTCTCTACATGGGGCTGCCCTTGAGGACCACTCGGAGGCTTCAATTGGTGCAGAATGTGGCTGTGCGAGTTGTGATGGGGGCTTCCCGATACTCCCATGTAACACCTCTACTCCGCAAGCTGCATTGGCTTCCGGTTGCCCTTCGGGTGAGATTCAAGGTGCTGGTGATGACCTATAAAGCCCTAAATGGCTTGGGTCCGGGTTATCTGAGGGAACACCTGCTGCCGGCATCAAGCTCCCTTTGTCCCGTGCGCTCCCACAGGGAGGGCCTTCTCAGGATACCGCCGGTTAGGGAATGCCGGCGGGTTATTCCCAGGGGAAGAGCGTTCTCTGTGGGTGCGCCGGCCCTATGGAACCAGCTCCCCATGGAACTTAGGACTGCCCCCGACCTTTGCTCATTCCGCAGGGACCTGAAAACTTGGCTCTTTGAGCTGTCTGGCCCAGGCTGAGGGGTTTTAATTTTTTATTAGGCTTTAGTTTTAAATTTCGGGGACTTTATTTAATTAATTGTTTTAATCTGATTTTACTTTTTGTATGTTTGTTTTAATCTTCCCTGTACACCGCCCTGAGTCCTCCGGGAATAGGGCAGTATATAAATTTAATAAAATAAAATAAATAAAATAAATTAATGTTGTGCAATTCAGGAACCCCTTCATCATAGAGGTTGGTCACCCAGTCAGCCGCTTCTCCCTCTAAATTTGCCACCACAGCATTCATCATCATAGCCCCATCCAGGTAGGCATAAGCGTAGCAATCTATTTTTTTTCAAATTTTATTGATTTTCTAATATTACATTCACATATTTGAAAAGCAACGTGGTGACTGAGTAGTAGTAATTCAATTACATGCAGATATCATTAGTACAGATTTCAGATTGCTACCATGAACACTTCCTTTTTCCCTTCATATATATGGTCTATTTGTAAATTAAAAGACAAGTTTTATCTTATCAATCACATAGAAAATAACTTTCTTACATATATCCATAGTTTTTAGTTTACACCTATTCTAGTTGTTTTAACATACAATCTTTTAGACAATCAATGACCTAATAGATTTTTCAGTTTTAATTTCCACTAACATTTAGATTTAACGTTTGATATTTATCATTTCCAAGATTTTTAATATACTCCCAATTCATCTATCACCATTCCTCACAAAATCTAATATTCAAAATACACATTTCGTCTACTTAACTTCTCACCCTCTATGTCAACAAATTAAGGATACAATATGATATCCTTCCTTTTTGTTAGTTTTCAGTTTTTTTTAAGTAATAATCATTTTTTTTATTTCAGTATTTAACACTTCCTCTCTCTTCCTCTTTGTATCAGCTACCTCTTGCTTAAACCAATAATTTTTGTTTTTTATGTTCCATATAGTCCTATTTATTACTTTCAACAATAAGTTTTTAGCTTATCTACATTATTCACCTTACATGACCTTTATGCACAAATCAATATTCAAATTAGCTATTAGTATTTATACTGCTAAATTTTAAATGACCAATTTTTTTTCTTTATCTCCGTTCATAACAATGTCTTGTGTTCAACATGCACATCTTATCTATTTAAGTACATTCTGTTTTAGATTTCAATAAGATGGTCGAAACTCCATTCTTCTTGAGTCTTATTCTGGCTTTTTCCTTTGCTAAATCATCTTCCATGTCCTTGTTTTTGGGTCATCGAACCAATCTCCTTGTAATATCATCTATATTAATTGATATTGGCAAAACCATCCGGTCTCTATTTTTCTGAGAGGACTTGTAGATCTAGTGGGTCATCTCTTTATTTTTCCATATCGACGTGGTTGTTCTGAATTGTTTATCTTCTCATCCAACTGTTCTTTTTCTAGATCCTCTAGTTCCTTCTGAGTTATATAAGAAACCTTTTCCTTTTTCCAAGTTGTTGATGTCTTTTCTGGATTTTCAAATGTCAATATTTGTTGAATAGTAGATTCTTCTGTCATAGTATTTGAAAGTTTCATTTTTTCTATTGTATTTTGTATAGATGGTTCTTTGTTGTTGTTAGTTGCGAAGTTGTGTCCGACCCATCGCGACCCCATGGACAACGTTCATCCAGGCCTTCCTGTCCTCTATCATCTTCTGGAGTCCATTTAGGCTCACGCCTACTGCTTCAGTGACTCCATCCAGCCACCTCATTCTCTGTCGTCCCCTTCTTCTCTTCCCCTCAACCTTTCCCAGCATTAGGCTCTTCTCCAGTGAGTCCTTCCTTCTCATTAGGTGGCCAAAGTATTTGAGTTTCAAATTCAGGATCTGGCCTTCTAAAGAGCAGTCAGGGTTGATCTCCTCTAGGACTGACTGGTTTGATCACCTTGCAGTCCAAGGGACTCGCAGGACTCTTCTCCAGCACCATGGTTCAAAGGCCTCAATTCTTTGGCGCTCAGCCTTTCTTTTTTTTTTATTGAAAAGTTTTACAATACATTTTATCTTTAGCCATCCCTCCCCCCTCCCTCCACCCACCCCTTCCTAGCCCTCCCTAACCCTCCCCCCCTTCCCCCCTCCCCCCTCCCCGACTTCCCAGAGCTAAATACAAGGTATAAAGGCAAAAAACAATCATAAACAACCATATGCTAACAACAATAAACTATTAAGTCTATCGCACTCTAGCTCATATGAAATGACTACAAGCAATACTAATATTACATGAAAAAAAAACTTATTCAAATGCTAAGTGAAACTTTTTAGTCCCATATTTGTTCTGGATATAATCAATCCACTTTTTCCACTCCATAATATAACGTTGTTGCGAATGATCTTTCAAATAGGCCGAAATCTTTGCCATTTCGGCCAGGTCAGAAACTTTTAGAGTCCATTCTTCTATAGTCGGCAGTTCCTCCTTCTTCCAATATTGACCTATTAAGAGTCTTGCTGCTGTAATTAAATTCAACATCAACTTGGTGTCCACAACAGTAGTATCTGTAATTATGCCCAATAAAAACAATTGCGGACAAAACTTTATCCTTTGCTTAAAAATGTTCTGCATATTCCACCAGATTTTAATCCAAAAAGCCTTAACCTTTTTACAGGTCCACCATATATGAAAATACGTTGCATCTTCGCCACCACATCTCCAACATTTAGGTTGATAGTTCGGATACATACTTGCAAGCTTTTTAGGATCTAAATGCCACCTATAAAACATTTTGTAAAAGTTTTCTCTTAAATTTTGAGCTTGTGTAAATTTTATGTTCCTCACCCAGATCTTTTCCCAAGTGTCCATTGTAATAACTTCTTGAATATTCTGAGCCCACTTTATCATACAATCTTTAACAAGTTCTGTTTCTGAATCAATTTCTATCAATGCAAGATATATCCGCTTGATATGTGCTGGACCCTGATTTCTAATTTGCTTTACCAAATTTTCGTCAGTCATTGAGAAACCAGTTTTCTGGTCTTCTTTCCACCTGGCCCGTAATTGACCATATTGAAACCAAGTATGAACAATCTTTTCATCTCGTAAAAGATTATACAGCTTCAGACACCATACATTCCTCTCCAAACTTAAGATCTCCTTGTACGTAGTCACATCATGTTTGAAGCCAACATTTATGTTTTCTATTGCGTGTTTCGGAATTGCCCACAACGGTATCTTGTAGTCTAACTTATGTCTATACTTCTTCCAAACTCTCAGCAATGCCTGTTTTAAAATATGCACTTTAAACACATTATCTACCTTCTTATCATACAATAAATATGCATGCCAACCAAATAACAAGTCGTGGCCCTCAAGATTTAATAATCTCCCTTGTGTCAAATTAATCCAATCACTTATTCCTGACAGCGCAGCAGCTTCATAATATAATTTAAGGTTGGGCATTTTAAGACCACCTCTTTCACGCGTATCCTGCATAATCTTAAGTTTAACTCGTGGCCTTTTCCCTGCCCATACAAATTTATTGATACCCCGTTGCCATTCCTCCGAATTTGAGTCTTTTTTAAGAATCGGTATCACTTGAAATAAAAATAGAAATTTAGGCAAGACATTCATTTTCACTGCTGCAATTCTTCCCAGTAAAGACAATTGCAATTTTTCCCAACTCTCCAATTCTTTTTGAATTTTTCCCCATAACTTTTCATAATTATTTTTATATAACTTTGCATTTGAGGGTGACAAATACACCCCCAAATATTTAACCCTTTTAACAATCTCAAATCCAGTTAACCCTTCTAAAAGGGCCTTTTGCGATGCTGTCATATTTTTGGCTAATATTTTAGTTTTTTGTACATTAACCTTAAATCCAGAAACCTTCCCATATTGCATTATTATCTCCATCAGGTCCACAACAGAATTTTCTGGCTGGGTCACCGTAACAACCAGATCATCTGCAAACGCCCTCAGTCTATAGTCCTGATCTCTAATTTGAATACCCTTAATTTTTTCCGAATTCCGTATTTTAATCAATAATATCTCCAATGTTAATACAAATAATAAAGGTGATAACGGACACCCTTGTCTTGTGCCCTTTTCAATATTGCATACTTAAGTCAAACTATTATTTACTATTATTCGGGCAGTTTGTTTTTGATATAATGCCCTAATTGGTTGTAAAAATTTATCCCCAAAATTCATTTTATCTAAAACTTTCATCAAAAATTGCCAATCCAGTTGGTCAAAAGCTTTTTCAGCATCTAAAAAGATCAACGCCGCAGGGATCTGGTTGTTCCTTTCCAAAAACTCCACCAAGTCAACTATATGCCTCACGTTATTTTTCATTTGTCTACCACTAATAAACCCAGTTTAGTCCCCATGAATCATCTGTTGCAAAACCCTCATCAATCTATTAGCTAAAACCTTAGCAAATATCTTGTAGTCCGTATTTAAAAGTGATATTGGTCTGTAATTTCTTACTTGAGTAACATCCTGATCTTCCTTCGGAATCAGGGAAATAAAAGCAGTTCTCCAAGACGGAGGCACCCTTCCTCCCCTTTGAATTGTCTGAAACAATTCCCTTAATGGCTTTATCACCTCCGATTGTAGATTTTTATAATAGACCGCAGTCAGTCCATCCGTACCTGGCGCTTTATCCACCTTCAGTTGCTTAATTGCTAAAAGAATTTCTTCTTCTATTATCAATTGATTAATCTCTTCCTTTTGTTCTTGTGTAAGAACCGGGATGTTGGCATTCTTCAGATATACGTCAATGTCTGTTTCATTAATCTTATCTTTAGCATATAATTTGGAATAAAAGTCCACAAAGGCTTCCTTAATAAGGTCCTGTTGATACACAACCTTACCTTTATGTTCTATTTTGTCTATGTTAGAAGCCCTTTGCTTTTTCCTTAACCTGTAAGCCAACCATCTACCTGGTTTATTGGCATTGCAAAAAGTGTTATGTCTAGCAAACCGTAAGTTAATTGCCACCTGATCAGCCATCAGCTTATCAAATTGTCCTCTTAACAAATTAATAACCTCTTTGGTCTTCACATCCGATGGATTCAAAATTAGGGCCTTTTCTTTTTCCCCAATTTCATTCTCCAATTCTTTCCTCCTAGCTTCCAAGTTACGTCTATATTTATTATTCATATATATTAACACCCCTCTCATATAAGCTTTACTAGCGTCCCAAACCATGTCCATAAAAGTATCCTTATTCATATTAATTTCAAAAAAGTCCTTCATCTGTTTTTTACATTCTTCCACATTACTCTGATTTCTAAACAAGTTCTCATTTAAGCGCCAAGAGCGCCTATCTCCATTGTCCTTGTTAATCTCTAACCAGACTGGACTATGGTCAGATATAGCTCAGCCTTTCTTATGGTCCAACTTTCACAGCCATACATTGCAACTGGGAAGACCATAGCCTTGACTATACGCACTTTTGTTGGCAGGGTGATGTCTTTGCTTTTTAGTGTGCTATCTAGATTTGCCATGGCTTTCCTCACCAGAAGCAAGCGTCTTTTAATTTCTTGGCTGCAGTCCCCGTCTGCGGTGATCTTGGAGCCCAGGAAAATAAAATCTGTCACTACCTCCATTTCTTCCCCATCTATTTGCCAGGAATTGAGAGGGCCGGATGCCATGATCTTGGTTTTCTTAATGTATCATCTGTATAGAGATGGTTCTTTAGTTGTAGTCAAAGTTTGGGCTTTCATATCTGGGCTTTCTTCTTGTTCCTTCCCATAGCCTCCCAGAACGACTGGGCTGACATGATACCATTCGCAGAAGTGAGGAGCCACCTGTCAAGCCCTGTGGGCTTGCCACTTCAGGGAAGGCAAAGGGAGGGGAATTCCCCTTTGCCTGGGAATCCCTCTGCTTGACCTCCGAGCAGCTGAGGCTCCCGGCTGCATGCTGACTGCTCTCCGGCCGCCAAACAGCTGAGGCTCCTGGCTGCATGCTGGAGTGCTGGAGACAATGCTGGAGGGGGGAGACGGAGGCCAGCTATGCTGGTTTTAGGGATGGACGCCGGATGCTGGCTGGTTGGATGGGGGGTGGAGCTGAGGGGATTGCCTGTATATAAGGCACTGTAAGTCACTCCCAGTGCTGACTTTATTTGCTGTTAATTGCTGTCAATAAACACTGGTGAGAACGTTCCTGCCTAGCCAGCTACCTTGTTGACCATCATTTATCATTTGTGGAACCAGGACTCTGACACTCTTAGTATTTCATTGGTTGTGGTAAGAGTTTGAATTAGTGTTTTCAACGTAGAGAGAATTTGTTGATATTCATCCATGAGGAAATTTTGTTCCTGGTCTTCTTCCATATTGGTATTTTAGTCTAAAGCAGGGGTCGGCAACCTAAAAAAGGAAAAGAGCCACTGGGAACCGGTTCCATCACACATAAAAGTAAGTGGGAGCCGCATGTGTGCGTCCATGCACGCGCATGCGCAAAAAAACATTTTGTGCATGCGCAAAACGGGTTTTTCTTGCGCATGCGAGGACGCGTGCGGTTGCCATTTTTTTTAATGTGTAATGGAACCGGTTCCCGGTTTGCTGATGACGGACATGGATGCAGGAGCCGGAGGGAAAGGAATGCAAAATTGCACAGAGGGGCGCAAGGGGTGGAAGATGCCGGGATGGGGAGAGGAAGAGGCAGGGTGAGTGGCTCCGAAGGACTCACGGTCAAGCCAGTGCCCAGCACGATCACGTCGTAGGCCTCGTCCATGGTGCCGGCTACACAGCCGCCTCCCCCCTCCCCGAGAGGAGCCAAGATGGACCGCGGCACCCATAGCCTGCCTGGATCTTTCCGCCGTCAACGAGTCCCGTTCAAGAATCTCTCCGCCGCGGGGAACCGCTCCAGCTAACTTCGCTTTTCCTATGCCGTAGCAGACGCCAATGGGAGGCGTGGCGGGAGACGAGAAAGACGCGCGCGTTACTTTTCCCAGATTGGTGCCTACGCTTAGAAGCAAGAAAAAGAAGTCCTGAAGCCACTTTCCCGGGGCTGCTCGTTTGGGTGGGGAAGGGGTGGGTTGTAAATCGCGGGGGCCCTGCCCCTCCTGCTGTCATGGCAACGGCGGTGGCACCACTGATCCGGTGCTGGAAGTAAATGGATCCGTAATTCTGAATAAAGGAGAAAATAATTCCCAACCCCCCCAGGTGTAGCTCCTCTCCCCATCCCCACTCTCAAGCCTCTGTCAGAAACATCTTAAAAAGATTTGCTGCTTGCAGCGACTCCCAAGATAACTCCGCCAAGGAAAAGAGATCCGCGATACGGGGTGGGGAGAGGGGGAAGGGCAGTAGTTGCACCCACACTGGTTGCATGTTAATAGTGTCGGGGACTGCGGTTCACGGCGCTTCAGTTACTGGGGAATATTTTTGTCAGTTGCAAAGCTGCTTTCCACGCTCCAGCTGCGTTCCCGCTCGTCACCAGCCATAAAATGGTTGATAGGGCTTTGGGTCGACTGAGCAATGTAGGACCGCAGCCTTTATGATCTCCTGCTTCCCCTTGATTGCGTTACGGGGTTGAGGGAGACGACTTGTCAGCTTTGGACCGGCCTCACCGTCCCGAGGCCGCCTCAGGTTTTGTTGGGTTTTTTTGCCCGCCTCGAACGACTCGTGTGTAATCGTGTCCTGATGATAAAGGATTCGCGCAAGAGGGAGGGGAGAGAGCGTCCCCCAATATACTCGGTGAGGCTGAGACCGCTTTAAAGCTGGGCTTGAGGAACGCGTGTCTTTTAAAAGGCGAATCATTTCAACTTTTGGGGACTTTTTTTGGTTTTCTATCCCGTTTTCACGAGGTTCTGATTTGGCTCTGTTTGGTTTCTTTGGTGCGCCCGGGGGCGGGTGGGGGGGGCGGTGGAAGAAGAGAGATTCCGGGATTTCGAAACGGCGAAGATGAGAATACAGCATGCTTTCTTTCGTCTACCCTCTCACCGCTTAACAGCGGCGCCGCTGCCTGTTCGCGCGGAGGTCCGCGCGCACCTCTCCAAAGGTTTGGGGAGGTGCGCGCGCACCTCTGCTCGTTCGGAGAGGTGCGCGCACACCTCTCCGAATGGGCGGAGGTGCGCGCGCACCTCCGCCCATTTGGAGAGGTGCGCGCGCACCTCTCCAAACAGGCGGTGCCACTCTCCACTCTCTCTCCCGTTCAAAGAGGTGCACGCGCACCGGGCGGCTGGGAGCCGCAGGAGACGGCTCAAAGAGCCCCATGCGGCTCCGGAGCCGCGGGTTGCCGACCCGTGGTCTAAAGGCTTTACACTTAGAAATTCCAAAAGACAGAAAAAGTTTTGTTTTTTCTAGGTAGGGAACACAGAGCCTTTCACAGCTGTTGTTTCAAAATTCTCAAGGTTATGTATCTTATCTATTTCCCTTGCCAGTCAGCCAGGCCCCTTTTAAAGTTTCCCTTTGAGTCTCAAAGTTATTTTAATCTTTTCAGTTTTTCTGTTTTTTATAAGAAAAAAACCAGATTTCCAACAGAAGTAGATAATGAAAATGTTGTGACTCAGGGCCAGCCGGTGGGTCCGGCAGCCGGCTCGGATGTATCGGATGACTCAGATGAGGGGGAGGAGGAGGGTGTGGAAGACGAACCGGCTGATGATGGCTTGCAGGCTTGGCAGAGCTCCCAGCCGGGGCCCTCTTCTCAGCTGCGTGAGCCCGATAGTGCGGAGGATGATGACCCACAGCTGGCCCTGTTCAAGGACGCCCGACGCAGGAGGCAGTCGAGCAGGAACAAACAAAGAAAGGCTGTGGGACTCCTCGGGAGGAGGCACAGGGAGACCACGCCCTGAACTCTAAATAAAAGGAGTGTTTGGGGAGGGGCTGGTTGCTGAAAGCAACCCTTCCGCTTGAGGATTCAAGTTCCTGTGCTTTTGGTTTCTTGTTCTGTTGTTTTGCTTGTGAATTAAACTTGGCAGACGCTTTGCAGCCTCAGACGCTCTCCAGTCTCTACTGCTTGAACAGGGGTTTGCCTTATTACAAGGCCGGTAGTTGGCTGGTTCAGAACAGTTTGCTTTCAGCCTCCCACCCCTTACTACTACGATGGAGCAGCTTCTTGCCGAGAATGCTCAGCTCACCCAGCAACTCACTTTGCTGGCAGCTCAGGTGGCTCAACTGCAAGCTCAGGTACATGCTGCACCCCCACCCAGGAGGAAATGTCAGATAGCTATGCCGGATAAATTTGCTGGCAATCCAGAACTGTTTCCTGCCTTCCTGGGACAATGCCAGCTTTTTATCAGCGTGAGAGCAGCTGATTTCCCCACTGACCGAGATAAGGTGGGATTCGTGTTGAGCCTTCTGTCGGGGGATGCAGCTCGTTGGGGCACGCCTCTGCTGGCACAGCCTAGCCCTTTGTTGGATAACTTTGGGGGGTTTTGTGACCATATGCGCCTCATGTACGAGGACCCGATTAAGGCGCAGACTGCCACCCGACGCCTGAAAGCTTTGAGGCAGGGTCAGCGCCCCCTACAGGCCTATATCAGCGATTTCCGGCTGCTTAGCCAGGATTCCGCCTGGAATGAGGCTGCGCTCGTGGATGCCTTCCAGGATGGCTTGTCAGAGGAGATGTTGGATGAGCTGGCCCGCGTGGACATTCCCTCAGACCTGAATGGGCTGATCCATCTTTGTCTGCGGATCGATGCCCGGCTGCAGCAGCGAAAGAGTCGCCGTGCCACCCTACAGACCCCTGCCGCTCCTGTTGAGCGTGTGCCCCCAGTCCAGAGGGAGGAGCCAATGGAGCTGGGTGCCGCCCGGTCCCGTCTATCGGTGACGGAAATGGACAGACGACGATCGGGGGGGTTGTGTTTTTACTGTGGGGACCCTGGACATTTGGCTGCTTCTTGCCCAAAGAAGCGTCAGCGGGCATCAGTGACCAAGCTGGCCCCGAGAAAGTCCCCTGCTTTGCTGTCGGGAAACGGCCCGAGCCCGATCTAGACGGTGTGATAGATCGGGCGACTCACAACGACCACGCCGAGCGACGCCGTTCCGACGGTGCCTGTGAACCTCCACGGCATTTGATTTTGGAGGCACGTCTGATCCTTCCTGGCAAGCCAGAGGGGATTCCGGTCCATGCCTTAGTTGACTCTGGGGCTACCACTAACTTTATGGACTCGGCCTTTGTGGCCAAATGGGCTGTTCCCCAGTGTCCGGTGGATCCGCCCATGCTAGTGGAGACCATCGATGGTCGAGTGCTCCTGTCCGGGCCTATTACGGCCGCCACGCAACCCGTGTGTATGGCCATCAGTTCCCATGTGGAGGCCATCCAGTTCTACATCACTTCGGATCTGCACTTCCCCGTGGTCTTGGGACTGGCGTGGCTCCGGGCGCATGATCCACAGATCTATTGGTCTCAGAACTTGGTCACCTTCCCAAGTTTGCAGTGCGTGGACCACACCCGCCATATCTGTGCCGGCCAGGTGGAGGGTTCCTCAGGGGTTTCCTTGCCTCCCGAACTGTCCGACTTTGCTGATGTGTTCAGCGAGTCAGAGGCGGACCAATTACCCCCGCACAGGCCCTATGACTGTTCCATTGATCTAGTCCCAGATGCGCCTCTCCCAGTGGGGCGTTTGTACTCCATGTCGGAGCCCGAGTTGGCTGCATTGCGGGACTTCCTGACTAAGAATTTGGCTCGTGGTTTCATCCGGCCCTCGTCCTCGCCAGTGTCTGCGCCCGTGCTCTTCGTCAAAAAGAAGTCGGGCGAGTTACGGCTTTGCTGTGACTACCGGAAACTCAACGCCATCACGGTGCGTAACCGGTACCTGCTGCCCCTCATCCCCGAGCTCTTGGACCGACTCCGGGAGGCTAAGATCTTCACGAAACTGGACCTGCGTGGAGCTTACAACCTCGTCAGGGTTCGGCCGGGTGACGAGTGGAAGACGGCGTTTGGTACTCGCTATGGACATTTCGAGTACACGGTGATGCCGTTTGGCCTGACCAACGCCCCCGCTGTGTTTCAGCATTTTATGAACGACATCTTTCGGGATCTGTTGGACCAGTTTGTCGTGATTTACCTGGACGACATCCTGATTTACTCCCCATCGCGTGAAGCGCATCATCAGCATCTCCGTCAGGTCCTGCAGCGCCTCCGGAAACATCGGCTGTTTGCCAAGTTGGAGAAGTGCCAGTTCTACCAGGTGACCATCGATTTCCTGGGTCACCGCATTTCTCCTGAGGGCATCGCCATGGAACCGAGTAAAGTTGAGTCGTTGCAGAGTTGGCAACCCCCGCGTCGCGTGAAGGATGTTCAGCGACTTCTTGGATTTGCCAACTACTATCGAACATTCATCCCTGGCTTTGCTGCCTTGACAGCCCCCCTCACCCGGCTCCTGCAGAAGAAGACTCGGTTCCAGTGGAACGCCCCCGAACAACAGGCGTTCCAAGCTTTGAAGGACGCCTTCATGAAGGAGCCCATCTTGAAGCATCCCGACCCGCAACGGCCGTTTGTCGTGGAGGCGGACGCCTCCGACATTGCCATTGGGGCCGTGTTACTCCAGGCAGCGACGCCCAACGGTACCCTTTTCCCTTGCGCGTATCACTCTCGGAAATTGAACCCCTCGGAGCGTAACTATACCATCTGGGAGAAGGAGCTGCTGGCCATCAAGGCGGCGTTCGAGGCTTGGAGGCATCATCTGGAGGGGGCGCGGCATCAAATCGAGGTCCGGACGGACCACAAGAATCTGGAAAGCCTGCAGACCGCTCGGAATTTGAACCAACGCCAGATCCGGTGGTCCCTCTTCTTTGCGAGGTTTGACTTCCGGGTGGGGTACATACCAAGCGGGCACAACCAGAGAGCGGATGCTCTGTCCAGGAAGCCCGAGTACACCCGAGCGGAAGACAAGCTTCCGCCCAGGACCGTGATCCCCGTCGAGTCTTTTGCTGCGGTGCGGGAGCCGGTGGATCTACGGGCTCGGATCCGGGAGGCGCAGCAGCAGGAGGCGTGGGTGGCTCAGCGGAAGGAAGAGGTGGGGCCAGATTCGCCTTGGTCGGTCACGGATGGACTCCTGTATTATCGTGACCGGCTCTATGTTCCGGGAGGGCCACTCAGGGGACTCGTCCTCAGCCAGTGTCATGATAACCCGGCTGCGGGGCATTTTGGCCTGTTCAAGACTCTGAACCTGGTCTCCCGTACCTTCTGGTGGCCCCGAGTCCGACACGACGTCCAGTCTTATGTCACCTCCTGCATTCCATGCAGGCAGGCCAAGTCAGCGACAGGGGCCCCGCCTGGTTTACTGCAGCCTTTGCCAACACCCAAGAGACCCTGGGGGGCTGTGTCCATGGACTTCCTGACGGATCTACCCCCATCCTCCGGCTTCACGACAGTGTTTGTGGTGGTGGACATGCTGACCAAGATGGCGCACTTCATCCCCTGTCGCGGCTTACCGTCAGCTCGCGCCACTAGTCGCATGTTCATCCAACAGGTGTTCCGGCTGCATGGCCTCCCCGATAGAGTCGTCTCCGATAGGGGGGCCCAGTTTACAGCCCGCTTCTGGCAGGAGTTGATGCGGGCGTTGGACATTAAGGTTTGCCTCTCGTCCGCGCATCATCCACAGACCGACGGGGGTACCGAGAAGGTCATCGGCATCTTAGAGCAGTATCTGCGCTGCTACGTTAACCTGCAGCAGGACAATTGGGTGGACTATTTGGCCATAGCCGAGTTTGCCTTTAACAACTCGCAGCACACCTCCACGCAGATGACACCGTTCTTGGCCAACGTGGGTTATCACCCCCGGTTTTTCCCCCTTTCTCCCGTGGACTCACCGGAGCCGGCAGCGAACGAATTCATGGCGGAGTTACAGGCGATCCATCGGTTGGTGCGACGGCAGCTGGAGAAGGCCAAGGCCGACTACAAGAGGTTCGCCGATCGGTCGAGAAGGGATACGCCTCCACTATCGGTGGGGGATCGGGTCTGGCTGTCCACCAGGAACCTACCATCCACTCGGCCGGCGAGGAAGCTGGACCACCGTTACCTTGGACCGTTCCCAGTCGAGGCCGTCATCAATCCGGTCGCCTATCGTTTAACTCTGCCACGTTCCCTGCGCGTGCATCCCGTCTTCCATCGGTCCTTGTTGGTCCCCGAACAACCGGCTTGTCCACTTCGCCAACCGGAACCTCCCCCATCAGGACCTCGTGATGGAGGCAGCACCCCCGAGTACGAGGTCGCCAGCATCAGGGATTCCCGCTGGCTGAAAGGTCGCTTCCAGTACCTGATCGAGTGGAAAGGGTACGGGCCGGAGGACTTCACATGGGAAGACGCGACCGCCGTTCATGCCCCTGCGTTGGTGACAGCGTTTCACGAACAATTCCCATCCCGACCGCATCCGGATCGGCAGCCCCGGGGGAAGGGCCCTGCGGTGCGGGATAGTGTTGTGACTCAGGGCCAGCCGGTGGGTCCGGCAGCCGGCTCGGATGTATCGGATGACTCAGATGAGGGGGAGGAGGAGGGTGTGGAAGACGAACCGGCTGATGATGGCTTGCAGGCTTGGCAGAGCTCCCAGCCGGGGCCCTCTTCTCAGCTGCGTGAGCCCGATAGTGCGGAGGATGATGACCCACAGCTGGCCCTGTTCAAGGACGCCCGACGCAGGAGGCAGTCGAGCAGGAACAAACAAAGAAAGGCTGTGGGACTCCTCGGGAGGAGGCACAGGGAGACCACGCCCTGAACTCTAAATAAAAGGAGTGTTTGGGGAGGGGCTGGTTGCTGAAAGCAACCCTTCCGCTTGAGGATTCAAGTTCCTGTGCTTTTGGTTTCTTGTTCTGTTGTTTTGCTTGTGAATTAAACTTGGCAGACGCTTTGCAGCCTCAGACGCTCTCCAGTCTCTACTGCTTGAACAGGGGTTTGCCTTATTACAAGGCCGGTAGTTGGCTGGTTCAGAACAGAAAAATAAAAAATCTTTCAGTCCGCATGCTTTGAGAAGTAAAGTTCCAATTGGGATTCAGTTACTTTTTCAATGTTTAAAAAGCCCCTGGGTATTTACTCGCCGCTCTTTCTGGAGGGAGGGCTAAAATCCCCCTCCCCTCACCTCAGGGGGCAGAATGCTTAGCAGCTTAAGGAGGTACAGAAAATAATTAGGGTGTAAAAGAGGTAGATCTCACCCATTCTCTTTCGTTTTTAAGAGTTGCCTGGTGGAAAATGTGACTTCGGCTGTTCACAGCCTAGGGACGAGCCATAATGGCCGGTCCTTTTGTCCACCGGTTTGGAGGGATCGCCAGGTCTAATGGGAGAGTTGTGGCTCTCCTGCGATCCAGCGAGCACCCCTCCTTGCTGGTCGCCTCTTCGGGGTGACTTTTGGCCCTTTTCAGGGGCCCCCAGCGATGCAAAACTGGATGGGGGAGAGCTGTCCATAGTGGCTGTGTGGCAAACCGGAAGCCCATAAGCGTAGCAGTTTGAATGAGCCCACAGTTGGTTTAAGAAGAAGGTCATCTTCTCAGGATCCCCATCAAAGGTGGGATTGATGGGAGGCGGCTCAAATCTCAGCGGAGCCGCCTGCACCTGTTTCTGGGGTTAAGCGGCTTGCTGAGCTTGGGCGGTTTGCTGGTCCTGGGGATGTGGCCCAACCACTGTCCGGATTTCTCTTGACTGGAATCTGGGACTGGCATCCTGAGGTCATGGCATCCTGCCCAAGATGGCGGACGTGCTCGGCTAAGCTCCGTGCGGAGCTCCGGCAATGTGGCGACCCTGGGGAGCCTCACAGGAATATTCTCTCTGTGAAGGACTTGGGATGGGGGACGAGGACGAAGTGAGCTTCTGTGGCTGTGGGCAACGCCTGTATTGTTATCTTTTGGCCCCGCGAGCCCTGGACTCTCCGAGGTCTCCGAGGTTTTCCAACTGAGCCCGGAAGAGTTTTTGGAGGCCCTAGAGGACGCGGAGGAGCTGAGCAGTGCCCCGTGCTGCACGACCAGCTGTTTGTCGGACCGCGGGGGCTCGGCGAACTCTAACGGAGGCTGCTGGAGTGCCTGGAAGACCGAAATACATTCTGCAGAGCTCTGCTCTACCTGGCGCCGACCAGCTGCTCTACGCGGTGCCAACCAGCTGACCGTTGGTGCCGGAGGAGTTTTGAGAGCCTGATTACAACTTGTTGGAGCCGGGCGGAGGATCTCGGAGGCCTGCGTTCCGCCGACCAGCTGACTGTTGGCCCCGTTAAGGGGTTGCGGGGGCCTGATGGACTCTGCGGAGCCTGGTGGCGTTCCCGGAGCCTGCGGAGCCTGTGGAGCCCGGGACAACTTTCAAGAGCTTGGCGGCGTTCCGGAGCACCTTTCAGCTGCTTGGGGGAGCCGCGTGTTGACTATTAACCATGAATCGCGGCTTGGAGCAGCGTTGGTGTGGAAGTGGTGGAGTGGTGGAGATGCCGCCTGGTTGGTGTCTGAGATGGCTGGCGGCAAAGGGAGTTGGAGTACCGCGGCCTCTCTGGTATGGTGACCTGGCCTGGTGGGGGAACGCGGACGCTAATGCCTCGGACGTTAATGAGGCACAATTTAACCTCTGCGCCGCCAGAAACTGACTAGACCATGTTTTGTGGTTCTGTTGAACTACCATGGTCTTGGTTTCCCTTCCTGGCTGACTATCATCTGGTCCTTTTACAACATGAAATTGAACTGTGTAACCGGAGCTCTCCTACTATTCTGTGACTCTACAGGCTTATCAGCCCTGATGTATTTTGCTGACTTTTTTGCTCTAACTCCCTCCTCTCTCCTCCCCGTCCCTATGATTTTGGGAGGCCCGGGTTACAACCACTGTGGGAGAGTGGTTGAGACTACATCTGCTACCTCCTAGAGGTGAGAGCTCTAGGCGGTATTGCTTTTCCCGGTTGTATGTACCAGGCTGCTCCCCGGTTCTGACCGTCGTGAGAGGGCGGGATTCGATCTGTCCCGGGGTTTCCCAGCTCTAGTGGCAGTGGAGGTGGGCTGGCACTCTGGACATTCTCCCTTTTTATTTATTTTGAGATCCTCCCGTTTTGATCTGGGCTCGCCTTGTTGTCATTTTGCCGGACTTGTTTAACAACCACCATGCGTCTGACTTATCCGAGCACGGTTTTGTTCGCCCTCAGGGGGGCCCCCCCATCCTGGGAGCGACCCGCCTTACTCTTTACACCTCCTCTTGATGAAGGGCCCGATTGCCGGGACCCTGAGAGATGGTTGGGCAGGGGCAGGGGCCTCCAGTATAAATTTAATAAGAGGCCCCTGATTACCTTTTTAGCTAATTTTTTTGTAGGGTTAGGGAGGGGGGAGGGTTGTGGTTGGTCGGAAATGGGGGGTAATCCACCAATCGCTGGTCAGGCCAGGCCTGGGACAGATCGCGGGGGGGAGGAGCTGGAGTCTGCTGCCTCCGGAGCTCGGGAGCGGGTCGTGGGACTTCCTATTCCCACGATGTTAGGGAATGGCAGCAGGTGTAGAAACAGAGGGCCGTATCGATGTCCGGGAGGGCATCTCCGCTATCTACAAGCGGTGAGGCGCTCCGACCCTCTGTCTTCACCCCAAGGCTCCGGGAGCGAGGATGTGCAGCCACCTGAGCTCCGGCTAGTGTACCTGAATGCCAGGTCCGTCGTTAATAAGGCTCCTCTCGTCCGGGATCTGGTCGAGAGTGAGCATGCGGACCTGGCCTGCATCACGGAGACCTGGTTGGGCCCAGAGGGTGGTATCCCCCTGGTTGATCTTTGCCCACCAGGCTTCCGGGTGCTACACCGGCCTCGGACTCAGGGTAGGGGTGGGGGAGTGGCTGTGGTTATGAGGGAGACCTTATGTCCGCAGGAGGCCACCGTTCTTCAGATAGCCGGGTGTGAATCTCTCTTACTGAGGTGTGGTCCTAGGGCGCAGTTGGGTCTGCTGCTGGTGTACCTTTCGCCTAGTTGCGCAGCAGCAGCCCTGCCTGAGCTTCTCGATATCCTCTCGGGGCTGGTGATTGAGTTCCCCAAACTCATGGTTTTGGGTGACTTCAATCTACCATCCCTGGGAGGATCATCTGAGTTAGCTCGGGAGTTCATGGCTTCCATGACGGCCATGGACCTGACGCAAGTAATTTATGGACCGACTCATGTGGGAGGCCACACCCTTGACTTGGTTTACTTATCTGGACGGTGGTTAGATGATCTTGGTGGGGGCTCCCCAATTGTTATGCCCCTGTCATGGACCGATCATCATCTCCTGCGGCTGGTCTTCCATTTTGCCACCCCCCGCCGTGGGGGTGCTGAGCCAACTAGATGGTTCCGCCCCAGACGCTTAATGGACCCTGAGAGGTTCCAGGCAGCACTGGGGTCCCCACCTGCCTCCTCTGCTCACAGCTCGGCAGATGCCTTAGTGGAAGCCTGGGAAAGGACGGCCACCGAGTTGTACCCTTGCAGCTCCTGACCCGGCGCAGATCCCAGTGGGCTCCATGGTTTTCCGCGGAGCTCCGGGAGATGAAGCGTCGGAGACGGGGCCTAGAGAGCGGTTGGAGGTCCAGCCGATCTGAATCCGACCGATTGCGACTAAGAACCCATATTAGGTCTTATGTCGCAGCGATGAGGGTGGCGAGGTCTAACTACTTCGCTGCCCTCATCGCGTCCGCAGATAATCGCCCGGCCGCCCTGTTTAGGGTGACCCGCTCCCTCCTTAATCAGGAGGTGAGTGAGGAACCCTTGCAGGGGTGTGCCGAGGAGTTTAGTCAACATCTGTCGGACAAAATCGCTCGGATTCGGACCGGTCTGGACTCCGACTGGGCAAAGTCGGACGATCAGGACACGGGTGGTCTTGTCAATATTACCTGGGAGGAGTTCGATCCTGTAACTCCGGAGGAAGTGGACAGGATCATGGGGAGGCTGAGCTCCACCACATGTTTATTGGACCCGTGCCCTTCCTGGCTGGTTTATGCAGCCCGGGAGGGGACACGA
This sequence comes from Vipera berus, assembly GCF_964194415.1. NCBI lineage: Eukaryota > Metazoa > Chordata > Lepidosauria > Squamata > Viperidae > Vipera > Vipera berus. The sequence goes on along the minus strand of NC_138210.1, from coordinate 38,121,676 downwards.
GGCTGGTTCCAGGCGGTTATATCTGCCTCTTTGAGTGAGGGTAGTTTCCCCGCCGCCTTGAAAGAGGCGGTGGTGAGACCTCTCCTCAAGAAGCCTGCCTTGGACCCGGCTGTGTTAAATAACTTTCGTCCGGTCTCCAACCTTCGCTTTCTTGCGAAGGTTGTTGAGAGTGTGGTGGCGCATCAGCTCCCTCTGGTCCTGGATGAAGCGGATTATCTAGACCCGTACCAATCGGGCTTCAGGCCCGGGTACAGCACGGAGACGGCATTGGTCGCGCTGGTGAATGATCTCTGGAGGGCTCGGGAGAGGGGATATTCCTCTGTCCTAGTCCTATTAGACCTCTCAGCGGCTTTCAATACCATCGACCATGGTATCCTGCTGCGGCGCCTCAGGGGACTGGGAGTGGGAGGCACGGTCCTTCAGTGGTTCTCCTCCTATCTCCTGGGACGCTCGCAGTCGGTGTTGGCAGGGGGGCAGAGGTCGACCGCGAGGCCTCTCGTTTGTGGAGTTCCTCAGGGGTCGGTCCTCTCGCCTCTCCTGTTCAACATCTACATGAAACCGCTGGGTGAGATCATTCGTGGCTTTGGAGTTGGGTATCATCAGTATGCTGATGATACCCAGCTTTTCATTTCGACCCCAAACCACCCCAGTGATGCCCTCGACATGATGTCCCGTTGCCTGGAGGCGGTCCGGGTCTGGATGGGGAGGAACAGGCTTCGACTCAACCCTGACAAGACTGAGTGGCTGTGCGTACCGGCATCTCGGGACATTCAAGACATCCCACCCCTCTCTATGGGGGGTGAGTTATTACCTCCTGTAGATAGGGCTCACAACTTGGGAGTCCTCCTAGATTCACAGCTTTCCCTAGAAGACCATATAGTAGCTGTGACTAGGGGGGCCTTCGCCCAGGTCCGCCTGGTGCGCCAGTTGCGGCCCTATCTAGACCGGGATGCCTTACGTACGGTCACTCATGCGCTCGTGACCTCTCGTCTTGACTACTGCAACGCTCTCTATATGGGGCTTCCCTTGAAGACCACTCGGAGGCTCCAACTGGTACAGAATGCAGCCGTGAGAGTTGTGTTGGGAGTTTCCCAACACTCCCATGTCACACCTTTGCTCCGCGAGCTGCATTGGCTTCCAGTTGTCTTCCGGGTGAGGTTCAAGGTGTTAGTAATGACCTACAAAGCCCTACATGACATGGGTCCGGAATACCTTGGGGAGCACCTGCGGCCGGCGTCAACTTCCCTCCACCCAGTACGCTCCCACAGAGAGGGCCTCCTCAGGGTGCCACCGGTCAAAGAATGCCGACTGGTGGCCCCCAGGGGGAGGGCGTTCTCTGTGGGCGCACCAGAGTTATGGAACCATCTTCCGGTCGAACTCCGGATGGCGCCTGATCTCCGCTCCTTCCGGCACGATCTTAAAACCCACCTTTTTGAACAAGCCGGCCTGACCTGATGGGATGGGGTTGGGTTTTATAAATTGGTCTTAACTTTTAATCTGTACTAATTTATTACGGGCATCGCTGTTTAATTACTTTTTAATAATTTTTAATTTTTGTATCTTGTTTTTATTATGTATTGCCCTGTTCACCGCCCTGAGTCCTTCGGGAGAAGGGCGGTATACAAATTAAATTAATAAATAAATTAATAATGGCAACAAACTTGGCTGCGACACTAGGCTTGGTATCACAGCTGGTTGGGATGGGCAAAGCAGCACGGACTGTGGCAGTTGGGCTGGAGCTTCGGTGAGGGGGGAAGAGATGGGTAGTTCTTGGCATTTTCCCCCATGGCACCCACCTCCTGGGCAACAGGGATTGTATCTGTTGTGGCCTGTCAGCCACCAGAGGACTCTGCAGCCGACTCAGAGGAGGAATCACAGGAGTGGGCGTCAGTCCCAGTGTCAGGGCCATCTGAAAGCTCCGATGAAGGAATGGAGCTGTTGCAGCCAGGGACAGAGGCATAGCCTGGGCCATCCGCCAGCCCTCAGATGGAAAGGCTGAGACCTCCATGCCTTGAGGCAAGTGAGTCAGGAGAGGAGGATCACATGAGGCCAGTGATGCGCGGGCGCGGCGGATGCTGAGAAGAGGACAACAGTGAGAGGCTATGGGCTGGTCTTCAGGGCAGAAGAGTCACCACTGCTAATGGAGCCCCATCCTAAGCTGTGGATAAAAGACAGGGGAGGAGACAAATAGGTGTAACAGAACTATTCGTCTTCCTGCTGGTCAGCCACTTGTATTTGGAACTCCTGACACTTCTAATTGGAATTTTGCCGTAGTTTTCAACAGATCCTGTGGCACTGGGAGTCGGAGTGCTTTCTGAGCATGGGTGTGTCTTATGTTGAAAAATAGCCAGCTTGCTTGGACTTTTGGTTGCACGTGTGATGAGACTGAGAGTAACTCGGTGTTGGGAGACCCCTACAGGGGAAAAGGGAACGAGCTCCGTTGTTTGGAGGCTGTGTGAAACTGTTGGGATTTCTGAAATAAAAGGAACGTTAAGAGACTATTTGGCGCTTCTGTTGTGTTTGGGGAGCCAGGTCAGAAAAGTATCTTTCAGCTCCAGTCAGCTGAACTTCTTCAGCTGTTTAAGTGAGGGGCTGTGGGCTAGGGACTGAAATATCCACTCACCAGAGTCGTCCCTTCCCATCGACCCCTTTCCATTCTTGCCATCCTCAGATGAAGAACCCAGGGACAGCAGCAATAGGAGCTCCTCTCCAGCAGTTACAGGAGTGCTTCTGCGCTGAGGGGCAGTGTTGGCTTGGAAGAGGTCTGCTAGGGCTGTAGCTCCTTATTGCGGTGCTAGCTTCCCAGGTTGAATCACCCTGGTCTTCGGCTGAGACCCTGCCAGTGACGCCTCCTCGGGGGCTGGAGCGCCTGCCTGCACTCCAACAGCCTGAGTCCCATTGCGGCTAGCAGCGGTTTCAATTTTTTCCTCCATCTCAAGTCTTCGCTGAGTCTTTACCGCTTTCCCAAAAGTGAGTGGGTAGGCAGTCGGAGCCCAGCACCCCGAGAAAACAAAGTTTTAAGAGTCTTGGTTTAATTTCATGGTTCCGACAGGGACTAAGCAGAACTCCAAGGCTTGGAAATTCTTCAAACAACATATTTATTAGTTACAAAGTATTGGCATGTCAAAAGTGAAACCAAGTCTGAAGACACACGTAACAATTCCCCAATACAAAGTTAAGAAATCCCACCTCTAAAACTTTGCAAGCAACTAAGTTCCCCAACACATCTTGGCGGGCTTTGCACAAAATGCCCAGCCAGCAGTCTCGGGAGCAGCTGATGACCTTGGTTCCCAGAGGACAAAAGATTATTTTGACTAGCAAAGCACCTGGCAATCCCCCCCACTTCAATGTGTTAACCAAAAATGAATAGGGAAAATGGCCACAGCCATGCTCATTTTCAAAGTTGACAATGTGTTTTTGTTTTTTGTCCTTTTCACATATTTTAATGTTCTTTGTCTAGTTTTGTTTTGTCTTTGTTATTTTTTTTCTTTGTATTTTGTATTTTAGTCTTTTGAATAAAATAAAAAAATCATTTTTGTTGGCTGTCTTAAGATCTAGAAGCAGGACTATCGATTAAGAACACATGAATATTGCCTAAGTAGGATTTGTAACCAAACATGTTTTAATATGACATTTGAATATTGCCATTGTTTTAAAATAATCAGGCAGTGGCTTCCTTATTAATTCTGTTTTTTTGGGACTGAATTTTATAGTATTAATTGTTGGCAGAGCTAGCCATTTAACTTCATGAAACATACTGCATGCGTCTTATGCAGGCTTTTGGAAAAGAAGTGACATCCATTGATATAAATGCAGTGTATTAATCTTTTTAAAAATGTTCCCAGGCATAACTCTTTTACCCCAGTACAATTAAAACTAATTCCTTAAGGGGATTATTTAATTAAAAGGCCAATTTATATTATGGTAAACATTTAAATATATATTTTATTGTAACACATGAATTGCTATAGTTAGTTCAATTGTAAGATAATATGTTAATATGGAGAACTATAAACCTAAAAGATTTCAATACTTTTAGCGTAAATTTTGCTCGAGAGTTTTAATCATGCATATTATAATTAGTTGACTAGGATGTGAGGGCGATCTGGCTGTGACATCTGTCACCCCATTGATCGCCAGGGTTATTTCAGCTGATCTGGCTGGCTAGGCGGGTGTCCCCTTCCTCCCTCACCGCTCCATGTGCGTCCCTCCCGAAGCTGCATGCTTGGTGGAAGAGGACGACCATCCCAGATAGAAGGAGTGTACCGATCTTTGGTCAAGGGTATAATTTGTTGACTAAATAGTTGTCTGAATTTGGATTTACAGCCTACATACCTACTTAGGGTTATGTGATTCAGACTTTGTGTTGATCAATTAACCATGGTTTATACCAGGGCTTTTCAACCCGTGGTATGTGCACCACTAGTGGTACTTTGGCACCTGGTGGGTGGTACGCGTATGATGGTTTGAAAAGCAATATTTAAAAAGTGTAAAAAAAATGTAAAGGTGGATGAGCTGAAGTTGCGGCAGCACCAGAGAGGCCTGGGGGAGAGTCAGCTGGAGCTGCAGTGTTGCCGGGGCTCTGTTGAGAGCCTAGGATCGGTGCGCACGGCTCCAGCTGATTGGCACTTCTGGCAGCCGCATGCAGTCTTCAGGTGGAGAGTCAGCTGGAGCTGCAGTGTTGCCGGGGCTCTGCTGAGAGCCCAGGATCAGTGTGCGGGGCTCTAGCTGATAGGTGCTTCCAGCATACCCAGAAGAGAAAAGGAGGAGGAGAGGGAGACAGGAGAGATATAAAAGGAGGAGGGGGGAGAGAAGAGAGGATATAAAAGCAGTAAAACTGGTATATTTTCCCTTTTTTTTTATTTTATTTATAGTTTATTTATAGTTACATTTATATACCGCCCTATTCCCTGAGGACTCAGGGCGGTTTACAGGGAATTAAAATCCACCATACAAAAGTTAAAAAACCAATTAAAAAAAATATTAAATTACCCTGTATACATTAAAACCCCAATTAAAAATTTCTCCTCAGCCTGGGCCTGGGAGCTCAAAGAGCCAGGTCTTCAGGCCCCGGCGGAATGATCGGAGGTCGGGGGCAGTCCTCAGCTCCACCGGCAGCTGGTTCCAGAGGGCAGGCGCTCCCACCGAGAAGGCCCTATCCCTGGGTGTCACCCGCCGGCAATCTCTCACCGGCGGCACCCTGAGCAGACCCTCCCTGTGGGAGCGCACTGGGCGAAGGGCGTTTGATGCCGGCAGCAGGTGTTCCCTCAAATAGCCCGGACCCAGGCCATGTAGGGCTTTATAGGTAATAACCAGCACCTTGAATTTTAACGGTTTGTAACATTTTATTAGATTATACGATAAAATACAGATATACAAAAGGAAATAGTAGGACACAGTGGGGAGAAAAAAGGGGGGGAAAGTGAGGGGGAGAAGGGAAAAAGAAAAGAAAAGGCATTTATTTCTGACTTCCTCTGTTGCAGTAGAATGAAGCATTAACGTCGAACCTCAACTTTTTACTTTTCTATAATAGTATAAAGTAGCAATTTCTATAACAACAAATCAATCTAATCAGTAAAACCCCCAATTCCCCCCTTTTTTTGGTCATCAAGTTTTTGACACCTAGCTAAGCACTGGTGGTACTCTAATAATTGTCATGTCCTAAAAGTGGTACAATCTGTGAAAAGGTTGAAAAGCCCTGGTTTACGCTACGAAGTTCACTGTCTTTAGGACTGCCATAGTGCTTCTAACTTGTCTACAGTTACAGGGGGAGAGGTGACAGTTTTTGGATCCACAGGTGTTCCCTATCAGTGTGAGAGCCGAAGCTGCTGAAGAGATGTATTGGCAAACCAAAGTTTCTTCTCATAACAATTGCTGGAAGATTAATTGGATAATGTGACCTGAACTGTCAGAGAGGGGAGGGAAAGTTTTACTCTTTTAATTATCTGTTTCCTGCCATATTTTCAGAGCTAGTTTTGCTTCTATCGTACCGTTTTGCTAATGCCTAATAAAGTTTACATTAGAGATCGCAATGTCTCTGGTGTTTTGCTTTGTTGGGCTTCTCAGCCGGAGCACGACACTAAGCTATCTGTTCAACTTCAATTCCATTTAGGGGTCCTGAGCCCCTACTCCCTTCTGGTAGCCTCCAGAGGGGTGGTGAAGACTCAGGAGAAGATGCCTGAAATGGAGCAGCCAGCTGGTCAGGATCGATCAGTGGGACCCCAGCTAGGGCCGAAAGCAGTTTCGTAACCCCACCGGCCTCAACATGTCCCAAGGAGCAGGTTGAATGAAAGGAGCTGACCCAGGCATGGAAGGGTGGAGCAGCAGCATTCAGTCGACCCGAACTGGAGAAGTGGCAAGAGGGGCTGTGAAAAGCCGCTGAAGCCGAATTCCTGTTGTGTTACCCTCGACCTGAATGGGGCAGAAAACTGGAGTGGTAGGAGTAAAGAACATCGGAAGGGCCAGCACCAAGAAAGCGCTAGTTGCCAGTGTGCGGCAGCCAATCGGTGAAGCAACTGAGGCAGACGTTCAGCAGCTTGGAGGTCTGAGGAGGGCAGGGCAACTTACAGGGCAGGGCAACTTCAGGCGTAGGTACTTAGTTGACAGGTATACCATATCCCCCACATGAAAAGGCTTTTGGGGTTTCCTTTTCTTGTCTGACTGCGCCTTTGAGGCCTCCTCTGCTTTTAGTAAAGCTTTCTTCACATCCTTCCAACCCCCCCCCCATGTGCATTATCCAATCCTGGGGTTGACAGGGGGAGGGGTCCCCCTGAGAACACTCGGGAATCAGGACAAATTACATCCCATGTACCACCCGGAAGGGGGCGAATCCGGTGCTGCTGTGAACCGTGTTATTATATGCCACTTTGGCGAACGGTAACAGGTCAACCCAGTCCGTTTGTTGGTAGGAGATGTAGCACCGCAGATACCATTCCACCATTGTGTTGGCCTGTTCAGCTGCCCCGTTGGTGCTGGGATGAAAAGCTGAACTGAGTCCTTGGGAAGATCCAATGGAATGGACAAACTCACGCCAAAAGCGAGCCGTGAACTCCACCCCCGATCTGAAATCTGTCAGGGCACCCCATGCAAGTGGTACACCTGTGTGATGAATAGTTTCACCAGCTTACAAGCAGACAGCAACGCCTTGAATGGAACAAAATGGGCCTGCTTAGAAAAGAGGTCGATTACTGTCCAGATAATTGTATAACCATGGCTTTCTGGTAGCTCCACGATGAAGTCCATGGCTATATCCTCCCATGGCCGGGTCGGGTCTGCCGCTTTTTGCGGCAACCCTGGTGGCCTCCCTGTACACGGCTTTGTGGTGGCACACACAGGGCAGCCCCATACGTATGCCTCTATGTCCTCCTTCATCCGTGGCCACCAGAATTGGTGTCTCACCAAGTGTAGGGTTTTGAGAAACCCAAAGTGACCGCCTGTTTCACATCATGGCACCTCTGTAACACCCTTGGCCTTATCGCCTTGGGGACGTATAGCTTGTCACCCTTCCAAGCTAGCCCCTCCCTCTTACTCAACAGGGCTTGATGTCCCAACAGCCAGGGTTCGTCTTAGTTCGCTTTATGCAGCTCCTGGACCAGGTCATATGCCGGTTTGCATGCAACCACCTTAGCTGCCAACTACCTGAAAGGCATAATGGCCTGTACTACCTCCCCCTGCCTGCTATTATATTGGGGCATACGTGACAGTGCATCCGCTAAGACGTTCTTACCCCCCCGGCGCATATTTCAACTGAAAGCGGAATCATTGGAAGTATTGCACCCATCGTACGTGTTTCGGGGACAGGTGCCGCGGTGTCTGCAAAGCTTCAAGGTTTTTATGGTCCGTCCAAACCTCGAACGGCTCTTTGGCTCCCTCCAAAAAGTGTCGCCAGGTTGACAATGCCCACTATACTGTGAACGCCTCTTTCTCCCATATTACCCATGCCCGTTCTGTGTCTGTCAGCTTATGGGAGGCGTACACACAAGGCTGTAGTATCCCCTTCTCCTTCTTCTGGAGCAAAACCGGCCCCACTGTGACGTCGCTGGCATCAGCTTGTACAGGTAAAACTCGAAAAATTAGAATATCGTGCAAAAGTTCATTTATTTCAGTAATGCAACTTAAAAGGGGAAACTAATATATGAGATAGACTCATTACATGCAAAGGAAGATAGTTCAAGCCGTGATTTGTCATAAGTGTGATGATTATGGCTTACAGCTCATGAAAACCCCAAATCCACAATCTCAGAAAATTAGAATATTGTGAAAAGGTGCAATATTCTAGGCTCAAAGTGTCCCACTCTAATCAGCTAATTAAGCCATAACACCTGCAAAGGGTTCCTGAGCCTTTAAATGGTCTCTCAGTCTGGTTCAGTAGGAATCACAATCATGGGGAAGACTGCTGACCTGACCGTTGTGCAGAGAACCATCACTGACACCCTCCATAAGGAGGGAAAGCCTCAAAAGGTAATTGCAAAAGAAGTTGGATGTTCCCCAAGTGCTGTATCAAAGCACATTAATAGAAAGTTATGTGGAAGGGAAAAGTGTGGAAGAAAAAGGTGCACAAGCAGCAGGGATGACCGCAGCCTGGAGAGGATTGTCAGGAAAAGGCCATTCAAAAGCGTTGGGGACTTTCTCAAGGAGTGGACTGAGGCTGCAGTCAGTGCATCAAGAGCCACCACACACAGACGGATCCTGGACATGGGCTTCAAATGTCGTATTCCTCTTGTCAAGCCGCTCCTGAACAACAAACAACGTCAGAAGCATCTTACCTGGGCTAAAGAAAAACAGACCTGGTCTGTTGCTCAGTGATCCAAAGTCCTCTTTTCTGATGAGAGCAATTTTTGCATCTCATTTGGAAACCAAGGACCCAGAGTCTGGAGGAAGAATGGAGAGGCACACACTGCAAGATGCTTGAAGTCCAGTGTGAAGTTTCCACATTCTGTGTTGATTTGGGGAGCCATGTCATCTGCTGGTGTTGGTCCACTTTGCTTCATTAAGTCCAGGGTCAATGCAGCCGTCTACCAGGAGATTTTGGAGCACTTCATGCTTCCTTCCGCAGACGAGCTTTATGGGGATGCTGACTTCATTTTCCAGCAGGACCTGGCACCTGTCCACACTGCCAAAAGCACCAAAACCTGGTTCAATGACCGTGGGATTACTGTGCTTGATTGGCCAGCAAACTCGCCTGACCCGAACCCCATAGAGAATCTATGGGTCATTGCTAAGAGAAAGATGAGAGACATGAGACCGAACAATGCAGAAGAGCTGAAGGCTGCTATTGAAGCATCCTGGTCTTCCATAACACCACGCCGCATTGAGGCAGTAATTGCTGCAAAAGGGGCCCAAACCAAGTACTGAGTACATATGCATGCTTATACTTTTCAGAGGTCCGATATTGTTCTATGTACACTCCTTGTTTTATTGATTGCCCGAAGCACCTAGTGTGTGTACTTGGGCAACTGCCAAACTGGTGACAGCTGAACTATGCCACCACTCTCCTGAGGCTCCTGCTTCAGACTGGAATAGGTCCATGGCTGAATATATCAGAGACTTCAGGAAGGTCACTGGAAAGCTGAGGCCCTGGCCAGAGCAGCTCTTGACCCAATATTTCCAAGAGGGACTCAGCCATGACCTATTTCACCTGTGCCTGGCCTGAGGGATCCCAAATTGGTTCAGTGACTGGTACCGGTTGGTCACCACTGTGGAGCTAGACCTGGCAGTGTACAAGGGCTGCAGGAGTTTTGGACTGGAGCTGAAGAAAAGAGAAGCGTACTTTACGGAGAAAATAGCCAGCGGTAGTGTCCCTGGTTCCTGCAGGGCAGTCTGGTCACACCCCCATCATGTGCTTTCACTGTGGCCAGGAGGGCCACAGGGCAGAAATGTGCCCAGCGCCAACCCCCCCCCCCATGGCTCCCATGACACCAACTCCCTTGAAGCCACAAGCCACCAAAGAAGGGAAAGGAGAAATCGCGAGTGGCAGCCCAGGTTGTTGAGGTCTCCCCTCCTCAGAGAACAGAGGGAAGGGAATTCGAGCCAAAGAGGAGCCGCAGATGACTCTCTACAACAGTGAGAGCGAGGGAGAGGATGACCCGATGGTGAGTGGACCTGTCAACCACCTTGAAGTTAGGGTGGACATCGCAGCATCCCACTCAGGGGCGAAGGGGGTGGTAAAGGCCCTCATAGACTCGGGCAGCAGCTGTTGCCTCATTAGTCAAGCTGCAGTGCAGAGGCTAGGGTTACATGTGACGAAGCTTAAGAACCCTGTGAAGGTCGAGCAGGTTGATGGCACAGTAATAGGAGGCAAAGCCGCTTCCCATTTGACAGAGCCAGTGCAGCTAGAATTGGGGGACCACCAAGAGACTATCCACTTTATGGTTGCCCCAAAGATGGTTAGCCAAGTAAGGGCCCCGGATCTATTGGGAGAAAGCCTCTAGATGAATGGTTATGAGGAAGCAAGCCCCGAGTTCTCCGAGCATGAAAAAAACAGCCCGAGAAGGAAAGGGAGGTGGGGAGAACCCCTGAACACAGCAAGGGAGCATCTGAGAAGGGGGAGGAGCAGCAATCCATCCCAAGGGAGTACCACGACTTCATGGAGGCATTCAGCAAGAGAGAATGTGACATCTTGCCCTCTCACCGCCCCACAGACTGTGCTATTGAGATTCTGCCCGAGACGAAACTCCCAAAACTGAAAATGTATTCCATGACTCCAAAGGAGATGAAGGAGCTGAGGGACTACAAGAATTTGGCGAGGGGTTTTATCCAGGCGGCAAAGTCTTGAGTGGCAGCACCAGTGCTATTCAAAGAAAAGAAAGTGGGTTGCTGAGATTATGTGTGGATTTCCGTGAGATTAACGGGGTGTGTGTGGAAAACATGTACCCCATGCCCCTGATGAAGGACATATCGGGATATTTAGCCAAAGGGAAAATACTCACAAAATTAGTCCTGAGGGAGGTGTACTGAGTGAGAATCAAGGAAGGCGACGAGTGGAAGACTGCCTTCAACTTCCCCCTCGGGAGCTACCAATTTAAAGTGATGCCTTTTGGACAACAGGGGCCCCCTGCCGTGTTCATGCAACTCATAACGAGGTGCTACATGAGCACTTATACACTTATACAAGGGTGTGTGTGTGTACCTGGTGACATCCTCATTTACACTGAGTGTCAATGCTGCTAACATTGGATGTTCCTGCTCTGACAACTGATGAAAATGCAACTATTTTCTCTATTCCTTTAACATGCTTTTTCTTACTTTTAGAAATCTGGTGTAGCAGGGGGGAGGGTTGGGATGTACGCTCAGCTAGCCATAATAATAATGGTGCTGTGGGAACTCAAGGACGAGCTGATAAAGTTTTGGTGGGCTGAGGAGCTGAGGACAAAGTCCACGCTTGAAGCTAATTGGGGAATGTGCTTTACGACAGTTTATTGGGGGTGGGAATTGTGTTATTTTGTATCCGGGGGAAGGGAATTTAGTTTTTGGGTTCAACTGTGTAGTGCCGATACTTTGTTTCCCGAATAAATGTTCTTTAAGGAAGAATTTTGCCTTGAAGTTCTTTTGATGGGTTTCACCTGTCAGAACCATGACATTAACCCCAAAACTCGCAAACAGCTTCAGAGCTTTCTGGGATTCACCAACTTTTACCAACAGTTCATCCTCTCCTTTGCCAAAATTGCTTTACCCCTCACGGACTTATTGAAAACAGGCAAAGAGGGGGGAAGCTGCGACCGGGCCAGCCACTAGCATGGACTTGTTGTTGTTAGTTGCGAAGTCGGGTCCGACCCATCGCGACCCTATGGACAACGTTCCTCCAGGCCTTCCTGTCCTCTACCATCTTCTGGAGTCCATTTAAGCTCACGCCTACTGCTTCAGTGACTGAAGTGGACTATAAACTGTCAAACTACTTTTGAGAATTTGAAAAGACTATTTGTGGTCAAACCAGTCCTAAAGCATCCTTGTCCAGCGAAACCCTTTCTGATTCAAGCCGATGCCAGCGACGTGGCCGTCGGAGCTGTACTATTGCAAAAGAACCTTTATGGAGTCCTACAGCTCTGTGCCTACACCTCAAAAAAGTTCACCAATTGTGAGAGAAGGTAGACAGTGTGGGAAAAGGAAGCCTTCGCAATTCATTGGGCTCTATTAAACTGGCAACACTATCTAGAAGGGAGCAAGATGCCTTTCGAGGTATGGACTGATCACAAAACCCTAGAGGCACTGAAAACTCCCCACAAGCTATCCCCGAAACAAGTACAGTGGATGCAATACTTTAACCTATTTAACTTCATCCTGAAGTACATACTGGGGGGAGGAGATCTTTTAGCTGATGCTTTATCCAGATTACCTCAATACAAAAGCCAGCGTGAAGAGGTTAATGAAGCAATTATATCTACACCGCAAGCTGCTTCTTAACTAACATCACAGAGAGCCCCACCTTTGAAAGTCCTGAACCCTGATTACCCTGGGGTGAGGAAATTAAAACAGGAACTCCTCAACGATTGATGGTTCAAGGAAAATCAAACCTCTTTGACGTGCAGGGATGGTTTGGCTTACAAAGTGGGGAAGTTGTATTTGCCTGAAACCCTCCGCCTCAATGCTGTCCAGCATGGTCACAATGTGAAACAAGCTGGACACTTTGGATACTTAAAAACACTACATCTGGTTTGTTGGCAATTTTGGTGGCTGGGTCTGAAACGGAACATAGAGAACTACGTCAAGAGCTGTGCTGTGTATGCCACCATGAAAAGAATTCCGGGAAAACCCCCTGGACTATTACAACTGGTGGTGGACCCTTCCCAACCATGGGAGGAAATTGCTATGGATTTTATAGTGGAATTACCTGAAAGTAGGGGGAATACGGTGATTTGACTGTGATAGATCTATTTTCAAAGCAGGCTCATTTCATCGCCTGCAAAGGACTCCCGTCAGCCCAACGACTAACCAAGATGTTTTTGAAGCATATCTACAGACTGCATGGCGCAGCAAAACAAATAATCTCGGATTGGGGGTTGCAGTTTACGGCCAGGTTCTGGAGGAGTTTTCTCAAGTTAATTGGCTTATCACAAGGACTGTCGTCAGCTTTTCACCTGTCTACGAATGGGGCGGGTGAATTGGCAAACTCAATGGTGGAGCAGTATCTCAGATGCTATGTGGACTATCAGCAAACGAACTGGACTGACCTCCCTTTCGCAGAGGTGGCTTACAATAACTCTGTCCACAGCAGCACCGGTCTTATGCCTTTTAAAGTTGCCACAGGGAAAGAGTTCAACCCAAGACGCGAATATCCTCAGGGACCTTCTACTTCCCAAACGGTTGACCAGTGGGTGAGAGGGTAGGAGGAGGTATGGAAAACCACGGAAATTGCTCTGAAAAGGTTTCTGAGATGTATAAAAAGCAAGCAGATAAAAAGAGGGCTCCGCAGAGATCATTCCAAGTTGGGGGGAAAGTTTATTTATCCACAAAATATTTACGACTTAAGTTGCCTAGTAAGAAGTTAGGACCAAAGTACTTAGGTCCCTTCCCCATCATAAGGATCATTAACCCAGTCATGGTAGAATTAAAGCTCCCCAGACTCCTAGGGAAAGTCCACCCTGTGTTCCATTGTAGTCTACTGAAACCTTTTCAGGGTTCTACCTTATGACCTCCCCCTAAGAAGGCACTTGGGCCTCATAGTAGCTGGACAGACACATTATGAAGTAAAGCATATTCTGGACTCTAGACTTTTTAAAGGAAAGTTACAGTACTTAATGCAGTGGAAAGGATATCCCTTGTCTGAAGCCACATGGGTAAAATCTAGCGATGTAAAAGCCAACAGGCTCATTAGTAAATTCTATGAGAAACACCCTAACAAACCAAGGGGGAACTCCTAACCTATGATTTTGTTTGAATTGCAGGATTTGTCCTTTTTGTAAGGGGGACCGGATGTCAACGCTGCTAACATTGGATGTTCCTGCTCTGACAACTGATGAAAATACAGCCATTTTCTCTATTCCTTTAACATGCTTTTTCTTACTTTTAGAAATCAGGTGCACTGGGGTGGGGATTGGGTTGTAAGCTCAGCTAGCCATAATAATAACGCTGCTGTGGGAACTCAAGGAAGAGCTGATAAAGTTTTGGTGGGCTGAGGAGCTGAGGAGAAAGCCCACGCTTGAAGCTAATTGGGGAATGTGTTTTATGACAGTTTATTGGGGGTGGGAATTGTACTTTGTTACTTTGTATCTGGGGGAAGGGAATTTAGTTTTTGGGTTCAGCTATGTATTGCCGATATTTTGTTTCCCAAATAAATGTTCTTTAAGGAAGAATTTTGCCTCAAAGTTCTTTTGATGGGTTTCATCTGTTGGAACCATGACACTGAGACCATGGATGAAGACATGAAACTGGTGCAACAGGTGTTGAGGAAGCTGTATGCCAAACTCTCAAAATGTGAGTTTCACAAGTCTAGCCTAGACTACTTAGGCTACAGTGTCTTGTGAGGGTGTGGAGATGGACCCAGGAAAAGTGAAATCCATCCTGGAGTTGCAAGCCCCTAGGACCCGCAAACAGCTGCAAACTTCCTAGGGTTTGCAAATTTTTACAGGCAATTCATCCCCTCCTTCGCCACAATTGTCTTACCAATTACTGAACTATTGAAAATTGGAAAAGGGGGGGGGAGCCCCAGCCGAATCATCCCTTGAACTGGATGATGGAATGCCAAGCAGCGTTCGAAAAGCTGAAGGGGCTGTTTGCGGCTGAGCCAGAGTTAAAGCACCCAAACCCAGAAGAGCCATTTGTGATCCAGGCAGATCCCAGCGATGTGGTAGTGGGAGCAGTCCTACTCCAACAAAATGAGGGAAATTTACAGCCATGTGTGTACACGTCTCGCAAGCTAAATGATACAGAGCGGCGGTAGGCTGTGTGGGAGAAAGAGGCTTTTGCAATACGGTGGGCGCTACTAACATGGAGGCAGTTCCTGGAGTGGGGCAAGGCCCCCTTTGAAGTGTGAACCGACCATTAAAACTTAGAAGCACTGAAGACTCCCCCGCAAGCTTTCTCCTAAACAAGTCCAATGGGCGCAGTACTTCAAAAGATTTGACTTTGAATTAAAGTACATTCCAGGGGAAAAAAATTTCCTTGCTGATGCTCTGTCCCGCATGCCCCAATACATGAGTACTCAGGAGGAGGTGGTGAGCTCCATAATTCCTAGCAGACAACAAGCGGCACAGGCTACAACCAGGAGGCAAGAGAAGAAGAGGAGCTCACCTCCCACCAACGCGTTTGCCCAACAGCTGAAGCAAGAGCTACAGACTGACCCGTGGTTTGTGGCTCATCAGAGAGAGTTGACTATGAGGAATGGGTTGGCGTGGAAGGGGGACAAATTGTCCCAGAATACCTGCCACGCAGCCACGATGCTAACAAAGCAGGCTACTTTGGGTTCCTGAAGATGCTACATCTCGCCAAACGTTAGTTCTGGTGGCCAAAGATGAAGAAAGACATCGAGGGCTATGTGGGGAGGTGTGCTGTCTGTGCAGCCAGCAAAAGACTACCAGGGAAGAGTCCAGGACTGTTGCAGCAGGTGACTGATCTGACCAGACCCTGGGAGGAGATAGCCATGGACTTTATAGTGGAGCTACCAGAGAGAGGGGGGAGTACCGTGATTTGGACTGTGATAGACCTATTTTCCAAGCAAGCCCACTTCATTGCGTGTGCTGGAATCCCCTCAGCCCAGAAGCTAGCAAAGATGTTTTTGCAACACATCTACCAGCTACATGGAGTGCCTAAGTGCATAATTTCAGATTGTGGGGTCCGGTTCACTGCTAAGTTCTGGAAAGACTTTGTAAGAATGATTGGGTCCTCCCAGGGGCTCAGTTCTGCTTTCCATCCGAGTACAAATGGATCTGCAGAACGAGTTAACACAATAGTGGAGCAGTACCTGTGTTGCTGTGTCAACTACCAACAAACGAACTGGGCAGAGCTTTTGCCATTTGCAGAGGTGGCGTATAACAATGCAGTGCACAGCAGCACTGACTTCACTCCATTTAATTTAGCCATGGGGGTGGAATTTGTGCCAATACTAGAGTGTCCACAGGAGCACCCTAAGCGACTGGGTGAGTTCGTTCCAACAGGTCTGGAGCAATGCAAAAAGGGCTCTAACTAAAGCGGCTGAAAGCCAGAAAAGGTAAGCAGACAAAAAACGAGCTCCCCAGGAAATGTTCCATGTAGGAGATAAAGTGTATCTGTCTACCAAGTATCTTAAGTTGAGACAAACTTGCAAGAAGTTAGAGCTGAAGTACATAGGTCCTTTCACCACTGTAAAAGTCATTAACCCAGTAATAGTAGAGCTAAGACTTCGAAGATTGTTGGATAAAGTGCACCCAGTATTCCATTGCAGCTTACTGAAACCATATAGGGGATCCACGATGAGACCAATAGGGAAGGCAACCCCAGCCCCAATAGTGGTAGAAGGAGAAACGCATTATGAGGTTAAGCAAATCCTTGATTCTAGAATCCACAAAGGGAAGTTGCAGTACTTAATCCAGTGGGAGGGTTATCCAATATCAGAAGCTAGATGGGTGAAAGCCCAGCACGTAAAAGCAGATAGTTTAGTAAAACAATTCCACACTAAATACCCCCAAAAGCCAGGACCACTACAAGGGAAGAATTAATAACCAATGATGTGTATTCCTTTTTGTTTTCCAGGTTCCCCTTCCCTTCTAGGGGGACGGCCTGTCAAGTTACGAAGTTTACTGTCTTTAGGACTGCTGTAGTGGGTCTAGCTTGTCTACAGTTACGGGGGGAGAGGGGAGAGTTTGGGATCCACAGGTGCTCCCTATCTGTGTGAGAGCCGAAGCCGCTGAAGAGATGTATTGGCAAACCGAAGTTTCTTCTCATAACAATTGCTGGAAGATTAATTGGATAATGCTTATGCTTATGCAGTTAATAAGCATACCTGTATGTGTTCTGAGTGTGCATTATGCATTACAGGAGCCAGCCAAGGTTTCTGAATTAAATCCTAATGCAAAAGTGTGGGGGAATCACATGGTACAAGTGGAAGCAAGTGGTACTGAAGGTGGTGTGAGCAAAACCTGGGAAGAAATAACAGATCATCCACCAGATTCCTGTAAAAAAGGTACAAAAATATCTCTTTTCAAAGACTGGAGTATAACTAATACTAAAGCTATTTGTATTTACATAATACTTTTACTTGTGCAAAGTTTTCCTTTCTTCAGTTAACAGCTTCCTTCTATCCCTTCTCAGTCCACATTTTCTTCTTTGCTTTTGTTAAAGTCTAATTAAACTAATATTTGCTAACCAATATGCTCCTAACCCAGCAGTCCCCAACCTTTCCACCTTGGCAGCTCGGCTTGGCATGGGGAGGGCCGTGTGAGTGGCAGGCGAATGCATGTGCACCCTCCGCTCACACAAATGGAGCTTCACATGCGAGCAGAGGGTGCTTCAACGTGAAGCTTCACTTGCACAAGTGGCAGGCTCTTGCGCTCGTGCACAAAGCTCCACTCAGGCAGATGGAGCTTCACATGTGTGCACATACCCTCCGCTTGTAAGAGTGGAGCTTCGCACACATGCGCGCGCTTGCCCACCACTCTTACAAGTGGAGCTTCATGTACTCTTTTTTTTTATTGAAAAGTTTTAGAATACATTTTTGAATACAAAAAACCCCCCTTCCCCTCCCCTCCCCAACCCTCCCCCCTCCCCGACTTCCCAGAGCAAAATACAGGGTATAAAAATACAAACAAACATAATCTAAAATATGCAAACAACAATAAAATATTAAAGTCTATCGCACTTTAACTCTTAGTAAAATAACTACAAGCTAATTATACATCATATAAATCTGCTACTTATTCAAATGCTAAGTGAAACTTTTTAGTCCCATATTTATTCTGAATATAATCAGTCCATCTCTTCCACTCCACAGTGTATCTCTGTTGCGATTGATCTTTCAAATACGCTGAAATCTTTGCCATCTCCGCCAAGTTAGAAACTTTTAAAGTCCATTCTTCTATAGTCGGCAGTTCTTCCTTCTTCCAATATTGCGCTACTAAAAGTCTCGCTGCCGTAATTAAATTCAACATCAACTTAATATCTACAACAGTGATATCTGTGGTAATACCCAATAGAAACAGTTGCGGAGAGAACTTTATCCTTTTCTTAAATATTTTTTGCATATTCCACCAAATTTTAATCCAAAAAGCTTTAACCTTTTTGCAAGTCCACCATATATGAAAATACGTTGCGTCCTCACAGCCACACCTCCAACATTTGGGCTGACAGTTCGGATACATACTCTTGCCCATTTCTCCCGCATCCTGGTTTCAAACAGACCGTGGCTGCGGCAGGTTGGGGACCCCTGCCCTAACCCAAAGGAAATGCTTATACATACCCTGCCCTAGTTGTTCAATTTAAAAAATGATTAATTAAAAATTAATCCACCCTTAAAACCTATTAAAGGCACCAAATAATGGCTTAGCTTCAGTAAGAAACATGTTTGCTGCTTAGTGAGCAGCAGTTGTGTATACACAAAAAACAAATCATTGTATATTTTTTGCAGGTTTCATTGAGAGAAACTTTAGGTGTATTGAAAAGCTACTATTAAGCCTTAATCTACATCAATTTAAAGACATTACATAACTTAACAGTAATAACAGCAAATGCTACCCTTCCAGCAGTTAGTCAAAATATAAAGCCTTTGATGTTTCAGTCAGAGCAACTGAAGTATTTTTTGTGACTCTTATAGTTTTCTCCACAGCATTAGAGGCCAATGGTGATGGTGAAAAAAAGCGCCAGAATGAATCGTTAACAGAAGATCAAGAACCATCACTATCTGTTCCTTTATCAGACCAAACAGATATGAACCCTTTGGCTCTAGATCATGCAGAATACAAAACTATACATGAAAACACTGAGACAGGTATGGAAAAAGTCCTTGCCCATCCTTAAAGCTGTATACTTTTCTGGTTTATAGAATGACCTTCACGTAATTTACACATTCTAGCAGCTGAAGAAACATACCTGAGTAGGACTGAACTGTAGGCATTGTTACAGGTGTGGCTATATGAACAATAGCTGTGACTACTAAATACATAATGTAGGGCCTCAGGAAGTGCAAATTAATAATTTTATCAGCACACTTGGCAGGTCCAGTTGGAACACTGCCATAAGGAAGGGGAGGGGGAGCATGCTGAGGTGTGGATTGAGGATGTTTCTGTATTGCTAGCATTTGTTTCTACTTTTGCTTTGATGTGTCTGCATGGGAATTTGGGAGGAGGGAATACCCTCAAGGCCATCGGGTTTCACTCCTACTGACTGGCAAGAACAAGGTGCCGGGAAGCAGCTGGTTATCACCTTTTCAGCTCGAAGTTCTCACAACACTTTCACGCCAGCGGATTGGCTCCTGATGGACTGGGGCATTGGGGTGGGGCTGAAGAAACAGGACTTTTAGCTAAATGCTTTTGCACAGGAACCTCAGATGCCACCTTTTTACTCTGCAATCACTTTCTCTCAGTAAAAGATCCTCTTTGAAACAATGCCTGTTTCCTGATTTATGCTTTCCTGGGGGAATAGTTGAGGCAGGTCCTTATAACACCTGTATGTATGCAATTCACCTAATTGCAATTGTTGCTTGTCCTGTTATTATTTGTCCTGCTTATATACATACTGTAAGAACAATTTGCTTCCTGTCATCTTCCATTTCAGTATCAAGCTGAGTGCATAGCTAAAGTATTTAAAAATGTTAACATTCCCCACACCCTTTCAGCTGAACACAGAGCCACCCAGAGTCAGTCCAGGTGGAAAGCTTTTGCCTTATAGACAGTGTTGGGAGTTTGGATTTCTGATGGTAAATATGAATGAAGATTGGAGATCTACATATTCTGTTATACTGCAAATTTCAGTTCTACAATAAATGTATACCTTTGACAAGCTTATGTACTTTAAAAATTCTGTTCCAAGAAAAGCTGAATTGGGTGATCTTGTCAGACCCAAAGACCAAGAAAGACGCATAGTTTTTTCTAAGCAGTTTCTTTTATTGTTCCTCACCTATAGACAGAAATCTTGCCAAACTACAGGAAGTCTTCAAAACTTGCAACCATTCATTTAATGACCATTGAAAGTTACAACGCCACTGAAAAAAGTGACTTATGACTGGTTTTCACACTTTTGACTGTTGCAGCATCCCCATGATAACATGATCAAAATTTGGGCGCTTAGCAAGTGGTATGTATTTATGATAGTTGCAGTGTCCCAGGGTCATGTGATCACCATTTGTAACCTTCCCAGACGGCTTCCAACATGCAAAGTCAGTGGGAGAAGCCAGGTTCACTTAACAAGCACATGATTCACTTAACAGTTGTGACAAAAAAGGTTGTAAAATGGGCAAAACTCACTTAACTACTGGCTTGCTTGGCAACAGAAATTTTGGGCTCAATTGTGATCGTAAGTTGAGGATTATCTGTAAAGCAAGCTACTTGCATCATTAAAGATATACTCTGAGAACTTCTATGGAGGAGCTGTCTTGACCCTGTTCCTCCCAACCAGAACTAAACTTCACTGTCTTCACATTTCTCTAGAATGCACTCCCTCCCTCCTGGGAATCTGGACTATATTCCAGATCAATATAGCTGCCCAGAGTCACTTTGTAAAGGAAGATATAAATTTAATAAATAAATATTATACACGATTTCTTTAAATTGAATATTCTGTATTAGTTGGTTATAGGAAAAAATAAAGATTATGTAAGACATTGGCATATTCTCACTGCTCCACCAACACTTGCATATTCTCTGGCCTCTTTTTAGACACAGTGAAAATGAGGAAGAAAAAAATAGAGATAATCTGAGTATGACAACCTTTGTAACCATTGAACAAATGTAGCTCACTTTGTTATCTTGACTCTTTTATACAATATTTTAAAAAATAGTTACTATGTGGTGGAACCACTGGCTGAAGGAGATGATGCCCTGATATGCTGGAGGGGTTGTTAAAAGACATTTCAGCTTAAATTCCATTCAGGGAAGGAAAGATTTGAGATCAAACCCTTGGGTTTCTACAGGTGAAACTCGAAAAATTAGAATATTGTGCAAAAGTTCATTTATTTCAGTAATGCAACTTAGAAGGGGAAACTAATATATGAGATAGACTCATTACATGCAAAGCAAGATAGCTCAAGCCGTGATTTGTCATAATTGTGATGATTATGGCGTACAGCTCATGAAAACCCCAAATCCACAATCTCAGAAAATTAGAATATTACATGCAATCAATAAAACAAGGAGTGTACATAGAACAATATCGGACCTCTGAAAAGTATAAGCATGCATAGGTACTCAGTACTTGGTTTGGGCCCCTTTTGCAGCAATTACTGCCTCAGTGCAGCGTGGCATGGAAGCTATCAGCCTGTGGCACTGCTGAGGTGTTATGGAAGACCAGGATGCTTCAATAGCGGCCTTCAGCTCTTCTGCATTGTTCGGTCTCATGTCTCTCATCTTTCTGTTGGCAATGCCCCATAGATTCTCTATGGGGTTCGGGTCAGGCGAGTTTACTGGCCAATCAAGCACAGTAATCCCACGGTCATTGAACCAGGTTTTGGTGCTTTTGGCAGTGTGGGCAGGTGCCATGTCCTGCTGGAAAATGAAGTCAGCATCCCCATAAAGCTCGTCTGCGGAAGGAAGCATGAAGTGTTCCAAAATCTCCTGGTAGACGGCTGTGTTGACCTTGGACTTAATGAAGCACAGTGGACCAACACCAACAGATGACATGGCTCCCCAAATCAACACAGACTGTGGAAACTTCACACTGGACTTCAAGCATCTTGCAGTGTGTGCTTCTCCATTCTTACTCCAGACTCTGGGTCCTTGGTTTCCAAATGAGATGCAAAAGTTGCTCTCATCAGAAAAGAGGACTTTGGACCACTGAGCAACAGACCAGGTCTGTTTTTCTTTAGCCCAGGTAAGACGCTTCTGACCTTGTTTGTTGTTCAGGAGCGGCTTGACAAGAGGAATACGACATTTGAAGCCCATGTCCAGGATCCGTCTGTGTGTGGTGGCTCTTGATGCACTGACTGCAGCCTCAGTCCACTCCTTGTGAAAGTCCCCAACACTTTTGAATGGCCTTTTCCTGACAATCGTCTCCAGGCTGCGGTCATCCCTGCTGCTTGTGCACCTTTTTCTTCCACACTTTTCCCTTCCACATAACTTTCTATTAATGTGCTTTGATACAGCACTTGGGGAACATCCAACTTCTTTTGCAATTACCTTTTGAGGCTTTCCCTCCTTATGGAGGGTGTCAATGATGGTTTTCTGCACAACTGTCAGGTCAGCAGTCTTCCCCATGACTGTGATTCCTACTGAACCAGACTGAGAGACCATTTAAAGGCTCAGGAACCCTTTCCAGGTGTTATGGCTTAATTAGCTGATTAGAGTGGGACACTTTGAGCCTAGAATATTGCACCTTTTCACAATATTCTAATTTTCTGAGATTGTGGATTTGGGGTTTTCATGAACTGTAAGCCATAATCATCACACTTATGAGAAATCACGGCTTGAACTATCTTGCTTTGCATGTAATGAGTCTATCTCATATATTAGTTTCCCCTTTTAAGTTGCATTACTGAAATAAATGAACTTTTGCACGATATTCTAATTTTTCGAGTTTCACCTGTATCTGCCATTTCCCAAGGGAAGGCA
Source organism: Vipera berus (assembly GCF_964194415.1). Lineage (NCBI taxonomy): Eukaryota > Metazoa > Chordata > Lepidosauria > Squamata > Viperidae > Vipera > Vipera berus. Next base: position 38,099,012 of record NC_138210.1, on the reverse strand, counting down.
GACATCTGGAGAGATTATTGTAAACTGGTGAGCAACAATAAAGAAACCTATTAACCCAGTCTCGGAACTGTTTTGGTTGCTTGCATCTGACATTTCTGGATGCTTATATAACATTTAAGCGTATTTTGGAAGAGTGGTGTTCTTACCAATATATGTAATTTTCATTTGATATTCATGGTTATTTTTGAATAGTCTGCTTTGTTCATAAACTTTGGAAAGCAGTCCATTGGAAATGCATCTAGCTCTGACTTTCCCTTGGCATAATAAAGAGTCAAGCTCTTCCTCTCCACCTAGGCCTATTGAATTGGCAGAATTACTGTTTTAGGTTGTTTTTAACAGTATTCTTGTGACCATATGTGTATTTATTTCTGCACGGAGGATCTGGACAAAGTGAATAAATAAACTGTGCCCAATGATTTTGCATAAATTTGGAGGTTTGTTTAAAAGGAAAGTGTAGATTAGATCTTACAGTGAGTAACAGCAATAAAATGCTTGTAGTTTGAGTTCTCAAATCATAAACATTTACTCCGCTGAAAGTTTTGGCATTCTATAAAAGCAGTTCATGTGTAACTACAGCTATAGGAAGTAAGTATAAAGTAAATATTTACCTGTGCTAGAATGTAGGAAGAATTGTGTAAAGACTTTGGGTTGTTGCCTCTTTATCTATTATATGGGAAGTGAGTCAGTTGGTCTTCTAATCTAGGTAATTCCCTAAGTAGGAATAGTGAGACTAGTGCTTCCACATTGTTTTATGCTTTCAACTAATGTGGTAGCTAGTTCATTCTCATTAAACATGTTTAATTGCAGTTTGAAACTTTTCCTGATCATGTCCAATTTTTTAAAAGTTAGCTGTCTTAGTCTACAATTCAGTGTGAACTTTCCTCAGTTACACATTTAGGATAACACTGCAAACCTGGCAATAGTCCTTTACATTCAAAGCCCCCTCTGACAAATTTTCAAAATAATTTCCAAAATTTTGTAAGCCAAAGGGTTTCATTTGTGCCTCCCTAAATTCTTAATGAAGCATCGTGGGGTTTCTACCCCTTGTAGCCTGTAGCTGATATTTTTAATATGTGATGGTAATAATTCCAATTGTTATACAGGTAGTCCACAACTTATAATCATAATGGAGCCTGCCTATCATGATCGTAAGTCATGATTGTTGTAAAATGGGTCACCCACATGTCCAACTCAATTTTATGACCTTTTTTGCAGTGGTCATTCACTATGGGCTGGTTTTGTAGAAAATGAGAAATATCGGTTTTCAGAAAAACCATAATAAATCATGTTCACATGAGTACTGTACAGGATGCTGCAAACAGCCATAAATGTGGGCCAGTTGCTAAGCGCCTGACATGAATTCACATGATTGGGGGGGGGCTTCAGAACTTGGTCATAAGTCAAGGACTATCTATAGCATTAAATAAAATGTACAACACTAGCCATTTGCTTTAAATTTGTAATCTTTGCCTTAACCACCAGAAATAGTTCAAGCACACTTTTTTTCAATCATGTCAAACAGCCCTTTGTGCAAATTTCAGGTGCTGTTGCTACAATAATATTAAGGTAAAGGTTCCCCCGCACATGTGTGCTAGTCGTTTCCGACTCTAGGGGCCGGTGCTCATCTCCGTTTCAAAGCTGAAGTGCCAGCACTTGTCCAAGGACATCTCCGTGGTCATGTGGCCGGCATGACTAGATGCCAAAGGCGCACGGAACGCTGTTACCTTCCCACCGTAGTGGTCCCTATTTTTCTGCTTGCATTTTTACGTGCTTTCGAACTGCTAGGTTGGCAGAAGCTGGGACGAGTCACAGGCGCTCACTCTGTTACGCGGCACTCGGGATTCGACCCGCCAAACTGCTGACCTTCTGATCGACAAGCTCAGCGTCCTAACCCACTGAGCCACCACGTCCCTTACAATAATATTACATATACTGTATATAAAACCATTCAAAATGGCAATCGCTGAGTATTTGAGACGTTTGATTGTTTTCAGATACATGATGCCAATTGAAACATATACTTATTGACTTCCGGGTGGCTCTCCAGCATCGCGGACGGTCAGAATCGACCGCCGGTCCTTCGTTGCTGTTTAAACCGCGGAGCAGCCGACAATCAGCTGCTCCGCGGCGTGAAAACCCCGCTCCTCGGGTGAAGAGGGGAGGGGGAGTTCCCAGGTAGGGGTAGAGCTCCCCTAGAGCCCCAGAACGTTTGTTCTGGGGTTTGAAGGGTGAGAGCTCCCCCAAAGCCTGGGAATCTCCGGAGCGGAAGACTCTTCTGCTATCAGCAGAACAAGATGCTGAATCCACTCCTGCCGGATCTGATCGACATCTAGAAACATTGTTGCAGCAGAGCGGATACAGGAGTCGTATAAACAGCAAGTAAAAGGCTTTAACTCTCGGGAAAAAACACTTTTTTGTCTCAATAACTACTTGGAAAAGAAAGGGAAAATGGCGCCTGAATGAACAGGGAAAAGAGAGGAGAAGATTTTTTTATATATATAAGAAGCGAAGGGGTTTTTTTTCTTTCCTCTCTCACTTCCTTTATAGTGAAAGTGTTTGCTGGGATATTGAGGAGGAATTGGACTTTAAATTTGACCTGCTTAAATTTACAAGATTTGGTTCAAGCTGTTAAAGGAGAAGAAAGTGAAAGTGTGTACGGAGAGTTAATTGGCTATAAAATGGCTTCTAAGCCTCCTAGAATCCCTGTTACTAAAAGTGCAGGGACATCGCCTGTTCAGCAATCTGGATTGCAGTCTTTGACATCATCCCCCGCAGCTGCTCCACCTGTAACTTTAAAGGACTTACAAGATGCTTTAAAAGTGGCTTTAGCAACTCAGTCTGAAAAAATAACTGAAAAAATAACTGAACAGGTGGCTGTGCTTATTGAGGATAAGAACAAAGAAATGCGGGAGGACATTCTGTTAGCACTTCAGGGGCTTGCAGGTTGTATTGAGACTCTGAATGGGTGGAAGAAGTGAAACAAAATAATCTGATGTTGGAGGCCAAAATGTGTGAAGTTGAATATAAAATGGATAAAACGGAAGAGGTTGTGATGATACAATACAGAGAGATGGAGTTTGCTCTGAGGATCAGAGGTTTGAAAGAGAATCCTCAGGAGAATTTGCAAGAGATGCTGGTGGATGCCCTGGCACCTAATTTGGGGTTTCAAGCCGAAGATTTCTTTGGCGAGATAAAGTTTTTAGAGTTAACTCTTGGATTGCCAGGCAAAGGAAATTGCCAAGAGATGTGGTGGTGTATTTTACGAAGAGAAAGATAAGAAATGAGATTATTAAATTTTTTTATAATAAGAGATTTAAAATTGCTGGTCAGGAGGTTTTGATTCTGAAAGAGATTCACCCAAAAGTTTTGAGAAAAAGAAAAGATTTCACTTTTTTGGCAGAAGAATTGAAAAAACAACAGCTTCAGTTCAGATGGGAGATACCAATGGGGATTGTGGTGAATTATGCTGGAATAAGATACCGTCTTAATACAGTTTTGAAGGCACGAGATTTTTATACTAATGTATTGAAAGCAGGTTCACCGCCATCTTCAGAAAATGAAGAAGGAAAGGATTAAGGAGAGCGACAGTCACAAGAGAAACAGCAATTTTCTGAAACTGTGCAACCCTTGGCTATAGTAAAAGAACCTATGACTCAAAGAATAACACGGGCTGCATCTAGACGTAAGGCACAACAACAACAACGGCAACAGGGCAAAGTTTGATGATTACAACTCAAGAATCAAGTGAAGCAGTGGGAGGAGCGAGGCCGAAGACACAGATCTCTGAAGATCTTCAGGAGGCGCTCCGGAGGCTTCAAGTCGCAAAAGATGGCGACAAAATTCCTGACTTGGAATGTTAATGGTTTGAATTCACCACAAAAGAGGAAGAAAATATTTCAGTATTTGAAACATTTTAAAAATGACGTTGTATGTTTGCAAGAGACGCATATTTGGGTTTCTGATCAGAAATATTTGATAAATCTGAGACTGGGTACACAATTTATTGCATCCGCTCCAGAGAAGAAAAATGGTGTAGTAATATATGTGAAGAAGGGTCTGATAGCCAAATTAATAGAAGCAGATATACAAGGAAGATATATTATTATTGAACTTTTGATTGAAGGGAAGAAAATACTTCTAATTGGAATATATGCTCCTAATCAACAACAAGAAGAATTTTATAAATTGCTACATAACAAAATAATTCAATGGGATTATAAGTCTTGTATTTTAATGGGAGACTGGAATGGTGTGATGGACACGCAGAAGGATAAGAAAGGATTTTTTAAAAATACTCCTAATCATGCTAGATTGCCTAAATCTTTCTTTGAGTTGAAAGATGATTTGGAATTGAGAGATATTTGGAGAGAAAGAAACGTGGATGAAAAGGATTTTACTTTTTTCTCAGACAGACATCAATCCTTTTCTAGGATTGATTTTATACTAATTACTAATGTTTTTTTTCTAGGATTAAGAAGATCAAGATATGTCCAAGAACTTTATCAGACCATAGTCCAGTTTGGATGGAGTTGGATAAGGGTAATGGTGACAGAAGATCATGGAGATTAAATGAAAATTTATTTAGATATGTAGAAAATGTGGAAGAATGTAAAAAGCAGATGAAAGAATTTTTATTATGAATATGCACAAAGGCACTTCTATTGAAATGGTATGGGATGCAAGTAAAGCTTTTATGAGAGTAGTTTTAATATATTTGAATAAATATAGACGTAGAATGGAATTTAAGCGTAAAGAAATAGAGGAGGAAATAAAGAGGAAAGAGAAGGCTTTTACTATGGATCCATCTGACAAGAGGCTAAAAGATTCAATTAACTTGTTAAGAGGTCAGTTTGATATGCTGATGGCGGACCAGGTGGCAACTAATTTAAGATATGCTAAACATATGGCGGACGTGCTCGGCTGAGCTCCGCGAAGAGTTCTAGCTACTGTGGCGTCCCTGGGAGTCCTACAGTCCTACAGTGGTGCTTTTGCCCTCTGTGTTGGGGCCAGGACGGATGGACAGATGGTTGTCGACGCCGCTTTTTTGTAGCGGCATAGTCCTCTGTACCTGGAATGGGCCCTGTGAGTTCCGGTGACCTTTGGAAGGGCCTCGTTGAGCCCGGAAGAGCCGCGGCTTGTAAGGCTCCAACCAGCTGATTCTCAGAGCCGATGGAGCTGTGGCTTAGAACGGTGCTTGGAATGTCGGAAGAACGGCAGCGACGTCTGGAGCGGCTGGCGGGGAGACGAGCTGGAGTGCCGCGGCCGTTCCGACATGGGGACCCACGGCCTGGTCACCTTCGTGTTGCCCGCATTCCGTGAGGCTAGCTAGACCAAGTTCGTGGCCTACCAGAAGACTCATGGGGATTTTAGTTTTTTCCCCCTCCTGCCCTAATGTAATCATTGATGCATGGTTCAGCGGGCTGAGTGTAGGCCTGTTTAGGCTAACATTGGCCTACCAACTGCATCTTGGAGCTATGGTTCTATGGCTCCTTTGGTATGGTGGGGTGCGCTGGACTCGAGTCTGTTGGTATTCCGCCGGCCAGTGTTGGACCCGCTTGTCGCTTGTCGCCTGACCCTTTCCTGCTACGGAGAAGAACTTTTGCAGCCGGGACATCTTTCTATTATGTTATTCAACAGGCTTTTATGCCTTTGGTCAATAGCTGCTTAATTCCTCTGTCTCCCGTGACCCCACAGGACTCAGAAGGACCCGGGTGTTGAGTCACTGTGAGAGAGTGGCTCAGATGTACCATCTGCTACCCTCCCCAGAGGTGAGAGATCTATGGGGGGTATGCCCCCCATAGATGGACATGTATTCCATTCCGCTTCCCTGATCAGGCCTGTGACCGTCGTGAAAGGACGGTGGCCAACCTGTTTCGGAGGTTACCCAGCTCGAGTGGCAGTGGAGCTGGTTTGGCGGACTGGATATCTATCTACCTTCTGATTTTAGATCCTCCTTATCGATCATGGGACTGCCTTTGCTGGACCTGCATGGACAATTATGGCTCGCCTATATTACACCAGCACGGACTTATTCGCTCTCAGGGGTGCCCCCCCTTCCTGGGTGCGACCTGCCTTTTTTTCTACTTCTCCTCTTGATGACTGGCCCAATTGTTGGGACCCTGAGAGATGGTTGGGCAGGGATAGGAGCCTCCGGTATAAATCTAATAAGAGGCCCCTGGTTTGCTTTTTATCTAAACATTTTAAAAGGCTAGGGAGGGGGGAGGAATTGCGGTTTTGGTTGTTCAGTCCAGGCTCGGGACAGATCGCAGTGGGATGGGGCCTGGGTTGGGCACCTCCGGGGCCCTGGAGTGGGGTGTGGGATTTTCTATCCCTACAACGTCTGGGAATGACAGCAGGCAATTGTACAGAGGGCCATATCGACATCCGGGAGCGCGTCCCCACTGTCTCCAAGCGGTGATGTGCTCCAACTCTCTGGTTTAGACCCGTGGTTCCGGGAACGAGGGTGAGCAGCCACCTGAGCTTGTGTATTTCAACGCCAGGTCCGTAGTTAATAAGGCTCCTCTCATCCGAGATTTGGTTGAGGAGGAGCGTGCGGACCTGGCTTGCATTACGGAGACCTGGTTGGGCCCAGAGGGTGGTGTCCCTCTGACTGAACTCTGCCCTCCAGGTTTCCGGGTGCTCTACCGGCCTCGGGCTCAGGGTAGGGGCGGGGGTGTGGCGGTGGTTGTGAGGGAGAACTTATGTCTGCGGGAGGCCACCGTTGTCCAGATATCCGGGTGTGAGTCACTCCTGAGATGTGGCCCTAGGGCTCAGTTGGGCTTGCTGCTGGTGTACCTTTCGCCCAGTCGCGTAGCAGCAGCCCTGCCTGAACCTCTCGATATCCTCTCGGGTTTAGTGATTGAGTTCCCCAAACTTATGATTTTGGGGGACTTTAATCTACCATCCCTGGGGGGATCATCAGAGTTGGCTTGGGAGTTCATGGCTTCCATGACGGCCATGACCTGATGCAAGTAATTCAGGGCCCGACTCATGGGGGGGGTCACACGCTCGATTTTGTTTTTCTATCTGGACGGTGGTTAGATGATCTGGGTGGGGGTTCTCCAATTATTATGCCCCTGTCATGGACCGATCATCATCTCCTGCGGCTGGCCTTCCGTTTCGCCACCCCCCGTCGCGGGGCCACGGAACCGACAAGATGGTTCCGCCCCAGGCGCCTAATGGACCCTGAGCGGTTTCAGGTGGAGCTTGGGTCCCCGCCTGCCGCCTTCAGTCACAACCCGGCCGATGCCTTGGTGGAAGCCTGGGAAAGGGCAGCCATGGAGGCACTCGACCGCGTTGTACCCATGCGGCCCCTGACCCGGCGCAGATCCCAGTGGGCTCCATGGTTTTCCGTGGAGCTCCGAGAGATGAAGCGTCGGAGACGGGGCCTAGAGAGCTGTTGGAGATCCAGCCGGTCTGAATCCGACCGATTGCGACTAAGGTCCTCTACGAGGTCTTATCTCGTGGCGATGAGGGCGGCAAAGTCTAATTACTTTGCTGCCCTCATCGCGTCTGCAGATAATCGTCCGGCCGCCCTGTTCAGGGTGACCCGCTCCCTCCTCAATCAGGAGGTGAGGGAGGAGCCCTTGCAGGGTCGTGCCGAGGAGTTTAGCCAACATCTGGTGGACAAAATCGCTCGGATTTGGGCCGGTCTGGACTCCGACTGGGCAGAGTCTGACGGAGGTGACACGAGCAGTCCTGGTGATGTTATCTGGGAAGAGTTCGACCCTGTGACTCCGGAAGATGTGGACAGGATCATGGGGATGCTGAGCTCCACCACGTGTTTATTGGACCCGTGCCCCTCCTGGCTGGTCTGTGCGGCTCGGGAGGGGACACGAGGCTGGCTCCAGGCAGTGATAACTGCTTCTCTGAGTGAGGGTAGCTTTCCTGCCGCCTTGAAGGAGGCGGTGATGAGGCCCCTCCTCAAGAAGCCTGCCCTGGACCCGGCTATTTTGAATAACTATCGTCCGGTCTCCAACCTTCGCTTTCTTGCGAAGGTTGTTGAGAGTGTGGTGGCGCATCAGCTCCGTCTGTTCCTGGAGGAAGCTGATTATCTGGACCCGTACCAATCAGGCTTTAGGTGCGGGTACAGCACGGAGATGGCATTGGTCGCGCTGGTGAATGATCTCTGGCGGGCTCGGGACAGGGGTTGTTCCTCTGTCCTAGTCCTATTAGATCTCTCAGCGGCTTTCGATACCATCGACCATGGTATCTTACTGCAGCGTCTCAGGGGGTTGGGAGTGGGGGGGCACTGTTCTCCAGTGGTTCTCCTCCTACCTCCTGGGACGTTCGCAGTCGGTGCTGACAGGAGGGCAGAGGTCGGCCTCAAGGCCTCTCGTTTGTGGACTTCCTCAGGGGTCGGTCCTCTCGCCTCTCCTGTTCAACATCTGTATGAAGCCGCTGGGTGAGATCATTCATGGTTTTGGAGTGGGGTATCATCAGTACACCAATGAGCCTTGGTGGAGCAGTGGGCTGATGCCTCCTTAAGTAACACCAGCTGCCTGCAATTAGTGCAGGTTCGCATCCCACCAGGCTCAAGGTTGACTCAGCCTTCCATCCTTCCAAGGTAGGTAAAATGACCCAGATTGTTGGGGGCAATTAAGCTGACTTTGTAATAATGCCGCTTGGGGGTGTGTGTGAAAGCCCTAACAAGCAGGCATATACATAGAATGAAGGCTACTGCTAAGCTTGTAAGCCGCCCTGAGTCTTCGGAGAAGGGCGGGATATAAATGGAATAAAAATAAAAATAAATAAATAAATAAATAAAAACACTGATGATACCCAGCTTTTCATCTCTACCCCAAACCACCCCAGTGATGCCCTCGATGTGATGTCCCGTTGCCTAGAGGCGGTTCGGGTCTGGATGGGGAGGAACAGGCTTCGGCTCAATCCCGACAAGACCGAGTGGTTGTACGTTCCGGCATCTCAGGAAATTCGGTCCATTCCATCTTTAACCATCAGGGGTGAGGTGTTTCCCCCGTAGATAGGGCTCGCAACTTGGGTGTCCTCCTGGACTCATAGCTCAGTTTGGAAGACCATGTAGGAGCTGTGACCAGGGGGACTTTTGCCCAGGTTCGCCTGGTGCGCCAGTTGCGACCCTATCTGGACCGGGATGCCCTGCGTCCAGTCACTCATGCGCTCGTTACCTCTCGTATAGACTACTGCAATGCTCTGTACATGGGGCTGCCCTTGAGGACCACTCGGAGGCTTCAGCTGGTGCAGAATGCGGCCGCGCGAGTTGTGATGGGGGTCTCCCGATACTCCCATGTAACACCTCTTCTCCGCGAGCTGCATTGGCTTCCAGTTGCCCTCCGGGTGAGATTCAAGGTGCTGGTGATTACCTATAAAGCCCTAAATGGCTTTGGTCCGGATTACTTATGGGAGCACCTGCTGCCGGCATCATCTTCCCTTCGTCCTGTGCGCTCCCACAGAGAGGGCCTCCTCAGGGTGCCGTCAGTCAGAGAGTGTCGGCTTGCGGCCCCCAGGGGGAGAGCATTCTCTGTGGGCGTGCAAGCCCTTTGGAATCAATTACCGGTTGAGCTCCGGGTGGCTCCCGACCTTCGGTCTTTCTGCCGGGATCTGAAAACCTATTTATTTGAACAGGCCGGCCTGGTTTAAGGGTTTGGGGTTTTTTAATTATTTATTGTTAGGGCTTCATTAATTTAATTTACTTTTAACTTTTGTAACTTTTGTAGTGCTTTTATTGCCCTGTACACTGCCCTGAGTCCTTCGGGAGAAGGGCGGTATAGAAATTCAATTAATAAATAAAATAAATAAATAATATTTTTAATAACGCAAATAAACCTGGTAGGTGGTTAGCTTATTTATTAAGGAAAAAACAAAGATCTCGTCATATAGATAAGATAGTTTATAAGGGTAAAGAAGTGTTTCAGCAAAATCTCATTAAAAAGGCCTTTGTCGAATTTTATTCTAAGCTGTATGCAAGGGATAAAAGTCAAGGTTTAGACGTAGATAGTTATTTGCAAGGAGTGAACATCCCGGTGCTCACACAAGAGCAACGGGATGAATCAATTGATAACCACTGAATAAATTATTTTAGTAATTAAACAATTAAAAGTAGGTCAGGCACCTGGGACAGATGGATTGACTGCTACTTATTATAAAAATTTACAACTAGAGATGGTGGAAACTTTAAAAGAATTGTTTAGAACAATTCAATCTGGAGGGGAGGTTCCTCCATCATGGAAAACAGCATTTATAACGTTGATTCCAAAGGAAGATCAAGATCCTATACAAACTAAAAATTATAGACCTGTATCGTTGTTGAATACTGATTACAAGTTATTTGCAAAAATTTTAGCAAATAGATTGATGAAGGTTATGCAACAAATGATTCATATTGATCAAACAGGATTCATAAGCGGTAGGCAAATGAAAAATAATGTGAGACATATTGTAAATGTGTTAGAATATTTAGAAAGAAATAACCAAGTCCCTGCAGCGCTGATTTTTCTGGACGCTGAAAAAGCTTTCGATCAATTGGATTGGCAATGCTTATTTAAAGTGTTAGAGATGATGCAGTTTGGGGATAAGTTTTTACAACCTATCAGGGCTATATATCAAAAACAAACAGCACAAATAATTAATGGTAGCTTATCAGAAGCTTGTAAAATTGAAAAGGGTACAAGACAGGGATGTCCACTGTCGCCATTGTTGTTTGTTTTAACATTGGAAATATTATTGATTAAAATACGTGATTCAAAGAAAATAAAGGGAATTAAAATAAAAGATCAAGACTATAGATTGGGAGCGTTTGCAGATGACTTGGTTAGTACGTTAAGTCAACCAATTCAATCAGTTATAGATTTAATGGAAATAATTTTACAATATGGACAAGTTTCTGGATTCAAGGTAAACAGACAAAAAACTAAGATATTGTCTAAAAATATGACTATAGAACAAAAGGTAGCCTTAGAAAAATTAACGGGATTTGAAATAGTTAAAAAGGTTAAATATTTGGGGGTACATCTTTCAGCTTCAAATACTAAATTATATAAGAATAATTATGAACTCTTATGATCAAAAATACAAAAAGAGCTAGATATTTGGAGAAAATTACAACTGTCTTTATTGGGAAGAATTGCAGCTGTGAAAATGAATGTTTTACCTAAATTTTTATTTTTATTTCAAATGATACCTATACTTAAAAAAGATTCAAACTTGGAGGAATGGTAGAGAGGTATTAATAAATTTATTTGGGCAGGGAAGAGACCGAGAGTTAAATTTAAGATAATGCAAGATGTACGTGAAAGAGGTGGTCTCAAAGTGCCCAATCTTTAATTATATTATGAGGCGGCAGTATTATCGTCAATTAGTGATTGGTTTAATTTAACACAAAGGAGATTATTGAATATTGAAGGGTGTGATTTGTTATATGGTTGGCATGCTTATTTATTGTATGACAAAAAAGTGGACAAAGTTTTTAAAACACATATATTAAGGTCTGCCATGTTGAGAGTTTGGAAAAAATATCGATATAAGTTGAATTAAAAAATTCCTATTTGGGCAATACCTAAACATGCAATAGAAAATATAAATGTGGGATTTAAACATGATGTGATAACATATAAAGAAATTCTTTTTTTTTATTGAAAAGTTTTACAGTACATTTTATCTTTAACAATCCCCCCTCCCCCCACCCCTACCTAACCCTCCCTATCCCTCCCCCCCATTCCCCCCTCCCCCCCGACTTCCCAGAGCTAAGTACAAGGTATAAAAACAAAGAACAATCATAAACATCCATAAGCTAACAACAATAAACTATTAATTCTATCGCCCTCTAGCTCATATGAAATGACTACAAGCAATACTAATATTACATATAAAAAGAAAAAGAAAAGAAAAAAGAAAAGAAAACTTATTCAAATGCTAAATGAAATTTTTTAGTCCCATATTTGTTCTGGATATAATCAATCCATTTTTTCCACTCCATAATATAACGTTCTTGCGAATGATCTTTCAAGTAAACCGAAATCTTTGCCATTTCCGCCAAGTCAGAAACCTTTAAAGTCCATTCTTCTATAGTCGGCAGTTCCTCCTTCTTCCAATATTGACCTACTAAGAGTCTTGCTGCCGTAATTAAATTCAACATCAACTTAATGTCCACAACAATAGCATCTGTAATTATGCCCAACAAAAACAATTGCGGACAAAACTTTATCCTTTGCTTGAAGATCTTCTGCATATTCCACCAAATTTTTATCCAAAAAGCCTTAACCTTTTTGCAGGTCCACCATATATGAAAATATGTTGCATCTTCGCCACCACACCTCCAACATTTTGGCTGATAATTCGGATACATACTTGCAAGCTTTTTAGGATCTAAATGCCATCTATAAAACATTTTATAAAAGTTCTCTCTTAGGTTTTGGGCTTGTGTGAATTTTACGTTCCTCACCCAAATCTTTTCCCACGTGTCCATTGTAATAACTTCTTGAATATTCTGAGCCCATTTTATCATACAATCTTTAACAAGTTCTGTTTCTGAGTCAATTTCTATCAATGCAAGATATATCCGTTTGATATGTGCTGGACCCTGATTTCTAATTTGCTTTATCAAATTTTCATCAGTCATTGCAAAACCAGTTTTCTGATCTTCTGTCCACCTGGCCCGTAACTGAGTATATTGAAACCAAGTTTGAACAATCTTCTCATCTCGCAAGAGGTTGTACGGCTTCAAACACCAGACATTTCTTTCCAAGCTTAAAATCTCCTTATACGTAGTCACATCATGTTTGAAGCCAACATTTATGTTTTCTATTGCGTGTTTTGGAATTGCCCACAACGGCATCTTGTAATCTAACTTATGTCTATACTTCTTCCAAACTCTCAACAATGCCTGTCTTAAAATATGCACTTTAAACACATTATCTACCTTCTTATCATACAACAAATATGCATGCCAGCCAAATAACAAGTCATGGCCCTCAAGATTTAATAATCTCTCTTGTGTCAAATTAATCCAATCACTTATTCCTGATAACGCAGCAGCTTCATAATATAATTTAAGATTAGGCATTTTAAGACCACCTCTTTCACGAGTATCCTGCATAATCTTAAGTTTAACTCGTGGCCTTTTCCCTGCCCAAACAAATTTATTGATACCCCGTTGCCATTCTTCCAAATTAGAATCTTTTTTAAGGACCGGTATCATTTGAAATAAAAATAAAAATTTAGGCAGGACATTCATTTTCACTGCTGCAATTCTTCCCAGCAAAGACAGTTGCAGTTTTTCCCAGCTCTCCAATTCTTTTTGAATTTTTCCCCATAACTTTTCATAATTATTTTTATATAACTTTGTATTAGAGGGTGACAAAAACACCCCCAAATATTTGACCCTTTTAACAATCTCAAATCCAGTTAATCCTTCTAAAAGGGCCTTTTGCGATACTGTCATATTTTTGGCCAAGATTTTAGTTTTTTGTGCATTAACCTTAAATCCAGAAACCTTCCCATATTGCATTATTATCTCCATCAGGTCCACAACAGAGTTTTCTGGCTGGGTCACCGTAACAACCAGATCGTCTGCAAACGCTCTCAGTCTATAATCCTGATCTCTAATTTGAATACCCTTAATTCTTTCCGAATTCCGTATTTTTACCAATAATATCTCCAATGTTAAGACAAATAATAAAGGTGATAACGGACACCCTTGTCTTGTGCCCTTCTCAATATTACATTCTTCAGTCAAACTATTGTTAACTATTATTCGGGCAGTTTGTTTTTGATATAATGCCCTAATTGGTTGCAAAAATTTATCCCCGAAATTCATTTTATCTAAAACTTTCATCAAAAATTTCCAATTCAATTGATCAAAAGCTTTTTCAGCATCTAAAAAAATTAGCGCCGCAGGGATCTGGTTGTTCCTTTCCAAAAACTCCACCACATCAACTATATGCCTCACATTATTTTTCATTTGTCTACCACTAATAAACCCGGTTTGATCCCCATGAATCACCTGTTGCAGAACCCTCATCAATCTGTTAGCTAACACCTTAGCAAATATCTTGTAATCTGTATTTAAAAGTGATATCGGTCTATAGTTTTTTACTTGAGTAGCATCTTGATCTTCCTTCGGAATCAAAGAAATAAAAGCAGTTCTCCAAGACGGAGGCACCTTTCCCCCCTCTGAATTGTCTGAAACAATTCCTTTAACGGCTTTATCAACTCCAATTGTAAATTTTTGTAGTAAGCCGCAGTCAGACCATCCGTGCCTGGCGCTTTATCCACCTTCAGTTCCTTAATTGCTATAAGAATTTCTTCTTCTGTTATCAATTGATTAATCTCCTCCTTTTGTGCTTGCGTGAGAACCGGGATGCTAGCATTCTTCAAATATACATCAATATCTTTTTCATTAATCTTCTCCTTAGCATATAATTTAGAATAAAAATCCACAAAGGCTTCCTTAATAAGATCCTGTTGAAACACAACCTTTCCCTTATATTCAATTTTATCTATATTGGAAGCCCTTTGCTTTTTCCTTAACCTGTAAGCTAGCCATCTACCTGGCTTATTAGCATTGCAAAAAGTATTATGCCTAGCAAACCGTAAATTAGTTGCCACTTGATCAGCCATCAACTTATCAAATTGTCCCCTTAATAGGTTAATAACCTCCTTAATCTTCACATCCAATGGGTTCAAAATTAAGGCCTTTTCTTTTTCCCTAATTTCATTCTCCAGTTCTTTCCTTCTAACTTCCAAGGTACGTCTGTATTTATTATTCATATATATCAACACCCCTCTCATGTAGGCCTTGCTAGCATCCCAAACCATGTCCATAGAGGTATCCTTATTCATATTAATTTCAAAGAAATCCTTCATCTGCTGTTTACATTCTTCCACATTTCTAAACAAATTCTCATTTACGCGCCAAGAGCGCCTATCCCTATTGTCCTTATTGATCTCTAACCAAACTGGGCTATGGTCAGAGATAGTTCTTGCACAGATCTTTACCTTGTTAATCCTAGAAAAAAAGTCATTAGTCAGCAAAATAAAATCGATCCTGGAAAAAGATTGATGTCTATCAGAAAAAAAAGTATAATCCTTTTCATGTAGATGTGTATCACGCCAAATATCTCGTAATTCCAAATCGTCCTTCATTTCAAAAAAAGATTTAGGCAGTCTAGCATGGCTCGGGACACGCTTAAAAGAACCAGCTTTATCCATCTGTACATCTAGGACACCATTCCAGTCTCCCATAAAAATAAAAAATTTATAATCCAATTGGGTAACCTTTGTGTGTAGTAAGTTAAAAAAGTCAGCTTGTTGTTGATTAGGAGCATACAGTCCAACTAGAAGTGTTTTTTTACCTTCTAACAGCAAATCTATCATAACATATCTTCCTTGCTTATCTACTTCAATTAGTTCCGCTGTTAGAGTACTTTTAACGTAGACAACCACTCCATTTTTCTTGTTCATCGCAGAAGCAACAAATTGCGTGCCCAACCTTGAGTTCGATAAGTACTTTTGGTCCATAACCCTAATATGCGTTTCTTGCAAACAAATAACATCAGTCTTAAATTGTTTTAAATATTGAAAAACTTTCCTTCTCTTCTGTGGTGAGTTTAGTCCATTAACATTCCAAGTTAGAAATTTAGTCGCCATTCTTGGCGTCCCGAAGCTTTTGGAGCACGTCTACAATGACCCCTGTAACTTCCTTGGGCCGCGCCCCTCCCACAGCTTCACTATAAGTACGCTTTGGAAGTTCCATAACTTTCTGCTGGTCTTGCTCTTGCTCTTGTCTCGCTCGTCTTAAGGCGGCACGCGTCATCCTCTGCTCTCCAGCAGCAGCTGATGAGACTGTAACTTGATCCCCTCCAGCACCATTCTCCTCTGTCTGTCTGCCTTGAGCGTCTTGAGGCTTTCCCTCTCCAAATCCCATTTCAGCTTCCAGAAGTGATAGAGGGGTTGCTTTTAACACATTGCTGTAAAAATCACGTGCCTGAGTCACAGTGACCAGACGATGTCTTTTACCTTCATGCATCACCACCATTCCGACTGGAATCTCCCATCTAAACTTGATATCACATTTCTTAAGTTCCTGTGCAAGGAATGCAAAATCTTTCCTTCTCCTTAAAATCTTTGGAGGAATCTCTTTTAAAACCAGGACTTCTTGCTCAGCAACCACAAATTTAGTATCGTAGGCAGCTTGAATAACTTCATCTCTAGTTGCTCTCTTTGTAAAGTAGACCATATAAAGAAATTCTTAGATTGGAAAAGAATGAATGGCAATTGAAGTCTTTTAATATTCTAAAAGAAGGAAAAATAGTACAAACTTGGTTTCAGTATGGGCAGTTACAGGCCAGATGGAAAGAAGATCAGAAAATTGGTATTTCAATATCAGATGGGAATTTGATAAAGCAAATTAGAGATCAAAGTCAAGCGCATATAAGAAGGATATATAATGCATTGATAGAAATTGACTCAGAAGCGGAATTGGTTAAGGATTGTATGATAAAATGGGCCCAGAATTTTCAAGAACCAATAATAATGGACACTTGGGAGAAAATATGGGTTAGGAATGTTAAATTTACACAGGCACAAAACTTAAGGGAGAATTTTTATAAACTGTTTTATAGATGGCATTTAGATCCCAAAAAATTAGCATGTATGTATCCAAATTGTCAGCCAAAATGTTGGAGATGTGGTTGTGATGATGCAACGTATTATCATGTATGGTGGACTTGTAAAAAAGTTAAAGCTTTTTGGATCAAAATCTGGTGGAACATGCAGAAGATCTTTAAGAAAAAGATAAGATTTTCACCACAATTGTTTTTGTTGGGTATTATCACTGACTGTACTGCTATAGAAACTAAATTGATGCTGAACTTAATAACAGCTGCAAGACTTTTGGTAGCGCAATACTGGAAGAAGGAGGATCTGCCTACTATAGAAGAATGGACTTTGAAAGTTTCGAACTTGGCAGAAATGGCCAAAATCTCGGCATATGTGAAAGATCACTCGCAACAAAGTTATATAGTGGAATGGAGAAGATGGATTGATTATATTCAGAATAAATATGGGACTACAAAGTATCATTTAGCATATGAATAGTTATTAGTTATTATAATTAGAGGATATATTTATCTTTTCTATGGTTAAGGAGAGTTAAAGTGCGATAGGATTTAAAGAATAATTATAGTAATTAGAATATTTTAGAGTAAGATTGTATGATGTAATACCCTGTATTCAGCTCTGGGAAGTCGGGGGGGGGGTGTTGGGAAGGGAGGGAAGGGGAGGGGGGTGGAGAAGATGGGGTATATGTTCTAAAAATGTATTTTAAAACTTTTCAATAAAAAAAGAAACATATACTTATTTATTCATTAATTTGAAAAGAAACCATGAGTAGATAGTGTATTGACTCTTAAATATATTTTTCCTTGACTGTTAGGTAATTCTTCTTTTATCTAATATTTCTAAACAGGTAGGATGGTCCATATTTACATCTTAAGTTTAGCTTAACAGCATTGACATTTGCTGATTCCACCTGGTTAGGATCAGGTGTCTTGACTTATCTCAAAAACCTGAGCCAGTTTACATCTGGTTAATGCTTGGATAGGAGATTTCCTGGAGAGTCTGAGTGTCAACCTCCCTGAAATCCCCATCAAGAAACACACCAGAGTCAAAGTGTCCTCTAATGTTGTCTTTAATGGGCTGAATCATAGCAGCAAGTTAGAAAGCGAAAGCTGGCTCTAACGAAAATGCAGGAAGCAGTTGATTAAATGAATCATTCTCCTCTTTTCTCCTCTGACCGGTGAGGTCACAATGTCCAATTGCATCACAATTGTTTGTTATGAGAAGCATTCTCTGTTCACCAAAACAGACCTTTCACTTCTTTGCTTTCCCACGATGATAAGCCACCTGTGGATTCCACTCTGTTTCTCCATCCCCACTCCCCTCTCTGTAGGCCAGCTAAAGGCACGCAGCAGTCTTAAAGGCAGGTTCTTGACACTGAGTAGGAAGTTTTAAAAAAAGAAGAAAAATTTTAAACAATTTCTATAGTGAACCAAAAAAAACACCCCTTCATGGATTTGACTATGTAGTGAGAGGACCTGTCATGGTTCCGATAGATGAAACCAATTAAAAGAACTTCAAGGCAAAGATTTCTTCCTTAAAGAACATTTTATTCAGGAAACAAAGTATCAGCACTTACATAGTTGAACCCAAGACTAAAGTTCCCTCCCCCCATACAAAGTAACAAGTTGCAATTCCCACCCTAGAAAGGCTGTCATAAATCACATTCACCAATTATTCTAAAACGTGGCTCGCCTCCCAACTTTTCAACCAGCTGAAACTTTATCTAACATTGACCTTGATTTTTCACCCAGCTGCAAATGTTATGGCTAACAGAAAACGCTCAAGCACTCCCCCCTTTTACATCTGAGAATCCTAAACAACAGAAAAAAGCACAAGGAAAGCAAAAGGTAAAATGGCTACAGTTTCTCAATTGTCGCACGGCTGACATCCATCGCCCCACCCCTTTAACAGAAAGGAGAAGTCCTGCAAATCAAACAAAAGCATAAGTTAAGGACATCCCCTTGGTTTGTTTGGATGTTTGTCATAAAAATTACGAATACGTTTATCAGCTTTTACATCAGTACACTTCACCCAAGTAGCCTCTGATAATGGGTAACCCTTCCACTGCACTAAATATTGCAATTTCCCCTTGTACAATCTAGCATTGAGAATGAGTTTCACTTAGTCTCCCCAGCCACCACAAGGGGACCAGGAACATTCTTGGGAGGGGGTCTTAGAGTTGATTCTCTGACTGGTTTTAACAAGCTGCAATGAAATACAGAGTGAATCTTTGCTAAAAGCCGAGAGAGCTTTAATTCTACCGTAACTGGGTTCAAAATTTGCACTATGGGGAAAGTACCCAGGTATTTGGTTCCAATTTTTTGCTAGGCAATTTGAGTCTTAAATATTTCATGGACAGATAATCCTTTTCCCCCACCCGAAAGGACCTTTGGGGTGCTCTTTTCCTATCCGCTTGTTTTTTATATGTTTCTGAGGCTTTTTTCAAACCTTTCTTTACATTGTCCCACACTCCCTTCCAAGCTGACACCCATTGATCTAAAGTCTGAGAGGCAGGTGGTTCTTGGGGCTATTCAGGCATTGGGATGAAATCTCCTCCATTGGCGATTTTTAAAGGCATGAATCCGGTGCTACTGTGGACAGTGTTGTTGTAAGCCACTTCAGCGAAAGGGAGGTCAGTCCAGTTCGTTTGTTGGTAATCCACATAGCACGTAAGATATTGTTCCACCATTGCATTCAGTTTTTCAGCTGCCCAATTCGTAGATGGGTGAAAAGCCAATGACAGTCCTTGCATTGAACCAATTATTTTTAAAAATGTTCTCCAAAATTTAGCTATAAATTGCACCCCCGTCAGAGATCACTCACTTTGGTGCACCGTGTAGTCTGTACACGTGTTTAAGGAACATCTTAGCCAGTTTCTGGGCTGATGGGAGGCCGGAGCAGGTGATGAAATGAGCCTGCTTTGAAAAAAGATCAATCACAGTCCATATGGCCATATTTCCTCTGCTTTCAGGTAACTCAACAATAAAGTCCACAGCGATCTCTTCCCGTGGTTGGGAAGGATCTGCAACAGGCTGCAATAGTCCAGGGGGCTTCCCTGGAATTCTTTTCATGGTAGCACAGACTGCGCAGCTTTTTACATATTTCTCCATATCTTTCTTTAAGCCTGCCACCAAAATTGCCTCCGAATTAAATGCAGCGTTTTCAAGTAACCTAAGTGGCCAGCCTGTTTTACATCATGGCTGCGCTGGAACGCTTGGAGTCTGAGTGATTCAGGCAAATTTATTTTTTTCCCTTGTAGGCCAACCCATCCTTATGGGTAAGGATGGTTTGATTGTCCTTAAACCATTGATCATTGATCAGTTCTTGTTTTAACTTGTTTGTTAACGGATTGTTAGGGTTAGGAGTTTTTACAGATTGGGGTCTCTGGGGGGTTATGTGAGAAATAACCTGTGGTGCCAACATAATGGAATCAATAACCCGTTCGCGTTGGCTTTTATATTGGGGTAATCTGGATAGGGCGTCAGCCAATAAATTCTCCCCCCCCCCCGGATATATACTTAAGGGTGAAGTTAAAACGATTAAAGTACTGCACCCAGCGTACTTGTTTGAGGGATAGTTTACGGGGAGTTTTCAATGCCTCTAGGTTTTTGTGATCATTCCATACTTCAAAAGGCACCTTGCTCCCCTCTAGGAAATGGCACCACTTCAGCAAAGCCCATCTAATCGCAAAGGCTTCTTTCTCCCAAACGGCCCATCTCCCCTCTGTGTCTGTTCTGTACCAGCCTACTACCAGCCCTGCAGAAAAGGCAGGGACAACCCCTTTACAAAAAGGCAAGAGGCTGGAACTAAGCCTGCCAAATTTATTGACGTAAAACAGAGCAAACAGAGGCAAACAAAAACACGAACCATGAAACAGGAGATATTCAAACGGTTGCCTTCAGCAAACCAGCCCTCCCACACATTCCCCTTTTAAACAGTTCAAGGCGTGGCTTCTCTCTGCCTCCTTCTGGGGTGCCCCATTGCCTTCCTCTGTTTACTCCTGATTGACTGCCTCCTGCGTCGGGCGTCCTTGAACAGGGCCAGCTGTGGGTCATCTTCATCCATGCTGTCAGGCTCACACAGCTGGGTCTGCGTAGTGACCAGATGGGAGGGGCCTGGCTGAGGGCTCTGCGAAGCCTCCGGGCTGTTCTCTGCAGGCTCTCCAACACCCCCCTCCTCCTCCTCTAAATCGTCCAACCCAACTGCCAAACCCACAGGCTGACCCTGAATCACAACAGTGTCAGTGAACTTTTTTGAAGTGTAAGCACAGGGCTGTAAAATCCCACTACAATTTTTTTGTAAGAGTACTTCCCCTACAGCTACATCACTGGCATCGGCTTGAATCATGAATGGTTCCTCTGGGTAGGGGTGCTTTAGGACTGGCTCAGCAGCAAAAAGTCTTTTTAAGTCCTTAAATGCAGTTTGACATTCCATAGTCCATTGCAGTGGCTGACCAGGTTGCGGCTTCCCCCCTTCTTTGCCCATTTTTAACAGTTCTGTCAGGGGTAAAGCGATCTCAGCAAATGAAGGGATGAATTGACGATAGAAGTTTGTAAATCCCAAGAAACTCTGTAGCTGCTTTCGAGTTTTTGGAGGTTGCTATTCAATAACACCCCTTCATGGATTACTGCCTTGTCGTGGTGAAGGGGCTTGCGTAATTCAATGAAGCTATGAGCTATGCTGTGCAGGGCCACCCAAGACGGACAGGTCATAGCAGAGAGTTCTGACAAAACATGATCCACTGGAGAAGGAAATGGCAACCAACTCCAGTATCTTTGCCATGAAAACCCCATGGACAGTACCAAAAGGGAAAAACGATATGACGCTGGAAGATGAGCCCCTCAGGTCGGAAGGCGTCCAATGTGCTACTGGGGAAGAGCAGAGGGCTAGTACTAGTAGCGCCAGAAAGAATGAAGCGACTGGGCCAAAGCCGAAAGGACGCTCAGCTGTGGATGTATCTGGTGATGAAAGGAAAGTCCGATGCTGTAAAGATTTATTTTCCATAGGAACCTGGAATGTAAGATCCATGAATCAAGGCAAGCTGGACGTGGTCAAACGAGATGACAAGACTGAACATCGACATCTTAGGAATCAGTGAACTAAAATGGACAGGAATGGGTGAATTTAATTCAGATGACCCATCAGGTATACTATTGCGGGCAAGAATCCCTCAGAAGAAATGGAGTAGCCTTCATAGTCAATAAAAGAGTAGGAAAAGCAATACTGGGATACAATCCCCAAAACGACAGAATGATCTCAGTTCGAATTCAAGGCAAACCATTAAATATCACAGTAGTCCAGGTCTATGCCCCAACCACCGGTGCTGAAAAGGATGAAATTCACTGGTTCTATGAAGGCCTACAGCACCTTATAGAACTAACACCAAAAAATGATGTCCTTATCATCATGGGGATTGGAATGCTAAAGTAGGAAGCCAAAAGATAACTGGAATAACAGGCAAGTTTGGCCTTGGAGTATAAAATGAAGCAGGGCACAGGCTGACAGAATTTTGTCAAGAGAATACGTTGGTCATAGCAAACACTCTTTTCCAACAACCCAAGAGACGTCTCTACTCATGGACATCACCAGATGGTCAACACAGAAGTCAGATTGACTATGTGCTGTGCAGCCAAAGATGGAGAAGCTCTATACAGTCAGTAAAAACAAGACCAGGAGCTGACTGTGGCTCAGACCATGAGCCTCTTGTTGCAAAATTTAGGCTTAAACTGAAGAAAGTAGGGAAAAGCACTAGGCCACTCAGGTATGAACTAAATCATATCCCTGATGAATATACAGTAGAGGTGACAAATAGTTTTAAGGAATTAGATCTGATAGACAGAGTGCCTGAAGAACTATGGATGGAGGTTCACAACATTATACAAGAGGTAGCAACTAAAACCATCCCAAAGAAAAAGAAATGCAAGAAAGCAAAATGGCTGTCTGAGGAAGCTTTGCAAATAGCTGAGGAAAGGAGGGAAGCGAAAGGCAAGGGAGAAAAAGAAAGATACAACAAATTAAATGCAGAATTCCAGAGAATAGCTAGAAGAGATAATGCCTTCTTAAATGAACAGTGCAAAGAAATAGAAGAAAACAATAGAATAGGGAGGACCAGAGATCTCTTCAAGAAAATTGGAGAGATGAAGGGAACGTTTGACATGTCTGCTGTATACTGTCGCCCTGCCTATTTCACTTATATGCAGAGCACATCATGAGAAAGGCAGGGCTAGATGAATCAAAAGTTGGAATTAAGATTGCCGGAAGAAATATCAACAACCTAAGATATGCAGATGATACCACTCTAATGGCAGAAAGTGAAGAAGAACTAAAGAGCCTCGTGTTGCAGGTGAAGAAGGAGAGTGCAAAAGTTGGGTTGAAACTTAACATTAAGAAAACCAAGATCATGGCATCTGGCCCTCTTAATTTCTGGCAAATAAATGGGGAAGAAATGGAGGTAGTGACAGATTTTATTTTCCTGGGCTCCAAGATCACCGCAGATGGGGACTGCAGCCAAGAAATTAAAAGACGCTCCTGGGTCGGAAAGCCATGGCAAATCTAGTTGTTGTTGTTAGCTGCGAAGTCCTGTCCGACTCATCGCGACCCTATGGACAACATTCCTCCAGGCCTTCCTGTCTTCTACCATCTTCTGGAGTCCATTTAAGCTCACGCCTACTGCTTCAGTGACTCCATCCAGCCACCTCATTCTCTGTCGTCCCCTTCTTCTATTGCCCTCGATCTTTCCCAGCATTAGGCTCTTCTCCAGTGAGTCCTTCCTTCTCATTAGGTGGCCAAAGTATTTGAGTTTTAGCTTCAGGATCTGGCCTTCTAAAGAGCAGTCAGGATTGATCTCCTCTAGGACTGACCGGTTTGATCGCCTTGCAGTCCAAGGGACTCGCAGGAGTCTTCTCCAGCACCATAGTTCAAAGGCCTCAATTCTTTGGCGCTCAGCCTTTCTTATGGTCCAACTTTCACTGCCATACATTGCAACTGGGAAGACCATAGCCTTGACTATACGCACTTTTGTTGACAGGGTGATGTCTCTGCTTTTTAGTGTGCTGTCTAGATTTGCCATGGGTTTCCTTCCCAGGAGCAAGCGTCTTTTAATTTCTTGGCTACAGTCCCCATCTGCAAATCTAGACAGCACACTAAAAAGCAGAGACATCACCCTGTCAACAAAAGTGCGTATAGTCAAGGCTATGGTCTTCCTAGTTGCAATGTATGGCTGTGAAAGTTGGACCATAAGAAAGGCTGAGCGCCAAAGAATTGAGGCCTTTGAACTATGGTGCTGGAGAATACTCCTGCGAGTCCCTTGGACTGCAAGGCGATCAACCCTGACTGCTGTTTAGAAGGCCAGATCCTGAAATTGAAACTCAAATACTTTGGCCACCTAATAAGAAGGAAGAACTCACTGGAGAGGAGCCTAATGCTGGGAAAGATTGAGGGCAAGAGAAGAAGGGGACGACAGAGAATAAGGTGGCTGGATGGAGTCACTGAAGCAGTAGGTGTGAGCTTAAATGAACTCCAGAAGATGGTAGAGGACAGGAAGGCCTGGAGGAACGTCCATGGGGTCGTGATGGGTCGGACAGAACTTTGCAACTAACAACAACAATTCAATAACAGCCTTCACCTTTGTTGGATCCATCTCGATGCCTTCGCTGGAAATTCTATAGCCTAAGTAATCCAAGCGCGTCTGATGAAATTCACATCTTGACAGTTTGATGTAGAGCTTAGCGTTTAGCAGTTTTTTCAGCACATCTCGCACTAAGCTTACATGCTCTGTCACAGTCTCTGTATAGATTAAGACGTCATCAAGATACACCAAAACACCTTTGTACAGGTGATCATGTAACACCTGGTTAATCAGCTGCATGAAAACAGCAGGAGCACCTTGTAGTCCAAATGGCATAACCTTGAAATAATAGCTATAGGTGAAACTCGAAAAATTAGAATATCGTGCAAAAGTTCATTTATTTCAGTAATGCAACTTAAAAGGGGAAACTAATATATGAGATAGACTCATTACATGCAAAGCAAGATAGCTCAAGCCATGATTTGTCATAATTGTGATGATTATGGCGTACAGCTCATGAAAACCCCAAATCCACAATCTCAGAAAATTATAATATTGTGAAAAGGTGCAATATTCTAGGCTCAAAGTGTCCCACTCTAATCAGCTAATTAAGCCATAACACCTGCAAAGGGTTCCTGAGCCTTTAAATGGTCTCTCAGTCTGTTTCAGTAGGAATCACAATCATGGGGAAGACTGCTGGCCTGACAGTTGTGCAGAAAACCATCATTGACACCCTCCATAAGGAGGGAAAGCCTCAAAAGGTAATTGCAAAAGAAGTTGGATGTTCCCAAAGTGCTGTATCAAAGCACATTAATAGAAAGTTATGTGGAAGAAAAAGGTGCACAAGCAGCAGGGATGACCGCAGCCTGGAGAGGATTGTCAGGAAAAGGCCATTCAAAAGAGTTGGGATCTTTCACAAGGAGTGGACTGAGGCTGGAGTCAGTGCATCAAAAGCCACCACACAGACGGATCCTGGACATGGGCTTCAAATGTCGTATTCCTCTTGTCAAGCCGCTCCTGAGCAACAAACGTCAGAAGCGTCTTACCTGGGCTAAAGAAAAACAGACCTGGTCTGTTGCTCAGTGGTCCAAAGTCCTCTTTTCTGATGAGAGCAACTTTTGCATCTCATTTGGAAACCAAGGACCCAGAGTGTGGAGGAAGAATGGAGAGGCACACACTGCAAGATGCTTGAAGTCCAGTGTGAAGTTTATTTATTTTATTAGATTTATATACCGCCCTTTCCCGAAGGACTCAGGGCGGTTTACAGGGTATTTAAAACCAAACCAGTACAAAAGTTAAAAACAATTAAAAAAAAGATTAAATCATCCCTAAAAATAAAAACCCCAGTTAAAAATTCTCAGCCTGGGCCGGAGAGCTCAAAGAGCCAGGTCTTCAGATCCCGGCAAAATGAACGAAGGTCGGGGGCAGTCCTAATCTCCACGGGCAGCTGGTTCCAGAGGGCAGGCGCACCCACAGAGAAGGCCCTTCCCCTGGGTGTTATCCGCCGGCACTCTTTTACCGGCGGCACCCTGAGAAGACCCTCCCTGTGTGAGCGCATTGGACGAAGGGAACTTGATGCTGGCAGCAGGTGTTCCCTCAGATATCCTGGACCCAAGCCATTTAGGCCTTTATAGGTCATCACCAGCACCTTGAATCTCACCCAGAGGGCAACCGGAAGCCAATGCAGCTCGCGGAGTAGAGGTGTTACATAGGAGTATCAGGAAACCCCCATCACAACTCACGCAGCCGCATTCTGCACCAGCTGAAGTCTCCGAGTGGTCCTCAAGGGCAGCCCCATGTAGAGAGCGTTGCAGTAGTCTAGACGGGAGGTCACGAGCGCATGAGTGACGGTGCGTAGGGCATCTCGGTCCAGATAGGGTCGCAACTGGCGCACCAGGCGAACCTGGGCAAAAGCCCCCCTGGTCACGGCTCCTATATGATCTTCAAAATTGAGCCGTGAATCCAGGAGGACGCCCAAGTTGTGAGCCCTATCAATGGGGGGTAACACCTCACCCCCCATCGTTAAAGGTGGAATAAACTGGTTAACCCGAGATGCCGGTATGCACAGCCACTCAGTCTTGGCAGTATTGAGACGAAGCCTGTTTCTCCCCATCCAGATCTGGACCGCCTCCAGGCAACGGGACATCACGGCGAGGGCATCGCTGGGTTGGTTCGGGGTGGAGAAAAACAGTTGGGTATCATCAGCGTACTGATGATACCCCACCCCGAAACCACGAATGATCTCACCCAGCGGCTTCATGTAGATGTTGAAGAGGAGGGTTTAGAGAACCGACCCCTGAGGAACTCTACAAACGAGAGGCCTCGGGGCGGATCTCTGCCCTTAAGTCAACACCGACTGCGAGCAGCCCAGGAGATAGGAGGAGAACCACCATAAAACGGTGCCTCCCACTCCCAGTCCCCTGAGACGCCGCAGTAGGATACCATGGTCGATGGTATCGAAAGCCGCTGAGAGATCTAATAGGACTAGGACAGAGGAACAACCTCTGTCCCGAGCCCGCCAGAGATCATTCACCAGCGCGACCAATGCCGTCTCCGTGCTGTGCCCGGGCCTGAAACCCGATTGGTACGGTTCCAGATAATCAGTTTCCTCCAGGAACAGAGGAAGCTGATGCGCCACCACGCTCTCAACAACCTTCGCCAGAAAGCGAAGGTTGGAGACCGGACGATAGTTATTTAAAACAGCCGGGTCCAGGGCAGGCTTTTTGAGGAGGGATCTCACCACCGCCTCCTTCAAGGTGGTGGGGAAGACACCCTCCTTCAAAGAAGCAGTTATTACTGCCTGGAACCAGCCTCGTGTCCCCTCCCGGGCCGCATTAACCAGCCAGGAGGGGTACGGATCCAACAAACAGGTGGTGGAGCTCAGCCTCCCCATGATCCTGTCCACATCATTAGGGGAAACAGGATCGAACTCAGTCCAGATAACATGCTCAAGACTGTCCGATTCCTCCACGTCAGACTCCGCCCAGTCAGAGTCCAAGCCGGCCCGGATCTGAGCGATTTTGTCCGTCAGATGGTGACTAAACTCCTCGGCCCGTCCCTGTAAGGGATCCTCCCTCATCTCCTGATTAAGAAGGGAGCGAGTCACCCTAAACAGGGCGGCCGGGCGATTATCTGCGGACGCGATGAGGGCAGCGAAGTAATTAGCCCTCGCTGTCCTAATCGCAGCAAGATAAGACCTTATAAAGGTTCTTAGCTGCAATCGGTCAGATTCGGAACGGCTGGACCTCCAACCGCTCTCTAGACCCCGTCTCCGACGCTTCTTCTCCCGGAGCTCCGCAGAAAACCATGGAGCCCAGCAGGATCTGCGCCGGGTCAGAGGTCGCAAGGGTACGACACAGTTGAGTGCCTCAATGGCCACCTTTTCCCAGGCATCCACCAAGGCATCAACTGGGATGTGAGTGAGGGTGATAGGTATAGACCCAAGCGCCATCTGGAACCGTTCAGGGTCCATTAGGCGCCTGCGGCGGAACCATCTAGTTGGTTCCGCCACCCAGCGGCGGGGGGTGGCATAATGGAACACCAGCCGCAGGAGATGATGGTCGGACCATGACAGGGGAGTAACGACCGGTAAACCCCCTCCCAAATCATCCAACCACTGTCCAGATAGGAACACCAGGTCGAGAGTGTGACCCCCCACATGAGTCGGGCCTTGAATTACCTGGGTCAGATCCATGGCCGTCATGGAAGCCATGAACTCCCGGGCTAACTCCGATGACCCTCCCAGGGAAGGCAGGTTGAAGTCACCCAGCACTATGAGCCTGGGGAACTCCACTGCTAACCCTGAGAGGGTGTCGAGCAGCTCAGGCAGAGCTGTTGCCACACAGCTGGGCGCCAGGTATGTAAGCAACAAGCTCATCTGAACCCGAGAACCACATCTCAGGAGGAGGGACTCACTCCCGCCAATCTGGACAATGGTGGTCTCCCGCGGACATAAAGTCTCCCTGATAACCAGCGCCACCCCACTGCCCCTACCCTGAGCCCGTGGCTGGTGTAGCACACGGAAACCTGGAGGGCATAACTCGATCAGAGGGACCCCTCCCTCCGAGCCCAACCAGGTTTCTGTAATGCATGCCAGAGCCGTGCGTTCCTCCTCGATCAAGTCACGAACGAGGGGAGCCTTATTAACAACGGATCTGGCATTAAGGTAAACCAGCCTGAGCTCAGGGGCCTGATCACCCTCACCCCCGGGCAAAAGGGTACTAACCGGAGGGTCGGAGCGCATCACCGCTCGCAAGCAGCGGGGGCGCGATCCCAGATGTCGATATGGCCCTCCGTGCACACACCTGCTGCCATTCCCTATCGTCATGGGGATTTGAAGCCCCACCCCCACAGTTCCAGAACCAGCCGCCTCTGACCCAAACCTCGTCCCACTGGGACCCGAAACCGGCCCAGACTGACTGCTGGTTAATAATTCCCTCCCCTCCCTCACCCTCCCTAACCTATTAAAATAACCGGCTAAAAAGTGAATTAGAGGCCTTTTAATACGTCTCCGCTCGAGGCCCCTATCTAAGCCCAACCACCTCTTGGGGTCCCAACAATTGGGCCCGTCATTAAGGGGAGTGCAGGAGAGGGCGGCAGGTCAAACCCAGGAGGGAGAAACCCCCCTGAGGGCATACAAGTCGTCTCCAGAGTAGTGGAAGGGAACCATACAATAATTGAAAATGTCCGCATAGGGCTGATGTTAATAATGGGTGGATCGATGGTATTGATAGCATAAAGTCCGGTAGATGTATCACAGTCCAATTAGTCCAACTCAGCTCTCACCTGGGTGGAACTCAGAAAAAGAAACCCCAACCGTCCTCTCACTACGGCTGAGGCATCTAGCCTGTCATGGACAAAGTGAGGAATCCCGGGGTAAACCTACCCCAACTGGTCTCTCACACCAGTGGGGTGGTTGATGAACAATCCAAGACCGTCCTCCCACCACGGTCCAGTCCCAGGTCCAATCCAGAATATTAATGGGAAGCACTAGCCCCCAACAGGGCATTAAAGCGTAATCCTGGCCGATCTTCGGGCCACAGTAATGCCTGCCAGCCAGCATAAGGAGAAGGGCCAGGCCCCGGCCGATCTTCAGGCCGCCGGCCATTACCGCCATTCCGGGGAGGGGGGCAAAGACATCCCCCCTACAAACACCGTACAACGGCCAGAAGGCATTTCCGTCCCCAAATCCAAGCATCTACCAGCAAATCCACGGCGGTAGGATAAAACCACGGCCAATTTCCAGGTCGGGAAGCCACCGCTGCCATTCAGGGGAGAGGGAGGGCTCCGCGCCGCCGAAACAGCGCCAGCCAGCTGATATAATTCCCAGCTCCAAACCGAGTCCCCGGATCGCTCGATCGTCGCTGCTGCTCCTCCGACGGGGGGGGGGTTCCATGGCGAAAAGATAGTAGAAGGAGCCTGTAGAACAAGCCCTGGCCGATTTCCAAGCCAGGAAGCCGCCACCGCCACTCAGGGGGAGAGGGAAGGCTTCGCGCCGCCGAAAGCAGCGCCCGCCAGCTGATATGAATCCCAGCTCCAGCCCGAGTCCTCGGATCACTTGATCGTCGCCGCCGCTCCTCCGACAAGCAGGGAGTGTTCACGGCGAGGAAAGCAGCAGCAACCATCTGGGAGGCCCAGATGACAGGCCCGACCACAAACAATCTCTGAGCTGGTAGGGAGACGCCGCTATCCAAAGGGGGAGGGAAAGCCCAGTGCTGCCAAAAGCAGCACCTAGCAAGACGTCTCTGTATCCAACTCCCCCTTAAAGCTGTTCACCGTATCATGCCCCAGTCGGGTCTCCCCAACCGACCCATGTAAAGCCTGTTGCGGAGCGCCCGGAGTTCAGCTTGCAGCCGCCGCCATCTTGGGCAAAAAAAAAAGTTTCTACAGTCTGTGTTGATTTGGGGAGCCATGTCATCTGCTGGTGTTGGTCCATTAAGTCCAGGGTCAACACAGCCGTCTACCAGGAGATTTTGGAGCACTTCATGCTTCCTTCCGCAGACGAGCTTTATGGGGATGGTGACTTCATTTTCCAGCAGGACTTGGCACCTGTCCACACTGCCAAAAGCACCAAAACCTGGTTCAATGACCGTGGGATTACTGTGCTTGATTGGCCAGCAAACTCGCCTGACCCGAACCCCATAGAGAATCTATGGGTCATTGCTAAGAGAAAGATGAGAGACATGAGACCGAACAATGCAGAAGAGCTGAAGGCCGCTATAGAAGCATCCTGGTCTTCCATAACACCTCAGCAGTGCCACAGGCTGATAGCTTCCATGCCACGCCGCATTGAGGCAGTAATTGCTGCAAAAGGGGCCCAAACCAAGTACTGAGTACCTATGCATGCTTATACTTTTCAGAGGTCCGATATTGTTCTATGTACACTCCTTGTTTTATTTTTTTTTTATTGAAAAGTTTTAAAATACATTTTGTCTTTAACAATCCCCCCTCCCCCTCCCCTACCTATCCCTCCCTACCCCTCCCCCCCTTTCCCCCCTCCCCCCCCCCGACTTCCCAGAGCTAAGTACAGGGTATAAAAACAAAAAAAACAATCATAAGCATCCATTTGCTACCAATAATAAATTCTTAAATCTATCACTCTCTAGCTCATATAAGATAACTACAAGCAATACTAATATTTCATATAGAAAAAAAAGAAAATAGAAAGGAAGACCTATTCAAATGCTAAATGAAACTTTTTAGTCCCATATTTGTTCTGGATATATTCAATCCATTTTTTCCACTCCATAATATAACGTTCTTGCGAGTGATCTTTCAAATAAGCCGAGATCTTTGCCATTTCTGCCAGGTCAGAAACCTTTAAAGTCCATTCTTCTATAGTCGGCAGTTCCTCCTTCTTCCAATATTGACCTATTAAAAGTCTTGCTGCTGTAATTAAATTCAACATCAACTTAGTGTCCACAACAGTAGCATCTGTAATTATGCCCAACAAAAACAATTGCGGACAAAACTTTATCCTTTGCTTGAAGATCTTCTGCATATTCCACCAAATTTTTATCCAAAAAGCCTTGACCTTTTTGCAGGTCCACCATATGTGGACCTTGTTTTATTGATTGCATGTAATATTCTAATTTTCTGAGATTGTGGATTTGGGGTTTTCATGAGCTGTACATGAGCTGTACATCACAATTATGACAAATCACGGCTTGAACTATCTTGCTTTGCATGTAATGAGTCTATCTCATATATTACTTTCCCCTTTTAAGTTGCATTACTGAAATAAATGAACTTTTGCACGATATTCTAATTTTTTGAGTTTCACCTGTATATTATAGAATCTAGAATTTTATATACAAAAGATACTATTTTAATAATTGTTGAACAGATAAGACAAAAATATCTTTCTAATAACTGGTGATTTGTTAAGATGAATACTAGACTTTAATGGTAAAACATAAGAATGTTTTGTAATGAACAATGTAAGTTTTGTAGACAAGAGAATTATTCTTTATTGAAATAGGGAAATGTGGGTTACCCAAAAATTAAGCTTTCTTTCATAAATTATAGGCTATTCTAGAATATTCTACTGCAATTAGATAAAATTTAAAAACAGGATATTGATATGTATTAGTGAAAATATATTGAAAATTTTGTTAATTGACTAGGTTACAACTAGAAATGAATTACCGTATATACTTGAGTATAAGCCGAATTTTTCAGCCCACTTTTTGGGCTGAAAAATTCCACTTCGGCTTATACTCCAGTCAACAAAAAAAACTTACCGAGGACTTGTGCGCGGCCGAGGCTTTGGTGCTTCCGGGATCGCGCGCACCTCTCCCAAGCCACCGCCGTCCGAGACCTGCAGGTCTCCGTTCCTCCGCGCCCTGCCTGCCTGCTTCTTTCAGCTGTCTGCCCATCAGCTGTCCATAGGGATGCTGCAAAGCTCTCCTTCTCTAGGCCTTGGACTCCCTCCTGGCTGAAGAGTAGATGAACCAAGCCAGCAAGGAGACAAAATGTTTCTGCAGCTGTTTTTCCTCTGAAGGTTTTTTTTTTTTTTTAAAGTAATCTCCGAAGGTTATGCCAGAAAATGGAGGACGCTGGGTCTTTGCAAGCTTTAGCTGTCCGCCTGGCTGCCTGAAGGCCGCCCTTTTCAGGCAGTCTGACAGACAGCTAAAACTTGCAAAGACCCAGCGTCCTCCATTTTCTGGCACAACTTTTAGGGATTTATTATTATTATTCCTACTACTACTATTACTACTACTACTACTTCAGGAGTAAAAAGTTGCAGAAAAAAATTCTCTCCTTACTAGCTTAGTTCCTCTACTCTTCCATCTGGAGCCAAGGTAAGATTTTAAAAAGGGATATTGGTTGGAAGGCAGAGGGAGAGTTTAGTTTTAGCATCTAAAAAAAGGGGGGGGGAAATCAGCGAGTACATCCCAACCAGCTTTTTATGTTTTTGTTATTGAAGAAATATGGGGGAGGGGGAGGGGTTCTGGGGTGGGTTGGGGAGGGGATAATATTGTAACTTCAATAAAAATTTTCAATAAAAAAAAAGAAATATGGCTTTCTGGGGGAAGGTGGGGAGGGCGTTAAGGAAGGAAAGGGTTTTTGGAAGCTCGTCCTGAAGCTGCCTTTTGTGCAAGGGGCCTTTTCTCAAAGCCTAGAGAGGCAGCTTTGTTGCCTCCCCGTAGACAGCTGATGGGCGAACACCAAAAGCTCCAAAAGGCTAGGGAACTAGTCCCAGAACACCTTGGTAGGAGGAAGGGCAGAGGCAGAATTGGGAAAGAGGTAAGACAGGGTTTTCCTTCCCAGATGTTTCTCTTTGGCAAGACAGCCAGCTGTGCTGAAGCCCAGTATCTGGGGGTGGGGGAGACCTGAGGCAGGCGGGCTGGTGCTTGCATTAGGCCTCCCAGGATCCCAGAGGCTTGCAGAGCGCGGATCCAGCCTCCGAGGCATGCAGAACGGCGGATCGGCTTATACTCGAGTCAACAACTTTTCCCAGTTTTTGGGGGTGAAATTGGGGGTCTCGGCTTATACTCGAGTCGGCTTATACTCAAGTATATACGGTAACTTGACTATTTTGACTATGTGATAACTAAGGGAATCAGAGAGGGAATCCTTGTTGCTGCAACCTGAACTATTTGCAACTTGTTATTTGTTATTTTGACTACCCAACCACCATATTGCTTCACAAATACATGTATATGTAAATATTAAAAAATCAATAAAACTTGTATAAAAAAAGATACAGGAGGATCTGGACAGACTTGAACACTGGGCGCTATCTAACAAAATGAAATTCAACGGTGAAAAAAGTAAGGTTCTACATTTAGGCAAGAAAAACCAAATGTACAGGTATAGTGTAGGGGGTACCTTGCTCAATAGTAGTAACTGTGAGAGGGATCTCGGAGTCCTAGTGGACAATCACTTAAATATGAGCCAGCAGTGTGCTGCAGCTGCCAAAAAAGCCAACACAGTGCTAGGCTGCATTAACAGAGGGATAGAATCAAGATCACGTGAAGTATTAATACCACTTTACAATGCCTTGGTAAGGCCACACTTGGAATACTGCATCCAGCTTTGGTCACCACGATGTAAAAAAGATGTTGAGACTCTAGAAAGAGTACAGAGAAGAGCAACAAAGATGATTAGGGGACTGGAGACTAAAACATATAAGGAACGGCTGCTGGAATTGGGTATGTCTACTTTAATGAAGAGAAGGGTGAGGGGGGACATGATAGCAGTGTTCCAATATCTCAGGGGCTGCCACAAAGAAGAGGGACTCAAGCTATTCTTCAAAGTGCCCAAAGGCAGGACAAGAAGCAATGGATGGAAACTAATCAAGGAGAGAAGCAACCTAGAACTAAGAAATTTCCTGACAGTTAGAACAACTAACCAGTGACCTGCCTCCAGAAGCTGTGAATGCTCCAACACTGGAAGTTTTTAAGAAGAGACTGGACAGCCATTTGTCCAAAATGGTATAGGGTTTCCTGCCTGAGCAGGGGGTTGGAGTAGATGACCTCCAAGGTCCCTTCCAACTTTTTTTATTATTATTATTATTATTATTATTATTATTATTATTATTATTATTATTATTATTATTATTATTATTATTATTATTATTATTCCTGCTACCTCACCATATTGTTCTATTGTGGCCAGCAATTTCTTGCTTGTTTCCAGATGTTCTTCCAATATGAAGACCAAGTCATCCGCAAATGCCTGCAATTTATATTTTTCACCCTTTATCTCCAGTCCTTTAATCTCAGAGTCTTGTCTAATATTTCTGTTCAATACTTCCAAGGTTAATATAAATAGTAATGGGGAGGAAGAGCGCCGCCGGGCAGGCAGGCAGGTGTCTTGCTTGGCTGTGGCTTTGGGGATACTTTTCCAGTGCCATTGTAACTTTGAACAGTCACTAAGTGAACTGTTGTAAGTTGAGGACCACCTGTACTTCATCACTTTTTTCCTTTTTTTTGGTTATCAGGTTTTTGACACCTTGCTAGGCGACTGGTGGTACTTGGATGTTGCCATATCCTAAAAGTGGTACAATGGGTGAAAAGGTTGAAAAGCCCTGCTCTATATTGTTAATTTTTTTATTCATTTTGTCTAAGTCACTTCAACTCTTCATGATTTTTAGTTGCTGTAGCAGACTGGGCAGCGTTAGCATCATAGATTGCTTGTAGAATTGCTTGGGTGTCCTTCTGTTGGGTATCAATCTTCTTCTGTTGTAACATTGTAGTAATTGGTTTCTGATAGACTGGGCTTGCAGAAGTTGAAGCAGGGGCAGAGCCTTTTTTCCCAAGTTTGGATGAGTTAGAAGTGCTTATCTTTGTCTTCAAGTCATGTGGTGTCTCTGCCAAATGGCCAAATTTTGTAATCCAATAGGCTCCTAATAGTTAGTAGAAGAGAACCATCAAAGTAGTAAAAATAGTAAGAAGTAGGGGGATCCACAAAAAGAAAGATCCCCCCCAAAAAAAACAATGGAAGTGGAGCAAAGAGAGGGAAAAAAGGAAAAGAAAAAGGAGACCAGACAAAAGTAAAAGGAGCAAAATAGGAGGTGTCTGGAAAAATAGTAGGGGAAAAGAAAAAGGTTACCCCCCAAAGAACATAAAAAATGAGAAAAATAAAAATAAAATAAAATAATGAAAAAGTCACACGAAAGAATAAAAGGAAAAGGTAAGAGTAAAAAGACAAAAAATAGAACTAAAAATGATAGAAGTAGGTGATAAAAATAAGTAAAATGTAGTAAAAATAAGTAAAATTGTCAAAATTGTAATCCAGGAAGTTACAGTATATTCAAAAACCAATAATAGGAATTCCAAGCTTCTCTATATTTATAATCTAAGGGAGTCAAATATCTTCAAAGACAAACTTGTTTAGGCAATAGTCTTATCTTGAAAAAGAAGAAACACACCAGGCAGGCCAAAAAGACCAAAGAGAGTCTTTGTCTTTTTTCCCCCCTGAAACAAAGTTTCCAAGGACCTTCAAAGGAATGTCTGGGCAAACAGCCAAGTTCCAGACATAGATAACTCCATTCATGGAGGGTGGATGTAATTTTCAGGTTTTGCCACTAGATGGCATTAACTATCCATTCCCACCCTGTTTGCATGGAAGAAAAAAAATATATAACTTTCAAGTTTAAAAGGTTTGAAAAATAAAAATAAAAAGTAAAAAAAGTAAAAGTTATGATGGCTTTCAGGCAAAATGCCCAGTTTTATAAAAACAAAAGCTTCCCAAACTTTTATGCCACAGCCAGCCATGTAATAAAGTGAAGTTTTCACTTAGCCGAAAGCTTAAACCGCCATTTGTAATTCAGGAGGGTGGGGAATAAAAGGAAACAAATCCACCCCCCTCCCTGTTACTAAGGGCTTCTTTTGTCTATTTCTTGTTTTTCATTCTAGGAAGTAAAGAAAACTTTAAGCCAGAAGGTCAAGATGATTTACGAGAAGTGCTTAAAAACACACTGGAGTTCTGCTTATCAAGGTAAGTATTTAATGGATATGATCTAGTTAAGCCTCCTGTTATTGCTATTAAGAGGATAGATTAAATGTTAATTAGGGTGGAATAAGTGATATAATGAATTATGAATGCCATAAACAATATGGCCTCTGGACTGCAAAGAAATTCATGATTGGGCAGGGATGTTTGTGTGTGTTAATTTTATAGCATGAAAATCTGAGGGGTGGGTGGGAAGGAATAATACAATAGCCAAGATTTTATTTTCCTTAATTAAATGTTTAATTTTCTTTTCTTGATTTCCTCAACTGAAACACAAAAGAAGGCAATTTTACAAGTTGCCTGCCATTTGCTAGGTGTTCCATGGGTTCTCTGTTGCAGTAAAGTTTGTTATTTCAGAGGTTTAGAAAAACTAATTGTTGAAAACAGATGCAAGTCAATTGTATGCTGTCCTCTTCACTAAAAAGGAATGTTTCAATACTGGTACCTTCTTTTGTTTATCATTAAATGTAAGGTGCCAAACCCTTGGAATTCTTGTACTGTACAGGTGAAACTCGAAAAATTAGAATATCGTGCAAAAGTTCATTTATTTCAGTAATGCAACTTAAAAGGGGAAACTAATATATGAGATAGGCTCATTACATGCAAAGCAAGATAGTTCAAGCCGTGATTTGTCATAATTGTGATGATTATGGCTTACAGCTCATGAAAACCCCAAATCCACAATCTCAGAAAATTATAATATTGTGAAAAGGTGCAATATTCTAGGCTCAAAGTGCCCCACTCTAATCAGCTAATTAAGCCATAACACCTGCAAAGGGTTCCTGAGCCTTTAAATGGTCTCTCAGTCTGTTTCAGTAGGAATCACAATCACAGGGAAGACTGCTGACCTGACAGTTGTGCAGAAAACCATCATTGACACCCTCCATAAGGAGGGAAAGCCTCAAAAGGTAATTGCAAAAGAGGTTGGATGTTCCCAAAGTGCTGTATCAAAGCACATTAATAGAAAGTTGTGTGGAAGAAAAAGTTGCACAAGCAGCAGGGATGACCGCAGCCTGGAGAGGATTGTCAGGAAAAGGCCATTCAAAAGTGTTGGGGACTTTCACAAGGAGTGGACTGAGGCTGGAGTCAGTGCATCAAAAGCCACCACACAGACGGATCCTGGACATGGGCTTCAAATGTCGTATTCCTCTTGTCAAGCCGCTCCTGAACAACAAACGTCAGAAGCGTCTTACCTGGGCTAAAGAAAAACAGACCTGGACTGTTGCTCAGTGGTCCAAAGTCCTCTTTTCTGATGAGAGCAACTTTTGCATCTCATTTGGAAACCAAGGACCCAGAGTCTGGAGGAAGAATGGAGAGGCACACACTGCAAGATGCTTGAAGTCCAGTGTGAGGTTTCCACAGTCTGTGTTGATTTGGGGAGCCATGTCATCTGCTGGTGTTGGTCCACTGTGCTTCATTAAGTCCAGGGTCAACGCAGCCGTCTACCAGGAGATTTTGGAGCACTTCATGCTTCCTTCCGCAGACGAGCTTTATGGGGATGCTGACTTTATTTTCCAGCAGGACTTGGCACCTGCTGTCAGAATCCATTTATATCACATTTCATAATTGTATAGGTAGAACAATGTGCTTATTCTGGGGATTCTGCCATCTCTCCGAGGGGGGGGAGAGGATGGTTACTTAAGGCGATCTTCAAACAACAGGGAACGTTTGAACTGGGGGAGGGAGGGGGACAGACAGATCTGGATTGCATCTTCATTTACAACTGAAAAGGAAAGCAATAACCATAAAACCAAGGAGAGTTCCCTTTCCCATGGAAGGGCCTGACACCTAAGCAAATGATGAGAGCCTGACCAAATGGATGAGGGGAGGGGCTGAAATGGGAATGCTTTATATAGGATTGAAATGTAACTTTGTTAGATTCCGTCTTGTATTGCCACAATCTATTCCATCCTAGTAAACATTTTCCTTTTGGACTAAACTTGCATCCAAGAGTTCTTATTTCCTAAGATGTGGATTGAGGTGGGTCCTGACAGTACACGGAATCTGCTTTAAGAGTCAACCTGGAAGGGAAAACCTTACCGGGGGACTTTGCAACAAATACAATGTCTGGCGACGAAGCAAGAGAGGAGGGAAGCCCCATGGAAGGGGAGTCTTCCCCCAAATGGAATCCCAGAGACGATGGGAAGCTGAAGCGGCATATTCCCCCGGGGAAGAAGCGGTGGAGCATTACGACCGAAAACCCCGGTGGTCGATGGGCGTTGGAAGGAAAAGTGAGTGGGAAAAGGCTTCGGGAGAAGCGACCCTGAGGCGGAGTAACCACCAACCGGAATGGAGGCAAGAGATGGCGAGTTCCCTGCACGCCAGTGAGGAGGAGCGGATCCTGGAAAAGGCCATTGATCTGATGAAAGCAACCCTGAGCTCACTGAGGGAGGAGAGAGCTGAAAATCGCAACCGAGGCAGCGCCTGGGGACGCAACTGGAAAGGTAACTGAGGGGATCCAGCACCTGAAACCCCGGGGCCGTCCAATGGAACAGGAATTGCTGCCTCAGCAGTACCCCCCCCCAGAACCACAGACGGGGACCAGGATGAGGAGCGATACCAGCCACGGCGCAGACAACGCTCCAGCCAAAGACTCCCGCCCCTGGAAGTCAAATTCAAGGGGGAGCCATCACGACTGGGATTTTCCTAACCCAAGTCCTCAGCTACATGGAAGAGTACGGACGGGACATCCCCAGTGACAAAACACGCATCCGAATTGTGCAATCTGCCTTGGACGGGACAGCTGCAGACTGGGTGGTGAACTTGCATGACTCCAACGCCCCAGAACTCAACGACTTCAACCGATTCATGTCATCTTTGAGGCGGCGGTTCGAGGATCCTTTGGCTGACCGTAAGGCCCGGGAGAGAATCAAAACGGTGAGGCAGGGCAGGCGAGCAGTGGCTGATTATACCCAAGAATTCCGAGCCATTGCCAGCAAGCTGAACTTGCCAGAAGACATACTCCTTAGCCACTTCAAAGACGGTCTAAACTATGACCTGTATGACGCTTGCCTGCCTCGAGGAGACCCACCCCATCTCGACGACTGGTACATCCTGGCGGAGGGAGTGGAAATAGACCTACTGAAGAGACACCGCAGAGGAAAACCATGGGGCCGCCTGCCACCCGAGCAAACACGCGAGGGGGAAAAACCACCAGCCACAGCCAAAAAATCAACAGGTTGCTTCAACTGCAGGAGAGAGGGCCACCGTGCTGCAGAATGTCGTTCAAAAGCCCCCCCACGAAAACCAGAGGCATCATCCTCCAAGAAGCCGGGGAAGCCCCAAGGCAACACAAAAGAATCTTCCATGAA
This sequence comes from Vipera berus, assembly GCF_964194415.1. Classification (NCBI taxonomy): domain Eukaryota; kingdom Metazoa; phylum Chordata; class Lepidosauria; order Squamata; family Viperidae; genus Vipera; species Vipera berus. Next base: position 38,059,577 of record NC_138210.1, on the reverse strand, counting down.
GGGGACAGAGGCTGTAGAGTCCACAATTCCTGCCAGGAACTGGGATTGGACTCCGGCCTGCACCGCAGGGACGGTGGACAACTCGGAAGACAGCTCAGAGGGAGAACCATTGGTAAGTGGACCCCTTCCACCCATACTTAAGACAGTGACTATATTAGCTTCCCCTATGCCTGAAGCAGCCAAAATAAAAGCTCTGATAGACTCTGGTTGCATCCGCTGCCTTATCAGCCCAACGCTGGTGGAGAGATTGAGCATCCCAGTGAGGAGGCTAAAACAACCAATCTCTTTTAGTCAATTAGATGGGACAATAGCAGGGGGAGGACCAGCCACCCTAGCCACTTTACCAATCCACCTATCACTGGGGCCCCATGAGGAGGACATAACGTTTATAGTGGCCCCAGGCATGGAATGCCCAATGATTCTAGGACTGGAATGGCTGAAGAAATGGAACCCCGGGATAAACTGGAGGACAGCAGAACTCAATTTCCCAAAGGGGGGGGCAGAAGAACTTAGACTCCAAAAGCACCCCCCCAACCCAGAGGGAGGAGACAGCAGCAGTGGGGAAAGAGAAGGGGTTACCAGAGATACCGGAGGAATACAGGGACCTGGCTGAGGTTTTCAGTGAGGAAAGAGCAGATGAGCTTCCCCCTCACCGCCCCACAGACTGCACCATAGAATTCAAACCTGGGGCAAAACTCCCAAAACCCAGGATGTATGCCATGAGCCCAAGGGAAATGGCAGAAATGGAAAGATTCATAAAGAAAAACTTAGAAAGAGGATTTATTGAGCCTGCCAAACCCAAAGTGGCCGCCCCGGTTCTGTTCAGGGAGAAGAAGGATGGTTCTTTCCGCTTGTGTGTGGATTATAGAAATTTGAACACAATTAGTGAATGTAATCTGTACCCCCTTCCCCTAATGAAGGATATGCTATCCCACCTATCGAAAGGAAAGATTTTTACCAAACTAGACCTGAGGGAAGCATACTACCGTATTAGGATTAAGGAAGGAGACGAATGGAAGACTGCATTCAACTGCCCAATGGGGTGCTATCAATTCAAAGTATTGCCATTCGGACTGCAAGGGGCCCCCGCAGTCTTTATGCAATTAATTAATGACGTGCTGAGAGAGCATCTATATAAGGGGGTCGTGGTTTACCTCGATGACATCCTTATCTTCACAGAAACCAAAGAGGAACATATCAAACTAGTCAGAGCAGTCCTGAAGAAGTTGCGAGCTGCACATTTATATGCTAAATTATCGAAGTGTGAATTCCATCAGGAAAAAATCGACTACCTGGGATATCGCATATCTCCAGAGGGCATCGAAATGGACCCTGAGAAGGTCAGGGCAGTACTAGAGTGGGCACCCCCCCGCACACGGAAGCAATTGCAAAGTTTCCTGGGGTTTGCAAACTTCTACCGCCAATTCATCCCCGCATTTGGCCAAATAGCCATGCCCCTCACAAATTTGTTGAAAATGAAGGGGGGGGGGTCACCCGTGAAACCCAGCCAGCCTCTAAAATGGCAGCAGGTGTATGAACAGAGGGCCATATCGACATCCGGGAAGGCCCCTCCGCTGCTTACAAGCGGTGAGGCGCTCCGACCCTCTGCTTCTGCCCCGAGGTCCCGGGAGCGACGATGTGCAGCCACCTGAGCTCCGGTTGGTGTAGTTGAACGCCAGGTCCGTTGTTAATAAGGCTCCTCTTATCCGGGATCTGGTCGAGGGTGAGCATGCGGACCTGGCTTGCATCACGGAGACTTGGTTGGGCCCAGAGGGCGGTATTCCTCTGGTTGATCTTTGCCCACCAGGTTTCCGGGTGCTACACCGGCCTCGGGCTCAGGGTAGGGGCGGGGGAGTGGCGGTAGTCATGAGGGAGACCTTGTGTCCGTGGGAGGCCACCGTTCCCCAGATAGTCGGGTGTGAGTCTCTCTTCCTGAGATGTGGTCCTGGGGCGCAGTTGGGCTTGCTGCTGGTGTACCTTTCGCCTAGTCATGCAGCAGCAGCCCTGCCTGAGCTTCTCGACATCCTCTCGGGGCTGGTGATTGAGTTCCCCAAACTTATAGTTTTGGGTGACTTCAATCTACCATCCCTGGGAGGATCATCTGAGTTAGCTCGGGAGTTCATGGCTTCCATGACGGCCATGGACCTGACGCAAGTAATTTATGGACCGACTCATGTGGGAGGCCACACCCTTGACTTGGTTTACTTATCTGGACGGTGGTTAGATGATCTTGGTGGGGGCTCCCCAATTGTTATGCCCCTGTCATGGACCGATCATCATCTCCTGCGGCTGGTCTTCCATTTTGCCACCCCCCGCCGTGGGTGTATGGAGCCAACTAGATGGTACTGCCCCAGACGCTTAATGGATCCTGATAGGTTCCAGGCAGCGCTGGGGTCCCCACCTGCCTCCGTTGCTCACAGCTCGGCGGATGCCTTAGTGGAAACCTGGGAAAGGGCAGCCACGGAGGCACTTGACCGAGTTGTACCCTTGCGGCCCCTGACCCGGTGCAGATCCCAGCGAGCTCCATGGTTCTCCGCGGAGCTTCGGGAGATGAAGCGTCGGAGACGGGGCCTAGAGAGCTGTTGGAGGTCCAGCCGATCCGAATCCGACCGATTGCGACTAAGAACCCACATTAGGTCTTATCTCGCAGCGATAAGGGCGGCGAGGTCTAATTACTTCTCCGCCCTTATCGCGTCCGCAGATAACCGCCCGGCCGCCCTGTTTAGGGTGACCCGCTCCCTCCTTAATCAGGAGGTGAGGGAAGAACCCTTGCAGGGTCATGCCGAGGAGTTTGGTCAACATCTGTCGGATAAAATCGCTCGGATTCGGACCGGTCTGGACTCCAGCTGGGCGGAGTCTGACGATCAGGACACGGGCGGTCTTGTCAATGTTATCTGGGAGGAGTTTGATTCTGTGACCCCTGAGGAAGTGGACAGGATTATGGGGAGATTGAGCTCCACCACATGTTTATTGGACCCGTGCCCTTCCTGGCTGGTTTATGCAGCCCGGGAGGGGACACGAGGCTGGTTCCAGGCGGTTATATCTGTCTCTTTGAGTGAGGGTAGTTTCCCCGCCGTCTTGAAGGAGGCGGTGGTGAGACCTCTCCTCAAGAAGCCTGCCTTGGACCCAGCTGTGTTAAATAACTTTCGTCCGGTCTCCAACCTTCGCTTTCTTGCGAAGGTTGTTGAGAGTGTGGTGGCGCATCAGCTCCCTCTGGTCCTGGATGAAGCGGATTATCTAGACCCGTGCCAATCGGGTTTCAGGCCCGGGTACAGCACGGAGACGGCATTGGTCGCTCTGGTGAATGATCTCTGGAGGGCCCGGGACAGGGGATATTCCTCTGTCCTAGTCCTATTAGACCTCTAGGCGGCTTTCGATACCATCGACCATGGTATCCTGCTGCGGCGTCTCAGGGGATTGGGAGTGGGAGGCACCGTTTTATGGTGGTTCTCCTCCTACCTCCTGGGACGTTCACAGTCGGTGTTGGAAGGGGGGCAGAGGTCGACCCCGAGGTCTCTCGTTTGTGGAGTTCCTCAGGGGTCGGTCCTCTTGCCTCTCCTGTTCAACATCTATATGAAACCGCTGGGTGAGATCATTCGTGGTTTTGGAGTTGGGTATCATCAGTATGCTGATGATACCCAGCTTTTCATTTCGACCCCAAACCACCCCAGTGATGCCCTTGACGTGATGTCCCATTGCCTGGAGGCGGTTCGGGTCTGGATGGGGAGGAACAGACTTCAACTCAACCCCGACAAGACTGAGTGGCTGTGCATACCGGCATCCCGGGAAATTCAAAATATTCCACCTCTTTCCATGGGGGGTGAGTTTTTACCCCCCGTAGATAGGGCTCGCAACTTGGGAGTCCTCCTAGATTCGCGGCTTACTCTGGAAGATCATATAGTGGCTGTGACTAGGGGGGCTTTCGCCCAGGTTTGCCTGGTGCGCCAGTTGCGGCCCTATCTAGACCGGGATGCCCTGTGTACGGTCACTCATGCGCTTGTGACCTCTCGTCTGGACTACTGCAACACTCTCTACATGGGGCTTCCCTTGAAGACCACTTGGAGGCTCCAGCTGGTACAGAATGCAGCCGTGAGAGTTGTCTTGGGAGTTTCCCGGTACTCCCATGTTACACCTTTGCTCCGCGAGCTGCATTGGCTACCAGTTGTCTTCCGGGTGAGGTTCAAGGTTTTGGTAATGGTTTTTAAGGCCCTACATGGCATGGGTCCGGAGTACCTCGGGGATCACCTGCTGCCGGCGTCAACTTCCCTCCGCCCTGTGCGTTCCCACAGAGAGGGCCTCCTCAGGGTGCCACCGGTCAGAGAATGTCGGCTGGTGGCCCCCAGGGGGAGGGCCTTCTCTGTGGGTGCCCCGGCTTTATGGAATCAGCTGCCGGTTGAGCTCCAGATGGCACCTGACCTTCGCTCCTTCCGACGCGGTCTGAAGACCTACCTATTTGAGCAAGCCGGCCTGGCCTGATGGGGGATGTGCTGGGGTTTTTATTGGGGATTTTTATATTATTCTACTGTTTTTAGCTCGGGCTCTTATTTAATTCTTTTTTAATTTTTGTATTCTGTATTTTTTATGTGCCCTGTTCACCGCCCTGAGTCCTTCGGGAGAAGGGCGGTATACAAATATAATAAATGAAATGAAATGAAATGAAATGAAAATGGTCAATGGAATGTCAAGCAGCATTTGAGAGGCTAAAGAGACTTTTTTCTGCTGAACCTGTCCTAAAACACCCAGATCCCGACAAACCTTTTGTAATACAGGCAGATGCGAGTGATGTAGCGGTAGGAGCCGTACTATTACAAGAAAATGATGGGGGGACGTTGCAACCATGCGCATACGCATCCAGAAAACTCACAGAAACAGAACAACGCTGGCCAATATGGGAAAAAGAGGCATTACTAACATGGCGCCAATTTTTAGAAGGAAATAAAATACCTTTCCAGGTCTGGACAGACCACAAGAATTTGGAAGCACTAAAAACGCCCAGGAAGCTCACTCCTAAGCAAGCCCGCTGGTCCCAACATTTTCACCGATTCAATTTCACTCTCAAACACTTACCGGGGGGAAAGAACTTCCTGGCAGATGCATTATCCCGCATGCCCCAATATAACAGCACAAGAGTTACTGACTTTAAACCACTTGTACCGGAACAACAACTGGCAGCACCAGTCACCACCAGGGCACAAGAAAAAATGAAGCCGAAGGTAGATAGCCAAACTGGAATAGAATTCAGGAAATCTTTGGAAAGTGATGAATGGTTCCAGAAAAATAAACATGTGTGCACAATTAAAGATGGACTGCCATGGGTGGGGGAGAAGCTATATATACCGGCCACACAGAGAATCAATTTCATGCAACTGTGCCATGATACAAAATCAGCAGGACACTTTGGCTTTGTAAAAACCTTACACTTAACTAAAAGGCAATTTTGGTGGCCATCTATGAAAAAGGACATAGAAAGCTATGTGGGTAGCTGTCAAATTTGTGCGATGGCCAAAAGACTGCAAGGGAAACCGCCAGGTCTGTTACAACCGGTGGCAAACCCCTCAGCCCCATGGAAAGAAATAGCCATGGATTTTATCGTAGAACTGCCAGAAAGTAATGGAAACACCGTAGTCTGGACTGTCACAGATCTGTTCTCTAAGCAAGTACATTTCATACCTTGCCAAAAAATCCCGACCGCAAAAGCATTAGCAAAACTTTTTGTACAGCATATTTACAGATTGCACGGGGTACCACAACGCATCATATCTGACAGAGGGGTGCAATTTACATCGGCATTTTGGAAAGAATTTTTATCCCTCTTAGGAACCACCCAAGGACTGTCATCTAGTCACCATCCTCAGACAGATGGAGCTTCTGAAAGACTTAATAATGTACTTGAACAATATCTAAGATGCTTTATTAATTTTCAGCAGTCCGACTGGGCGGACCTACTGCCTTTCGCAGAAGTAGCATATAATAATGCAGTCCACTCAAGCACAGGTTACACTCCTTTTCAAGTAGCTACAGGCCAGAGTTTCAACCCAATACCAGAACTAACCCCAAAAGAACCGGTTATCCCTGATCTGAAGGAATGGATTGCTCAATTACAAAATACATGGCCAATCGTTAGGAAAGCGTTGGAAGATGCCAGAAAAGCATACAAGACACAGGCAGACAAAAAAAGAACCGATCCCACACCATTTAGGGTAGGAGAGATGGTATATTTATCCACAAAATACCTGAAATCACTCCAACCCTGTAAAAAACTAGGACCAAAATATATTGGACCCTTTCCAATTAAAAGAATCATAAACCCAGTAACAGTTGAATTAGAACTACCCAAAAATCTTAGACGAATACACCCAACCTTCCACTGCAGTCTATTAAAGAGAGAACAACAATCACCACTACGAGCAAAAATCCCACCACCACCACCCCCCATCATGGTGGAAGGAGAACAACATTTTGAAGTGAAAGAAATCTTAGATTCCAGAAAACACCATGGAACGATACAATATTTAGTGGCATGGAAACACCTCCCCTCCTCAGAAAATGAGTGGGTTAACAAACTCCATGTTAAAGCACCTAAGTTGCTTAAGAGGTTTCATACAGAATATCCGAACAAACCAGGCTAACATTTATATGTTTTCTTTCCCCACAGATGGACTCATCTTTTTTCTGAAAGGAGAGCCGAATGTCAGAATCCATTTATATCACATTTCATAATTGTATAGGTAGAACAATGTGCTTATTCTGGGGATTCTGCCATCTCTCCGAGGGGGCGGAGAGGATGGTTACTTAAGGCGATCTTCAAACAACAGGGAACGTTTGAACTGGGGGAGGGAGGGGGACAGACAGATCTGGATTGCATCTTCATTTACAACTGAAAAGGAAAGCAATAACCATAAAACCAAGGAGAGTTCCCTTTCCCATGGAAGGGCCTGACACCTAAGCAAATGATGAGAGCCTGACCAAATGGATGAGGGGAGGGGCTGAAATGGGAATGCTTTATATAGGATTGAAATGTAACTTTGTTAGATTCCGTCTTGTATTGCCACAATCTATTCCATCCTAGTAAACATTTTCCTTTTGGACTAAACTTGCATCCAAGAGTTCTTATTTCCTAAGATGTGGATTGAGGTGGGTCCTGACACCTGCCCACACTGCCAAAAGCACCAAAACCTGGTTCAATGACCGTGGGATTACTGTGCTTGATTGGCCAGCAAACTTGCCTGACCTGAACCCCATAGAGAATCTATGGGGCATTGCCAAGAGAAAGATGAGAGACATGAGACTGAAAAATGCATAAGAGCTGAAGGCCACTATTGAAGCATCCTGGTCTTCTATAACACCTCAGCAGTGCCACAGGCTGATAGCTTCCATGCCACGCCACACTGAGGCAGTAATTGCTGCAAAAGGGGCCCAAACCAAGTACTGAGTACATATGCGTGCTTATACTTTTCAGAGGTCCGATATTGTTCTATGTACACTCCTTGTTTTATTGATTGCATGTAATATTCTAATTTTCTGAGATTGTGGATTTGGGGTTTTCATGAGCTGTACGCCATAATCATCACAATTATGACAAATCACGGCTTGAACTATCTTGCTTTGCATGTAATGAGTCTATCTCATATATTAGTTTCCCCTTTTAAGTTGCATTACTGAAATAAATGAACTTTTGCATGATATTCTAATTTTTTGAGTTTCACCTGTATATAGCAGTAATTTTCCAATACTCTTCATGTAACCTAGTTACTGGTTTACTCATTTAATATAAAGTTGTAGCTTTAAACAGAATTAGCTGAAGCAAATGTAACCCACCAGCCACCTTCATGGCTGGCCATAAGTTTGGTAGATTACTCAATTTAATGCTTTTTAAAAGCATCTCAAAAATGGGCTGCTTTTGGCTTTCTGTGTCAAATTGTACAAGAAAAGCAAGACTTTACAATCTAAGAGATGAGAAAACCAAGTTTGGTTGTAATTGTTTAATCTTACTAGAAACAAAGGCATTTTAAAGTAAAACCATGATTGTATCTTAATATTTAGGAATAAACCTGAAGGCCAGTGCAACACTATGAAGGTCAATGTATTAATTGCGCAGAGAATCAGTTTTGTAGTAATGTTTTTCTTTTTTCTTCAACAGAGAGAATCTTGCCAGTGACATGTACCTTATATCTCAGATGGACAGTGATCATTATGTGCCAATAATGACGGTAGCTAATCTTGATCATGTCAGGAAACTGAGCACAGATAGGGATTTGATTGTTGAAGTGCTGCGATGTAAGTAATGGCAAATCAGGTAATATACTCTCTCTGTGTGTATATATACATATACATACATACAAATATATATATATATATATATATATGATTTATTTGCTGCCCATCTCTCCTCAAGGTGACTCTGCGCTGCTTACATTAAAAGCAATAAAACCATAAAAATAAATATTTCTGATACAAATAAAAATACAAATTACAATTACAAGATGGGGAGGGAGCAAGATGTGAGGGGGGGAAGGTGGGATCTTCTCTTAATCTATCAACCACTTCCAACGCGATACTCCCCTGTTGGGGCCCCAGGCCAACTGGCAGAGCCAGGTCTTCAGACCCTTACAGAAGGTCAGAAGGGTGGAAGCAGATCTCACTGTTCAGGGGGTACAGTGTTCAAAGGGCAGGAGCCACAGCAGAAAAGGCTCTTCTCCTGGATCCTGCCAGCCAAACTTCCTTGACTGCAGCATGCCCCTTCTGCCAGCACTGTCCCATTGAGGTGAGACAGTTCCTCAGGTAACCTGGACCCACGCCATGTAGGTCTTTAAAGGTGATAACCAACACCTTGCATTGCACTTGGAAGCAAACCAGCAGCCAGTGCAGCATGTGGAGCAGTGGTGCAACATGGGCCACTCTAGGGGCCCCAAGAACTGCCCACACCACTACACTCTGCACCAATTGTAGCTTCCAAATGCTCTTCAAGGGTAACCCCATGTAGAGTGCATTGTAGTAGTCCAAGCATGAGATGACCAGGGTTTGAGTGACTGAGCGCAGGAATTTTTGCACCATTATTTAGAATTAAAGAGGGCTTAGATGAGATGGGTGAAGTTGAACCTCATTTTTTTCCGTTAAAAAGCAATGTGTGTTAAAATGGTAACACAATTTTTTTTGGGGGGACACCTTAACAAATAGAAGAATTAAGTCTGTCTATACAGGTAGTTCTCGACTCACAACCACAATTGGGACTGGAAAATTTGTTGTTAAGTGGTGTTTTCATTAAGCGAGGCAACATGTGACCGCACCCAAATTTACTACATTTTTGTCACAGTTGTTAAGCAAATCACCACAGTTAAGTGAAACATCATGTCATCATGATTTGTGACCATCCTTGCTGGCTTCCCATTGACTTTGCTTGTCAGAAGCTGGCTGGGAAGGTCGCAAATGGCAATCACGTGAACCCAGGATGCTGCAACTGTCGTAAATGCAAGCCGGTTGCCAAGTGCCCAGATTGTGATCACATGACTGTGGGGAAGTGATCACATGACTGTGTAACAACCAGTCAGAAGTCACTATTTTTCAATACCATTGTAACTTCAAATGGTTGCTAAACAAATGGTTATAAGTCAAGGACTACCTGTATATATTCACTAGACTGAGTCAGGCTTACGTAATATATATGTGCCTGCTGGGTCCTTCTTGTGAACTGTGTAGCTTGCAAACAGCTATCCTGAATAATGGCAGTTTTCGTGAATACAATGTGCATTGAGTGCCTTTCTTTGAGCCTATATGCACTCTCAAGAAAATGTGTGTTGGAGTTAGAAGGCCTTTTAAGGAGTTGGCAACAGGATAAACTGACTTCTTTGCACTCTGCCAGAACCTCCTACCATCAAATACATATTTTTGTGAGACTGCATGATTATGGCACAAGCCTAGGAAAAGGCAGACCTTTAAGGAGGTCTCCTCAGCCCCATCCAAGCCCGTTTTCCAAATCAGAACAGCTGCACATCACTGTTTAAAGTAGGAACCCTGGTGGTGCAGTGGTTAAAGTGCAGTATTGCAGGCAAACTCTGCCCACAACCTGTAGTTTGATCCTGACGGGGTTCATGGTTGACTCAGCCTTCCATCCTTCCGAGGTTGGTAAAATGAGGACCCAGATTGTTGGAGGCAATATGCAAAAACATTGTAAACTTCCCAGAGAGTGCTGTAAAGTGCTATGGGGTGTTATATAAGCCTAAATGATATTGCTGTTGCTAAATGCTAAAGTTTAGGCGTGGAGATAGAACAGTTAAGATAATTTCTACCTTAGGCATTGGGTATGTTTGATGGTATAGTGGCAGGGATGAGCCTATAGCATGAAAAGTCAAAGATATCTTCTTCCCTCCAGAAGCCCTCTGGATGATACACACCCTTACCCTGCCTTGGTGTAGTTGTTAGGTGGTGGCAGAAGTAACTACAGTCTTCCAGACAGATGTCTTTATCCCACATCCTCTCACTTAACCCAAGTGTGTCACAGAGCCTGGGAGCTCCCAACCTATAGTCAACAGATAAAACATTCAGCGGCAAAAGAAATAAAAATACCATGCGGCTCAATTCACAACACTATCTTAAAGGAATCTTCTATAAAATGTTACAAAGGAAAATGTAAGTTTGAGGCAGATCTCAGGAGATAAGACATTTATGACTAACATAAGAGACACTGCTGCACAGAGATCTCAGAATGCATTAAACATAGAATATCTGAACTTCCATAGTATAAAATATATATCAGAACCAATAAAGATCTGACTTGCACACAGGAAATAAAGAATAACCTTAGCTCACTGCTGAATAGACTTTTATCTTTGTCTACCCAAGTAACGGTACTTTTGGATCAAGTGGTTTCTTTCCTGGTTCAGTTTTACCTGTGTTTGCTTTTTCGTTTTCTGGAAATTCCAAATTTTAATTTGGATCCCATGAAGGGTAGTCTCAGACTTTTGTTTCTCTTTACAGGTAATCCCCGAGTTACGAGTGTTCACTTAACGCTCGTTCAAAGTTACGTGATGAGCGCCCCCTAGTGCTTACGAGCAAGTCCTGAAGTTACAAATATTGCAGCACCATGGCACTCATTCGCCCTTACGAACGACTTCAGTGGCACTGCAACATTCACCCTATTCCCCCCCCACTCCTCACAACTGCTTCCCCCTCCCTTCCTGCCGTGCCGGACTCACTTACCTTACAAAATTCCTCTCTGCTGCAGTTTCTTTCCCTTTGAAGGAGAGGAGAATCGGCTTGGAAATGTTTTTTGCACCGAGAATGGAAGTTTCTGGAGTCCGTGATCTTGCGCAAGTGTTTGAAGTTGTGCCAAATCACGGACATCAGAAACTTTCATTCTCTATGCAAAAGGTGCCTGTCTCCTGCTCCTGCCCCCAACTCCTTTCTGCCTGACAGCAAGCCTGAAGCCTTCAACTGAGGGATAAGGCCAGGCCCCTTGCACCCGCCTCCAGCCCACCGGAGCTCGCTGCACTGGGGGAGAAAGTGACCCCGTTGTCCCCAGAGCCTTCCTCCAAGTGGCCCAGAATGGAGGCTGGGGGAGGCTTCTGCATGCCTCCAGAGGCTGGATCCAGCCCTCAGAGGACTGCTCCAAGTTGCTGCCACCTGAAATGGAACTTCCAAGGGCTTGATCCAAGACTCGGAGGGGTTTTCCTAACTGTTTGCTCCAGGAATGGAGGTTGGGGGGGGGGACTTCTGCATGACTCCAAGGCTTGGATCAGGCCCTTGGAAGCTGCGTTCCAGGCGGCAGCAGCTTGGACCAGTCCTCCGAGGGCTGGATCCAGCCACCAGAGGCATGCAGAAGTCCGCCCAATCTCTGTTCCTGGCGCAAATGGCTAGGAAAACACCTCCGAGGGTTGGATCAGGCCCTTAGAAGTTCCATTCTTGGCAGCAGCAGCTTGGAGCAGTCCTGTGAGGGCTGGATCCAACCTCCGGAGGCATGTAGAAGTCCCCCCAAACCTCCGTTGCTGGTGCAAATGGCTAGGAAATCCTCATGTTCGCTTAACGAGCCGCGTGCATTTTAACGAGCAATGGAGTGATCTTGTACCTCGAACGAGATTCACTCTACGAGTTTTCTATTTACGAATGGAATGGGCAGGCTCCATTACACTCGTACCTCGAGTACTACCTGTATTCCGGCACACTTTCTTCCTTTTACAGATAGTCCTCGAGGTACGTCCATAATGGAGTCTGCCCATTATAGTAGCATGTCACAGCAATCGTTAGGTGAAACGTGTCACCTAACGACCCCCCATCCCTGCTCTCCCCAATGAAATGTAAAACAAAGGTGCAGGTTGTTAAGTGGAGTGTGGGGTACCTCCTGGGTGGGGGAGGTGATTGGAGGTCTAGTACAGGCCCAGGTCCACTTGCCCTAGCCCTCCCAAGGCCTCGCCCACCCTCAAGATGCCCCATCCTCCACTTCCCACACCTTGGATCCCAACAGACCTTTTCCCACTCCCACCGGGTCCTTCCAGGCCTTAGGCCTGGTTCCCACCCCACCAGGCCAAACACCCTTCAACTCACCTTTTGAAGAGCTCTGAGGCCTTCCAGAGTGCTGGAATGATTTCCTTGTTTACATAGCTGTATGGCACGGTTCCGAAAGTGGCTGCTGTTTTGTCCCGCCCACAAAATAGCCACATTTGGGTCATTGCCACATGACTCGTGGACACACTGCTTCATTTTGCTGCCTTAACAAGCTCTGCACAGTGCTGCAGAAGCTTTCTGCAACATTCAGAAGCTTCTGCAGCACTGTGGAGACCTTTCTCAGACAGCAAAATGAAGCAGCTTGTCTAGCATCCACCTTTTTGTCCCCACTCACAAATGGGCAGAACAAAATGGCAGCCGCATTTGGGTTGCTACTGCATGGCCCAGGGACAAAGTATGTTGTTCTGCCTTAACAAGGTCTGCACAGTGCTGCAGAGGCTTTCTGCACCATTGAGAAGCTTCTGCAGCACTGTGCAGACCTCTCTAAGGCAGCAAAATGAAGCAATTTCTCTGGTGGCCATTTTGTCCCACTCACAAACAGGTGGGACAAAATGGTGGCCATATTTGAATCGCCACTGTGCAGCCCAGGGACACATGGCCTACCCTGCTTCTACCAACATGAGGTTGGAAGATCTTTAAAAGGTAAATGTGGGGCATAATGGGCGTGTGGGGAGTAGGCCCAAGCACTGTGGGGGGTTGAGATGGAGAGAGGCGGGGGGTGCTGCAGTGACCTTGTGATGGATCGTAAGGGCAAATGACAGCAGGTCCGCCACAGCCATTGTAACTTGGGTTCACATGGGGTCATATGTAGCTTGGAGGGGGGGGGTGTCTGTCTGTAATTTTGAAGTTTCATTAAATGGCCTGTCATACCTCGAGGATTGCCTGTATAAGAGATCAGACTGTAGTTTACAGGAGAACAAACACCATTCTGGAAAAGGGAGAGGGCAGTTGCTATGAACTCCTCAATCATATTTCAGTTAGAGCAAATATAGATCATGGCTCTGAACTTGTCCGGGAAGGGTTAAAACAGGGGGAATCATATTTTTAATAAACAACTGATCTAATGCTCCTATCAGTTAATAGAGTGTTAAAAGTAGTAAATACAATACAGAACTCTACTTGTTGATACCAAAGCAACAAGATTGTTCTTTTTTCAGCATTGCCTTTAGTCCAAGTTGATGAGAAAGGTGAAAAAGTCAGGCCAAACCAAAATCGCTGCATTGTAATTTTACGTGAGGTACCCGAATCTACTCCAATTGATGTAAGTATATTATTTCAACAGCAAAGCTTGTAGATTTTTTAAATTTACAAGAATACTAAAATACTAATAACAGAGAAAATACCTAGAGCATTTTACTATTTAGTATTTCGTAGTCTGTCTTGAAATTAAGCAGCACTATGTTAGTTCCTAGATACTCTTTACAGACAGTTCTAATATGGCTTCAGTTGGGGGGTGAATCAATCTTTGGCTGTAGTTCTCAATGAACCCTTCTTCTCTCCAACCCTTGCTGTCTATCATTCCATCCATCCATCCATCCATTATCTATCTATTTATTTTAGGAGGTTGAAGCACTCTTCAAAGGTGAGATCCTGCCCAAGTTCATCAACTGTGAGTTTGCCTATAATGACAACTGGTTTATTACATTTGAGTCTGAAGCAGATGCGCAACAGGTAAGTTTTCTTTTTTGTGTGCGGGTTTGTGTGCACGTGTGCATATATTATATCGAATTACCTATTTCAGAGATTGTCTGTTTCCAGTTACTCATGGCTGTCAGGGGAAAAACTTGTTTAAATGAAACAAGAGACAACACACAACAAAAGTCTTACTTCAGGATCCAGAGGTTTATTTAAATTGAACACACAGATTCAGTACTTACATTTCAACAGCTTACTGCAATAAGGGCCAAATGTACAAGCAGTCATTAAGTGTGACAGCTTAGTGGCCAAATGGCAACACCCTTATCTTTTGAGGCACACTTTATACCTTAGTACTATGCCCACCTGTGGTGTTCTGGAACCACCCATTAGCCATTCCATTTCCCTTTTCTTGGTAAAACCATCAACGTGTGACTTTCTGGAACAGTTCCTTCACTAGTTCCCTTTCCTCGGAACTGACCACTGGGTTAGTTCCCTGTTAGTTCCCTGTTCTTGCTTTGTTACCCGAGCCAGTTTCCTGTTTTTCCCTTTCCCTGTTCCAACCACTACTTTCCTCACTACCATTTCTACACGTGTCATTGCAGAAGTTGTACCCGTTAGCAAGGGTCAGTTCCTCTTTTCTCATACATTCTTGTCGTATGTTTTGTTTTTGTGAAGAAATGTGTGCCAACCACAAACTGTCACTATTTCCTACTGAAGGTCAACAGCAAGCGAAAGCCAAGTGCTTGTTAGCAAGTTCAAATCTAAACTATAATTGATTAGACCACTCATTAAATAGTTATCGATATATTTTTCCTTTCACAGTCCCTACTTCTTGTCCGTAAGGACAACACTTCTGTTTACTATCCAGAGAATAGGGATATGAACAAAAGGTTGCAAGCATCACCATGTAGTTTAAGACTAGATGGGGCTATCTATTTAATGTTTCAAACTGAACTCTTGTTGATTTATGACCAACAAGGGAGGTTTTACTTCAGTGCTGTCGTAGCAATATAAGTTTTATCCCAAGAAGGTAAGTACGTATCTGGGCTATTCAACCTTCTCATTGTAGCATACGTTGGATCCCTAATAGATAGGCTAATGCTTAAGCGTTGCATAAGCGAGGCAACAGAGGGATGCTGTGAGGGAGCCCATTCAGATGATGTTATGGAATATGCTCGGTCCAATGTCGGAAGAGAAATATTTGAGGGGGAGAAAGTAACATTGTGCTCCATAGCCCGAGTGCTCATTGTCATTAAAGGCGTTGTTGCAGGTTTATGACAAAGGGAGGACACACACTTCCTTATCAATATAACAATGAGGTAAAGGAGCACAATAATACAAAATATAATAAGAAGTAACATTAAGATTCTCCCTCCAAAGCCTGAAAACATTCTGGAAAGTATATTCCAGAAACCTCCTGTACCAAAAGACCCAAAGGGTGTCACCAAGTCCTTCAGTGACAGCCCTTTGTCTCCTGGAAATATTGTTGAACAGGCTTTGATTGCCATCTGGGATTAAGATGCAATAAGATTTGCCTATTAATTTGCAGGCTCCACCATCTTTAGTTAGCAGGTAATCAAGGGTGACCCAATTTTGTAAAACTGTTGTCCTTACGACTGTTAATTCTGCACCAATCACTTCTAACCCGTCGGCAGTGGTGTTAGCCAAACTCTCCAAAAAACCAGAGAAATGTTTACACTGTTCCCACAGTGGACTTGAGGGAACAGAGTTCCAAAAAACCTGGTACCAACCATTGTGCAGTATTTCTCGCTTATACAACCGAGCTGGAGTTGAAGCCCGAAGATCTGTAGGTTCTTTCAGAGGCAACAAACCTAGAAAAAATACTCCTAGGTAGCATAGGCCTGCCCATCCCATGGGGAGTATGCTGTATGCATGTGTCCCAGAAACAAAATATATGCCCTGAGGGGCCGTAACACCATGGAGCCATCTAGCTGGATCAAAAACAACTCAGCAACCATGGCCCAAGCCTCCTCAACATTAAGGGGCCTGAGATATGGGGGAGAGGAAGTATAAACATCCATTTGAACTAATGCAGTACAGTGAGAAAATGTGCATTCTCTGGAACCAGCTAGCCAACAACACACCGTAATTCAGGGAACCAAAGAACGCAACTGAATTCTGGTCAATGTGGGTAGCGGCACAGAGAGTGTATTCAAGCTAGCATGAAACGCATGATCCAAACACAGATATTTAACCCAAGGATCAAACGAACAGTCATCGCTTGAAAAGGGGTCACAAAACTGAGCGTCACTATCTATAGTATAGGAACAAGGCCTAATGTTGGGGGTCCCACGATACTCTTGCCATGAGGAGGTAATCAAAACACTAATATTACAGGAACTATAGCCTAGTGGTATTGTTCCTAGAGAGGTTAGATTGAGGCCGTTTGTTCCAATGCACACCTTACCTTCTTCGATGTCATGAAGATGGTAGTGTCTCACTATGCGTTGGAAAGGCTGCTTTTTACTTAATCTGAGGCATGTCTAGTGTTAAGTCACCCCACCTATGGTGGTGCCAGCAGAATGGCATGGTTCTGCCAAACAAGGAAACCATGTCCCCTCCTGCTCCTGAGCCATAGTTGCATATCCAACATTCACTCTGGTCAGCCGTACTATGGGCGGCTCGATAAGCCTCAACCAAATTCAAATGCATATTAGTAGAATAGTCACAGAGCCCCTTCATAGGAGGTTCAGGGTCACTGAGCAAATGCATTTATGGTGAATTGGTTCTGCTCTAGGGGGAAAGACATCCTGAGACACACATTGGGTGCCAATAGGCGTAAGTGTGACTTGGGTGTTGGTAGGACTAAGAACAGGGGGATACAAGGTATTATATAAATTGAGACAAGGTCCAATAAACAAAAGGACCCAGATTGTTGGGGGCAATAAGCTGACTTTGTAAAAAATGCCGCTGGGGGGGGGCGAAAGCCCTAATAAGCAGGCATATACATAGAATGAAGGCTATTGCTAAGCACATTGATTTGTGCTTCTTAGATTGTAAGCCACCCTGAGTCTTCGGAGAAGGGCGGGATATAAATGGGAATTTTTTTAAAAAAGCACGGGCATAGTCCATACAGCAGGCATGAGACATCATCTAACACAGACTGTTTCCTTTATGCGCCTGTGGGCATCCATTACGGAGAAGCTTTCAAATCATCGGAAGTTGACAAATCTTGAGGTTTCTTAGTGTCTAGGGTACAGTACCACAGCTTCCTCATTTGGGGGCACCACCTTCTTGCAATGCGTTGTATGCACCCAAGAGGTCAGACCTTCACACTTCACAGCAGTGTTGGTGGTTAATAAAATCTGGAATGGTCCCTTCCAACGAGGACTTAGGCAATTCTTCCGCTGAAACACTTGTCAAAACCCAGTCGCCTACTTTCAATGAGTGGCAAGGGTGCAGTGGTTCCTTGGGCAGGGCTGCCACAACCTGTGAATGATACTGTTTTAAATATGTAATAAGAGTGCAACAATAGTCCAGCATAACAGCATCTAGTATATGAATGTCATTTAGATATAAGGTCGATGGAGGGGAAGTTGTCATTTGCATAGGGCATCCCATTACAGGTAGTCCCCGAGGTAGGAGCCTAATAGAGCCTGCCCATTAGGCTCGTAATCGTCAAATGAATCAGACTCAATATTACAACATTTTAAAATCAAACTCATTAATTGAATCAAATGGGTCATTAAGTGAACAAAGATTTGATTTACTATTTCCTCTGATAGCTGCCTGAAATGACTTTTCTTGTCGCTGCTGCAGGCTGTTTCCAGCTGTAAATCAGTTTTTTCCTGTTTCAGTAACCACAGTACTTGTAAACTGCCTCCCAAGTAGGCAGTAGGTTGTTTTTTAAAAAAGCCATTTGTTGCTAGGCAGCTCAAGCTTCTTCAAAGGGGGGGTGGAAAACTCTATGATTGCAGCTGCCACTAAAGTAATTAGCTCCAGTAGTTTACAGAAATCTCTGATTGCTTTAAAACACACACACAAACACTTGCCGGCCATTAGCTTAAGCGTCTCCAGCCAGGAATGCAGAGGGAGATGGGGGTGGAGTTTACAGAACTGTTGGCTTGCAACAGTAACTGAGATGGAAGGGACCTTGAGGTCATCTAACCCACTGTATTTCTGATAAATGCCTATCCAGACTCTTCTTAAAAGCCTTCAGTGAGGGAACAGCCACAACTTCTGGAGGCAATTTAAATTTAAAACACTGCTCCTTATCAGGACAAGCCTCTCCAGCCAAAATCCAAAATTTGGGGGGGGGGGAATTTCCTTCCTGTAAGTGTTAGCAGAATCTCTGATGGGTCTATGCTAGGGAAAGGAGCAGCAGCAGCCACATGTTATAAGTTTCAGGCAAATGCAAACAATCAATCTTGCAAAGTACTGTACTTACAAAGCAATAAAAAGCAGAGCAGTTCCCAAAGTAATTACAAACAATACAGCACAGTACTACAGAGTAACACAAAAGAATATTTTAAAATACTTACAGAAGTAATTCTAGCTCTCTACAAGCACAGTCCTCAAGCCCAGCAAGCAGCAGATCTTGCACACGCAGCTCCAGGAAAGCAAAAACAAGTGGTCCTGCCGGCCTGATCTTGCTTGGCCATGTAACCAGGCACCAAAAAAAAACCCCACTTCTGGCTTCTCATAGGCCTGATCTGGCCCAGGCAAGTCACAGAGTTAAAATGGCCACCACAGAGGTCTGTTTTTGATCACAATTTTGAATTTTTAATATAAGTACCCTTCCTAAATAACCTCGTTTTTGTGAAATATCGCTAAATAAATGCTCGTATCTGGGGGATTACCTGTAGTATTTCATGGGGAGAGAGTCCAGTTTGTTTGGAGGGCATCAGTTGTATGTTTGCAAGTGGCAAACAATTTGGCCACTTGAGGTTAGTATCCTCACATAATTTTGCCAATTTATTTTTCAATGTAGCATTAAATCTCTCAACTTTTCCAGAAGATTGAGGGTGATTCGGACAATGAAGCTTCTGGTTGATTTGGAGGGCTTTGCAGAGTTCTTTGATAATTTGGCTGACAAAATGGGAACCTTTATCGCTACCCAAATAGATAGGAATGCCAAACCTGGGTAAAAAGTCTTTTAAAAGTCTTTAGCTACTGTTACTGTGTTAGCCTTTGCACATGGATATGCTTCAATCCAACCGCTATACATGCAGACCAGGACCAATATGTATTCATATCCACAACACTTGGGCATTTCTATAAAGTCCATTTGAGCATGTACAAAGGGTCCCCAAGGAAGTGGATGAGATCCAGTTTGCACCTGTACAGGGTGACCAACATTATGCTGTTGGCAGGTAATGCATGAGGAGCACACATGTTTTGCCATCATATATACTCCTGGGGCATACCATTCTTTGTTAATAGCAGATGTCACACCTTCCTGGCCAACATGGGCAGGCCCATGTTGGAGGCGGACAAGATAGGATAACAAAGACCAGGGGCAAATGGGCTGCCCATCAGAGTGGCGCCACATGCCTTCCGAATCGGGTGAACAAGAATTTTTTGTCCACACAGCCTGTTGCATTTCAGCATAGCAAGAGCTGGAGGTGCATCAGAAACATAGGCAAGAGGAGAGGAAGGGGGAGGTGACACCATAAGGGCCTCCTTGGCCATGGCATCAGCTAGAGAATTCCCCATAGCAACCTTATCTGAAGAGGTTTGGTAAGCAAGACATTTCACAACAGCAAGGCGGGAGGGAAGGTGGAGCACATCTAAACGGTCTACAACATGGGGAGCATTTTTAATCGGGGTACCCTGAGCAGTAAGAAAGCTGCAAAGTTGCCACAATTGGCCAAAATCATGCACCACCCCAAAGGCATAACAGCTATCTGTATACACAGTACCAGATTTACCAGAAGCATACTGGAAGGCCTTGGTGAGAGCAATGAGTTCAGCAACCTGTGCAGAGTGGACCCCAGGTAGACGGCCAGAGAGTAAAAGGCTCATAGGGAGAGCATACAGCAAAACCAGTAACCAGGTCCCCATTGGGGGACCTAAAACAGGAGCCGTCAGTATATAGAATAAAATCAGGGTTAGCAAGGGGGAATATCAGAGAGATCCTGTTGTCGCTTAGATAACCTGGAGCAAAGGAACTCGCAGTCATGGGTCTTGCCATCAGAAGGGACAGGAAGGAGAGAAGCAGGATTTAAGGTGGGGCAGCGCTGTAAAGAAATATGCGGGGATGAGAAAAGCAGAGCCTCGTATTTGGTGAGTCAGGAGGCAGAAAGAAATTTTGTGCAAGTGCGCAATAACAAAGCTGAGACAGAATGTGGAACAGCAACAATCAAAGAGTGGCCAAGTACAAGATCAGCTGACCTCTTTACTAAGGCAGCTGCAGAAACAACCACATGTAAACAGGGAGGCAATCCAGCAGCAACAGGGTGTAATGCAGTGGGAAAATAAGCAATCGGACTCTGTGAAGAACAATAAGGTTAAGTAAGGACTCCCAAAGCAAAGCAATCCTGTTCATGACAATAAAGAGTAAAAGGCTTATAATCAGGTAATCCCAAAGCCAGGGCAGCAGCCCAAGCTTGCTTCAAAGACATAAAAGCAGCTTCAGAGGTTCAGGGACACTGCAAGGTCAAATCATAAAGGGGGCAGGTCAGAGTGACATAAGCAGGTATCCACTGGCAACAAAAGCCAGCCATACCAAAAAAAGAGCACATAGCTTTCTGAGTAGTGGGTTTGGGGTGTTGCAAAATAGTCTGAACATGAGAGTGAAGAATAGAACGGGCACCATGGAAAGAAGCACACCAAGGTAGACAACTTCAGGGAGGCAAAGCTGTAGTTTGGACTTTGAGGCCTTGTGCCCTGTAGCAAAGGGGTCCCCAACCCCTGGTCCACAGACTGGTACTTGGCCATGGGCACTTAGGAACCTGGCCACGAAGTTGGAGGTGCGCTGAAAGTGCATCTTCCGCCTCCAGGAATGCGGCAAGTCTGCAGGGGTCTGGGCAGGGACAGGACAGTGGCAGGGCAGAAGCCCTCTTGCTCAGTGCAAGGTCCTCCAACGGCTGCGCTTGCAACTGGTTTGCAACATCTGAGCTCCGCGTCCTTCCTCCTTTCCTTTTGCTTTTATTTTGATGCTCCAGGTGCCTTGTGTTTTGGAAACATCCTGCTTTTCGAGGTTTAAATTGGTGTATTTAATAATAATAATAATAATTTAATTTTTATACCGCCCTTCTCCCGAAGGACTCAGGGCGGTGTACAGGGCAATACAATAAAATACAATATATAAAAGTAAAAAAATATTAAATACTACAGCCCAATTCAATAAGTTAATACAATAGCGTTAAAATACCCCTAAACCCATCAGACCAGGCCGGCTTGTTCAACTGCTACTGCTAAGCTTGTAAGCCGCCCTGAGTCTTCGGAGAAGGGCGGGATATAAATGTAATAATAAAAAAAAAATGTTTTTAGGTCACGTCGGAAGGAGCGAAGGTCGGGAGCCATCCGGAGCTCCACCGGTAAACGGTTCCAAAGGTCTGGCACGCCCACAGAGAACGCCCTCCCCCTGGGGGCCGCCAGTCGACACTCTTTGACCGACGGCACCCTAAGGAGGCCCTCTCTGTGGGAGCGCATTGGACGAAGGGAAGTTGATGCCGGCCGCAGGTGCTCCCGTAAGTAACCCGGACCCATGCCATTTAGGGATTTATAGGTCATAACCAGCACCTTGAATCTTACCCGGAGGACAACCGGAAGCCAATGCAGCTCGCGGAGTACAGGTGTTACATGGGAGTATCGGGAAACCCCCACCACCACTCTCGCGGCCGCATTCTGCACCAGCTGGAGCCTCCGAGTAGTCCTCAAGGGCAGCCCCATGTAGAGAGCGTTGCAGTAGTCCAAACGGGAGGTCACGAGTGCATGAGTGACTGTGCGCAAGGCGTATTTGTGTGTGTGGTGTGTTTGTGCGTTCCTCCTTTCTTCATGCAACTCTCCAAGCTTGCAATGTGGGAGGGGGAGAGGAGAAGTTACATTTCCCCTTAAGCACTGTGTCTCCAAGGGAATCCCTCTCTCATTTGGACTTTTTCCAAGGCTGCTGGGCTTGCGCAGTGCTGAGTTGGTTTGGTCTCTCTCTCTCTCTCTCTCCCTCTGTCTGTCTCTCTGTCTGTCTCATGGTTTTCTCAGCACTTCCTCAGCGTGCTGGGTCTTTGTTTTGCTGGAAGGCTGAGTTTAGGATTTGTCTCTTTTCCTTCCCAATTTCTTAGAAGCAGAAATTCACTGGTCTAATCTAATACAATAATAGAATTAAAGTACATTATTTATTTGTTTATTTAGAAAATTTACAATAAATGTAATGCACTTGAATCATCCTGGAACCTCCCCCCCAAGCCCCCCCAGTCCATGGAAAAATTGTCTTCCATGAAAGTGTGCCTGGTGCCAAAAGGTTTGGGGACCTCTGCTTTAGCAGCAAGACTCAGAAGCAAAACAAAATAATGTAGGAAAGGCAAGCAACAGGTTGTCCACATACTGTATAAGGGTAGATTCCATAGGGAAAGTAATATTGGCCAGGTCCTGGTGAAGAATTTGAGAAAAAATAGAAGGTGATTCGCAGTAACCCTGTGGAAGGCAACACCAGGTTAACTGCTGACCATCATATTGGAAAGCAAACAAAAACTGGAAATCAGGATGAAATCAGGATGAACCAACAGCCTTGGTGGAGCAGTGGGCTAATGCCTCCTTAAGTAACACTAGCTGCCTGCAATTAGTGCAGGTTCGCATCCCACCAGGCTCAAGGTTGACTCAGCCTTCCATCCTTCCGAGGTAGGTAAAATGAGGACCCAGATTGTTGGGGGCAATTAAGCTGACTTTGTAATAATGCCGCTTGGGGTGTGTGTGAAAGCCCTAATAAGCAGGCATATACATAGAATGAAGGCTACTGCTAAGCTTGTAAGCCGCCCTGAGTCTTCGGAGAAGGGCGGGATATAAATGGAATTTAAAAAAAAAAGAATAGGAATAGAAAAGAAAGCAGAAGATAGGTCAACAACAGTAAAATAACAAGCGGTAGTGGGGATAGAAGACAAAATAGTAGCAGGGTTGGGAACAGTGGTATAAGAAGGGATAACAATGCGGTTAACGTGATGAAGGTCCTTCACAAATCTCCACTTACCAGAAGACTTCTTTTGGACAGGTAATGTAGGGGTATTGCAGGGGCTTCTGGTGGGAACAAGAATACCTTGCTCAAGGAGGGACTCGATAACAGGGCTTGTGCTTCTTTGGATAATCGATACTGTGGGATTCTAGGAAGGGGTTTCATAGGATCCAACTGAATTCGAGCTGGTTAGGCCAAGCGAATGCAGCCAACATCATCAAAATGAGTAGTACGTATGGTTTTGCGCCATAGCGCCTGGTTGTGAAATTGCGGACCACCGCACCCGCAGCTAGTTTCGCCCTGCCAGGGGACCCTAAATGGGTCTAAGTCGCCCCGGAGAGGCGGCAAAGAAAGAAGGGTGCCCCAACAACTCTGGAACGATGGTGGTTGTTTCGTTTGGTTCTGAGGAAGCCTTCTAACCCAACAGGAGAAAGGCTGGTCACATCCTGTTGATCCGCCCAAGCTACTTGCAGCCGAAGTCCAAAGGCACTAACTAACCAGCACAACAGTGAGGTGTTGAGGGTGAGGATTCCTGGGTGAGGAATTTGAATTTCTCCTTTTTATATTTGATTTCCTGGAAAACTTCCCCAAGAAGCAAAAGGCCTCCCAAAGTGAGAAGGGGGGAGGGATTACCTCACCCTTCTATACACAGAAGCAGTGAATTAAACCCTTATGGGGAATAAAAACATAAAATACCACAGTTTGGATAAATTTGAAAGCTAAGAAAATTGTTAAAACTCTATACCTGAAAAAGCATTGATGAAATTTTAGATAGATAGATAGATAGATAGATAGATAGATAGATAGATAGATAGATAGAGATAGATAGATAGATAGATAGATAGATAGATAGATAGATGCTAGATAGATAGATAGATAGATAGATAGATAGATAGATAGATAATAGATAGATAGATAGATAGATAGATAGATAGATAGATAGATAGATAGATAGATAGATAGATACAAAAATAACTCTTTGTTTTAAAAAGTTGAAAAGTGAACAGTGACATCTAGTGGAGGATTAGAGAAAACTATAGCAGCACTGACCCAGAATTTGGCAAGATGCCTAGAAAGAGCAAAAAAAAACAACTGGGAACAAAGCTTTGAGTTATCTACTATTGAGTGAAACTACATATGTTTAGAAACTGCTGACCTTCTGGGATTATAAACACACTGAACTGCATTCTTAAATCTTAACCTAAGAACTGTTTGCAAAGAAAGAAAAATGTTGGCTTTTGGTTAATCTTCTAAAGGAGAAATTACTGGAAAACTTTTAGATGGTCAAATACTTTGAACTGAATCCTGACTGGCGGATAATTATAAGACCCCTGAAAAGAAAACTGCCACAAAATATTGTTTTCAGTGGTGCCTTGACAATTGGAAACATACTGGATTATAAAACCATTATATAAAGATAAGAACTATGTAAGATTTGGCTGTTTGGATTTTAAGATGGACTGGCTTGATAAAACTAATTAAAAAGATTATGACACCGATGGAAAACTATTTAGAAGGGAGAGATAAAATGGATATTATATACCTATCTAAAAGTAATAGAAAACCATACCTAACACCTTTACTTAGGGAACCTAGTTTGGAGCTTCAAAGATCTGCAGGAACAATGACTCAAGACAATACAAATACATTCCAGGAGAAAATATACACAATGCTGTGATGAGATTAGAGATAAGTTTGACAATGTATGTCTCTAACTTAAACCTACAACTAAATGACACTAAAAAAATGAGAAAGAATGAAAAAGATGCTTTATCCTCCAGGACTTCAAAACAAATTTGAGGATAAAAAAGAACAAATAAAATGGATTAAAACTGTCAGAAGAATCATCAAAACGTGGGAGACAAAAACCTGATACCTGTTCTGTACCACCCTGCAGAAAAGGCAGGGACAACCCCTTTTACAAGAAGGCAAGAGGCTGGAATTATGCCTGCCAAATTTATTGCTACAAAAACAAATAGAACAAAACACGAACCAAGAAACAGGAGCTTTTCAAGCGGTTGCCTTCAGCAAACCAGCCCTCCCACACATTCCCCCTTAAATACAGTTCAGGGCGTGGCTTCTCTCTGCCTCCTTCCGAGAAGCCCCATTGCCTTCCTCTGTTTACTCCTGATTGACTGCCTCCTGCGTCGGGCGTCCTTGAACAGGGCCAGCTGTGGGTCATCTTCATCCACGCTGTCAGGCTCACACAGCTGGGTCTGCGTCGTGACCAGGTGAGAGGGGCCTGGCTGAGGGCTCTCATCAAGCTGTCCAACCCCCTCAGCAAGCTCTTCAACACCCCCCTCCTCCTCCTCCTCTGAGTCGTCCGACCCAACTGCCGAACCCACAGGCTGACCCTGAATCACAACACTATCCCGCACCACAGGGCCCTTCCCCTGGGTCTGCCGATCCGGATGCGGTCGGGATGGAAATTGTTCATGAAAAGCGGTCACCAACGCAGGGGCATGAACGGCGGTCGCGTCTTCCCAGGTGAAGTCCTCTGGTCCGTAACCTTTCCATTCAATCAGGTACTGGAAACGACCTTTCAGCCAACGAGAATCCCTGATGCTGGCGACCTCGTACTCGGGGGTGCTGCCTCCATCACGAGGTCCTGATGGGGGAGGTTCCGCTCTGCGGAGTGGACAGGCCGGTTGCTCGGGGACCAACAGAGACCGACGAAAGACTGGGTGCACGCGCAGGGAACGTGGCAGAGTTAAGCAATAGGCGACCGGATTGATGACAGCCTCGACTGGGAACGGTCCTAAATATCGGTGATCTAACTTTCTCACCGGCCGTGTTGACGGTAGGTTCCTGGTGGACAACCAGACCCGATCTCCCACCGATAGTGGAGGCGTATCCCGTCTTGACCGATCAGCAAACCTTTTGTAATCGGCCTTGGCCTTCTCTAACTGACGTCGCACCAATCGATGGATCGCCTGTAACTCTGCCATGAAGTCGTTCGCTGCCGGCTCCGGTGAGTCCACGGGAGAAAGGGGGAAAAACCGGGGGGTGATATCCCACATTGGCCAAGAACGGTGTCATCTGTGTGGAGGTGTGCTGCGAATTGTTAAATGAAAACTCAGCTATGGCCAGATAGTCCACCCAATTGTTTTGCTGCAGATTGACGTAGCAGCGCAGATATTGTTCCAGGATACCAATGACCTTCTCGGTTCCCCCGTCAGTTTGAGGATGATGCGCGGACGAGAGGCAAATCTTGATATCCAACGCATGCATCAACTCCTGCCAGAAGCGGGCTGTAAACTGGGCCCCCCTATCAGAGACGACTCTATCAGGGAGGCCGTGCAGCCGAAACACCTGCTGAATGAACATACGACTAGTGGCGCGGGCTGACGGTAAGCCGCGACAGGGGATGAAGTGCGCCATCTTGGTCAGCATGTCCACCACCACATACACTGTTGTAAAACCAGAGGATGGGGGTAAATCCGTCAGAAAGTCCATGGACACAGCCCCCCAGGGTCTTTTGGGTGTCGGCAAGGGCTGCAGTAATCCAGGCGGGGCCCCTGTCGCTGACTTGGCCTGCCTGCATGGGATGCAGGAAGTGACATAGGACTGGACGTCGTGTCGGACTCGGGGCCACCAGAAGGAGACCAGGTTCAGGGTCTTGAACAGGCCAAAATGCCCCGCCGCCGGGTTATCATGACACTGGCTGAGGATGAGTCCCCTGAGTGGCCCTCCTGGAGCGTAGAGCCGGTCACGATAATACAAGAGTCCATCCGTGACCGTCCAAGGAGAATCTGGCCCCACCTCCTCCTTCCGCTGAGCCACCCACACCTCCTGCTGCTGTGCCTCCTGGATCCGAGCCCGTATATCAACTGGCTCCTGCACCGCAGCAAAAGACTCGATGGGGATCACTGTCCTGGGCAGAAGCTTGTCTTCAACTCGGGAATATTCGGGCTTCCTGGACAGAGCATCCGCTCTTTGATTGTCCCCGCTAGGTATGTACCAAACTCGGAAGTCGAACCTCGCAAAGAAAAGAGACCACCGGATCTGGCGTTGGTTCAAATTCCGAGCGGTCTGCAGGCTTTCCAAATTCTTATGGTCCGTCCGGACCTCGATTTGATGCCACGCTCCCTCCAGATGATGCCTCCAGGCCTCGAACGCCACTTTGATGGCCAGCAGCTCCTTCTCCCAGATTGTATAATTGCGCTCCGAAGGGTTCAGTTTTCGTGAATGGTACACGCAAGGGAAGAGGGTACCGCTGGGCGTCGTTGCCTGGAGTAACACCGCCCCAATGGCAATGTCGGAGGCGTCCGCCTCCACGACAAACGGCCGTTGCGGGTCAGGATGCTTCAAGATGGGCTCCTTCATGAAGGCTTCCTTCAAAGTCTGGAAAGCCCGTTGTTCTGGAGCGTTCCACTGGAACCGAGTCTTCTTCTGCAGGAGCCGGGTGAGGGGGGCTGTCAAGGCAGCAAACCCAGGGATGAAAGTTCGGTAATAGTTGGCGAACCCAAGAAGTCCCTGAACATCCTTCACGCGACGCGGGGGTTGCCAACTCTGCAAAGACTCAACCTTACTCAGCTCCATGGCGATGCCCTCAGGAGAAATGCGGTGACCCAGGAAATCGATGGTCACCCGGTAGAACTGGCACTTCTCCAACTTGGCAAACAGCCAATGTTCTCGTAGTCGCTGCAGGACCTGATGGAGATGCTGATGGTGCACCTCACGCGACGGGGAGTAGATCAGGATGTCATCCAAGTAGATCACGACAAACTGATCCAACAAATCCCGGAAAATGTCGTTCATGAAATGCTGAAACACAGCGGGGGTGTTGGTCAGGCCAAACGGCATCACCGTGTACTCAAAATGTCCATAGCGAGTACCAAACACCATCTTCCACTCATCACCCGGCTGAACCCTGACGAGGTTGTAAGCTCCACGCAGGTCCAGTTTCGTGAAGATCTTAGCCTCCCGGAGTCGGTCCAAGAGTTCGGGGATGAGGGGCAGCGGGTAACGATTGCGCACCGTGATGGCGTTGAGTTTCCTATAATCGCAGCCAAGCCGCAATTCGCCCGACTTCTTTTTGACGAAGAGCACGGGTGCAGACACTGGCGAGGATGAGGGCCGGATGAAACCGCGAGCCAAATTCTTCTCCAGAAAGTCGCGCAATGTAGCCAACTCGGGGTCCGATATGGAGTACAAACGCCCCACTGGGAGAGGCGCATCAGGGACTAAATCAATGGGGCAGTCATAGGGCCTGTGCGGGGGTAATTGATCCGCCTCTGTCTCGCTGAACACATCAGCAAAGTCGGACAGTTCGGGAGGCAAGGAAACCCCTGGGGAACCCTCCACCTGGCCGGCACAGATATGGCGGGAGTGGTCCACGCACTGCAAGCTTGGGAAGGTGACCAAGTTCTGTGACCAATAGATCTGTGGGTCATGCGCCCGGAGCCACGCCAGTCCCAAGAGCACGGGGAAATGCAGATCTGAGGTGATATAGAACTGGATGGCCTCCACATGGGAACTGATGGCCATACATAATGGTTGTGTGGCGGCCGTAATTGGCCCAGACAGGAGCACTCGACCATCGATAGTCTCCACTAACATGGGCGGATCCACTGGGCACTGGAGAACAGCCCATTTGGCCACAAATGCTGAGTCCATAAAATTTGTGGTGGCCCCAGAGTCAATTAAGGCATGGACTGGAATCCCCTCTGGCTTGCCAGGAAGGATCAGACGTGCCTCCAATATCAGATGCCGTGGAGGTCCACAGGCAGCATCGGAAAGACGTCGCTCAGTGTTGTTGTGGGACGCCCGATCTATCACACCGTCTAGATCGGGCTTGGGGCGTTTCCCGACAGAAAAGTAGGGGACTTTCTTGGGGCAGACTCGATCACTGATGCCCGCTGTCGCTTCTTTGGGCAAAAAGCAGCCAAATGTCCAGGGTCCCCACAGTAAAAACACAACCCCCCCGATAGTCGTCTGTTCATTTCAGTCACCGATAGACGAGACCTGGCGGCACCCAGCTCCATTGGCTCCTCCCTTTGAACTGGGGGCTCATGCACAACAGGGGCTGCAGGGGTCTGTGGGTTGGCACGGCGACTCCTTCGCTGCTGCAACCGAGTATCGATCCGCAGGCAGAGATGGATCAGCCCATTCAGGTCTGAGGGAATATCCACACGGGCCAGCTCATCCAACATCTCCTCCGACAATCCATCCTGGAAGGCATCCACAAGCTCAGCCTCATTCCAGGCGGAATCCTGGCTAAGCAGCCGAAAATCGCTGATATAGCCCTGTAGGGGGCGTTGACCCTGCCTCAGAGCTTTCAGGCGACGAGTAGCAGTCTGCGTCTTAATAGGGTCCTCATACATCAGACGCATATGATCACAAAACCCCACAAAGTTGTCCAACAATGGACTAGGTTGAGCCAGCAGAGGCGTGCCCCAACGAGCTGCATCACCCGAAAGAAGGCTTAACACAAACCCCACCTTATCCCGGTCAGTGGGGAAATCAGCTGCTCTCACGCTGATAAAGAGCTGGCATTGTCCCAGGAAAGCAGGAAACAGTTCTGGATTGCCAGTAAATTTATCCGGCATTGCAACTTGGCATTTTCTCCTGGGTGGGGGTGATGGTGGGGGTGCAGCATGGACCTGAGCTTGCAGTTGAGCCACCTGAGCTGCCAGCAAAGTGAGTTGCTGGGTGAGCTGGGCATTCTCAGCACGTAGCTGCTCCATATTATTAGTAAGGGGTGGGCGGCTGAAGGCAAACTGTTCTGTACCAGCCTGCTACCGGCCCTGCAGAAAAGGCAGGGACAACCCCTTTTACAAGAAGGCAAGAGGCTGGAATTACGCCTGCCAAATTTATTGCTACAAAAACAAATAGAACAAAACACGAACCAAGAAACAGGAGCTTTTCAAGCGGTTGCCTTCAGCAAACCAGCCCTCCCACGCATTCCCCCTTAAATACAGTTCAGGGCGTGGCTTCTCTCTGCCTCCTTCCGAGAAGCCCCATTGCCTTCCTCTGTTTACTCCTGATTGACTGCCTCCTGCGTCGGGCGTCCTTGAACAGGGCCAGCTGTGGGTCATCTTCATCCACGCTGTCAGGCTCACACAGCTGGGTCTGCATCGTGACCAGGTGGGAGGGGCCTGGCTGAGGGCTCTCATCAAGCTGTCCAACCCCCTCAGCAAGCTCTTCAACACCCCTCTCCTCCTCCTCCTCTGAGTCGTCCGACCCAAGTGCCAAACCCACAGGCTGACCCTGAATCACAACAATACCTTACTTGATTTGTCTTTTTTGTCCCCAATAACACTTACAAAAATACAACCTGGCAAGCCAAACTTACTGATCAGGAAAGTGATCTGGCAAAAGAAGAAGATCAAAGTTGGAGTTAAGAGACGTGATTCAACTTATCAGATGGAATATTATATGAAAAGGATGTGCAGAGCTACTCTTAAAAAAACACAAGAGTTTGCACGGAAAAACAGGATTGTGAGAGTAATGAATTGTGTACAGCAGATACACTGAGTTGTGTAAAGAGTTTACTTGTAGGATAAAGTAATAGCACAGTCCAAGAAACAATCCAGGTTATACACAGATACTTAAAGTATAGCCGATAGCAACAGTCCAAGGATTATCCACTACAGAGTCGTCTTACCAGGCAGTAAGTCAAAACACATTAATCACAGTTCTGTTCTGTTCAGCCATGTCTCTAGCTCCCTCTTATGGCCATTAGGGACATTGCTGACCAATCAGCAGAAAGTATAGTGCAGTGCATTCACTATTAAAGGTATACATTACAGCTTTAACTGCAACCATACAGTCTTGGTTTATATATTGCCAACCCAACCAGTTAGGCAATAGACATAGTGCTAACATTCTCCCCTTTGGGTAGGACAATATATTGAGCCTTTACATTCTTAATCCATAGCACTCACAACAAGCTTTGTGCTTAACCGCACCCTGAGCTTTATTAAAATGTTCTGCAATATTATCATCAGTTGCACAGTATTTCAATTGAATTAATTACTTAATATATAGCAGGCTCCACCAAAACTTGGTTTCATAGGGCCAATTGTGTCCGCAAACACTACCTCTAAAGGCTCAGTGGTTTTGAAACCATTGGTTCTGTTTGCAGGGGTTACCTTGCTTTTCTCTTGGCTACACGCATTACAATTCAGATATTTTGAACAAGGTTTCAATTTTATCCCTTCAGACAATTCAACTGTTTTCCTTAACATCTTGAAATTTACATGTCCTAAACGCCTATGAAGCAGATGAATACATTCATCATGTGGCTTTTTGTTATCATAGACAGAACTTGTATTAGCCATAATTACTGGCTTGTCAGTAAGAACAAATAAATTGTTCTCCAATCTAGCGGTAACACTAGTACCGTCTTTTTCTATACGACATGTTTCTCCCCTAACTGTTACTACGAACCCAGCCTTTAACAATACTTGAACAGATAGCAAGTTAAACCTTAGTTTAGGCACATATAACATCGGTACATGCTCGTTGATACATGAACAGTATGCAGTACCTTCTCCAGATGCTTTCATTTTCCATCCGTTGGCCAATGACACATACTGTTTGCTATTAGTCATATTGACAAACCGTTCCTTGGTCCTGGTTATACAATGAGAGACCCCACTATCAACCACCCACAAATCATAGTTTACAGTTGTTGGTGACCTAGATATGGCTAAACTAACATCTTTTCCTCCTCTCCTATTGCTGGCAGTATTCTGTTTCTTACCCTTTTTAAAGAATTTAGCAATATGCCCTATAGCCCCACAAGAATAACATTTCCTAACAGTATAGGCAGTTGTAGACAGTTTTTCTTCTTGTGGTTGTGTCTCTCCCAGCTGGTCTCTGTCTTGCCTTCTTCTGGACTCTTCCAGTAGTCTTCCAGTTATGCCGGTCAGTGTCAGGTCATCTCTGGTCAGGACTTCCAGTGAAGTAACAAAAACATCATAGCTTTCATCCAGAGCGGAAAGAATAATGTAGACCTGATGCAATTCCGAAAAAAATCAACTCCTTTTCATGTAGCTCTTGCACAGTTTTCTTCATTAATGTTAAATGAGCTAACATATCTCCACCCTTCAGAAGACGAGCTCTAAACAATCTACGTGTAAGGTGTATATGTGCACTCACACTATCATGAACATACGTCTTAAAGTGTCCCAAGACGTAGCAGCAGACTCCTCACCATGAATATGGACAAGCTGCTGGTCATTCAGAGTTAGTCCAATTATGCAAAGAGCTCTTTTGTTATCCCGGGTAAATTTTGCTATCTCCTTTGCGTCTTCATCATCTGCTGGATTCCAAGCAGTCACATCCGGCGGATCATGAACTACAGCCCATAGCCCTTCCTTTCGCAGAAGTAAGCAACATTTCATAGACCAGGAAACATAGTTTGTTCCATCTAACCAGGTAATCATGGAGATACTGGTTGACTGTTCTTGTGCCATTTTCAGTTGAACAGATAACACAAACCCAGCTATCTGAATATGGTACTGTGTACACTAACTCAGTATGTCCTGGGCCCATAACCAATGAAAAGGATGTGCAGAGCTACTCTTAAAAAACACAAGAGTTTGCACGGAAAAACAGGATTGTGAGAGTAATGTATTGTGTACAGCAACCACACAGATACACTGAGTTGTGTAAAGAGTTTACTTGTAGGATAAAGTAATAGCACAGTCCAAGAAACAGTCCAGGTCATACACAGATACTTGAAGTATAGCCGATAGCAACAGTCCAAGGATTATCCACTACAGAGTCGTCTTACCAGGCAGTAAGTCAAAACACATTAATCACAGTTCTGTTCTGTTCAGCCATGTCTCTAGCTCCCTCTTATGGCCATTAGGGACATTGCTGACCAATCAGCAGAAAGTATAGTGCAGTGCATTCACTATTAAAGGTATACATTACAGCTTTAACTGCAACCATAGAGTCTTGGTTTATATATTGCCAACCCAACCAGTTAGGCAATAGACATAGTCCTAACATTATATGACTAAGCATTTGTTTGAATATTATATATACACATATACAGCTGAAACTCAAAAAATTAGAATATCGTGCAAAAGTTCATTTATTTCAGTAATGCAACTTAAAAAGGGAAACCAATATATGAGATAGACTCGTTACATGCAATGCAAGATAGTTCAAGCCATGATTTGTTATAATTGTGATGATTATGGCGTACAGCTCATGAAAACCCCAAATCCACAATCTCAGAAAATTATAATATTGTGAAAAGGTGCAATATTCTAGGCTCAAAGTGTCCCACTCTAATCAGCTAATTAAGCCATAACACCTGCAAAGGGTTCCTGAGCCTTTAAATGGTCTCTCAGTCTGGTTCAGTAGGAATCACAATCATGGGGAAGACTGCTGACCTGACAGTTGTGCAGAAAACCATCATTGACACCCTCCATAAGGAGGGAAAGCCTCAAAAGGTAATTGCAAAAAAAGTTGGATCTTCCCAAAGTGCTGTATCAAAGCACATTAATAGAAAGTTATGTGGAAGGGGACTTCCGGTGGCGACGTGACGCCGAAGACAGCCGTTTTCGGCTGCCCGCTCCGCAGCTGTGTTTTTCCATCGTAAACAGCGCCGATCAGCTGTTTAGATGGATTTGAAGCCCCCTCCTCGGGAGAAGAGGAGGGGGTGAGGCCCCAGGTAGGGGTTGAGCTCTCCGGGGCCACCTGAGCTGAGAGTTTGGGCGGCTGAAGGATTGAGCCCCCCCCCGAAGCCTGGGTTGCTCCGAGCTGCGCAGCGCCCCTGCTCCGGGATTTATGGAGCAGAGCCAGGCGTTAGCAACCACCCCTGCCAAAAGGAAATACTTTTGATTGTCAAGATGCAGGCAGAGCGGTACAGGAGGTCAAGGTGATGTGGACTCTTATCTTTACTCTCTAGCTCAATGGATTTTATAGCTTTAAAGTGAAAGTGCGCAATAAGTGAAAGTGGGGGAAGATGGCGGCTAAAACTTCTAAAGCTCTTCGGAGTGCGGGGTCTTCCCTGGTGCAACAGACCTCATTGCAAGCTTTGCTTCCTCCTGCACCTCCTCCGGCATTGACGCTTAAGGATTTACAAGATGCTCTTGGAAAGCATTCACAATTGATGTCTGACATGATGGATGAAAAGTTGAAAAAGCTGGAGGAGAAAATGGAGGAGAAAATGGAGAAATTGGAGAAGAAGATGGAAGAGAAGTTTAGAGCAATGAGGGTGGACATGTTGTCTATGATTGAATCTGTAGCTGAATGTGTGCAACAGCTGGATGTAAAAGTGAAGGATCTCAGTCAAAAGAACTCTATATTAGAAGCAAAGGTATTAGAAAATGAAAATATAAGGGATAAAATGGACGGAGAATTGAGCCTTGTTCAGTATCATCAGATGCAGTATGCTATTAGAATCAGGGGTTTAAAGGAGAATTGTAAAGAAGATTTAAAGCAGCTGATTTCTGAGGCTCTGGAAGGGGTATTGGGCCAGCCAGCATCTGAAATTGAGGGAAATATGGACAAAATTTTTCGTGTAAATTCATGGATTGCAAGACAGAGGAAGTTACCCAGAGATGTGGTGGTCTATTTTACAAAGAGAGTAATTAGAGATGAAGTCATTCAAGCTGCTTATGATACTAAATTGGTAGTGGCTGAGCAAGAAGTCTTGGTTTTAAAAGAGATTCCTCCGAAGATTTTAAGGAGAAGGAAAGATTTTGCATTTCTTGTACAGGAACTTAAGAAATGTGATATTAAGTTTAGATGGGAGATTCCAGTTGGACTGGTGGTGACGCATGAAGGTAAAAGACATCGTCTGGTTACTGTGGCCCAGGCACGTGATTTTTATAGCAATGTGTTAAAAGCAACCCCCCTATCATTTTTGGAAGCTGTAAAGGGATACGGCGAGGGAAAGCTTCAAGATGTTGCAGATAGACAGATAGAGGACAATGGTGTTGGAGGGGATCAAGATACAGTTTCATCGGATGCTGCAGGAGGCCAGAGGATGACGCGTGCCGCCCTAAGAAGAGCGAGACGAGAGCAAGAGCAAGACCAGCAGAAAGTTATGGAATCTCCAAAGTGTACTTACAGTGAAGCTGTGGGAGGGGTGCGGTCCAAAGAAGTTTTGGGGGTCATGACAGACGTGCTCCAAAAGTTTTGGAGCATTAAGATTGGTGATTAAATTTTTAAATTAGAATGTCAATGGATTAAATTTATCATAGAGGAGAAAGAAAGTTTTTTTTAATATTTAACACAATTTAAGATTGATGTTATTTGCTTGTTAGAAAAGTATATTAGGGTTATGGACTAAAAGTATGTGTTGAACTAAGAATGGGTATGCAAGCTCCTAATTAACAACAAGTTGTCTTACAGACTGCTTAAACCTTTTTTTTACTCTTTTTATTTGAACTCAAGGATGATTTGGAACTGCGAGACATTTGGCGTGATACATGCAAGAATTATTTTTGATCATAGTTTAGTTTGGTTGGAGATTATTAAGGTTAATAGAGATAGGCGCTTTTGGCGCGTAACTGAGAATTTGTTTAGAAATTAGAGAAAGGTTGGAGAATGTAAATAGTAGGTGAAAGTTTTTTTTTCTTTTTTTTTTGAAATTAATATGAATAAGGACTGGGATTAAGAAAATCTATTCTGAGTAAAGCTCTTTTTCTGTTTTCCTCTTTTTCTTTTTTACTTTATTTGTAATATTAATATTGTTTGTATTCATCTTATATGAGCTAGAGGGAGATAGAATTAATAGTTTATTGCTGATAACATAGGGGTGCTTATGTTTGTTTTTTGATTTTATACCCTGTATTTAGCTCTGGGAAGTCGGGGGGGGAGGAGGGAATGGGGGAGAGGGATAGGGAGGGTTGGGTGGGGGTGGGGGAGGGGGGGATTAAAGTCAAAATGTATTGTAAAACTTTTTAAATAAAAAAAAAGAAAGTTATGTGGAAGGGAAAAGTGTGGAAGAAAAAGGTGCACAAGCAGCAGGGATGACTGCAGCCTGGAGAGGATTGTCAGGAAAAGGCCATTCAAAAGTGTTGAGGACTTTCACAAGGAGTGGACTGAGGCTGGAGTCAGTGCATCAAGAGCCACCACACAGACGGATCCTGGAGATGGGCTTCAAATGTCGTATTCCTCTTGTCAAGCTGCTCCTGAACAACAAACAAGGTCAGAAGCGTCTTACCTGGGCTAAAGAAAAATAGACCTGGTCTGTTGCTCAGTGGTCCAAAGTCCTCTTTTCTGATGAGAGCAACTTTTGCATCTCATTTGGAAACCAAGGACCCAGAGTCTGGAGGAAGAATGGAGGAGCACACACTGCAAGATGCTTGAAGTCCAGTGTGCACAAGCACGAAATCGAAGACACCAGCCTGAAGATGACGAGTGGGACCTTGTTGACACGTTGCCAAGACACCCTCAATCCTACATGGAAAAAGACCTGAATACGCCAAGACCTACATATATATATATATATATATATATATATATATATATATATATATATATATATATATATATATATATATATATATATATATATATATATATATATATATGTTTTCGTAGATTCTCGCGGGTGTCTGTATGTGTAGATCTAGAGTCTCGGGTTTCTTCCCGCGTTCCTTTCATCTTCAGAAAGTTGTGGCGACGTTTCGACGAAATCCCATCCGTCATCATCAGGCCGGAGTGTTCCTCCTGCTGCTTCCAGGAGCAATGCGTGGTCTGGCTGTTCCTTTCCTTCCAACTGCCGGTGGGGCTGTGTTCTGACTGGGTGGAGGCGTGGCTGCTTTCTGATTGGGTGGGGGTGTCCTCCGATTGGGTGGAGGCGTGGTTGTCTTCTGATTGAGTGGAGGCGTGGCTGTCTTCTGATTGGGTGGATGCGTGGTTGTCTTCTGATTGGTTGGAGGCGTGGCTGTCTTCTGATTGGGTGGGGTGTGTTCTGAATGGGTGGGGTTTTTTGTTGTGTTGTAATATCCTGAGTGTTGTGATTTGGTGTCCTGAGGAGTGGGCTGTGTAGTGGCCTCCAGAGCTTTGGTTTGGCTCCGAGTTCGAGGACCTGTTATGTATCTCTGGTATGGGTCAGTCAGGTTCGTGTGTGCGTTCTTCTGCTTGGGTGATGGCACTTTTGCTTGACTTGTTCTGTCTTCTGTGTGGGGGAGTTTTTGTTCTGGGTGTGGATGAGTCTTGCTGGGGCTGGTGGCATT
Source organism: Vipera berus (assembly GCF_964194415.1). Taxonomy (NCBI): domain Eukaryota; kingdom Metazoa; phylum Chordata; class Lepidosauria; order Squamata; family Viperidae; genus Vipera; species Vipera berus. The sequence continues at coordinate 38,022,158 of NC_138210.1, read as the reverse complement.
TGGGGTTGTTTGTTGGTTTTTTAAATCCTTGTTTGCTGAAATTCGTTTCTCTATCAATGCTGGTTTCCAAATGTCATGTAGGCGGGAGGTGTCGTCTCGCTTGTTCATACTGTCTGGGTGTTTTTCTATTTCAATGGCTTCTCTGATTATTCTGCTATTGAGATGTTCTATTTTGGCGATTGTTTTTGTACAACACATAAACACTACGGGACACAACATCAATTTTGAAGGTACAAAAACAATCGCCAAAATAGAACATCTCAATAGCAGAATAATCAGAGAAGCCATTGAAATAGAAAAACACCCAGACAGTATGAACAAGCGAGACGACACCTCCCGCCTACATGACATTTGGAAACCAGCATTGATAGAGAAACGAATTTCAGCAAACAAGGATTTAAAAAACCAACAAACAACCCCAAATGCCACCAGCCCCAGCAAGACTCATCCACACCCAGAACAAAAACTCCCCCACACAGAAGACAGAACAAGTCAAGCAAAAGTGCCATCACCCAAGCAGAAGAACGCACACACGAACCTGACTGACCCATACCAGAGATACATAACAGGTCCTCGAACTCGGAGCCAAACCAAAGCTCTGGAGGCCACTACACAGCCCACTCCTCAGGACACCAAATCACAACACTCAGGATATTACAACACAACAAAAAACCCCACCCATTCAGAACACACCCCACCCAATCAGAAGACAGCCACGCCTCCAACCAATCAGAAGACAACCACGCATCCACCCAATCAGAAGACAGCCACGCCTCCACTCAATCAGAAGACAACCACGCCTCCACCCAATCGGAGGACACCCCCACCCAATCAGAAAGCAGCCACGCCTCCACCCAGTCAGAACACAGCCCCACCGGCAGTTGGAAGGAAAGGAACAGCCAGACCACGCATTGCTCCTGGAAGCAGCAGGAGGAACACTCCGGCCTGATGATGACGGATGGGATTTCGTCGAAACGTCGCCACAACTTTCTGAAGATGAAAGGAACGCGGGAAGAAACCCGAGACTCTAGATCTACATATATATATATATATATATATATATATATATATATATATATATATATATATATATATATATATATATAAAAGGTAAAGGTTCCCCCGCACATGCGTGCTAGTCGTTTCCGACTCTAGGGGCCGGTGCTCATCTCCGTTTCAAAGCCGAAGAGCCAGCGCTTGTCCGAGGACGTCTCCGTGGTCATGTGGCCGGCATGACTAGACGCCAAAGGCGTCTAGTCATGCCGGCCACATATATATATATATATATATATATATATATATATATATATATATATATATATATATATATATATATATATATATATATATATATATATATATATATATATATATATATATATATATATATATATATATATATATATATATATATATGTGTGTGTGTGTGTGTGTGTGTGTGTGTAAAATTTACTAACAAAGAATTAAAGGGAAACTGAGATGCATTTCTGACTCCTTAGTCGTCCTCAGCCAGCTATACCCTTCTGAGATTCGAACCTGGGCTGATTGCATACAAGGCAGTGTACCTGGGCAGCAATCAGCCCAGGTTCGAATCTCAGAAGGGTATAGCTGGCTGAGGACGACTAAGGAGTCAGAAATGCATCTCAGTTTCCCTTTAATTCTTTGTTAGTAAATTTTACACAAATATATGAATTGTCCGGTGTGACTACTGCCTGTTTGATAGCCTTCAAGATAGGCTGAAAACAGGAAATAAAGATTTGCCCCATGTTTGGGGCCTAGCAAGGTAATCTAAATAGTTAACATTTGAAATATATATATATATATATATATATATATATATGTAAATTACTAACAAAGAATTTAGGGAGGCTGATATGCATTTCTGACTCATTAGTCTTCATCAGTCAGTCATACCCTTCTGAGATTCGAACCTGGGCTGCTTGCACGTTAGGCAGTGTTTTTACTTCTTGAGCCACAGGTTCTCTCTCGCTTTGTTAGCTTTTTGCAAGGGGAGAAATATGTGTCATATGTTAACTCTTAGATTACCTTGCGAGGCCCCAAACATGGGGCAAATCTTTATTTCCTGTTTTCAGCCTTATCTCAAAGGCCATCGAACAGGCTGTAGTCACACCGGACAGTTCATATATTTGTGTAAATTACTAACAAAGAATTTAGGGAGGCTGATATGCATTTCTGACTCATTAGTCTTCATCAGTCAGTCATACCCTTCTGAGATTCGAACCTGGGCTGCTTGCACGTTAGGCAGTGTTTTTACTTCTTGAGCCACAGGTTCTCTCTCGCTTTGTTAGCTTTTTGCAAGGGGAGAAATATGTGTCATATGTTAACTCTTAGATTACCTTGCTAGGCCCCAAACATGGGGCAAAAAGCTAACAAAAGCTAACAAAGCTTGCAAAAAGCTAACAAAGCAAGAGAGAACCTGTGGCTCAAGAAGTAAAAACACTGCCTAACGTGCAAGCAGCCCAGGTTCGAATCTCAGAAGGGTATGACTGACTGATGAAGACTAATGAGTCAGAAATGCATATATATATATATATATATATATATATATATATATATATATATATATATATATATATATATATATATATATATATGTTTCAAATGTTAACTATTTAGATTACCTTGCTAGGCCCCAAACATGGAGCAAATCTTTATTTCCTGTTTTCAGCCTATCTTGAAGGCCATCGAACAGGCTGTAGTCACACTGGACAGTTCATATATTTGTGTAAATTACTAACAAAGAATTTAAAGGGAAACTGAGATGCATTTCTGACTCTTTAGTCTTCATCAGTCAGCTATACCCTTCTGAGATTCGAACCTGGGCTGATTGCATACAAGGCAGTGTTATTTGCCTCTAAGCCACAAGGTCTCTCTCGCTTTTGTTAGCTTTTTTCTGCAAGGGAAGATATGTTTCAAATGTTAACTATTTAGATTACCTATTTATAGGTAATAAACTATTTATATATACAGTCATGGCCGAAATTGTTGGCACCCCAGAAATTTTTCCAGAAAATCAAGTATTTCTCACAGAAAAGTATTGCAGGAACACATGTTTTGCTATACACAGGTTTATTCCCTTTGTGTGTATTGGAACACAACAAAAAAGGGAGGGAAAAAAAGCATATTGGACATAATGTCAAACAAAACTCCAAAAATGGGCCGGACAAAATTATTGGCACCCTTAACTTAATATTTAGTTGCACACCCTTTGGAAAAAATAACTGAAATCAGTCGCTTCCTATAACCATCAATAAGCTTCTTACACCTCTCACCCAGAATTTTGGACCACTCTTCCTTTGCAAACTGCTCCAGGTCTCTCTTATTGGAAGGGCGCCTTTTCCCAACAGCAATTTTAAGATCTCTCCACAGGTGTTCATTGGGATTCAGATCTGGACTCATTGCTGGCCACTTCAGAACTCTCCAGCGCTTTCTTGCCATCCATTTCTGGGTGCTTTTTGATGTATGTTTGGGGTCATTGGCCTGCTGGAAGACCCAAGATCTTGGACGCAAACCCAGCTTTCTGACACTGGGCTCTACAGTGCGACCCAAAATCCTTTGGTAATCCTCAGATTTCATGATGCCTTGCACACATTCAAGGCACCCAGTGCCAGAGGTAGCAAAACAACCCCAAAACATCATTGAACCTCCACCATATTTCACTGTAGGTACTGTGTTCTTTTCTTTGTAGGTCTCATTTCGTTTTCGGTAAACAGTAAAATGATGTGCTTTACCAAAAAGCTCTATCTTGGTCTCATCTGTCCACAAGATGTTTTCCCAGAAGGATTTTGGCTTACTCAAGTACATTTTGGCAAACTGTAATCTTGTTTTTTTATGTCTCTGTGTCAGCAGTGGGGTCCTCCTGGGTCTCCTGCCATAGCGTTTCATGTCATTTAAATGTTGACGGATAGTTCGCACCGACACTGATGCTCCCTGAGCCTGCAGGACAGCTTGCATTTCTTTGGAACTTGTTTGGGGCTGCTTATCCACCATCTGGACTATCCTGCATTGCAACCTTTCATCAATTTTTCTCTTCTGTCCACAACCAGGGAGATTCGCTACAGTGCCATGGGTTGCAAACTTCTTGATAATGTTGTGCACTGTGGACAAAGGCAAAGCTAGATCTCTGGAGATGGACTTGTAACCTTTAGATTGTTGATATTTGTCCACAATTTTGGTTTTCAAGTCCTCAGACAGTTCTCTTCTCCTCTTTCTGTTGTCCATGCTTAGTGTGGCACACACAGACACACAATGGAAAGACTAAGTGAACTTCTATCCTTTTTATCGGCTTTCAGGTGTGATTTTTATATTGCCCACACCTGTTACTTGCCCCACGTGAGTTTAAAGGAGCATCACATGCTTGATACGATCTTGTTTACCCACAATTTTGAAAGGGTGCCAATAATTTTGTCCGGCCCATTTTTGGAGTTTTGTTTGACATTATGTCCAATTTGCTTTTTTTCCTCCCTTTTTTTTGTTGTGTTCCAATACACACAAAGGGAATAAACCTGTGTATAGCAAAACATGTGTTCCTGCAATACTTTTCTGTGAGAAATACTTGATTTTCTGGAAAAATTTCTGGGGTGCCAACAATTTCGGCCATGACTGTGTGTGTGTGTATATATATATATATAAATATATATATATATATATATATATATATATATATATATATATATATATATATATATATATATATATATATATATATATATATATATATATATATATATATATGGGACGCGGTGGCTCAGTGGGTTAGGACGCTGAGCTTGTCGATCAGAAGGTCGGCAGTTTGGCGGGTCGAATCCCGAGTGCCGCGTAACAGAGTGAGCGCCTGTTACTCGTCCCAGCTTCTGCCCACCTAGCAGTTCGAAAGCACGTAAAAATGCAAGTAGAAAAATAGGGACCACTCCGGTGGGAAGGTAACAGCGTTCCGTGCGCCTTTGGCGTCTAGTCATGCCGGCCACATGACCACGGAGACGTCCTCAGACAAACGCTGGCTCTTCGGCTATGAAACGGAGATGAGCACCGGCCCCTAGAGTCGGAAACGACTAGCACGCATGTGCGGGGGAACCTTTACCTTTACTATATATATATATATATATATATATATATATATATATATATATATATATATATATAAAGGTAAAGGTTCCCCCGCACATGCGTGCTAGTCGTTTCCGACTCTAGGGGCCGGTGCTCATCTCCGTTTCAAAGCCGAAGAGCCAGCGCTTGTCCGAGGACGTCTCCGTGGTCATGTGGCCGGCATGACTAGACGCCAAAGGCGCACGGAACGCTGTTACCTTCCCACCGTAGTGGTCCCTATTTTTCTACTTGCATTTTTACATGCTTTCGAACTGCTAGGTTGGCAGAAGCTGGGAGGAGTAACAGGCGCTCACTCTGTTACGCGGCACTCGGGATTCGACCCGCCAAACTGCCGACCTTCCGATCGACAAGCTCAGCGTCCTAACCCACTGAGCCACCGCGTCCCCATATATATATATATATATATATATATATATATATATATATATATATATATATATATATATATAGAGAGAGAGAGAGAGAGAGAGAGAGAGAGAGAGAGAGTGTTTATTAGATTATTAGATGGTGTATTATAGGATTAAATATAGCCAAAAGAATAGATAAAGCTTGTAAAGGGGCCCTATAGTAAGAGGAATAAGATATATAAGTAGCATAATACTTTTAGAATATATGAAATGTTAAAACATTGAGAGGGTCTGTTTAAATGAAAAGTTTAGATATTTAAAGGTAATGAATTTTGAGAAAATTATGACTCATAAGAGTGGTCTGAATACTGAGGGGAAACTAAGCTTCAATAAAAATATTGAAAACAGGACATATAATGATTTAATAAGAAGACTTTTATAAATACAATGGGAATAAGCTGATTAAAAAATATGTTATATGTTGATGTTATATGCAATATTTATTTATTTATTTATTTATTTATTTTATTGGATTTATATACCGCCCCTCTCCCAAAGGACTCGGGGCGGTGTATAGGGCAGTTAAAACATGGTATACAAAGCGGACTTCCGGTGGCTCCGCGGCGACGGAGACAGCCTTCCCGGGCTGCCCGCGGCTCAGCTGAGTGTTTTTTCGCCCGAAACAGCGCCGATCAGCTGTTCGGGCGAATTTGAAGCCCCCTCCTCGGGAGAAGAGGAGGGGGTGAGGCCCCAGGTAGGGGTAGAGTTCTCCGGGGCCGCCTGAGCTTGGAGCTTGGGCGGCTGAAGGATTGAACTCCCCCGAAGCCTGGGTTGCTCCCAGCTAGCCAGCGTCTCTGCTCCGGATTTCTTGGAGCAGAGCCAGCCGTCTGTGACCACCCCTGCCTGAAGAAAGGACTATGGATTAAAAGGAGCAGGCAGAGCGGTACAAGAGGAAAAGGTGAAGAGGATTATTTTATTTTACTCTCGAGCTTGGTGGACTTTTTAAACTTTAAGTGAAAGTGCGTCACAATTGAAAGTTAAAGATGGCGACTAAACCTCCCCCTAAAACTCTTCGGAGTGGTGGATCTTCTCCGGTGCAACAATCATCGTTACAGGCGCTGCATCCTCCTGATGTATTGACACCGAAGGATTTACGAGATGCGCTGGATAAACATGCCCAGGTACTTTTGGAATCAATTAACCAATCAATGGGTGATAAATTTGCACAGATGGAGGAGAAATTGGAGAAACTGGAGGAGAGATTAGAAGAGAGGATGGAACAGAAGTGCAGCGTGATGAAGGTAGACATTTTGTCTTCAGTGCATAAAGTGGCGGAATGTGTGGAGGATTTAGATGAAAAAGTGGATGATTTGACCCAAAAGAATGCAATATTAGAAGTAAAAGTACGGGAGAATGAAAATTTAAGAGACAAAATGGAAAGGGAGTTAAGCCTTGCCCAATATTATCAGATGCAGTTTGCTGTTAGAATCAGAGGTTTAAAGGAGAATATTAAGGAAGATTTAAAGCAGCTGGTTTCTGAGGCTCTCGAAGTGGTATTGAACCAGCCAGCATCTGAAATAAGAGCAGCTATGGATAAAGTGTTCCGTGTGAATTCATGGATTGCCAGACAGAGAAAGCTGCCTAGAGACGTGGTGGTTTACTTTGCAAAAAGAGAAATCAGAGATGAAGTTATACAAGCTGCCTATGATGCTAAAGTTGTGATTGCTGATCAAGAAGTTTTGGTTTTAAAAGAAATCCCTCCAAAGATTTTAAGGGGAAGGAAGGACTTTACATTTCTTGTGCAAGAGCTCAAGCAACGAGATATAAGGTTCAGATGGGAGATTCCAGACGGGCTGATGGTGATGCACGAAGGTAAAAGGTATCGGCTGATTACTGTGAAGCAAGCGCGTGATTTCTACAATAATGTTTTAAAAGCAACTCCATCAACACTTCTGGAAGCTGCAAAGGGATCTGGAGAAGGAGAACATCAAGAGGATGAAACAGAGGATAATGGTGCTGGAGGAGATCAAGCTATAACTTCTTTGGACGATCCTAGAGAGCAAAGGGTAACGCGTGCTGCTTTAAAACGAGCAAAGAAAATAAAAGAACAAGACCAGCAAAAGTCTTCAGAATCTTCACAACGTACTCATAGCCAAGCAGTGGGAGGAGCACGGCCTAAAGAAGATAGTCCTATCAAAGCTGTGCTCCAAGAGCTTTGGGAGGATATGCATGGCAACTAAATTCTTAACCTGGAATGTTAATGGACTAAATTCACCACAGAAGAGGAAGAAAGTTTTTCAATATTTAAAACAATTTAAGATAGACGTTATATGTTTGCAAGAAACGCATATTAGAGTTTTGGATCAAAAGTATTTATCGAACTCGAGGTTGGGTACGCAATTTGTTGCTTCTGCAGAGAATAAGAAAAATGGAGTGGTTGTTTATGTTAAAAGTGCCTTAACAGCAGACTTAATTGAAGCAGACAAGCATGGAAGATATGTTATGATTGAGCTGCTGGTAGAAGGTAAAAAGACGCTTTTAGTTGGATTATATGCACCTAATCAACAACAAGCTGACTTTTTTAGTTTACTACACACAAAGCTTACCCAGTTGGATTATAAATCTTTTATTTTTATGGGGGACTGGAATGGTGTTTTGGATGTACAGCTGGACAAGGCTGGAGTTTTCAAGCGCATTCCAAGTCATGCTAGATTGCCTAAATCTTTTTTTGAAATGAAGGATGACCTGGAATTGCGAGATATTTGGCGTGAGAGACATTTGCAGGAGAAGGATTATACTTTTTATTCTGATAGACATCAATCTTTTTCGAGGATTGATTTTATTTTGCTGACTAATGATTTCTTTTTGAGGACCAAAAAGGTGAAGATTTGTGCAAGAACTATCTCTGATCACAGTCCAGTTTGGTTAGAGATTGATAAGGAGAAAGGAGATAGGCGCTCGTGGCGCGTAAATGAGAATCTGTTTAGAAATCAGAGAAATGTGGAAGAATGCAAACAGCGGATGAAGGATTTTTTTGAGACTAACATGAATAAGGGTACCTCTATGGATATGGTTTGGGATGCTAGCAAGGCCTATATGAGAGGGGTGTTGATATATATGAATAACAAACATAGACGTGCAGTGGAAACTAGAAGGAAAGAACTGGAGAATGAAATAAAGGAAAAAGAAAAGGCTTTGATTTTGAACTCAGAGGATGTGAAGACCAAGGAGGCTATTAGACTGTTAAGAGGACAATTTGATAAATTAATGGCTGATCAAGTGGCGACCAATCTGCGGTTTGCTAGGCATAATACTTTTTGCAACGCTAATAAACCAGGCAGATGGTTAGCTTATAGATTGAGGAAAAAACAAAGGGCTTCTAATATAGATAAGATTGAGTATAAAGGAAGGGTTGTGTTCCAACAGAATCTTATTAAGGATGCTTTTGTGGATTTCTATTCGAAATTATATGCTAAGGAGGAAATTAATGAAAAAGATATTGATATATATTTGGAGAATGCTAGCATCCCGGTTCTTACGCAAGTACAAAAAGAGGGGATTAATCAACTGATTACAGAAGAAGAAATTTTCACAGCAATTAAGGAATTGAAGGTGGATAAAGCACCAGGTACGGATGGCTTGACTGCGGCCTATTATAAAAATTTACAATTAGAGATGATAAAACCGTTAAAGGAACTGTTCCAGACAATCCAGAGGGGGGGAAAGGTGCCACCGTCTTGGAGAACAGCTTTTATTTCTTTGATTCCGAAGGAAGACCAAGATGCTACTCAAGTTAAAAACTATAGACCGATATCGCTTTTAAATACAGATTATAAGATATTTGCTAAGGTTTTGGCTAATAGATTGATGAGGGTTCTGCAACAGGTGATTCATGGGGATCAAACGGGGTTTATTAGTGGTAGGCAAATGAAAAATAATGTGAGGCATATAGTTGATGTGTTAGAGTTTTTGGAAAGGAACAACCAGATCGCTGCGGCGCTAATTTTTTTAGATGCTGAAAAAGCTTTTGATCAATTGAATTGGAAATTTTTGTTGAAAGTTTTAGATAAAATGGATTTTGGGGAAAATTTTTTACAACCGATTAGGGCATTATATCAAAAACAAACTGCCCGAATTATAGTTAATAATAGCTTGACAGAAGCATGTAATATTGAGAAGGGCACAAGGCAAGGGTGTCCGTTATCGCCCTTGTTATTTGTGTTAACATTAGAGATATTATTGGTTAAAATTCGGAATTCGGGAAAAATTAAGGGGATACAAATTGGAGATCAGGACTACAGATTGAGAGCATTCGCAGACGATCTGGTTGTTACAGTGACCCAGCCAGAGAACTCTGTTGTGGACCTGATGGAGATAATAACGCAATATGGGAAGGTTTCTGGATTTAAAGTTAATACACAGAAAACAAAAATTTTGGCCAGAAATATGACAGTTTCGCAAAAGGCTCTCTTAGAAGGATTAACTGGATTTGAGATTGTTAAAAGGGTTAAATATTTGGGGGTGATTTTGTCGCCCTCTAATACAAAGCTATATAAGAATAATTATGAAAAACTATGGGGGAAAATTCAAAAAGAATTGGAGAGTTGGGAAAAATTGCAATTGTCGTTGTTGGGACGGATTGCAGCAGTAAAAATGAATGTCCTGCCTAAATTTTTATTTTTATTCCAAATGATACCGATTCTTAAGAAAGATTCTAATTTGGAGGAATGGCAGCGAGGTATCAATAAATTTGTGTGGGCAGGGAAAAAGCCACGAGTTAAACTTAAGATTATGCAGGATACTCGTGAGAGAGGTGGCCTTAAATTGCCTAATTTTAAATTATATTATGAAGCTGCTGCATTAGCAGGAATAAGTGATTGGATTAATTTGACGCAAGGGAGGTTATTAAATCTTGAGGGCCATGATTTGTTGTTTGGCTGGCATGCATATTTATTGTATGATAAGAAGGTAGACAACGTGTTTAGGGTGCATATTTTAAGACAGGCATTGCTGAGAGTTTGGAAGAAGTATAGACATAAGTTAAGTTGTAAGATACCGTTGTGGGCAATTCCAAAACACGCAATAGAAAATATACATGCTGGCTTCAAACATGATGTGACCACGTACAAGGAGATTCTTAGCTTGGAAAGGAATGTTTGGTGTTTGAAATCATATAGCCTCTTGCGAAAAGAGAAGGTGGTTCAAAACTGGTTTCAATATACTCAGTTACGGGCCAGGTGGAAAGAAGACCAGAAAAATGGATTTACAATGACTGATGAAAATTTGATAAAGCAAATTAGAAATCAGGGACCAGCACATATCAAACGGATATATCTTGCATTGATAGAGATTGACTCAGAAACAGAGCTTGTTAAGGATTGTATGATAAAATGGGCCCAAAACATCCAGGAAGTTATCACAATGGACACCTGGGAAAAGATTTGGGTGAGGAACGTAAAATTTACTCAAGCTCAAAATCTAAGGGAGAACTTTTACAAAATGTTTTATAGATGGCATTTAGATCCTAAAAAGCTTGCAAGTATGTATCTGAATTATCAGCCTAAATGTTGGAGGTGCGGAGATGAAGATGCAACATATTTTCACATATGGTGGACATGTAAGAAGGTTAAGGCTTTTTGGATAAAAGTCTGGTGGAATATGCAGAAGATTTTTAAACAGAGGATAAAGTTTTGTCCGCAACTTTTTTTGTTGGGAATAATTGCAGACGCTACAGTTGTGGACATCAAGTTGATGTTGAACTTAATTACGGCAGCAAGACTTTTGATAGGCCAATATTGGAAGAAAGAGGAACTGCCGACTATAGAAGAGTGGACTTTAAAGGTTTCCGACCTGGCTGAGATGGCGAAGATTTCGGCCTATTTGAAAGATCACTCGCAAGAACGCTATATTATGGAATGGAGAAAATGGATTGAGTTTATCCAGAACAAGTATAGGGTTAAGAAATTTTATGTAGTATTTGAATAAGTCTTCTTTCGTTTTTTTTCTTTTTTCTTTTCTTATTTTAGTTTCTTTTTATATATATTCAATATTATTAAGGCTTGTTTTATCCTATATAAGCTAGAGAGTGTTGGATTTTAGAGTTTATAGTTGTTAGTATATGATTGTTTATGATTGCTTTTTATATATATACCTTGTATTGAGCTTTGGGAAGTCGGGGGGGGGGAGGGGGGGAGGGGGGGAGGTGGGGGGGAGGAGGGAGGGGGAAGGGGGGATTGTTAAAGGAAAATTGTACCTTAAAACTTTTCAATAAAAAAAAAACATGGTATACAAAGTTAAGAAATAAATTAAATTAAGTTAGCCCCAACAAGACAAATTCTAAAGTTTAAAATCCTAATAATAATAATAATAATAATAATAATAATAATAATAATAATAATAATAATAATAATAATAAGAAGAAGAAGAAGAAGAAGAAGAAGAAGAAGAAGAAGAAGAAGAAGAAGAAGAAGACGACTTTGGGGAAGAAGAAGAAGAAGAAGAAGAAGAAGAAGAAGAAGAAGAAGAAGAAGAAGAAGAAGAAGAAGAAGAAGAAGAAGAAGAAGAAGAAGACTTTGGAGGTCATCTAGTCCAACCCCCTGCTCAGGCAGGAAACCCTATACCATTTTGGACAAATGGCTGTCCAGTCTCTTCTTAAAAACTTCCAGTGTTGGAGCATTCACCACTTCTAGAGGCAGGTTGTTCCACTGGTTAATTGTTCTAACTGTCAGGAAGTTTCTCCTTAGCTCTAGGTTGCTTCTCTCCTTGACTAGTTTCCATCCATTGCTTCTTGTCCTGCCTTCAGGTGCTTTGGAGACCAAAACTGTCAGGGGAAAAACTTGTTTAAACGAAACAAGAGACAACTCGCAACAAAAGTCTCACTTCAGGATCCAGAGGTTTATTTAAATTGAACACACAGATTCAGTACTTACATTTCAACAGCTTACTGCAATAAGGGCCAAATGTACAAGCAGTCATTAAGTGTGACGGCTTAGTGGCCAAATGGCAACACACTTATCTTTTGAGGCACACTTTATACCTCAGTAGTATGCCCACCTGTGGTGTTCTGGAACCACCCATTAGCCATTCCATTTCCCTTTTCTTGGTAAAACCATCAACGTGTGACTTTCTGGAACAGTTCCTTCACTAGTTCCCTTTCCTCGGAACTGACCACTGGGTTAGTTCCCTGTTCTTGCTTTGTTACCCTGGCTACCGAGCTCCCTTTCCCTGTTCCATCCACTACTTTCCTCACTACCATTTCTATATGTGTCATTGCAGAAGTTGTACCCGTTAGCAAGGGTCAGTTCCTCTTTTCTCATACATTCTTGTCCTATGTTTTGTTTTTGTGAAGAAATGTGTGCCGACCACAAACTCACTATTTCCTACTGAAGGTCAACAGCAAGCGAAAGCCAAGTGCTTGTTAGCAAGTTCAAATCTAAACTATAATTGATTAGACCACTCATTAAATAGTTATCGATATATTTTTCCTTTCACATGGCTGAAACATTATGATGAGAATACAGTCAAAGAACACCACAGCTACTAATTGACCACAAGGGATCATTCTGCCACATTTGGAACAAAACTCTGACTTTGTTATGTAAATAAGGATTCCATAATTAAATGCTAATTATTTTCCACAGTTTAGTAGTCAGCAAATAATTAAAGGTAGCCAGAAGAAATTATTAAATAAAAAATAGCCATCAGCAGTGTTGCTGTATAATTGGAATTGCTCCAGTTTGGAAGGTATTTGGAAGAATAGCACATAGTTTATTTTTTCCCTAGTTTATTAGTGTGATCTTGGTAGATTCTGGAAGCCTGATGAAAAGGACTGTCAGTAAGTGTGCAGAGGTCTCCTTGAACTACAAGAAGTTGCACAGACAATGAAGGGTACTGAGAGCAGTAATAGTCACACAGTAACCACAAGAGATAATGAGTTGTGATAAACAGAAAAATATTTTAATTTGTGGTTGAAAAACAAAGCACGGTCAAAAATAAATAGTCCAGGTCATACACAATAGTAACAGTCCAAGTAGTAATCCAAATACAAAGTCTTCTTACCGGTCCAGAGGTCAAAAACACAGTTGTTCAGGTTTAACACAGTAGTAAACCAACAATAGCAGTATCAGAGTAACTAACAGTGAAAAACAGCAAGAGCAGAGAGAGAGAAGCTATGTTCCTAGCTCCCTCTTATGGCCATGAGAACACTTACACACCCATCAGCCAATTAACATCTTAAAGACACAACATCATAGTTTATATATTTTCAACCCAACTATGTAGGCTTTCACCATATGCCTAACAAGGACCCAGAAGCTGTCTGTTTTTGATCTGCTATAAGATTTTAGTGGTACTACTTGGATTCAAATCCCACTGAAATTAGTTATATAACTTGTTCCTGTTGACTTTGGTAAATCTAAAAGGCCTATTTTATGATTCTCAAGTTTCCCTGGATTTCTCTCAAGACAGCTTTCAGCCCCATAACTGCAAACATTTTCCATGCTTTCTGTAGCTGATTCTTTTCCACAATATAGTTATTGCCAGATCAAAGTAAACATACCAAAATTGATACGTTTCCAAACATAGAAGCTATATTATTTGTAAGCCTGAATTACATGTGACCCTCTTTACTTTAGTAGAAATGTATGAATGCTTTTGTTCCCACTAATTTGATTGCTCTGTTTCAAACAAATATATGTTTCTCTTAAAGGCTTACAGATATCTTAGAGAAGAAGTGAAATTTTTCCAAGGAAAACCAATTAAGGTAAATGTGTTATTTTGGAATTTGAAATTATAGTTATGATCATTCTGAACATCATCTTCTAAGAATGTAATCTATCATTTATAGGCAAGAATAAAAGCAAAAGCAATAGCTATAAATACATTTTTGCCAAAGAATGGATACAGACCTCTGGATATGAATATCTACACACAACAGCATTATACAACATCATTGTACTTACCTCCAGTATACAGTCCCCAGCAGCAATTTCCACTGTATAGCTTCATTGCACCACAGACTTGGTCTACAACACACAGCTATCTTGATCCATCACTGGTAAGCACTGGGGAACCATTTGTTTGTTTGTCTGAAGTTTATGCTGTTGTAGACGATTTGGAGGAACTGTCCAAGGAGAGGAGCAATCGATATTACTAGACCTAATGCTACGATTCAAATTCAGAACATTCTGTTTAAGTAGGATCTGGGATGCAAAATAAAACAGATTTAAATTTCAGACATGTTGTAATATAACTTGCTTTCTATTCTTGAATAAAAATACAATTAAGACCTTATTTTTTAACACTTCCAGTGTAAATCTGACTGAGTGTTGTCTTGTCCTTGATGTATATTGATTTTTATAAATCCATTATACTAAGCTGTACTAAACCAAACAGATGTAAAATTGCATACTGAGATGTTTTGTCATATCCCACTCTCATGTGCTTTTCATCATGTAAATGTTTGTCCAGAAGAGCCAAAGTGTTAGAAATACAAATATGTGTAACGAGAATATTAATAAGCAAAAGTATGATGCTCCTGTCAAAAAACATGACAAAAAGTAAAGTGAAACAATGAAACCATTGTGCTGTTTTCAGAACATTACGGATATATTGAAAGTTTCAAATCTACATCTGAAGTATATCTGTTCCATAGGTCACACCATTTCCAAATACTGGATTTATCAATGGATTTACAGCTCCTTCTTTCAAGCCAACTGCTTCTCAACTGACTTCCCTCAGGCAGTATTCTCCAAGAAACAGGCAAGTTCTGTTAATACATTTTTATCTACCTGGACAATATGCCTGGAAAGGTTTTCTGAAAGGGTTTTTTTTTCCCTGTCCCAGAAATCCCAGCAAATCACATCTACAACATACAATTTCTAGTGCAGACAGAGGGACTGGTTTGCTAGAGTGTCCTACAATATTCAACCTTTCTGCTGACCGATTAATCAACAGTGTTAGGAACCCACAAACCAGACAACCAGGACAAAACAGAACACGGATGCAAAGTACTACAAGCTGCACGAAACGAGAAGTAGGGAGCGGGCAAGTAGAATCCACAGCTTCAGATTCATCCCCCAGCTTAGGCAGAGGAAGGTGGGTATTGAAATTTAGGGTTAAATATTGGCCACTGAGGCTGGGTATGTTGTATCAGTATCTGAGCCAATCATTGTTTATAGAAGATAGTTTCAGTGCTCAGCTACGGCATCCTTTCAGGCCTTTTTAAAGTGTTTATTTCAGGTAAGCTGATTGAGTAGAATCAAAACATAACAGAACATGGAAAGTAATGGTGCAGATATCACATTTATGTGATAATATGCACAATAATATTTAGTGTATAACTTACGACTAACCAAAAAAGCTGATCGCCACTAAATTTATCCACATTTATCAAAGTGGATCTAATTAACACAACTTGGAAAATAAATGGCAATGGAATCACTTCTAGAAACTTAGAAAAAGGTTTTTTTAGAAAATGGAAAAACAAGTTATTTAATGAGCATCAGAATTTGGAGTTTTTAATATTTAAAATAAAACAATGTAGATGTAGACTTATAAAGATGTTGCTTAAACTAATCTTCAGTGGAAGTTATAAAACCAAACAGCGAGCGGGGCAGTATATAAATTTAATAAATAAAATCTGGGTTCAGGTTGTTGGATATTTCTGATACTCCAGAATGATAGCTGGAGTGCTATAAATAAATGGAAAGCATAAATTTTAAATGTGGGGTCCTTGGTGCTCTCTGAGCTTGGTTGTTTTCTTGCAGATGTTTCATTAGCAAAGTAGGTAACATCAGTGCTAGTAGAGAGTGGGGTTTGCTCCCTATGGATATCCATGCAACTTCATCAAAAAGTGCCTGACCACTCAACCCAATAAAGCGCCGGAATGGGACAACTCGCCATGGCTGTCTCACCGTGGCTGTCTTGCAGAAATAATATTGAAGAAATGGTGGAAGAGAATCATTAAAGAAAGGATGCTAAAGGAGGGACAAATGAAATGTGAATGACAAAAATTAAAATAATGTCAAAGAAACAGTGGTAGATAACAGAAAACTCACGTTGAGTTATCCTGCATTGAGTTATTCCGCACTGAATTGTCCTATGGGTAGTTGACCCACAGTGAATTGGCTGTCAAACCTGATTCTACTCCATAGTTGCCTGCTTTTGCTCACAGTTTTGCCAAACTGAGGGGAGGAGGGTGGTGAATTCCTAAGGGCAGGGGGAGGCTATGGAATGCAAGTGAACCTTTTGTTGCTGGAGAAACATTATCTACCAAGGCCAAGTCATGAATGTTTGACCGGAGCAAAAGAACTGAACTCAATTGGTGAATTATGAACTGTGGGTGGCCCAGAGAGGAAGAGGGGAATTACCTATGTGAGTTTTCGTGGGGAAATCCCCAAACTGTCTTTGTTTCTGCCATGCCTAGATGGATTTTTCAATAAAGCTACACTCTTGGTCAATCTAAAGAGCCAGGGGTTTCTTTTGTTGAAGGTGCCAAATGGGACGGTTAACATTAAGTCAGTTCTTCCAGTACTGTCTACCTGGATCCCACTGGTAGGCCAAAGACCCGAGATGTTGGCAACAGGCAAAGAATAGGAGGAGGAGAAGAAGCTGGAGGAGCCCCTGGTGCAAGAAGCTCCAGAAGCGCTGTAGACTATGGCAGGGGCGCATCCGGTGGCCAGGCGTCCAAAACTGAGGGCTGAGAGCCCCAAGTGGCAAGCCTAAGGGAGTGGCTGCAGGATGCTCTGTACCAGAGACCGAAGATTTGCTGGACGGCAAACGTGGGGAAGGCGGCAGAGGCCGAGGACCCCCTAATTCCTGCAGGAGTCAATGTGACCCGAAGGAGCAGATGGAAGGCGAGGTGACCAGTCAAGTGGAAGCTCCCTGCCGCCACCCATAGTTCATCAGTGGAACAACCAGAAGAGAAGTTGGGAGGCCTGGCAATCAAGGGAACAGCGTCACCGGAAGCCAAGGCTCCAGTGGCCGGGATGTGGGGAGTGAAGTCACTAACCACCCCGTCTCCTCCCCTCCTGCAGCCAGTGGTGCCAGTACCTGCCGGGACAATTGGGTTCCCCCCTGCAGCCAACAGCAGCAGCGGATTTCGCCACCTCTCCCCCAGCATGATAGCAAGCCTTCCCTCCCAGAAGCAGCAGCGGTCCTACACCCTGGGTACATCATGGTGAGAGACGAGTGACACCCCCCCTTACAGTTCAGTTCGATGGAGACTCAGGCAAGCTGGCTCACTTCTTAGCCCAGATGTGGCACCACATGGAGCGCTATGGGGGAATGTACCCAGATGATGAAGCCTGGGTTCACGCAGTGGTGTCCAACCTGGAGGGCGGCACATCCAGATGGCTGGTGTCCCTGCACAATGCTGGGGCACAGGAGCTGGGCGACCTAGATGCATTCATGCAGATCCTGTAGGGGTGGTTTGAGGATTCCATGGCAGCCTGGCACGCTGAATACCACATTCGCACCCTTAAACAGGGAAAGGGGCCGGTGGCAGAGTACATCCAGGACTTCTACAGCCTAGCCAGCCACCTTCCTGACTGGCCCGAGTGCATGCTGGTCTACTTCCAAGGGGGCCTAGATCTAGAGCTATACCAGAACTGCATACCCTGAGGGGTGCCGCAAAACTTGCAAGTGTGGTTCTGAGTGGCTGGTGAGGTTGAGATTGACCTGATGGAGTTCTGAGAGCACACCACACAGGAAAGCCAGCCTTGCAGAGTGCCTGAGAGACGCCCAGGCTCCAGGGGGAAAAGGGGGGCATGCCCTCGGCTGCAGGAGGCAAGCCTCACCAAGCCCTGGGAGCCCTGCTTCTGCTGCAGAAAGAAAGGCCATCGAGCAGCCAAGTGCCTCGCACCACGACAAGCAACCGCCCCTCCACCCACTCGGCAACCCAAGGAAAAGAGATCCCCGATGAAGCCAAAGGAGAAGACACATGTAGGGCAGCAAGCCGTTGAGTTCTCTCCTCAGCCCACCAAGGAAGAGGGAACTCCAACCAGCCCCAAAAAGTGTCTGGTCTTCTATGAGAGCAACAGTGAGGGGGAAGACGCCCCAATGGTAAGTGGCACCATCATACCCATGTCAGCCTGGGTGGAGATTGTGGTGCCCTCCTCAGGGGCAAGGGGAGCCATCACGGCGTTGCTGGACTTGGGTTGCACCCGGTGTGTGGTCAGCACCCAGGTAGTGGAAAGGCTGGGACTGAGGCTAAAGAAACTGAGATGACCCCATGGCATTTTCCCAACTAGACGGGTCAATAACGGGAGGTTAGCCAGCCACCTGCCTAACCGAGCCGGTTTGGCTCATAGTGGGGACTCAAGTAGAGACTGTTAAGTTTATTGTAGTTCCCAGGACGACTGAGCCCATGGTCCTAGGACTAGCGTGGTGGAAAAAGTGGAACCCCTCTGTTTGCTGGGATAGAGAATGGTGGCGGATGTGAAGAAGAGCTGTTCATCAGCAGGAGTCAGGGAAACTGCAAGGAGCCACCCACATGCCTGCGACTAGAAAAGTAGAAGCAGAAGCCGTGAATACAGTAAGAGGAGAGATGGTGGATTAGAGCCGCTAATTCCAGCGGAATATTGTGACCTAGCTGAGGGTTTTGGCAAAAAGGAATCAGATGTTCTCCCACCTCACCAACCCACCGGTTTTGCGATAGAGTTCATGCCAGGAGCCAAACTGTTTAAGCCAAAAATGTAATCTATGACCCCCAGAGAGTTGGATGAGCTCTGAGTGTTTATAGACAAGAACCTGGCAAGGGGGTTCATCCAGCCAGCAAAATAGAGAATGGCAGCCCCGGTGCTTTTCAAAGAAAAGGACAGGTCCCTTAGACTGTGCGTTGACTATAGGGGGCTGAACAGCATATGTGTGGAAAACATGTACCCTCTCCCCCTTATGAGGAACATGCTAGGCTATTTGGCAAAAGGGAAAATCTTCATGAAGCTGGACTTGAGGGAGGCATATTACCGAGTGAGGATTAAGGAAGGGGACAAGTGGAAAACAGCATTTCATTGCCCACTAGGCTGCTGTCAGTTCCAAGTAATGCCATTTGGGCTGCAAGGGGCTCCTCCCATATTCATGCAACTGATAAATGAGGTCCTGCATGAGCATCTGTAAAAGGGAGTCTTGATGTACTTGGACGATATATTGATATACACTGAGACCCCTAAAGAACACATGAAGTTGGTCAGAACCATACTCAGGAAACTGCAGGAAGCCCAACTCTACGCAAAGTGTGAGTTCCACAAGACCCACTTAAACTACCTGGGATACCATATCTCCAATGAGAGAGTGGAGATGGATCTCAGTAAGGTGAAGGCAATACTGGAGCCCCCTCGGACCAGGAAACTACAGAGTTTCCTGGGCTTCGTGAACATTTACTGCCAGTTCATCCCCACTTTTGCCCAGATAGCCCCACCGATCACCAATTTGCTAAAGACGGGGAGGGGGTAAAACCAAAGCCCAGCTAGCCCTTGGATTGGTCCTTTGACTGCCAGGCTGCTTTTGAAAAGTTGAAGCGCCTGTTCGCTGCAAAGCTGGTCCTGAAACACCCCGACCCAGAGGAGACATTTTTAATACAGGCGGATTCCAGCGATGTAGCAGTGCGGGCAGTCGTATTCCAAAATGAATGCAAAAGGTGAAATACAACCCTGTGCCTACACGTCTTGCAAGTTGTCCGTCAGTCAAAGGCGCTGGACTATCTGGGAAAAGGAGGCTTACGCAGTCCGATGGGCTCTCCTAACATGGCAACAGTTCCTGGAGGGTACCAAGATCCCCTTTGAGGTCTGGACGGATCATAAGAACCTACAGTAGAAGCACTGAAGCCCCCCCCAGAAACTTATCTCCTAAGCAGGTCCGATGGACCTAATAATTTAACTGGTTCAACTTTACACTCCAGTATCTGTCGGGGGGGGGGGGAACTTCCTTGCAGATGCCCTCTCCTGCATGCTGCAGTAGAATAGCGCTCGAGAGGCAGTGGGAGCACCAAGTACCCCATGCTTCAACCCTGAGCCACAAATATTCTTTTCTATAATTTTGAAAATTGATAGCAAGGCCATTCATTTGATAGTTTCCTCTTGGAAAATCAGGATTATCATCGAAGGTCCTCCATTTTCTACATCTCCAATTCTTTTCTCCTAACAACCCTTAGAGGTAGGTTATAATAGGCTGAGTGATAGTGATTTGCCCAAGATCACAGTTCACATACCTGAGAAAAGAGTCTTGATCCTGTCTCTTGGACCTAATTGAAAGTTCTGACAATTACACCACAAAGGCTTTCTCAGTGTAATAATACAATTGTCACAGACGTCCTCAATGATGGAACACCAACACGACTAAGGAACAAGTGACCAGGTTTATTCTCCCCACACACAAAAAACCGCAATAAAGTCAGCGTTGGCAGCATCCTGCTCCAACGCTCTTTTTATCACCAGGCCATGCCTCAACCCCACCCCACCGGCACAAGACGGCATCCGCCCGCTATCCCATAAAGACCCCACCCACAACTCTGTGCGCTGGCCTCCCTCCACGCTCCTCACCGACAAGGTAAGCCCCATCCCTATGCAACCCCACCCGTGTTCCTCCCGGAACCCGCCACCCACCACCGTTCACCGCAGTACGCCCCTTACTGACTCGCCCGAAGGTCCGGCCGAGGAAAGGGCAGCGCAGGCATGGCCACCAACCGGCCGGCTGCTGCCTGCGTCAGCCTGGTTCATCCGGGCCCCCCCTGATCGTCCCGGGGCGCAGGCATCAGCTGGTTGGCGGCAGGCGCAGCCGGCGGCTTCGGTGCCGGCTGCTCAGGCGCCGGCCGCCCAAGCGCCATCTGGCCATTCTGCTGTTGACATCCCCCGCGCAGGCGCGGGCATCAGCTGGAAGGTGGCGGGCACAGTCGGCGGCTCTGGCACCGGCCGCTCAGGTGCCGGCCGCTCCGGCGCCATCCGGCTGTCGCCATCCTCCCGCACAGGTGCGGGCACCAGCTGGAAGGCAGCGGGCGCAGTCGGCGGCTCCGGTACTGGCTGCCCAGGCGCCGTGCTGCCGCCGCCGCCGCTGCTGTGCTGCCGCCACTGCCGTGCTGCCGCTGCTGCTGCTGTGCTGCCGCTGCCGCTGCCGCTGCCGGAGAAAGGGAACGGCTTGCAAGGACGAGGAGGGGACATCAGGTGAGCTGTGCTGCCGAGGCATCCCCGAAGAGTGACAAGCCGGCAGGGCTTGACAGTCGGCTCCCCCTACCAAAGACCCACCTGAAAGGGAAGGACAAACAGATGGACGGTCGCTGACCCAGGCCACTGAGTTTCCGGTGCCACCCTCTGGCTTGTTTGGGTGTTTGTGGTGGAAAGCCGTGACCAAACGGGCTGCTCGGACGTCCGCCTTCCCCACCCAGGAGGCTTCCGTCATCGGGTATCCCTTGGTATTCTCGACTCCTGACTGCATTCAGGGATGGGTACGAAGTCGTATCCCGCCACCCACCACCGTTCACCGCAGTACGCCCCTTACTGACTCGCCCGAAGGTCCGGCCGAGGAAAGGGCAGCGCAGGCATGGCCACCAACCGGCCGGCTGCTGCCTGCGTCGGCCTGGTTCATCCGGGGCCCCCCGTGATCGTCCCGGGGCGCAGGCATCAGCTGGTTGGCAGCCGGCGCAGCCAGCGGCTTCGGTGCTGGCCGCTCAGGTGCCGGCCACCCAAGCGCCGTGTAGCCATTCCGCTGTTGACGTCCCCCCGCGCAGGCGCGGGCATCAGCTGGAAGGTGGCAGGCACAGTCGGCGGCTCTGGCACTGGCCGCTCAGGCGCCGGCCGCTCCGGCGCCATGCGGCTGTCGCCATCCTCCTGCACAGGCGCGGGCACCAGCTGGAAGGCAGCGGGCGCAGTCGGCGGCTCCGGTACCGGCCGCTCAGGCGCCGTGCTGCCACTGCCGTTGTGCCGCCGCCACTGCCGTGCTGCCACTGCCACTGCTGCTGCCATGCTGCTGCTGCCGCTGCCGTGCTGCCGCCGCCGCTGCCGCTGCCGGAGAGAGAGAATGGCTTGCAAGGACGAGGAGGGGACATCAGGCGAGCCGTGCTGCCGAGGCGTCCCCGAAGAGTGACAAGCCGGCAGGGCTTGACAACAATCACATTTAATATGATATCTATGAAAACAAAGAGTAAATTACTAAATATGATGACTTCTTTTTGTAATAATGTTATTAAGTTTATCAAGATATAAAATACAAAAGAAAGTGAAAACAGTGGGACAATGGAGGACGAAAAGGGAAGAGAAATAAGTGTAGTGTAAAGGGGAAAAAAGAAAAGAAAAATATTGACTTCTGACTCTTTATAGTACAGTAGAATAAGATAGCAACATTACAGCCTCAACTTTTTACTTTTAAAATGTATTGGCCATTTCTATAACAAACTTACCTAATCAGCAATAATGATGACTTCTTTCCTTCCAGAAAAAATGTTTATGGCTATCGAAAAAAGAGAGATGACAAGTTCACGGTGAGTATGTGATGTCTAGTTGTTTACCTGAGGCTAGAAGATTCTTGACTAACACAGCCTCAGTGTGGAATGATTTGAAGTGATGTTATACAGCAACTAAGCAATAAAAACATATATTCTAAGTAACTCCAAATTGTCATGAGGTAAATGCCAAGGTTGCTGCTGACTCAAATTTGCATCAGATGTTCAAGTTGTTAAAGCAATTTTACAAAAATCTCCTCTTCCTCCTCCTCCTCCTCTTCCTCCTTTTGAATTCCTTTTCTGACCAAAATGAATCTGTTCTACAAAACATAGAAAATTCTCCCATAACAAAATAACCGATTCTCATTTTAGGTCTCAATGCTTTCCCACATACTCCTAGGTTTTTTAACTAACCATGTTCTTATTCTCTCCCTACCAACTATAATTTCAACCTCTTTTTCCTTATGCTTTTAAGTGGCATAATGTTTTGTTTGAAGACTAGAATTTGCCTTTCCATTTTTCCCCACAGAACAGAGATATGCTTGCATTTAATGCTATTTTGTTTCATACTTTGGTCATATTGGTAAGGCGAAGAAACATTTTAATGGCACTTAATGCTTGGAAATTCTAACTTTAAAAAAAAGAAGATAAAAACTAACACCAAGCTAATATAAAGTAAAGAAGAAAAAAAGTGAAGAGAAAGCAAAAAGTGCAAGAAAAGAAAAAAGTTGAAGAAAAATAGAAAAGAAAGCAAATACATACAAAGTGGCTTCTGATATTGTTCACAGCAGTTATAAGTACAATTATATTTTAACCTCTCTCTCTAAAGTTACATCATAATACTCTTCTTTCTATAATCTGTCCTGTGTAATCATCAAAAGCCATAAATTACAAGTTCATTTGTTTCAGTTTTACACAAAAAGTCCATAAGAGATTTCCAGTCACCAATATAGATAGTGTATTTTCTCTAATCAAATAAGTTAATTTACCCATCTCAGCAAGATCTGTCAATTTCACCAACCATTTCTCCCTAGTGAATAGTATTGAATCTTTCCATCTCTCTGGGTAGTTGCTTTTCATGGATAAAACTTAGGTTGTGCCCAGAAAATCTGCACTAACTCTTTACATCTTAAAGTAGAAACTTAACAAAATTCTATTCACCTTGGCTTCTTCAAATGAGATAATGGTAAAGAGCTTTCTTTGTTGTATTACCTGCCCTCTGGGACAGCACCCTCTGGAGATTTGCTCCCCTCCCAGTCTTCTGCCTTCAAAGACAGCCTTAAAATCATTTTTTGAGTTGGGCAGCCTACAAATTGGAGGATGGATGGAGTTATTAGTCCACTACATGTATACAGTTGTGTTTCTTTAGATTTTTGCTGTTTCCTAACAGTTTGTGCCCTTTTTGCTTGAGGATTGATGTTGCCTCGCTTTTGTACCCTATGCTTCTCTTTCAGACAGGACAAATGCAGTCTCCACCCACTCCAAAGCCACCGTCTCCAGGTTTTGAGCTGGGATTGTCCAGTTTTCCTCCATTGCCTGGAGCTGCTGGGAATCTAAAGACTGAAGACTTGTTTGAAAACCGGTTGTCAAATGTGATTGTTGCAACATCAAAAGAAAAAGTAAAAATCCACAGATGTCGGGCAAGGGTGAATTTGGGGACACATGTTCACTCTGAAAATCATGCAGTGAGGGAAAAAATTAATTTGATCCGCTGCTGATTTTGTACATTTGCCCACTGACAAAGAAATGATCAATCTATGTGTCATGGTTCCGACAGATGAAACTCTTCAAAGAACTTCGAGGCATTGTTTACCTTAAAGAATCTTTATTCAAGTTGCACAGCATCGGCATATACATGGTCGAAGCCGAAATCTGAATTCCCCTCCTCTAAACACATAGTATCAAAGCACGATTCCCTCCTCTGATTAACAGCCATAAATCACATTCTCCAATTAGTTTGAAATGCAAGGTTTCCCTCCCTTCTCTAACCCGCCATTTCTTATCATCTCTTATTTCAAAAGCCCCTAAATTGTTATGTCTAACTAACTCCCATCATATTCCTCCTCCTCCCCCAGTATCATCTAATTCTAAGAGTAAAGCATAGGAAAGAAAAAGGCTACATCTCCCTATGTTGTCAAGCAAGAACATCCGATGTTAGCAGCATTGACATCCAGCCCCCCTTACAAAAAGGATAGACCCTGTAGCGTAAACAAAAGCATATGTTAGGGACTATCTCTCGGTTTGTTAGGGTGTTTCCTATAGAACCTTTTGATGAGTCTGTCAGCTTTCACA
This sequence comes from Vipera berus, assembly GCF_964194415.1. NCBI lineage: Eukaryota > Metazoa > Chordata > Lepidosauria > Squamata > Viperidae > Vipera > Vipera berus. Next base: position 37,996,964 of record NC_138210.1, on the reverse strand, counting down.
TCGCTAGATTTCACCCAAGTGCCTTCAGACAACGAGTATCCTTTCCATTGTACTAGGTGAGGGGTAGGCAACCTTGGCTCTTTTATGACTCGTGGACTTCAACTCCCAGAATTCCTGAGCCAGCCATGCTGAGGGGAAAGAGAGAATTTCCAAGTTGAGCCATGCTGGCACAGGAATTCTGGGACTTGAAGTCCACAAGTCATGAAAGAGCCAAGGTTGCCTACCCCTGTACTAGGTAGTGCAGTTTCCCTTTAAAAAATTTAGAGTCAAGAATATGTTTCACTTCATAGTGAGTCTGACCCGCCACTACGAGGGGCCCGGGCGCCGTCTTATAAGGGGGGGTGTCTTAAAGTGGAGTCCTGAAAAGGTTTCAGCAAGCTGCAATGGAAGACAGGGTGAACTCTCCCTAAAAGCCTAGGGAGTTTCAATTCTACTGTGACTGGGTTGATGATCCTTACAATGGGGAAAGGCCCCAAGAATTTAGGTCCTAATTTCTTACTGGGTAATTTGAGGCGTAAGTATTTAGTTGACAGATAAACCTTTTCCCCAACTTGGAATGTTCTTTGGGGAGCCCTCTTTTTATCAGCCTGCTTTTTATATGTCTTGGAAGTATTTTTTAAAGCAGTTTTTGTGTTTCTCCAAAGTTCTTCCTACCCCTTCACCCATTGATCAAGTGTCTGGGAAGCGGAGGGCAATTGAGGGTATTCAGGTATTGTGTTGAACTCTTTTCCTGTGGCTACCCTGAAAGGCGTGTAAGCCACCTCTGCGAAAGGGAGGAGGTCGGTCCAGCTTGTTTGTTGGTATGAAACATAACATCTGAGATATTGCTCCACCATCTTGTTAGCGGATTCCGCAGCTCCATTGGTAGCTGGATGGAAAGCAGATGATAGGCCTTGAGATGATCCAATTAATTTAAGAAAGCTCCTCCAAAACTTCGCTGTGAACTGCAACCCCCTCTCCAAAATTATTCGCTTAGGGGTGCCATGCAGCCGGTAGATATGTTTCAGGAACAATTTAGTCAGTCGTTGGGCTGATGGGAGTCCTTTGCAGGTGGTGAAATGAGCATGCTTCGAAAACAGGTCTATCACAGTCCAGATGACAGTATTTCCTCTACTTTCAGGTAGGTCTACTATAAAGTCCATAGCTATTTCTTCCCATGGTTGAGAAGGGTCTGCCAGCAGCTGCAGTAATCCAGAGGGTTTCCCTGGAATTCTTTTCATGGTGGCACATACAGTACAGCACAACTCCTGATATAGTTTTCCACATCCTGTTTTAGCACCGGCCACCAAAATTGCTGACGGATCATATTCGCGCTGTATATCAGGATGTCATCAAGGTACAGCAGAACCCCTTTGTATAAATGATCATGTAGGACCTCATTAATCAACTGCATGAATACGGCTGGGGTCCCCTGTAGTCCAAATGGCATGACTTTGAATTGATAGCTCCCCATGGGGCAGTTGAAGGCAGTTTCCCACTCATCTCCCTCCTTTATTCTCACCCGGTAATGTGCTTCTCTCAGGTCTAATTTAGTGAAGACACTCCCCTTAGCCAGGTGGGTTAGGAAGTCCTTCAGGAGGGGGAGGGGGTATTTTCCACACTCACTGTGTTCAGACCTTTATAATCAACACATAAACAAAGAGACCCATCTTTTTTTCTTTAAACAACACAGGGGCTCCCACCACAGACTTGGCTCATTCAATGAATCCCCTCACTGGGTTTTTATCCACGTATTGCATCTCCTCCATTTCAAGGGGGGACATAGCGTACATTCTCGGCCGTGGGAGTTTGGCTCCCGGCAACAGTTCAATAGAGCAAACATTGCATCAGTGAGGAGGCAGGGCATCGCATTCTTTCTCACTAAATGCCTCCGCTTGGTCCCGGTACTCGCTGGGGATGAGTGGCTCGCCTGGTGGCGGTGAGGCAGCCATATGTGCTCACTCATTTGGTGGCATAAAGTGTCCTGCAATGTCGGTTGAATCAGTGGGATGTTTAGGCCCTATAGGTAGTCTCACAGTTCTCATTCCTTTCTCTCACCAGATAAAACAGCTTCCATTTGTCCAACCAGGCTAATCCTAGGATTACAGCCTCAGTCATTTTTGGAGCCACCAGGAAGTGAATAAACTCCCAGTGCTCACCTATTTCTAGGCATAGGGGCTCCTTTAATTGCATGACTAAAGTTCCTCCCATCAGGGAGCCATCGGCTTGCTCAAATCTTATGGGCTTGGAGAGTAGTTTTGCTCGTATGCCCATTTTCATGGCAGATGGCAGGCTAATGACGCATCGGGAGCATCCAGAATCGACTAGCACTTTTAAGTCTACTTGTACCCCCGACTTAGGGATTATAAGTTTGGCAGGCAATGCAAAAGGTGGGACATGTCGACTCATCATCGGATCGTTCTCTGTCGTCGCTGTCAAAAGAGGGTAGAGCGGGGGCGGGTCCAAAATGAGTTCCAGCATCCTCCTGTGTGGGGGATGTGACCTGGGCAACAGGCTCTTGTGTGATCTGGTTGGATTTCTCTCTTGTTGGCTGCTGGGCAGCCTTCTTTCTCACTGCTAGTCCTGGTCCTGATCTATTCTGCTGTTGGGGGTAGGGGACTGTACAATTTGCTGCTCGATGTCCCTGCTGTTCGCATCGGAAGCACTTGATTGGTGGGCCTGCAGGTGTCCTGTGTCTTTCAGAAGCCGTAGCAGTTGGAGGGTTTCGGGGGGTTGGTTGTCATTTGGGTTGCTCTGGCCTTGACTCGGCTTCAGGTGGGGGAGGTTTCTTGTAGCGGGCAAGCTGAACATCTAGCTTTACCGCTGCCTGGTACCATTCTTGCAGCTGATCAGGTACTGCTCGATAGATGCAGGCCTGAGAGAGGTGATCGTCTAATCCTTCTTTGAAGTGATGGACTAGGGACTGCTCAGGCCACCTCTCTATGCGACCAGCTATCTTGCAAAACTCTCGTATGTACTCCAGAGCAGGCCTGCTGGCTTGTTTTATCTTATGGATTTGTTCTTCTGCTTTAAGGGCAATAGATGGGTCCTCAAACCTTTCAGTCCTAGGAGGAAGAGGTGGGGGTCCTCCAATTCAGGGGCTTGCTCATTATATAAATTATTCAGCCATTCAGATGCCTCTCCCTCTAGACTGGACGCAATCACATCGACAATAGCGGCTGGGTCCGGGTAGAGATAGGCTCAGCAGTTCAAATGGGAGCGCACATGGTTGAGGAAAAAAATCAGTTTCTCTGGGTCCCCATCGAAGGTTGGTCTGAAAGGTGGAGCAATCACTGGCTGCTGGGCTCCCCACTGTGACAGTTGCACCCCCAGTTGCTGCTGGTCCCATCCTGACTGCTGCTGCATGCCCAGGGGTTGCACGTTCAGGGGCTGTGGCCACGCCCCCTGATGTGGTTTTAATATCTGCAGTTGCAACCTACTGGGCTGCCAGGGGTCTCCCAAACACAGCTGCCTGGGTGGGGGCTGTTGTTGAACTTCCTGCTGCTTGTTAGCATAGAGTTGTGGTGCCCTCTGCTGATGTAGGCCCCTCAATGGTTGCTGTATGGGTGGGGATTGCTGCTGGATCTCCTTCATTTGCAGACCCCTCAGTGGTTGCTGTACGTTCGGGGCCGGTGACCGATCTCCTTGCTGTGGTCGTCCTCCCACCAGCTGCTGATCTCCTGGCTTCTGCACCACCCCAGGCTGTTGCAAGGCCTCTATTAGCTTTGGCAAGCTCAGAGGTTGTTGACCATCCACCTGCGGGCGCTGCCAAACTCCCCATTGCTGCAGAGGCCTCAGACTGGGGTTCTTTCTCTCTGTAGGGCTGGAGGCCCTGGCAGGGGAAGACAGGGTCTGGAAGGCTGTCTGATCTGCAATGGAGGCACTGTAGGCTCCTCTCAGCAGGAGTTGATTTCTGCTTTTCTGCTCTAGCCCTTCAAATCTTTCCATTAACTGGCTATGAGCTGCAGGCAGGCATTTCCACTTACCCAAGTCCTCAGCTGGGAGGCTTGAAAAAGCTCCTTCTCCCTCGGCTTGCTCATTGTCGCTCCCCCCCCCCCCAGGGTAGCAGCTGCTGCCGAGGTGCTGGCTTCAAGCAATTTGTCTCTCTCTATGATGAAATCTGTCCTGAATCTTTGTCAGCTTATCCCTCAAGTTTAGTGACAGCGTCTGGGGCTCAGGACCCCTAGCTAGTTTGGAAAGGTTGCAGATTTCAGCTTAATGTCATGGTTCTGACAGATGAAACTCTTCAAAGAACTTCAAGGCATTGTTTACCTTAAAGAATCTTTATTCAAGTTGCATAGCATTGGCACGTACATGGTCAAAGCCGAAATCTGAATTCCCCTCCCCATAACACATAGTATCATAGCACAATTCCCTCCTCTGATTAACAGTCATAAATCACATTCTCCAATTAGTTTGAAATGCAAGCTTTCCCTCCCTTCTCCAACCCATTTCTTATCATCTCTTATTTCAAAAGCCCCTGAATTGTTATGTCTAACTAACTCCCATTACATTCCTCCTCCTCCCCTAGTATCATCTAATTCTAAGAGTAAAGCATAGGAAAGAAAAAGGCTGCATCTCCCTATGTTGTCAAAGCAAGAACATCCGATTTTAGCAGCATTGACACTACAATTTTAATGGTAGGTTTATTTTAATAGTGAGAGACAGAATAACAACAAAAGAAATCCAGAAAAATGCATTTCAAAAAAGTTATACATTGATTTGCATTTTAATGAGTGAAATATGTATTTGACATCTTTGCAAAACATGACTTACTACTTGGTGGCAAAACCCTTGTTGGCAATCACAGATGTCAGGCGTTTCTTGTAGTTGGACACCAGGTTTGCACATATCTCAGGAGGCATTTTGTCCCACTCTTTGCAGATCCTCTCCAAGTCATTAAGGTTTCGAGGCTGATGTTTGGCAGCTCGAAACTTCAGCTCCCTCCACAGATTTTCTATGGGATTAAGGTTAGGCCACTCCAGGACCTTAATGTGCTTCTTCCTGAGCCACTCCTTTGTTGCCTTGGCTGTGTGTTTTGGGTCATTGCCATGCTGGAATACCCATCCACAACCCATTTTCAATGCCCTGGCTGAGAGAAGGAGGTTCTGACCCAAGATTTGACGGTACATGGCCCCTTTGATGCGGTGAAGTTGTCCTGTCCCCTTAGCAGAAAAACACAATAATGTTTCCACCTCCATGTTTGACGGTGGGGATGGTGTTCTTGGGGTCATAGGCAGCATTTCTCCTCCTCCAAACATGACGAGTTGAGTTGATACCAAAGAGCTCGATTTTGGTTTCATCTGACCACAACACTTTCACCCAGTTCTCCTTTGAATCATTCAGATGTTCATTGGCAAACTTCAGGCAGGCCTGTACATGTAGTTTTTTGAGCAGGGGGACCTTACGGGTGCTGCAGGATTTCAGTCCTTCACGGCGTAGTGCGTTACCAATTGTTTTCTTGGTGACTATGGTCCCAGCTGCCTTGAGATCATTGACAAGATCCTCCCATGTAGTTCTGGGCTGATTCCTCACCGTTCTCATGATCATTGAAACTCCACGAGGTGAGATCTTGCATGGAGCCCCAGACCGAGGGAGATTGACAGTTATTTTGTGTTTCTTGCATTTGCGAATAATCACACCAACTGTTGTCACCTTTTCACCAAGCTCCTTGGGGATAGTCTTGTAGCCCATTCCAGCCTTGTGTACTTCTACAGTCTTGTTGTCCCTGACATCCTTGGACAGCACTTTGGTCTTGGCCATGGTGGAGAGTTTGGAATCTTATTGTATCAGAGCCCCTCAATTGTACTTGCCTTGAATCCTTCCCTTTTCCCTCTCTTGCTTTTGCCTATGTATTTTCGGGGCTTGCCATATTATTGGGGGAGGGAGCCTGCAGGGGGAATATTATCTGCTTCATTCTACTCTGGGCGAGATGCCCTCTTTCTGGGCGAGAGGAATGTGACCTGAAAACATCTGCCTTATCTCCAGACAACAGAGCCTGGGACCGTTGAGAAACAAAACCAGGAGAGACCTTGAGAAGCCCGCTAAATCTCTGGCTTCTCATGACACTGTGGCACCTGTGGATTGGCTGGATTTCTACCAGATGGTTGGACACTGGGGGGAGGAGTTGTGAATTGCCTTTTTGATGTAACCCTTCACGCGCCAAATCTCAGACTTTGCTTTGCTCTCTTGCCATCACTAACTCTCAATAAAAAGTTACTTTTCATACAATGCCTGTTTCAAGAGTTCTCCTTTCTTGGGAGATCTACAGGTGAAACTCGAAAAATTAGAATATCATGCAAAAGTTCATTTATTTCAGTAATGCAACTTAAAGGGGGAAACTAATATATGAGATAGACTCATTACATGCAAAGCAAGATAGTTCAAGCCATGATTTGTCATAATTGTGATGATTATGGCGTACAGCTCATGAAAACCCCAAATCCACAATCTCAGAAAATTAGAATATTACATGCAATCAATAAAACAAGGAGTGTATCGGACAGAACAATATCGGACCTCTGAAAAGTATAAGCATGCATATGTACTCAGTACTTGGTTTGGGCCCCTTTTGCAGCAATTACTGCCTCAATTTGGCGTGGCATGGAAGCTATCAGCTTGTGGCACTGCTGAGGTGTTATGGAAGACCAGGATGCTTCAGTAGCGGCCTTCAGCTCTTCTGCATTGTTCGGTCTCATGTCTCTCATCTTTCTCTTGGCAATGCCCCATAGATTCTCTATGGGGTTCAGGTCAGGCAAGTTTGCAGGCCAATCAAGCACAGTAATCCCACAGTCATTGAACCAGGTTTTGGTGCTTTTGGCAGTGTGGGCAGGTGCCAAGTCCTGCTGGAAAATGAAGTCAGCATCCCCATAAAGCTCGTCTGCGGAAGGAAGCATGAAGTGCTCCAAAATCTGGTAGACGGCTGCATTGACCCTGGACTTAATGAAGCATAGTGGACCAACACCAGCAGATGACATGGCTCCCCAAATCAACACAGACTGTGGGAACTTCACACTGGACTTCAAGCATCTTGCAGTGTGTGCCTCTCCATTCTTCCTCCAGACTCTTGGTCCTTGGTTTCCAAATGAGATGCAAATGTTGCTCTCATCAGAAAAGAGGACTTTGGACCACTGAGCAACAGACCAGGTCTGTTTTTCTTTAGCCCAGGTAAGACACTTCTGACGTTGTTTGTTGTTCAGGAGCGGCTTGACAAGAGGAATACGACATTTGAAGCCCATGTCCACGATCCGTCTGTGTGTGGTGGCTCTTGATGCACTGACTCCAGCCTCAGTCCGCTCCTTGTGAAAGTCCCCAATACTTTTGAATGGCCTTTTCCTGACAATCCTCTCCAGGCTGCGGTCATCCCTGCTACTTGTGCACCTTTTTCTTCCACACTTTTCCCTTCCACATAACTTTCTATTAATGTGCTTTGATACAGCACTTGGGGGAACATCCAACGTCTTTTGCAATTACCTTTTGAGGCTTTCCCTCCTTATGGAGGGTGTCAGTGATGGTTTTCTGCACAACTGTCAGGTCAGCAGTCTTCCCCATGATTGTGATTCCTACTGAACCAGTCTGAGAGACCATTTAAAGGCTCAGGAAGCCTTTGCAGGTGTTATGGCTTAATTTGCTGATTAGAGTGGGACACTTTGAGCCTAGAATATTGCACCTTTTCACAATATTCTAATTTTCTGAGATTGTGGATTTGGGGTTTTCATGAGCTGTACGCCATAATCATCACAATTATGACAAATCATGGCTTGAACTATCTTGCTTTGCATGTAATGAGTCTATCTCATATATTAGTTCCCCCTTTTAAGTTGCATTACTGAAATAAATGAACTTTTGCACGATATTCTAGTTTTTTGAGTTTCACCTGTAGTTGAGGCAGTCCCGTCCTTACATATTGCTTCTGTGGACAGGTGTCCTTTTTACAGGTAACAAGCTGAGATTAGGAGCACTCCCTTTAAGAGAGTGCTCCTAATCTCAGATCGTTACCTGTATAAAAGACACCTGGGAGCCAGAAATCTTGCTGATTGATAGGGGATCAAATACTTATTTCACTCATTAAAATGCAAATCAATTTATAACTTTTTTGAAATGCGTTTTTTTGGATTTTTTGTTCTTATTCTGTCTCTCACTGTTAAAATAAACCTACCATTAAAATTATAGACTGTTCATTTCTTTGTCAGTGGGCAAATGTACAAAATCATCAGGGGATCAAATAATTTTTTCCCTCACTGTAATCTCTTAACGGTATTTGTGATTGCTCTGGGAAAAGAGGCTCTGGAACACCCATCTATAAAGTACTACTTTCTCCAGCAGGCTAATAGTCAATTTTGTATACAGGTAGTCCTCAGCTTACCACCATCATTGAGCCCATAATTTCGGCTGTAAGTCATGGCGGTCATAAAGCAGGTCACCACATGACCAGATCCAATTTTACGACCTTTTTGTGGTGGTGGTGGTTATCTGAATAAGGAGGTTGTAAAGCAAATCCATTGTTAGCTATGGGGCTTTTTTTTCCTGGAAACAGGAAGTAAACATCATATGACTGTGGGGCACTGAATGACTGTAAATGGGGGCTGGTTGTTGAACGGCCAAAATGTGGTAATGTTACCAGGGATGGGGTGCAGAACTTTTAATGCTGGTCATAAGATTTTTCATTTGCTACCTGTCGTAAGTTGAGGACTAGCTATAGCACTGTTGTACTTAGTAGTGGACTTGCCAATACATACATACAGTGCATTCAGAAAGTATTCAGAACCCCTTTACTTTTGTCAATTTTGTTATGCTGCAGCCTGATTCTACAGTTGTTGAAATTCATTTTTTTTCTCATTAATCTACACTCAGTACCCCATATGGACAAAGTGAAAACAGAATTTTAGAAATGTCTGTAAATTTATTAAAAAGAAAAAACTGAAATATCACATCAGCATAAGTATTCAGACCCTTTGCAACAACAGGTGAAATTTAGCTCAGGTGCCTCCCATTTCTCTTGATTGTTGCTGACATGTTTCTACACCTTGATTGCAGTCAACCTGTGGTAAATTGATTGGACATGATTTGGAAAGGCACACCTCTATAGAAGGCTTCACAGCTGACAATGCATACTGTAGCACAGGGGTGTCAAACTCGCAATGTCACGTGATGTGTTGTGATGTATTGCGACTTTTTTTCCATTGCCGGCAATGGCGTGGGTGCAGTTTCAGCATGACACATCCGGCCCATGGGCCGGCAGTTTGACACCCCTGCGAGCAAAAGCCATGAGGTCAAAGGAACTGCCTGCAGAGCTCAGAGACAGGATTATTGCAAAGCATAGATCTGGGGAAGGCTGCAATAAAATTTCTGCTGCACTGAAGGTTCCTAACAGCACAGTGGCTTCCATAGTTCTCAAATGGAAGAGGTTTGGCACAATCAGGACTCTTCCAAGAGCTGGTCATCCGGTAAAACTAAGCAAACGGGGCAGAAGGGCCTTAGTAAGAAAGATGACCAAGAACCTGATGGTCACTCCTACTGAGCTCCAGAGAGCCTGTGTGGAGATGGGACAGAGTTCCAGAAGGACAACCATCACTGCAGCTCTCCACCGATCTTGGCTTTATGGCACAGTGGTGAGACGGAAGCCTTTCCTCAGTGCAAAATACATGAAAGCCTGCTTGGAGTTTGCAAAAAAGCACCCAAAGGACTCTCAGACTGTGAGAAACAAGATTCTCTGGTCTGATGAAACCAAGATTGAACTGTTTGGCCTCAATTCTAAATGTTATGTCTGGAGGAAACCAGAAACCGCTCATCACCTGCCCAGTATCATCCCAACAGTGAAGCATGGTGGTGGGGACTGAGAGACTGGTCAGGGTTGAGGGAAAGCTGAATGGAGCAAAGTACAGGGATATCCTCAGTGAAAACCTGTTCCATAGTGCTTAGGACCTCAGACTGGGCCAAAGGTTCACTTTCCAACATGACAACAATTCTAAGCACACAGCCAAGACAACACTGGAGTGGCTTAGGGACAACTCTGTGAATGTCATAGAGTGGCTCATCCATAGCCCCGACTTGAACCCTATTGAACATCTCTGGAGGAACCTGAAAATGGCTGTTCACTGACTGAGCTTGAGAGGATTTGCAAGGAAGAAGGGCAGAAAATCCCCAGTCCAGGTTTGCAGATCTTGTCGCGTCATACCCAAAGACACTTGAGGCTGTAATTGCTGCCAAAGGTGCTTCAACAAAGTAGTGAGTGAAGGGTCTGAATACTTATGTTCAATAGAGGCAGAGTTGAAACAATGTGATATTTCAGTTTTTTCTTTTTAATAAATTTACAGATATTTCTAAAATTCTGTTTTCACTTTGTATTTATGGGGTACTGAGTGTAGATCAGGGGTGTCAAACTGCCGGCCCATGGGCCGGACGCGTGATCCGGAAGCCACGCCCACCCCATTGCCGGCAATGGCAAAACAGTCCTGATACGTCTCGTGACATCACGTGACATCGCGAGTTTGACATGTCTGGTCTAGATTAATGAGGGAAAAAATGAATTTTAACAACTGTATAATCAGGCTGCAGCATAACAAAATTGACAAAAGTGAAGGGGGTCTGAATACTTTCTGAATGCACTATATATTTGTTTCAACTCTGCCTCTAATAGTATTATGTTAAGTTATAAACATAATGTGTTGAATTGAAATGTAATTTAAATGATTTTAATTTTGTTTTCCTCAGAACACAAAAGATCATTGTGTGGGTGTAAGTACAAACATCGTAGCATCTAAAATTCCTCATGAGCCTTCTTTGCCAGTTTCTTCTACTCTGCCAGGGACATTTGAACAATCTTCTTCCTCATCTCAATCTCCCTAGTAAGGACCTCATAATACAAAGCTTTCAAAATATTGTTTTGAATTTTATATTATCAAAAGGCTAGATGTCATTATGTCAATAGCTCTTGAACTTTTCATAAATAACACTGCTTATGTAATACCAGCTACCTATATTTTTTGTCTGAATTGTGCAAAAGCAAATACTGATTTACAGCTTGATTGTCAATGTTGTGAGAAGTATCCGTCCGTCTCCAAGATAAAGTTTCTTACAATACAGATAGATACATTTTGTTCCCATAGTGGTGATCTGCCTTTTGCATATGGATGTCACTGTGCAGAAGATAGAATTGAGGTATTTTCATTATAATCACATCTTCCTTTCTATTACAGTGATCCCACAGTTATGGACAAACAGCAGAGAGAAACTCAAAATATTGAAAGACTTTCTTCTGTTCTTTCTACTGCTTGTAAATCATTACAAGTCAATGGGACTTTTGTAGCAGTAAGTGCATTTTGATTTTTATAAGAAGTTGATGAGGACCTTTAGGTTTTTAGCTTTTCATTTTCATTTTTAGTTATTTTAGAGGAGAGATTTATTGCCACAAAAACACACACTAAGCCATCAAGTGATGTTTTGTTTTGACTTAGTGTATTATGCAAATCCAGCTGTTCTGATAGTTTTGAAGAAACCATCACTTTTTTTATAAAAGTTTTATTGATTTTTAAGAATTACAGTCTTTAGTGCTTAGTAAACAACATGTCTGGGTTCAAATATTTAACATTGACTTCTTCAATATAAATCTGTTCAATACTACACAATCCAATATTTTTTCCCCTATCCTTTCTTCTCCATATTTTTTCCATTTTCCCCTCATTACACAATTACAATTTTTGGTACTTTTAATGTATACAGAGTTAAAAATATAAGCATCTTCATCATATTTTACTAATATCATACAAATAATAATTCATAAATCAATAATGTCAATTCATTAATCAATATTCTGTTTTTCATGCTCTTGTTAAGGTTTGATTTCCCATCAGTATTTGAACTATCTTTATCAGTTATGATTTTCTCAATATTAATTACATTTATATAGCTAAAAGTTTTATTCATATCAATCCTCCTCTTCATATTTCCCATATCAAAAAAAGGAAAAAAATGCTTAGTTCTAAATCATATCTTTCATTATAAAAGTCTAATTATATATAAGGGTCATCCGTTCTTTTAATCTTATTCAAACAAGTATTTAAACAGATAATGCCCCCTCTAAAAGGTCAAATCTTCTGTTTTTTAAATCTGACTCTCGCTTTCTTTCTTTGCCATGTAGCTTTCCAAGCCAGGGCAATTAGATTGCCCAGGAATTTTCTTTCTATTTTTGTAAAAAATTGCTTGGCATGAGGAAGACAATTTAGGTAGGGTATTTGGGGGGGGGGGGAATCCACCCATTTATATTCCTTAAACAACTTCCAGTTCCTTTTTCCCTCCCTAGTTAATTTATTTTGGGGCTGTTATTTAATTCGTTTTTTAATTTTTGTATTGTTGTTTTTATTGTTGTAAGCCGCCCTGAGTCCCTTGGGAGATAGGGCAGCATATAAGTCCCAAAAATAAATAAATAAATAAATTAATTAATTTGTGCTTTTTTCTTCTTCGGTTGTCAGCAGCCAATGGCTGGCCACAGGAATGTAGTTGGTCTTTCCCCTGCCGGTTTGGAGGGCTTTCCTTGGATCGAACGGAAAGACAGCCGTCTCTCCATGATCAACAAGGCACCCTTCCTCTTCATCACCTCTTTGGGGCGATTTTAGGCCCTTTTTAGGTCCCCTAGCAGGGCGAAATCGGGTGCGGAAGGCAGAGCCCTGCCTTCCTGTGTCCCATCCTGCTGCAACGCAAACCAGACGTCAGAGGCCATCATACTTTTCAAAGATCTCTCTAACCTCTGAATTCCAGCTTTTTTACAGAGGGCAGGCTTATAAGCCTTGAAATTATGACATGTTGAATCAAAAAGTTACAATTAAACACCAGCAGCAAAATAGTCAAAATGGCATTTTGGCAGTGAATTCACTGTGTCAAAAACAGATACGTTAATATCTATCTTCCAAAGCTATTACTTGCCGAGAATCAAGAACTAAACCATAATGACCGGTTATGCCATTGTTTGTTATGCAAATCTAGCCATTTTAATTTGAAAGCCTTGGATTATGACTCTGTTGTTTGAATTAAAGCAGTTGGGGTTTATTTACCAACCATGGCATAGTAACTGTGGTTCATGCAGGTTCATATCTCATTGTGACTGTGTTTCAGCCATCCTCCTGATATTTGCTCATACAGGTATTCCTTGACTTATGTCCATTCGTTAAGCAACCATTTGAAGTTATAGTGACAAGTCCCCACAGTTATGGTCATTGCAGCATGACCAAAAATTGGGCATTTGGCAGCCCACTCAACCACAGGGGTACTTCAGCTCACTGTGGCAGCTGTGGCTTCCTGGGGTGGCTGCAGCTTTGTGCCGCACTACTGGGCTATGCTGGGGCTGGGCTTTGCGCTGTGCTGTGGCTAAGGGTCTTCTTGTAGCCCTAGACCCACAGCACACCAAGAAGCCATTTTGTGGCATGCTGCTGAGGCTTCTAGGGGTGGCTGTGAACTCACACTGCAGCTCAGGAGTTTCCTACAGCCCCAGAGGTGCAGCACACCAAAAAGCCCCTGAGCTGAACCATGGCAAGTAGCCCCAGAGTTGCATGATTATGTGGCTGCTTATTTTCCCACAGGGCAGGGTGCAGGGCAACCAAAAGAGCAAAGATGGGGGAGAAGGAATGCGGGGGGAGCTGGAGGCAGTCTGTTACCGAGGCTCATGGCTGGGAGAGACCAATCCCAAAATGGCTTGGAATGGGGTGGGCTCTTGGTTAACAACTAGTGGAATTCAGTTACCAGCAGCAGCAGTGCCGGGGGTGCTATCACTAAGCAATTCAGTCATAAAATGTGACATCAGGTGACCACATTACTTAGTGAAGGTACTCCTGTTACTGTTGTTAACAGAATTTCATTGGTCATGTCGCGCTTTATGACAGCATTACTTAGTGATGGAAATTTCAGTCCCAATTGTAATAAGTTGAGGATTACCTGTATGCCTTACATTATTTTCCCAAATAACTTCCACAGAGACTGAAACTGCAGTGCGATTTTTATCACTCTGAAAATATTATGCTGTGATGCCCATCAGCGGTTCAAGATTCCAGTGCACAATTGAATGTCTTACTCTATTCATCTTTACATTTCAATTATACAGAACAACAACATTGCTTAAGGAGTAAATCTTCATGGAGAATTACAAACCTAAGCATGGCCTTCATATTTTATGCAGGCTAATACTCATGGTAACAAAACTGTTCAGTTTTATTTTTTGTTTTTAATAATGCAGGAGTGGCGGAAACCTAGTTATGCAGAAATCTGCCAGAGGATTAGTAAGGATCCACCTCCATTACAGTCCCCAAAAGAACAGAAGCCAAACACTGTTGGTTGTGGGAAAGAGGAAAAGAAGACCACAGAAACACTAGAAAGAAGCAAAGAATTGCCTCCTGTGAAGTCTAAAGACGAACAGAGACCATCAGGATGGAGGTCACCTCTTTCTCCAGCCATTGGGAAATGTCTAACTAAACAATAGAATGCCCCTCCCAAATCTCCTCAATGAAACTAGTACTTAGGATGAATTTCAAGAAGTTTTCACTATGAAGTTACCACATGTTGCCACTCAGAATACAAAGGAGTTGCTGGTTAAAAGCTTACAGGGGGCATGAAGTATATGAAATGCTTGCTAGATATTTTTCATTGTTTGTTGTTTCTTTTTGTTTCTTTATAAAATAGATTTTTCCTCCTCTTTCTTGCATCCCCATCAAATTCCCCTTGAGCAAACAGTCAACTCTGTCAGGGTTTAATTAATCTAAAACTTACGTTTGGTTGGTGCTGAACTTAAGTTGATGCTTAAAATCTTATTTTTTCCCCTTAGGCAGAAGATGCATTTATCTAAAATCCAATTTTATTAAACCTCTGTGTGGCTGTGTGATTACAAGCTGGCTCTAATGAGTTTTTTCCTAACCTACTAGGCAGCAAGTGCTTACTAGTGCTGCTGTAGTTTTTAAATAACTGGGCTGTAAGTACGAATCTTCAAAACAAAATCCTGAAGACTAACAATAGCAGCTAATGCATAGGGTGTAAAGCAGAACAGATGTTTTATAAAACAGGTAAGATGAGTTTTACTTTTTCCTTTTAAATTCCACCTGCTATAGCACATCAGCAAATAGGCTATACTTTTAAAAAGTTTAAAACATAAAACTGATTCTAATATTTTAAATTCCAACCATTTTTGTTCTTGACCAAAGGAGAACTTCATAAAGATCATCTGTGAGTAGTGTTCTCTGAACTATTTGTGTTGATAGACTGCAAGCAACTAACCAATTTCTCAATCCAAACTAAAATACCTTGAATTTCAGGAAAAGAAAAAAGCACATTATGAATTAAATTAAGTAAATATGCCCTTGTCTATGGCACATGCAAGCTAATAGCTGTTTTTCACAAGATAGCACAATAGCACTCTTGTGACAAAAAATCAATTTTTTTTCCTTTCCTCAACTGAGTAAGCTAATTTTGAACCCTTTACTGGCTTAACTCCTATGCTCTTTATAAGTTTTTAAAACTGGCTCCAAATGCTCTTTGAAAGAGTTCATACCTTAATCTGAGTGCTAACACCTTCTGTAACTACCAACATTGGCATATGGACTTAATTTTTTTTAGTCCATGAATTGATGGTGGTTTTTTGTGTGCGCATGTATGTGGAAGGAAGAGATTGCCCTGTGTCCTGCCTGGGGTGAAATTTGTCACACTTACTTTAGAAGTGACATGCTTTCTGAAGAACAAGGCTGCACTTAAATTAACAAGTTACTAATAAAGATGCTGAGAAATTATTTTTCTTTTAAATACCTAAAGTTTTTCCTTTGAGTGTTTAAGCAGCAGATGGTTCAGATCAAAAGGTGTTCCTGCTAAGTACAGTTTATCTCACATACACACAGAGAGAGAAAGGTTTATTTAAACATATGTGTTTTTTTAAAGAATTATTTCCATCCAATCTTTAAAAACTTGCATTTTATTTAAACTTGAAAATGACTTTGCCTTAACTTTTGTATAAGACAACTTAGAATTACTGAGGTCTGACCCTCTTAAGGGTTAGTACAGGGTGGTATATACCGAATTACTCAGTTACAGTATATATGTATTGTCACTGGTCTTACTGGGTAAACATACTGTAGTAAAGATTGTAGTGGCAGTTTTTGTAATATACCTTAAAAGAACTGAAGCAGTTGATCTTTTTCAAAATGTTGAAATATCTGTAAATGGAAATAGTCAATACTGTATTAAAATGTGCACTTGGAAGTGTGTGCTTTTGCTTGTACAGGTGTAAATAATCAACATAAAAAGGTACCATTAAAACTTGATAAAAATTGATATATTATCAATGTTGCTGTTGAACTGGATGTAGATAAATTAAGTGTTGTGGTTTGAATATTACTTTGTTTTTCCATTGTATCTTTTTCTTTACGCTGATATGCTGAGTTGAGTCTACCTCTTCACTGCAAAGGAGAATGGAAAGAAGTCTGTCTTTAAAAGTCCTGACATTTTAAACACTTTCTGGAAGTTTTGCATTTCATTCATGTGGAACATAGGGGTGCAGTGTAAATTTCAATTCTTAGGAACTGAAATTAGTAGTATTATTTTAGTGTATTAGAAAGAAACAACATTGCCACCAGAAGATCCCACCCCAAGTACACTCAACCTCTCTTAGGGCAACATGTTAGTAAAGCTGGACTTAAATTTCCACATAGCTACTTAAAAACAAACAAAAACACTAGGGCAGTTGATCTCCTAACATAAGTTGCTGCTATTTATAATTATCCCTTATCTAAAGAAAAAGAAACAAACCAGCTTGCTCCTTGCACTGCAGTGTTTAAATTGGCAAGTTGAGTCTTGTTTGTTATTTCTTGAGAAGACACACAAGGAGAGAGTAAAAAAATCATCTTACTTACCATTTAATGGGTTTTAACATTGGTCCTTTCCCCAATGAGCAGTGAAAGGAGCAGTGAGACAGGAGGTATGATTTAGGTCAGCTATGAGTTATCTTTGTTTGCCTGCTGAGAGCATGAATAAAACAGCTGCAAACAAAGAAGAAAGTGGCCACAAGTATAGAGCTAAATGGTGCTAGCTAACTTGCAGGTCAGTAGGTAGGCTGTATTGTTTTAATGCATTTGCTGCTGCTCTTTATACTAGGCTGATACACTAATTCTCACTCAAATAAGAGTCTGTGACAAAAGTTTGAAACTTTACTGTGATAGCTTTAATTATAAAAAAGTGTTATGCCAAATAACCTGTAATTTTTAACATTTTCACATTCAAACAGTTCAGGACTATTCAACGACACAGGCTATTTTTGTTTAGCTGTTCAGTTTCCTAAATTATTGAGTTGCAGATTAATAGAGGGTAAACCCATTGGAAATGGTGGACAGGAAGGGGTAGGACTACTTTGGTGCTCCTCGTAGAATTATATAGGGTCTTCTGAGTCTGTTTATTCAAAGGATGCTTTCAAATATTAATTTTGTTTCAGCATATTTAACATATACAGTATTTTTGCATTAGGGCTTCCTATCTACCACTACTATGCCTGCTCCAATTTTGCATCTAGTCAGAGAAACCAATAAACTGTAACACTCACTCTTTTTGTTTCTACTTTTTTCTGCCTCTCTGGAATTTGAACCCATTTTCAAAGATATGTCATTCCTGGGATGCAGTGCATTGTCAGGGCCACTGACCAACCAAGGTTCCCACTCATCTCTCTATCCCTTTCAACTGCTACAGTGATTAGGGGTTATAGGCCTAAATCAGACTGTTAGCAGCAGACAAAGTTACTACAAGCTGATGGCTGCCAAGTCATTAAAGCAAAGATGTCATAGGGAGGCCATTTTTTTCCTGATGGAGTTTTTCAGTACTTCCATTTAAGACTGGAATCAAGCCTACATGTACTTTATTTGATAATTTTCTTTTTGTGTCATAAAATGTACTTCTAAAAATGTAGGTTATGAAAAATAAAGACTTGGCACTATTGAATTTCTCTTTTTTAAATTCAACTTCTTACAAAAGTCTTTTTTTACTTCTTTTGTCTTTGCACTGACTTATATCTAGGCTTGTTGCAACAAAAACCAATACCAGAAGTTCCTTTGCTCTGTTTTGGGGACTTAATGGAGTCATAGTACTCTGAGACTGCTCAAATGTGCCCATTTATCCAGCAGTTTGTTTTTTGATAATATTGGGCTTCTTGTGACAACATACAGTGGATATACTGTAGAAAGTCTACATGCATTTTAATTGAACACAAACTTAGCAATACAGGTAGTCCTTGACCTATGACTGGTCGCTTAGCAACCATCCATAGTTATGATGGACTCCCTAAAAGGAACTTATGTCCTTGATTTGAAGCTCTGTTGTATGCCTCCCCATGGTCACGTGACTGCATTTTGGTCATTCGGCAACAGGCCTGTATTTATGGCTGTTTGCAGCATTCTGTGGTCAAGTGACTATGATTTATAGTTTTTCCAGAAACTGGTGTTTATTTCCTGTTTCTGGCAAAAAATGCCCCAAAGCAAATAATAGGTTCACTTAAAGACTTGCATAAAAGGTTGTAAATTCAGGAGTGGTCACATGATGACTTGCTTTATGACCGTCATGACTTACAACCAAAATTGCTGGCTCAATTATGGTGATAAGGACTACCTGTATCTAAATAAAACAGCAGTTACTTAAATCCATTGGTTGACTATAACATTAAATCATTATTAACATATTAAATACCAATAAATTAACAAGAACATCCAAATATAGTCAACATTACAAATATTCTCTAATGCCCAACACTTCCCTTGCCATCCCAGTCTTTAGACTCTGCCAGGAATGAACTGGAAGACTTATGCCAGTTGTGGCGAACCTATGGCACATGTGCCAGAGGCAGCACTCAGAGCCCTCTCTGTGGGTACGCGCGCCGTCACCCCAGCCCCACCTCCCCCTGCAGCCCCCTCCTCACCAGCAGCCACCCCAGAGGAGAGTCACCCCCGGGCGCAGCCCATGTGGAGCAGTGCAGCCAAGGACATGGTAGCCAGGCAGCGGGGACAAGACTCCGCCCTCAGACCCCGTAGCGCGGAGATAATGCAGGGTGCGGGTGGAGGGTGTGGCCACCATGGTGCTGCTGGGCCGCCTGGGCGATCTGCGGCAGGCCATGGAGGCGGTGGGTAGCCCTGCGGGGGGGGCGGTTTTGGGGCACTCGGTCTCTAAAAGGTTCGCCATCACTGACCTATGCTTTGCAAAGGCTAATTTCACTAGTAAAGGGAGTTCTTTCCCCTCTGCTTGGCACACCTCTGCATTTTTAAATCTGAGCTAGTTCTGCTGGCACAGGGAGGGAATGCTGGTCAGCTGCTTCGTTGCTTTGCTAGGCTGCACAAATGGCTGGGTTAAAAAAGACACTGCTTGTGGAATTGTTCTCTTCCCCCACCTTCTGAGCAAAAGATCTTTGGAAGGTATCTGAGCGATTTTGAGGGGCGGAGCCAACAGCGAGCTGGAAGTACAGCAGGGTAACTGAGAAGGTTCCAGAGGTGAGATCAACCTCAACCATGGCCTCAGTACCAGAGGCTTGGCTGGCGCCCTGCGCACTGGGCACCTCCACCCCCTGCAGACCCACCGCTGATCATAGCCTCATTTGATGGGGACACAGATAGGCTGACGTTCTTTATGAACCAGCTGTGGGCCCACCTGGATTGCTATGCTCCTGCCTATCCTGATGAGAGAGTGATAGTGAATGCAGTGGCAGCAAATCTAGAGGGGGAAGCTGTAGAGTGGGTGACCTGTGTTCACGATGAGGGTGCACTGGAACTTGGAAACATAGACCTTTTCCTGGAGGAGCTGAGAGCTAGGTTTGAGGATGAATCCTAAGCCCTGCAAGCCAAAGTGGAAATACATGACCTAAAGCAGAGGCCGACCGGCTAAGGAATTTGTATGAGAGTTCCTTTTGTGATTCAGTGTCAGCCTGTGCTCCCAGCAGCTGAGTCCGAGGAATCTGGGGAGGAGGACGAGGAGGGGTTTGGAGAGCCTTCGGTGTCAGAGGGAGGCTCTGATGCACTGCAGGACTCTCAGCCTGGCCCCTCCAATCATGTTCCTCATGAGGCTCAGAGGAATCACAGCTGAATCTGTTCAAAGACACTAGAAGCAGAAGGCAATCCAGCAGAGCAGACCAGAGAAAATCAATGAGACAACTCAGTGAAAAGAGGAGAAGGCATTGAGAAGCCACGCCTTGGGACTGATAATAAAAGGGGAAGGTGTGGGCGGTGCTGGTTGCTGAAGGCAACTGTTTGGAGACAGATGGGGAGGAACAGACTTCAACTCAACCCCGACAAGACTGAGTGGCTTTGCATATCTTCATCCCGGGTCTATTCGGACATTCCACCTCTTGCTATGGGGGGTGAACTATTACCCCCCGTAGATAGGGCTCGCAACTTGGGAGTCCTCCTAGATTCACGGCTCACCTTGGAAGACCATATAGGAGCTGTGACTAGGGGGGCTTTCGCCCAGGTTCGCCTGGTGCGCCAGTTGCGGCCCTATCTTAGCCGGGATGATTTATGCACGGTCACTCATGCGCTCGTGGCCTCTCGTCTGGACTACTGCAACGCTCTCTACATGGGGCTGCCCTTGAGGACCACCCGGAAGCTCCAACTGGTACAGAATGCAGCCGCGAGAGTTGTGTTGGGAGTCTCCCGATACTCCCACGTTACACCTTTGCTCCGTGAGCTGCATTGGTTGCCAGTTGCCTTCCGGGTGAGATTCAAGGTACTGGTAATGGTGTTCAAAGCCCTTCATGGCATGGGGCCGGAGTACCTTAGGGAACATCTGCTGCCGGCATCAAGCTCCCTGCGCCCTGTGCGTTCCCACAGAGAGGGCCTCCTCAGGGTGCCACCGATCAGAGAATGTCGATTGGTGGCGCCCAGGGGGAGATCCTTCTCTGTGGGCGCTCCGGAGCTGTGGAATCAGTTGCCGGTAGAGCTCCGGATGGCGCCCGATCTTCGCTCCTTTCGTCGCGATCTCAAGACGTTTTTGTTTGTACAAGCCGGCCTAGCCTGATGGGGATTGGTGGGGTTTTTATTTTTTTGTACTCTTAATTTTATTTTTGGGGTTTTATTATTGTATTAATTGTTTTAACTTGGGCAATTATTTAATCTCTTTTTAATGTTTGTACTTTGTATTTGACTTTTGCCCTGTGAACCGCCCTGAGTCCTCAGGGAGAAGGGAGGTATACAAATATTATTAAATTAAATTAAATTAAATTAAATTCAAAGAGAATCCTGCTCTGTTCTTGCTAATCTGTTTGACTCTTGTTTGACTCTTGTTGGATGTTTTGAATCATGTATTTTTGGTTGAAGAAAATATTCTGCTGCTTTTTTGTTTGAAAGACTTTATTATTTGGAACTGTGAATAAATTTGGGTTGGTTTTTTTCCAGCCTATTGATTGTTAAAAGGAAAAAGGGGTTGTCCCTGACACACAAACAGGGCCGGTTGTAGGCTGGAACAGAACAGTTCCAAAGGGTCACAAGCAGAATAAGGCAGTGGCCTGAGCGATTGCTCATCCACTGCTTTAAAGACTGCAACATTTATCAGGCCTGCACCTACCAGGGGATTCCTGAACAAATCTGTGAGTGGTACCAGAGGGCAGTGACCTCAGACATTGAACTTAAGTGCTACAAGAAGCCCAGCACCCTTGAATCAAAGCCCAGGTGAAGCCAGGAGAGACACCAGTTTGGACAATGCCCAGCAGTGGCTTCAGTGACCAGTGCTCCCAAAGCTCCTACTGCCTCACCTATCAAGTCCTTCAGGTGTGGCCAGTAAGGACATCAGGCTGCTGAATGCCTAGCATTGGCTCCCCAGGGGAAGAGCACCCCACCCACCACATTAAAACCACAAAAAACGCAATAGAGAGGCTGAGAGAAATTGAGGTGGGCACATCAAAGCCAACCTGTTGAGGTCTCCTCCCCGAGGGTGTGAGAGAGAACTCCAGTTGAACGCCAACCACTACCAGCCCCGTATGACAGTGATGATAAAGGCGAGAGCAATCCGATGGTAAGTTGAGCCATCCCTCCTTTCGCCATCTCTGCTAAACGTATAGTACCTAAAACAGGGGCCCAAATGGAATTAGAAGTCCTAGTAGATTCTGGCTGGACCAGATGCCTGATCAACCTCCAAACTGTACTTAAGTTAGGAATCCGAGCCAAATGACTGTTCCTAGCCCCTCACTGAGCTACTGACTGTGCAGTAGAGATCTTGCCAGGAGTTAAACTCCCCAAGCCAAAACTGTACTCCATGACCCTCAGAGAGATAAACGAACTAAGATAATACATTGACAAAAATCTGGCCAGGGGTTTCATCCAGCAAAATCATGCATAGCTGCCCCTGTGTTGTTCAAAGAAAAAAAAGATGGGATTCTGAGATTGTGCATGGATTTCAAAGGCTTAAACGCTGTTAGCGTGGAGAATATGTACCCCCTTCCCCTGATGGAGGACATGTTAGCTTATCTAGCTAAGGGGAAGAACTTCACTAAACTAGATCTGTGAGAAGCTTACTACTGAGTAAGAATTAAGGAGGGGGATGAATGGAAAACACCCTTTAATTGCCCACTGGGAAGTTTCCAGATCAAGGTCTCCAGGGGACTCCTGCTGTGTTCATGCAGCTGATAAATGAGGTGTTACATGACCACCTATACAAGGGGGTCCTAGTTTATCTTGACAACACCCTTATCTTCACAGAAACAATGGAGGAACATGTCAAACTGGTTCGCGAGGTGCTTAAGAAATTACTAAAAGCAAACCTTTACACCAAACTGTCTAAATGTGAGTTCCATCAAACATGCCTTGACTACCTAGGATACCAAAACTCAAATGAAAGAGTGGAGATGGACCCAGGGAAGGTTAAAGCTGTTCTGGAATGGCAGCCTCCTCAGACTCACAAGTAGGTACAGAGGTTTTTGGGGGTTTGCTAAATTTTACCAGCAATTCATCCCTTCCTTTGCAAAAATAGCCTTGCCAATTACTGAACTCTTGAAAAAAGGTAGAGAGGGGGCAAAACCCCATCCTAGTCAACCTTTAAAATGCAGCCTTTGAACAACTCAAAAGGTTATTCACAGGAGAACCAGTCCTCAAACATACCAACCCCAAGGAACAGTTCATCATCCAAGCTGATTTGAACGATGTTGCAGTGGATGCAGTTCTCCTTCAGAAAAATAACAATGGAAAACTGCAACCATGTGCATATACCTCTAGAAAACTTACCGACACAGAGAAGTGTTGGGCTGTATGGGAGAAGGAGGCATTTGCTATGCTGTGGGCATTGCTAACCTGGTGTCACTTCCTAGAGGGGAGTGAGTTACCCTTTGAAGCATGGACTGACCATAAGAACCTTGAGGTGCTAAAAACCTTGCACAAATTATCCCCCAAGCAAGTTCGATGGGCACATTTCAATCACTTCAACTTCTCCCTCAAGTATATTCCTGGAGGAAAAAACTTCCTGGCTGACGCCTTGTCTAGGATGCCACAGTATAAAAGCCATTGGGAGGAGGTGGTAAATGCTATCATCCCCTCTCCTCAAAACGTCTCTCAAGTCACCACTAGACATCAAGCCCAAAAGCCCTGACAGCGGCTTAACCCAGAAACTCAGAACCGAACTGAAATCTGACCCCTAGTTCAAAGACAACAGACAACTGTTAACTTATAGGGATGAACTAGCATGGAAAGGTTTCAAATTGTACCTCCGTAGCACCCTCAGGGTTCAAGCCCTTCAACGAAGCCACAATGCTAAACAAGCCAGTCACTTTGGATTTTTAAAAACTTTACACTTAGTAAGGCAGCAGTTCTGGTGGCCCGGGATGAAAAAGGACATCAAAAGCTATGTTAAAAGGTGTGTGATTTGTGTTGCCATGAAAAAAAGACCGGGAAAACCCCCTGGGTTGTTACAGCAGGTAGCAGAAAGATGCCAGCCCTGGGAGGAAATTGTAATGGATTTCATTATTGAACTACCTGAAAATAGCAGAAATACTGTAATTTGGATTGTCATTGACATTTTCACAAAATAGGCTCACTTTATAGCCTGCTCTGGTCTTCCCTCCACTCAGAGACTGGTGAAGCTGTTTTTAAAACATGTCTACCAGCTCCATAGAAGGGACGCGGTGGCTCAGTGGGTTAGGATGCTGAACTTGTCGATCGGAAGGTCGGCAGTTTGGCGGGTCGAATCCCGAGTGCCGCGTAGCAGAGTGAGCGCCTGTTACTCGTCCCAGCTTCTGCCAACCTAGCAGTTCGAAAGCATGTAAAAATGCAAGTAGAAAAATAGGAACCACTATGGTGGGAAGGTAACAGCATTCCGTGCGCCTTTGGCGTCTAGTCATGCCGGCCACATGACCACGGAGACGTCCTCGGACAAGCGCTGGCTCTTCGGCTTTGAAACGGAGATGAGCACCGGCCCGTAGAGTCAGAAACCACTAGCACGCATGTGCGGGGGAACCTTTACCTTTACTTACCAGCTCCATGGATAATAGAAGGTATTTAAAAGAATGGGAATGATCAGATGAAATAGAGAGAGAGACGAAGGAGCCGTGTGAAGTTTTATGCCTGGCCAGGATGAAAGGTGAGAACTCTGATATGTTATTTTGTGTGAGAGAGTTAAGTTGATAGTTAATCTATAGAAACTCATAGAAAGCTATGTATTTTTTTAGGTTCCTATCATTTGGAGGGTGATGAGAGGGAAAACCTTTTGATCATTACCCCTCTCCACACAAAAAAATCCCCCCCAACAGCTTTTGAAATCAGGCAATTTAGGAAAGAATTGCCCAAACTAATAGAAGATCCAATTGAAGTAGGAAAACAGGTAGAAATGTTTTTAGGACCAATGGAATATTCATGGGGAGAAATGCAACCTTTTTTTAACATATTGTTTATACCAGAGGAGAATGGGATGATTAGGTGAGCAGCTAGGGAACAGGGTAAGAAAACGTTTTCACAAAAAAAGGAACAGGCTGAGATCCCTGATGCAGATGCAAAGTGGGATGGTAACAGGAGTGCAGAGAGGAAAGCTATGGCTGATTATGGGGGACATTTAATAGAAGGTATTAAAAATGCAGTGTCTCAGAGTCTTAACATTCAGAAGGCACTGTCATTAGAACAAGGAAAGGAGGAAGCATGACTGAATGGCTAGAGCAGGCGTCTTCAAACTTGGCCCTTTTATGACTTGTGGACTTCAACTCCCAGAATTCTTCAGCCAGGCACGCTGGCTGAGGAATTCTGGAAGTTGAAGTCCACAAGTCATAAAAGGGCTAAGTTTGAAGACCCCTGGGCTAGAGAGACTGAAAGGCCAACTTCAAAAGTGTTTGGATCCTGATAATCCAGGACATCAAATGATTTTGAAATATCAATTTGTAAGGAAAGCATAGGAAGATATTAGGGTAAAATTGCAGAAATTACACACATTGGAAACTAAAACAATAGAAGATTTATTAAGAGAGGCTCAGAAAGTATATGCAAAGAAAGAAGAGAGAGATAAACGTAAGATAAAAATGATGGCTCAGTTGGTGCAAACAGGCCAGCAAAGAGGATGAGATGAGTAATCAGGAAACCAATAAGGGGTCTTGGTTATGGTCTAGGACGGGGGCAAGGACAGCCATTTGGCACCAGAGGCACCAGAGGATATAAATCCCTAGGAGAAAATTTCCCCAGACCCCTAATAATAACAACAACAACAACAACAATAACAGAACAGAGCCTAGCAGATAAACACCAATTTATAATATGAAATAAAGTATTCACAGAAACAGAATTGGATGAACTGCAAAGGTTTACCCAGGGCAAAGAAATCAAAGCCTTGCCAGAAGTAATGCAGAATGTAGAGGCAAGCCAGGGGGAGTTGGCAGTGAAGGAATCCAGCAGAGATATACAAGTGTTCTCATTTGGAAACCAGGCACCTCTTCCTCAGGAAGAACAAAGTCCTCTAACTAAAGAAATAAAAGAATTGAAACAAAGAATATCTGAGCATCTAGAACAGCACAAAAACAACAGAATAAGGCTGCCTGCATTGAAGCTTGTTCCAAAGAAACAGCTAGCACAAGCATTAAAAGATGCAAATACTGCAATATCAAGTATAAGCACCAATTCACTGCAAGAAACAAACCAACTAATGTACAGCACAGCTGCAGTTATAACTGAATACCTGGGATGCAAAATCAACAAAGAAGAAAAACAAACAAACAGTGCACCAGAAAAATGGAAGGTTAGACTAGAAAATAAGATCAGCAAGTTAAGATTACATGCAAGCAAGCTAGAACAGATGAAAGAAAAGAAGCTGAAGAACAAGAAGACCAAAGAATACCTAATCAAGAAATACCACTTAGAAACAAGGAAGATCAAGGAAGCACTGGAAATAATAAAGCAGCAAATAACAGCTATAGCCTGGAAAATCAGTAGATACAAAGCAAATTATAGGCAGAACCTCCAATTTCAATCCAATCAGAAATGTTTCTACCAATCCATCAATGGAGATACTGCAATGAATCAGTCAGTACCTGACAAGGAAGAAACAGTGCAGTTCTGGAAGCAGATATGGGATAACCCAAAGAAACACAACAAGGATGCAGCTTGGTTAAAAGAGGTGGATGCAAATAAAACAGAAGTTGAAATGAAAGAACTAGTAATAACAACAAAAATGGTAGAAAAAACCACAAGGAAGATCAAAAATTGGTCAGCACCAGGTGAAGATGAACTGCATGGGTTTTGGTTGAAACATCTAACTGTTATATACCCACTCATTGCCAAGCAGTTCAACAATATACTACAAGGAGGAGAAATTGAAAAGTGGCTAACAACTGGGAAAACCTACCTAATAATGAAAAATCCAGCAAAAGGGGCAACACCAAGCAACTACAGGCCAATTACCTGCTTACCAACAACTTTCGAATTGCTAACTGGTGTGGTAGCTGATGCAGTATAACAGCATCTAGTTGAAAACAATCTCTTTCCACCCGAGCAGAAAGGAAACCGCCCCAATAGCAGAGGAACAAAAGATCAACTCCTAATAGACAAAATGATCTTGGAAAACTGCAAGAAAAGGAAGACCAATAAGTCCCAATAATAAATAAAGACCAACCTGAATGTGGCATGGATTGACTACAAAAAGGCATTTGACTCTCTGCTACATGACTGGACAATCAAGTGCCTAGAAACATCAGAAAATTTCTGCAAAGATCGATGGCACAATGGAAGAGACAGTTGCAGGTCAATGGTGAAAGACTGGGAGAGGTTAATATCAAGAGAGGAATATTTCAAGGAGATTCATTATCACCACTACAGTACTATTTGTTATTGCACTGTCTGTTTCCTCTGTCAACAATACTGAATAACTCAGGAAATGGCTATCAAACATCAAAAAGATCTGCCAGACTATCCCACCTCCTTTACATGGTTGATCTGAAGCTGTATGGAAAAACATCATCTAAAATAGAATCGCTGCTGAACACAGTCCGTATATACAGTACATGGCCAGTACATTAAAAAAAATAGCTGGGAAAGCAAATAATAACAAGACCTGGCAATGGCTAAGAGCAGGAAAGTTGAAGAAAGAGACTGAGGGACTAATTCTGGCTGCACAAGACCAAGCCTTAAGGACAAATGCATAGAAAGTCAAAATTGAGAAGACAGCAACAGACAGTAAGTGCCGCCTATGCAAAGAAGCTGAAGAAACAGTGGACCATCTGGTAAGTTGCTGCAAGAAGATTGCACAGACTGACTACCAGCAGCGGCATGACAAAGTAGCAACAATAGTTCATTGGAAGATCTGCAAGAAATATCATTTGGCTGCAAGCAAGAACTGGTAGGACCATAAAATAGAGAAAGTCGTAGAAAATGAAAATGTTAAATTGCTCTGGGTATTCAAACAGACAAGCACCTGCCACATAACACCCCAGACTTAACAATTGTGAATAAGAAAGACAAAAAAGTCTGAATAGTGGACGTGGCAGTGCCTGGAGATAGCAGAATAGACAAGAAAGAACTGGAGAAGATAACAAAATACAAAGACCTACAAATAGAAATAGAAAGACTGTGGCAAAGGCAAGCAAGGGTGGTATGAATAGTAATAGGTGCCTTGGGTGCAATCCCAAAACAACTGGTGCACCACTTGAACACCATTGGCATTGACAAATTCATCATTAGTCAATTGCAAAAGGCGGCCTTACTAGGAACTACTTCCATCCTGCGACGATATCTGTAATACCATCAATTCAAACATCCACATCTGCCTAACCCAGGTCCTTGGTAAGGACTTGATAGGTAGACAAAAATGTCAAATCCAGTCTGAACATCTGGCTAACTGTGCGAATAATAATAATAATAATAATAATAATAATAATAATAATAATAATAATAATAATAATAATAATAATAATAATAAAAAATAATAATAATAATAGAGTTGGAAGGGACCTTGGAGGTCTTCTAGTCCAACCCCCTGCTTAGGCAGGAAACCATACTGTATACCATTTCAGACAAAGTCTCTTCTTAAAAACTTCCAGTGTTGGAGCATTCACAACTTCTGGAGGCAAGTTGTTCCACTGATTGTTCTAACTGTCAGGAAATTTCTCCTTAGCTCTAGGTTGCTTCTCTCTTTGATTAGTTTCCATCCATTGCTTCTTGTCCTGACTTCAGGTTCTTTGGAGAATAGCTTAATATTGGAACACTGCTATCATGTCACCCCTACTCATTAAACCAAACATACCGAATTCCAGCAACCGTTCTTTATACTGTATGTTTTAGCCTCCAGTCCCCTAATCATCTTTGTTGCTCTTCTCTGTACTCTTTCTAGAGTCTCAATATCTTTTTTACATCGTGGTGACCAAAACTGGATGCAGTATTCCAAGTGTGGCCTTACCAAGGCATCATAAAGTTAATGCAGCCTAGCACTGTGTTGGCTTTTTCGGCAGCTGGCTCATATTTAAGTGATTGTCCACTAGGACTTCAAGATCCCTTCTCACAGTTACTGCTATTGAGCCAGGTTTCACCTAATCTGTACCTGTACATTTGGTTTTTCTTGCCTAAATGTAGAACCTTACTTTTTTCACCATTGAATTTCATTTTGTTAGATAGCACCCAATGTTCAAGTCTGTCAAGATCCTTCTGTATCTTAAGCCTATCTTCTGGAGTGTTGGCTATTCCTGCCAGCTTGGTGTCATCTTTCAAATTTGATGAGTTCCCCATCTATCCCCTCATCCAAATCGATGAAGATATTGAAGAGCACTGGGCCCAGAACAGAGTCTTGGGGCACCCCACTACACACTTCCCTCCATGTAGATGCAGTTCCATTGAGGACCACATGCTGAGTACATCCGGTCAGCCAGCTATGAATCCATTAGGTGGTGATGCTGTCTAACCCACATTTTTCTATCTTATTAAGTAGTAGGTTGTGGTCTACTTTATCAAATGCCTTACTGAAGTCCAAGTAAATTATATCCACAGAATTCCTCTGGTCCACTAATTTTGTCACTTGGTCAAATAATGCAATAAGATTTGTCTGGCATGATCTGTTTTTGACAAACCCGTGTTTGCTTTTGATAATGACTTTCTTTGCCTCTAGGTGTTCACTGATTCGTTGCTTGATCTGCCAGTTCCTTCAGAATCTTGGGGTGTAGTCCATCTGGTCCTGTTGATTTGAACTCATCTATGGTAGACAGGTGCTCATTTACCATTTTCTTGCCTATCTTAACTTGTGTTTCTAATCTGTTTTTTATGGTACTGTTTTTGATAGGTTGGACTGTTTTTTCCCTTTGTGTAAATACGGAGTTAAATAGTTCTGCTTTCTCCCTGTTGCTTGTCACCTTCTTGCCACTTTCTCCCACTAATGGACCAACCATTTCCTTAACGTTTTTCTTGTTTTTACATGTTTTGAAGCATTTTTGAAGCCTCTGGAGCTCGCATCCATGGCCGTGGGGAGATTTTATGATGCTCCAACGGCCTGATCCAGGTGTTGGAGGCCTGCAAAATGCTTCTGCCTAGATCTAGGGCTGCAGAGTGATTTCGCTCCCCCCCCCCGCAGCTGCTTTGGGCAGCAGAACAACTGCCCCTGATGCAAGTGACGTTGAGCTAGCCACGCCCGCCCAGTAGGCCATGCCCATGCCAGCCACACCCACCCAATGGGCCACGCCCATCCAGCACCCGACAATAAATAAGTGGGGTTTGGGTTGCAGTTTGGGCACTCGGTCTCAAAAAGGTTCGCCACCACTGACATAGGTCCTTTCCACATAGTGAAAGTCATTAACCTGGTGACAGTAGAGCTAAGACTACCAAGGTTGTTGGGTAAACTGCACCCAGTATTCCATTGTCACTTACTGAAGCCATACAAAGGAATCTACACTGACCAGTAGGGATGGCGGCCACCACCCCAAAAAGCGGTAGAAGGGGAAACGCATTATGAAGTTAAGCAAATCCTTGATTCCAGAATCCACAAAGGGAAGTTGCAGTACTTAATCTAATGGGAGGGTTACCTGATGTCAGAGTCTAGATGGGTAAAAGTCCAGCATGTAAAAGTGGATTGTTTGGTAAAACGATTCCACACAAAATACCCCCAGAAGCCGGGACCAGTACAAGGGAAAGATTAGCAAGCATTGATGTGTATTCTTTTTGTTTTCAAGGTCCCCTTTCCTTCCTAGGGAGGCAACCTGTCAAGCTACGAAACCTACTGTCTTTAGGACTGCTCCATGCTTCTAGCTTGCCAAAAGTGCAGGAGGGAAAGAGGGGAGAGTTTTGAGTCCACAGTTGTTTCTTATCAATGTGAGAGCCCAAGCTGTTGAAGAGTTGTTTGGGCGAACTAAAGTTTCTTCTCATAATAATTACTGGAAGATACAGTATATTGGACAACGTGACCTGAACTTGTTCTGTTCCAGCCTACGACCATCCCAGTTGACTTCAAGGACAACCCCTTTTGTCTTTGCAAATGAATAGGCTGGAAAAAACCCAACCCAAATTTATTTATAATTCCAAAATAATAAAGTCTTTCAAACAAAAAAGCAGAATATTTTCTTCAACCAAAAATAAATGATTCAAAACATCAAACAAGAGTCAAACAAGAGTCAAACAGATTAGCAAGAACAGAGCAGGATTCTCTTTGAATGTCTCCAAACAGTTGCCTTCAGCAACCAGCACCACCCACACATTCCCCTTTTATTATCAGTCCCAAGGCATGGCTTCTCAATGCCTTCTCCTCCTTTCACTGAGTTGCCTCATTGATTTTCTCTGCTCTGCTCTGCTCTGCTGGATTGCCTTCTGCTTCTAGCGTCTCTGAACAGATTCAGCTGTGACTCCTCTGAGTCCAACACCTCCTCCTCTCACAGCTGAGCCTCATGAGGAACACAACTGGATGGGCCAGGCTGAGAGTCCTGCAGTGCATCAGAGCCTCCCTCCAACACTGAAGGCACTCCAAACCCCTCCTCCTCCTCAGATTCCTTGGACTCAGCTGCTGGGAGCACAGGCTGACACTGAATCACAGAACTGTCAGAGAGGGGAGGGAAAGTTTCATTCTTTTAATTAACTGCTTCCTGCCATTTTCTCAGAGCTAGCTTTAATTCTATCATACTGGTTTGCTAATGCCTAATAAAAGTTAACATTAGAGAATGCAATGCCTCTGGTGTCTTGCTTCATTGGGCTTCTCAACCGGAACTTGACAGACAGTCTCAATAATTCCTCTGTAGAACTGTATCAACAGCTCCTGGGGCAGTCTTATCTTTCTGAGTTGATGCAGGAAGAACATTCTTTGTTATGCCTTTTTAACAATGGTTCTAATGTTAGGTGTCCATTTCAAGTCCTGGGAGATTATATAACCCAGAAACTCGACGGTCTCTACTGTTGATACTGTGTTATCTGATGTTATAAGAGGTGGTAGAATATGAGGGCTTCTCCTCAAATCTACTATCATCTCTATAGTTTTAAGTGTGTTTAGCTCCAGATTGTTCCAGCTGCACCACAGGACCAGTTATTCAACCTCCCATTTGTATGCAGACTCATCACCATCTCAAATGAGACCAATGACTGTTGTATCATCTGCAAACTTCAGTACTTTAACAGAGGGATCCTTTGAGATGCAATCATTGGTATAGAGCAGGGGTAGGCAACCTTGGCTCTTTTATGACTCGTGGACTTCAACTCCCAGAATTCCTGAGCCAGTATGGCTGGCTCAGGCATTCTGGGAGTTGAAGTCCACGAGTCATAAAAGAGCCAAGGTTGCCTACCCCTGGTATAGAGAGAAAAGAGTAATGGAAAGAGCACACAGCCCTGGGGGGCTCCTGTGCTAATTGAACAGGTATTCAGTGTGATTTTACCTAGCGTCACGTGCTGCTTTCTATCTGTTAGAAAGCTTATAATCCAGCTACAAGTGTGGCCAGGCACAGCTAGCTGAGTCAGCTTAGAGAGAAGGATCTCTGGAATGATGGTATCGAATGTCCAGCTGAAGTCTACAAAAAGGACCCTTGCATAGGTCTTCGGGGATTCAAGATGTTGCAAGATGTAGTGCAGTGTCATATTGACAGCATCATCTGCCAAACTATTTTCATGGTAGCCAAACTGCAAAGGATCTAGCAGCGGAACCATGATGATTTTCAAGTGGGATAGCACTAACCTTTGGAAGGTTTTCATAACTACAGATGTCACAGCAACCATTCTGTAGTCATTCAGCTCCTTGACGGAGGGTTTCTTGGGCACCAGGATGATAGTAGAGCATTTGAAGCAAGAAGGGACATAACACATCTCCAGTGATTTATTAAAGATGTGGGTGAAGATGGGGGCCAGTTGATCAGCACAGACTTTCAAGCAAGAAGGAGTTATCCTGTCTGGGCCTGATGCTTTTCTAGACTTTTGTCTGTGAAATGGACCTTGCACCTCTTTTTCTAGGTTCACCTGAGGTGGGGGCCCCAGAGGGATGCAGTCAGGTGTAGGAGACTTTGCTGTTGTTGGTGTATCTGAGATGGAGAGTGTAGCGATAGTTGACAGTGATCTCCTCTCAAGCCTACAGCAGAACACATTCAAGTCATCTGCCAGTTGCTAATTCCCTTCAGCAAGGGAGGGAGGTCTTCTGTAGCCAGTGATATTTTTCAGGCTTTTCCACATGTGCTAGTTCATTTGTTGAGAGCTGATTCCTCAGCTTTTCAGAGTAGCTTCTCTTTGCTGCCCTGATCTCCTTTGTTAATACATTCCCATCCTGATTGTACAACATTCTATCTCCTTTCCTATAGGCTTCTTCTTTGGCACAATGTAGTTGTTTGAGCTTAGCTGTGAACCAAGGTTTATTTGGTTGGCACACATAAGTCCTCACAAAAGCTAATGTATGATGTCACAGTGTGAGTTCATCCAAGGCTGCTGAGGCAGCTTCAAAAACACTCCATTCTGTGCAGTCAAGGCAAGCCTGTAGCTTTAACTTTGCCTCTTCAGTCCAAGATTTCAATGTTCTATCAGTTTTATGATTTTAAGTCTTTGTCTATAAACAGGTACACAGTGAATCATACAGTGATCAGAGTGTCCCACAGCCACTTTTGGTAGAGAGTGATAAGCATCTTTTAAAGTTGAGTAGCAGTGATCTAAAATATTCTTGCCTCTAGTGAGACAGCTGACATGCTGAGTGTATCTGGCAGCTCCCGGCTTAGGTTAACACTGTTAAAATCTCCTAATACAATGAGTAGGGAGTCTGGATATCTCTGTTCAGCCCTGTTGTGATTCAGCGTCAGACTATGATACCAGCAGCTGAGTCTGATGATTCTGAAGAGGAGGAGGAGGAGGAGGAGGGGTTTGGAGAGCCTTTGGTGTCAGAGGGAGGCTCTGATGTACTGCAGGACTCTCAGCCTGGCCCCTCCCGTCATGTTCCTCATCAGACTCAGCCATGTGAGCATGAGGTATTGGACGTAGATGATTCACAACTGGATCTATTCAGGGACGCTAGGAGAAGGAGGCAATCCAGCACAGTAGAACAGAGAAAGGCAATGAGGCAACTCGGTGAAAGGAGGAGAAGGCAATGAGAAGCCACGCCTTGGGACTGCTGATAAAAGGGGAAGGTGTGTGAGGTGCTGGTTGCTGAAGGCAACCGTTTGAAGATCTTCTGCTAGAGTCCTGGTCTGTTATTCCTGTTTAACTCTTGTTTGAACTTTTGGTTTAACTCTTGTTTGAACTTTTGATTTCTTTGTAAATAAATTTGGTTGGGTTTTTCCAGCCTGTTGACTATAAAAAGGGGTTGTCCCTGACATTCAAACAGGGCCGGTCGTAGGCTGGAACAGAACAGTTTGCCTTCAGCCTCCCACCCCTTACTATTATGGAGCAGCTACATGCTGAGAATGCCCAGCTCACCCAGCAACTCACTTTGCTGGCAGCTCAGGTGGCTCAACTGCAAGCACAGATCCATGCTGCACCACCACCACCACCATCACCACCACCCAGGAGAAAATGCCAAGTTCCGATGCCGGATAAATTTAATGGCAATCCAGATATGTTTCCTGCTTTCCTGGGACAATGCCAGCTATTTATCAGCATGAGAGCAGCTGATTTCCCCACTGACCGGGATAAGGTGGGGTTTGTGTTAAGCCTTCTCTTTGGTGATGCAGCTCGTTGGGGCACACCCCTGCTGGCCCAACCTATTCCATTGTTGGACAACTTTGTGGGGTTTTGTAATCATATGCGTCTGATGTATGAGGACCCCATAAAGACGCAGACTGCTACCTGATGCCTGAAAGCTCTGAGGCAAGGTCGATGCCCCCTACAGGGCTATATCAGCGATTTTCGGCTGCTTAGCCAGGATTCAGCCTGCAATGAGGCTGTGCTTGTGGACGCTTTCCAGGATGGATTGTTAGAGGAGATGTTGGATGAGCTGGCCCGTGTTGATGTTCCCTTAGACCTCAATGGGCTGATCCATCTTTGTCTGCAGATTGACGCTCGGCTGCAGCAGCGAAGGAGTCGCCGTGCCACCCCAGAGACCCCTGCGGCCCCTGTTGTGCATGAGACCCCGGTTCAGAGGGAGGAGCCAATGGAGCTAGGTGCTGCCAGGCCTCGTCTATCGGTAGCAGAAATGAACAGGCAATGTTCGAGGGGGTTGTGTTTTTACTGTGGGGACCTTGGGCATTTGGCTACCTTCTGCTCAAAGAAGCGATGACGGGCGTCAGTGATCAAGTCTGCCCCGAGAAAGCCACCTACTCCTCTGTTGGGAAACGCCCCAAGCCCGATCTAAAAGGTGTGTTATGTCGGGCGTCCCACAACACCGAGCGACATCCTTCCGAAGCTGCCTGTGGACCTCCATGGCATCTGATATTGGAGGCACATCTGATCCTCCCTGGAAAGCTGAAGGGGATTCCAGTCCATGCCTTAATTGACTCTGGGGCCACAACAAATTTTATGGACTCAGCATTTGTAGCCAAATGGGCTGTTCCCCAGTGCCCAGTGGAACCGCCCATGTTAGTG
Source organism: Vipera berus (assembly GCF_964194415.1). Lineage (NCBI taxonomy): Eukaryota > Metazoa > Chordata > Lepidosauria > Squamata > Viperidae > Vipera > Vipera berus. The sequence goes on along the minus strand of NC_138210.1, from coordinate 37,961,589 downwards.
GAGACTATTGATGGTCGAGTGCTTCTGTCTGGCCCAATTAAGGCCGTCACGCAACCATTATGTATGGCCATCAGTTCCCATGAGGAGGCCATCCAGTTTTATATCACCTCAGATCTGCATTTCCCCGTGGTCTTGGGACTGGCGTGGCTCCAGATGCATGACCCCTAGATCTATTGGTCACAGAACGTGGTCACCTTCCCAAGCTTGCAGTGCGTGGACCACACCCGCCATATCTGTGCCAGCCAGGTGGAGGGTTCCCCAGGGGTTTCCTTGCCTTCCGAACTGACTGATTATGCTGATTTGTTCAGCGAGACGGAGGCGGATCAATTACCCCCGCACAAGCCCTATGACTGCCCCATTGATTTAGTCCCTGACACGCCTCTCCCAGTGGGGTGTTTGTACTCCATGTCGGACTCTGAGTTGGCTGCATTGAGGGAATTTCTCGACAAGAATTTGGCTCGGAGTTTCATCCACTCCTCGTCCTCACCAGTGTCTGCACCCGTGCTCTTCGTCAAAAAGAAGTCTGGCGAATTGCAGCTTTGCTGCGATTATAGTAAATTAAACACCATCATGGTGCACAATCGTTACCCGCTGCCCCTCATCCCCGAACTCTTGGACCGACTCCGGGAGGCAAAGATCTTCATGAAACTGGACTTGCATGGAGCTTACAACCTTGTCAGAGTTCGGTCAGGTGATGAGTGGAAGATGGCGTTTGGTACTTGATACAGACACTTTGAATACACGGTGATGCCGTTTGGCCTGACCAATGCCCCTGCCGTGTTCCAGCATTTCATGAACAATATTTTCCGGGATTTGTTAGATCAGTTGGTCATGATCTACTTAGATGACATCCTGATCTACTCCCCATCGCGAGAGGTGCACCATCAGCATCTCCGTCAGGTCCTGCAGCGACTCTGAGAACATCGGCTGTATGCTAAATTGGAGAAGTGCCATTTCTACCGGGTGACCATTGATTTTCTGGGTCACCGCATTTCTCCTGAAGGCATCACCATGGAACTGAGTAAGGTCGAGTCTTTGCAGAGTTGGCAACCCCCATGTTGTGTGAAGGATGTCCAGCGACTTCTTGGGTTCACCAACTACTATCGGGCTTTCATCCCTGGGTTTGCTACCTTGACAGCCCCCCTCACTCAGCTCCTGCAGAAGAAGACTCAGTTTCAGTGGAACGCCACAGAACAATGGGTTTTCCAGGGTTTAAAGGAAGCCTTCATGAAGGAGCCCATCTTGAAGCATCCTGACCCACAACAGCCCTTTGTTGTGGAGGTGGATGCCTCCGACATTGCCATTGGGGCAGTGTTACTCCAGGCAACGACGCCGGCGTTACCCTCTTCCCTTGCATGTACCATTCGCGGAAACTGAATCTGTCGGAGCGCAAATATACCATCTGGGAGAAGGAGCTGCTGGCCATCAAAGTGGCGTTCGAGGCCTGGAGGCATCATCTGGAGGGAATGCGGCATCAAATCGAGGTCCGGACAGACCGTAAGAATTTGGAAAGCCTGCAGACCGCTCGGAAATTGAACCAACGCCAGATTCGGTGGTCTCTTTTCTTTGCAAGGTTCAATTTCCAAGTCAAGTACATACTCAGCGGTCACAACTAAAGAGCATATGCTCTGTCCAGGAAGCCTGAAGATTCCCGAGCATAAGACAAGCTTCTGCCCAGGACAGTGCTCCCCATCGAGTCTTTTGCTGCGGTGCGGGAGCCGATAGATATATGGGCTCGGATTCAGGAGGCACAGCAGCAGGATGTGTGGGTGGCTCAGTGGAAGGAGGAGGTGGGGCCAGATTCTCCATGGACGGTCACGGATGGACCAGCTCTATGTTCTGGGAGGGCCACTTAGGGGACTCATCCTCAGCCAGTGTCACAATAACCCGGTGGCAAGGCATTTTGGCCTGTTCAAGACCCCGTACCTTCTGGTGGCCCCAAGTCCGACACGACGTCCAGGTCTAAGTCACTTCCTGTATCCCATGTAGGCAGGCCAAGTCAGAAACAGGGGCCCCGCCCGGATTACTGAAGCCTTTGCCGACACCTAAAAGACCCTGGGGGGCTGTGTCCATGGACTTTCTGATGGATTTACCCCCATCTTCTGGTTTTACAATGGTGTTCGTGGTGGTGGACATGCTGACTAAGATGGCGCATTTCATCCCATGTCGTGGTTTACCGTCAGCCCGCGCCACTTCTATGTTTATCCAGCAGGTATTTCGGCTGCACGGCTTCCCTGATAGAGTCGTATCTGATAGAGGGGCCCAGTTTACAGGCCGTTTCTGGCAGGTGTTGATGCAGGCGTTGGATGTCAAGATTTGCTTCTCGTCCGCACATCATCCCCAAACTGACGGGAGGACAGAGAAGGTCATCAGAATTCTAGAGCAATATCTGCACTGCTATGTCAATCAGCAGCAAAACAATTGGGTGGACTATCTGGCCATAGCTGAGTTTGCGTTCAACAACTCACAGCACACCTCCACACAGATGACACCGTTCTTGGCCAATGTGGGATATCACCCCCGGTTTTTTCCCCTTTCCCCGTTAGACTCACCGGAGCCAGCAGTGAACGACTACATGGCAGAGTTACAGGCGATCCATCGATTGGTGCGGTGACAGTTAGAGAAGGCCAAGGCCGATTACAAAAGATTTTCTGATTGGTCGAGGCGGGATACGCCTCCACTATCAGTGGGAGATCAGGTCTGGCTGTCCACCAGGAACCTACCGTCAACCCGGCCAGTTAAGAAGTTAGACCACCGATATTTAGGACCGTTCCCAATCGAGGCTGTCATTAATCTGGTCGCCTATTGTTTAACTCTGCCACGTTCCCTGCATGTGCATCTGGTCTTTCATCAGTCTCTGTTGGTTCCTGAGCAACCGGTGTGTCCACTCCACCAAGCAGAATCTCCCCCACCGGAACATCGTGATGAAGACAGCGCCCCTGAGTATGAGGTCGCCAGCATTCGGGACTCCCGTTGGCTGAAAGGTCATTTCTAGTACCTGATTGAATGGAAAGGCTATGGACCAGAGGAGTTCACCTGGGAAGATGTGACCACCGTACTGTTCTGTTCCAGCCTATGACTGACCCTGTTTGAATGTCAGGGACAACCCCTTTTTATAGTCAACAGGCTGGAAAAACCCAACCAAATTTATTTACAAAGGAATCAAAAGTTCAAACAAGAGTTAAACCAAAAGTTCAAACAAGAGTTAAACAGGAATAACAGACCAGGACTCTAGCAGAAGATCTTCAAACGGTTGCCTTCAACAACCAGCACCTCACACACCTTCCCCTTTTATCAGCAGTCCCAAGGCGTGGCTTCTCATTGCCTTCTCCTCCTCTCACCGAGTTGCCTCATTGCCTTTCTCTGTTCTACTCTGCTGGATTGCCTCCTTCTCCTAGCGTCCCTGAATAGATCCAGCTGTGAATCATCTATATCCAATACCTCATGCTCACACGGCTGAGTCTGATGAGGAACATGATGGGAGGGGCCAGGCTGACAATCCTGCAGTACATCAGAGCCTCCCTCTGACACGAAAGGCTCTCCAAACCCCTCCTCCTCCTCTTCTTCAGAATCATCAGACTCAGCTGCCGGTATCACAGGCTGACGGTGAATCACAACACGTTCATGCTCCTGCTTTGGTGTCTGCCTTCCATGAACAATTCCCATCCCGACCGCATCCAGATCGGCAGAACCTGGGGAAGGGCCCTGTGGTGTGGGATAGTGTTTTGATTTAGCGTCAGTCTTTTTTACACCATCGGTTGTTAATATAAAAACAGATACCTCCTCCTTCCTTTTTACCGGATGTTTCTGCAATTCTATCTGCTCTTTGAATCTGAAATCCTGGGATTTGCAAGCAGCTATCATTTATCGATTCACTTAGCTACGTTTCTGTGAAGCAGAGGGCTGCTGAGTTGAAAAAGTCTGAGTTAATACTATTTAAAAGGAGCACTTCATCCATTTTATTCTATCCTCAAAGGAACAGAAACATCCATCTGCAGACCAGACATACAATCCACGGAGGTATGTTGTTTCCCTGGAGCAAAAATCAAAGATGTGGCTGAGAACCTAACCAAAATAATTAGGCCATCAGATTACTACCGTTTCCTCCTTCTCCACATTGGGACGAATAACACAACAAAGAACCTGAGTACAATAGTGAGAGATTACAAACAACTAGGCAATAAAGTTAAGAAACTAGGAGCACAAGTAGTGTTCTCATCCGTACTCCCAATGAAAGGCCAACACCCATTGAGGGGAAAAAGAATTCTAGAAATAAACCATTGGCTAAAGGGTTGGTGTCACCAAGAAAAGTTTGGTTTCCTGGATCATGGACTGCATTTACTACGTGAAGGACTCTTGGCAATGCACCTCACTAAAAACAGGGAAAATGTACTCAGAAAAAGACTGGCCCAACTCATTAGAAGAGCTTTAAACTAAAATTGTGGGGGAAAGGTAACCAATCTTCAGAATCTCTAGAACCCAAAACTAATCACAAGTCCCAAGAAAACAAATCAAACAATGAGGTAGGTAGTGATGAGAAAAAAGGAAAAAAATCAAACAACAATCAGGAGATGCAGGAAACATACCCATGGACAGGCATAAAAGTCTTAAATGCTTATATACAAATGCTCAAAGCTTGGGGAACAAACAGGGCAAACTAGAAGCAATAGTACACGAGGGAGGGTATGACATAGTTTGCATTACAGAAACCTGGTGGGACAATACCCATGAATGGAATGGACTGATGGATGGATACAAATTCTTCAAAACAAATAAATCTACAAAAAGAAGAAAGGGAGTTGCACTATATGTAAGAGAACACTACATATCTACAGAAATGCACATTATAAAAGATAAAATCTCTCCAGAATGTATATGGGTCAATATAAAAGAGAAAAAATGTGACATTGCCATAGGTGTATATTACAGGCCACCCAACCAATCAGAAGAAATAGATGAACTCTTTGCCAACCACTTAAAAAAAGTATGTAGGAAGCATACCACAGTAGTAATGGGAGACTTCAACTATCCAGATATCAACTGGAAGACAAACTCTGCAGGAAGCGGGAGATCAAACAGATTCCTAAAAAACCTAGCCAACAACTTTGTCATCCAAAAGGTGGAGGAAGCAACTAGACATAAAGCTATACTGGACTTAATTCTTACTAATAGAGAAGAAGTGATAGAGGGAGTCGAAGTTGCTGGAACCTTGGGTGAAAGTGATCACGTTGTTGTTGTTAGTTGCAAAGTCGTGTCTGACCCATCGCGACCCCATGGACAACATTCCTCCAGGCCTTCCTGTCCTCTACCATCTTCTGGAGTCCATTTAGGCTCACGCCTACTGCTTCAGTGACTCCATCCAGCCACCTCATTCTCTGTCGTCCCCTTCTTCTCTTGCCCTCAACCTTTCCCAGCATGAGCCTCTTCTCCAGTGAATCCTTCCTTCTCATTAGGTGGCAAAAGTATTTGAGTTTCAACTTCAGGATCTGGCCTTCTAAAGAGCGGTCAGGGTTGATCTCCTCTAGGACTGACCGGTTTGATCGCCTTGCAGTCCAAGGGACTCGCAGGAGTCTTCTCTAGCACCATAGTTCAAAGGCTTCAATTCTTTGGCGCTCAGCCTTTCTTATGGTCCAGCTTTCACAGCCATACATTGCAACTGGGAAGACCATAGCCTTGACTATATGCACTTTTGTTGGCAGGGTGATGTCTCTGCTTTTTAGTGTGCTGTCTAGATTTGCCTAGATTTGCCTAGATCACGTTGTACTGGAATTTAATATAATGCAAACACCAGCAATAGAAAACAATCCAGCAAGTGTCTTAAACTTCAAAAGAGCTGACTTTAACAAACTCAGAGAAAACTTAGGAAAGATTCGATGGATGAAAATCCTAAAGGGGAAAACAACCCAAGAAGTGTGGGAAACTCTGAAAAATGATATCATAAAAGCCCAGCCCAGCACAATACCACTGGAAAAGAAAAATAAGAAATTCAAGAAGAAACCAGTATGGCTTCACAAAGATCTCTCAGACAAAGTGAAAGACAAAAAGGACAAATACAAAAAATGGAAAGAGGGGCACATAACTAAGGCCGATTATCAGCAGACAGCCAGAACATGCAAAGATGAAGTCAGGAAAGCAAAGGCTCAGAACAAACAAAGACAACAGAAATCAAGGACAATTTAAAAAGTTTCTTCCAACATATTAACAACAAGAAAAAAGTCAAGGAAACTGTAGGCCCACTAAAGAGAGAAGATGGCAAGGAAATAACAGGCAACAGGGAGAAAGCAAAGCTGCTCAACTCATTCTTTGCATCAGTCTTCACACAAAAAGAAATTATAGCCCAACATACCAAAAAAACCACTGCAAAAGACAAACTAGAAACAAAAATTAAAATAAGCAAGAAAATGGTAAGAGAACACCAATCCGATGTTGACGAATATAAATCACCAGGACCTGACAGATTACATCCCAGAGTTCTGAAGGAGCTGGCAGATGTTATCTCAGAACCATTGCACCATATCCTTCATAAATCCTGGAGCACCAGGGAAGTACCTGAGGATTGGAAAAGGGCTGATATGGTTTCCATCTTCAAGAAAGGGGGGAAAAACAGACCCAGGAAACTACAGACCTGTTGTGTTGTGGGTTCTGGAGAGCAGGAAGGGTGCTGAGACGATGAGTACAGCATGGAAGATCTTTATTCAGTGGAAATGACTGTACTGGGGAATAGGGGTTACCTGCCCTCCTTTTATACCTGGCCAGGTGAGCAGCCGGCCAATCGGTTTGAACCTCTGTTTCCCGCCGAAACTGGGTTCCCGCCAAAACAGTTACAGTTCAACGCCCCCTGGTGGTGACTGCTATGTAAGTGTGTATGTGTTCTCTTCACCTGGATACATAACAAGACCAATCAGCATAACATCAATACCTGGGAAGATCCTAGAAAAGATAATCAAAAAACAGATCTGCAAATGACTAGAAGCAAACAAAGTTATAACTAGTAGCCAGCACAGGTTTGTTAAAAACAAATCATGCCAAACCAATCTTATTTCATTCTTTGACAAAGTGACTAAACTAATAGACCAGCATAATACTGTGGACATAGTATACTTAGACTTCAGTAAGGAATTTGATAAAGTAGACCATAACCTACTCCTTGGTAAGCTAGAAAAAGGTGGAATAGACAACATCACCACCAGATGGATCTGTAGCTGGCTGGCAAACCGAACTCAATGAGTAGTCCTCAATGGCACTACATCCACATGGAGAGAAGTAAGCAGTGTGGTACCACAAGGTTCCATCCTATACCCAGTACTCTTCAATATCTTCGTCAATGACTTAGATGAGGGAATTGAAGGGGAACTCATCAAATTTGCAGATGACACCAAACTGGCAGTAGTAGCCAACACCCCAGAAGACAAACTCAGGATCCAAAAAGATCTTGACAAACTGGAACAATGGGCCCTATCCAACAAAATGAGTTTTAATGTGGAGAAAAGCAAATTTTTACATTTAGGTAGGAAAAATCGAAGGTACAAGTACAGATTGGGCGAGACCTGGCTTAAAAACAGTAGCTGTGAGAGGGACCTTGGAGTCCTAGTGGACGATCACTTAAGCATGAGGCAGCAGTGTGCAGCCGCCGCCAAAAAAGCTAATGCAATCCTGGTTTGTATAAACAGAGGCATAGAATCAACATCACACAAGGTATTAATACCACTTTATTAAACCCTAGTAAGACCACAACTAGAATACTGCAGATCAATTTTGGTCACTTTATCACAAAAAAGATGTTGAGAGTTTGGAAAAAATTCAGAGAAGAGCAACTAAGATGATCAAAGGCCTGGAGACCAAAACATATGAAGAATGGCTGCAGGACTTGAGTTTGGCTAGTCTAAAGAAAAGAAGAAACAAGGGAGACACAATAGCAGTATTCCAGTATTTGAGGGGCTGCCACAAAGAGGAGGGGGTCATGTTATTCACCAAAGCACCAGAGGGCAGGACAAGAAACAATGGTTGGAAACTGATCAAAGAGAGAAGCAACCCGGAATTAAGGAGAAACTTCCTGACAGGACAATTAACCAGTGGGATAGCTTGCCCCCAGAAATCATGGGTGCTCCATCACTGGAGATTTTTAAAAAGAGGCTAGACCAGGGATGGCGAACCTATGGCATGCATGCCACAGGTGGCACGCGGAGCCCTCCCTGTGGGCACACGGGCCATCATCCAAGAGGGAGGTGGGGCCAGGCTGTCCCGCCCCCTCTTCACATACTCCTGTGCTCTTGCTCTTTCTCTTTGCACTGAGAGTCAGGGAGCAGGTGCAAGAGCTGGGTGGATCCGAGCTGGATGGTGGAGGCAGCTGCAGCATGAGTCCAGATAAGCCTCCAGAGCAATTTTGTGCCCCCCCCTGATGGCCAATCAGGGTGGCAGAGGCCTTTTCAAAGCCTCTGAAGCTCGCATCCATAGCCGCAGGGTAATTGTGCGGTGCGCCAGCTGCCCGATCCGGGCTCCAGAGGCCTGCAAAAGACCTCTGCACAACGATTTTGTGCCCTCCCCACTGCCGATCCAGGCCACTGAGGCACCACAAAATGGCCCCACAGCCATGGATGTGAGCTCCAGAGGCTTCAAAAAGGCCTCTGCTGCCTGGATCGGCCATGGGGGGGGCGCAAAATCGCTGTGCAACCCTAGATCTCTGGGGCAGAGGCCTTTTCCAAGCGGCGGCAGGATGATCCATGTGGGGGGTGGAAACGGTGGCAGCGGCAGGACAATCCACACCAGGGGGGGAACGGTGGCGTGGCAGCCATTCTCCTCCGGAGGGAGGCGAGCAGCTACTGTGCGCCCAAAACATGGCCCTCTTGACTTCCGGTGGCGGCGCGGCGCCGAAGATAGCCGTTTCGGGCTGTCCGCTTCACAGCTGAGTTTTTCCACCTAAAACAGCGCCGATCAGCTGTTTAGGTGGATTTGAAGCCCCCTCCTCGGGAGAAGAGGAGGGGGTGAGGCCCCAGGTAGGGGTTGAGTTCTCCGGGGCCGCCTGAGCTGAAAGCTTGGGCGGCTGAAGGATTGAACTCCCCCGTAGCCTGGGTTGCTCCCAGCTGCTTAGCGTCTCTGCTCCGGGATTTTTGGAGCGGAGCTAGGCGTTTGCGACCACCCCTGCCAGAAGGAAAGACTTTGGAGTAAAAGGAGCAGGCAGAGCGGTACAGGAGGTTAAGGTGAAGAGGACTTTTATTCTTACTCTCTAGCTTAATGGACTTTATAAACTTAAAGTGAAAGTGCGCAACAAGTGAAAGTGAAGAAAGATGGCGGCTAAATCTTCCTCTAAAGTTCTTCGGAGTGCGGGAACTTCCCCGGTGCAACAGACATCGTTGCAAGCTCTGCTTCCTCCTGCACCTCCTGTGGCATTGACGCTTAAGGACTTACAAGATGCCTTTGCAAAGCAATCCCAGGTAATGTCAGAAATGCTGGATGATAAGATGGTAAAGTTGGAGGAGAAACTGGAGAAATTGGAGGAGAGGATGGAAGAGAAGTTTAACGAGAAGTTTAGTGCAATGAGGGTAGACATCTTGTCTACAGTGGAAAGCGTGGCTGAATGTGTGAAATGTTTGGAAGAAAAAATGGAGGATCTTAGTCAAAAGAACACTATATTAGAAGTAAAGGTACTGGAGAATGAAAATTTAAGGGATAAAATGGACGGAGAATTGAGTCTTGTCCAGTATCATCAAATGCAGTATGCTATTAGAATCAGGGGCTTAAAAGAGAATCCTAAAGAAGACCTCAAGCAGCTGATTTCTGAGGCTTTGGAAGCAGTATTGGGCCAGCCAGCATCTGAAATAGAGGGATGTATGGATAAAGTTTTTCGTGTAAATTCATGGATTGCAAGGCAGAGGAAGTTACCTAGAGATGTGGTGGTCTATTTTACAAAGAGAGCAACTAGAGATGAAGTTATTCAAGCTGCTTATGATACCAAAGTTGTGGTTGCTGAGTAAGAAGTGCTGGTTCTAAAAGAAATTCCTCCAAAGATTTTAAGGAGAAGGAAAGATTTTGCATTTCTCGTGCAGGAACTTAAGCAACGTGATATTAAGTTTAGATGGGAGATTCCAGTTGGATTGGTGGTGATGCACGAAGGTAAAAGATATCGTCTGGTTACTGTGACTCAGGCGCGTGATTTCTACAATAATGTTTTAAAAGCAACCCCTCTATCACTCCTGGAAGCTGCAAAGGGATCTGGAGAGGGAAAACCTCAAGAGGCTGAAGGTGGACAGACAGAAGAGAATGGTGCTGGAGGGGATCAAATTACAGCTTCATCGGCTGCTGCTGGAGAGCAGAGGTTGACGCGCGCCGCTGTAAAACGAGCAAGACAAGTACAAGAGCAAGACCAGCAGAAGTTTATGGAACTCTCAAAGCGTACTTATAGTGAAGCTGTGGGAGGAGCGCGGCCCAAAGAAAATATAGGGGCTATTAAAGATGTGCTCCAAAAGCTTCGGGATGCCACGCATGGTGACTAAATTTCTAACCTGGAATGTTAATGGATTAAACTCACCACAGAAGAGAAAGAAAGTTTTTCAATATTTAAAACAATTTAAGATTGATGTTATATGTTTGCAAGAAACGCATATTAGGGTTATGGACCAAAAGTATTTATCGAACTCAAGGTTGGGCACGCAATTTGTTGCTTCTGCGATGAATAAGAAAAATGGAGTGGTTGTCTACGTTAAAAGTACTCTAACAGCAGAATTAATTGAAGCAGATAAGCAAGGAAGATATGTTATGATAGATTTGTTGTTAGAAGGTAAAAAAACGCTCTTAGTTGGACTGTATGCTCCTAATCAACAACAAGCTGATTTTTTTAGTTCACTTCATACAAAGCTTACTCAATTGGATTACAAATCGTTTATTTTTATGGGGGACTGGAATGGTGTTTTGGATGTACAGATGGATAAGGCTGGTTCTTTTAAGCGTGCTCCGAGTCATGCCAGATTGCCTAAATCTTTTTTTGAAATGAAGGACGACTTGGAATTGCGAGATATTTGGCATGACATACACCTACATGAAAAGGATTATACTTTTTTTTCTGACAGACATCAATCTTTTTCTAGGATTGATTTTATTTTGCTGACTAATGATTTTTTTTCTAGGATTAAGAAGGTAAAGATTTGTGCAAGAACTATTTTGGACCATAGTCCAGTTTGGTTAGAGATCAATAAGGACAATAGGGATAGGCGCTCGTGGCGCGTAAATGAGAATTTGTTTAGAAATCAGAGAAATGTGGAAGAATGTAAACAGCGGATGAAGGATTTTTTTGAAATTAATATGAATAAGGATACTTCTATGGACATGGTTTGGGATGCTAGCAAGGCCTACATGAGAGGGGTGTTGATATATATGAATAATAAATACAGACGTACTTTGGAAACCAGAAGGAAAGAATTGGAGAATGAAATTAGGGAAAAAGAAAAGGTCTTAATTTTGAACCCATCGGATGTGAAGACTAAGGAGGTTATTAAGCTATTAAGAGGACAATTTGATAAATTGATGGCTGATCAAGTGGCAACCAACTTGCGGTTTGCTAGGCATAATACTTTTTGCAATGCTAATAAGCCAGGTAGATGGCTAGCTTATAGACTAAGGAAAAAGCAAAGGGCTTCTAATATAGATAAAATTGAACATAAGGGAAAGGTTGTGTTTCAACAGGATTTTATTAAGGAAGCCTTTGTGGATTTTTATTCTAAATTATATGCTAAGGAGAAGATTAATGAAAAAGACATTGATGTATATTTGGAGAATGCTAGCATCCCGGTTCTTACGCAAGCACAAAAAGAGGAGATTAACCAGCTGATAACAGAAGAAGAAATTCTCATAGCAATTAAGGAATTGAAGTTGGATAAAGCGCCAGGTACGGATGGTTTGACTGCGGTTTACTATAAAAATTTACAAATGGAGTTGATAAAGCCGTTAAAGGAACTGTTTCAGACAATTCAGATAGGGGGAAAGGTGCCTCCATCTTGGAGAACTGCTTTTATCTCTTTGATTCCGAAGGAAGATCAAGATGCTACTCAAGTTAAAAACTATAGACCGATATCACTTTTAAATACAGATTATAAAATACTTGCTAAGGTGTTGGCTAACAGATTGATGAGGGTTCTGCAACAGGTGATTCATGGGGATCAAACTGGGTTTATTAGTGGTAGGCAAATGAAAAATAATGTGAGGCATATAGTTGATGTGTTAGAGTTTTTGGAAAGGAACAACCAGATCCCTGCGGCGCTAATTTTTTTAGATGCTGAAAAAGCTTTTGATCAATTGAATTGGCAATTTTTGATGAAAGTTTTAGATAAAATGAATTTTGGGGATAGATTTTTGCAACCAATTAGGGCATTATATCAAAAACAAACTGCCCGAATAGTAGTTAACAATAGTTTGGCTGAAGCATGTAATATTGAGAAGGGCACAAGGCAAGGGTGTCCGTTATCGCCTTTACTATTTGTGCTAACATTGGAGATATTACTAGTAAAAATACGGAGTTCGGAAAGAATTAAGGGTATACAAATTAAAGATCAGGATTATAGATTGAGGGCGTTCGCAGACGATCTGGTTGTTACAGTGACCCAGCCAGAAAATTCTGTTGTGGACCTGATGGAGATAATAATGCAATATGGGAGGGTTTCTGGATTTAAAGTTAATGCACAAAAAACTAAAATTCTGGCCAAAAATATGACAGTATCGCAAAAGGCTCTTTTAGAAGGATTAACTGGATTTGAGATTGCTAAAAGGGTCAAATATTTGGGGGTGTTTTTGTCACCCTCTAATACAAAGTTATATAAAAATAACTATGAAAAACTATGGGGAAAAATTCAAAAAGAAATGGAGAGTTGGGAAAAATTGCAATTGTCTTTGTTGGGAAGAATCGCAGCAGTGAAAATGAATGTCCTGCCTAAATTTTTATTCTTATTTCAAATGATACCGGTTCTTAAGAAAGATTCTAATTTGGAAGAATGGCAACGGGGTATCAATAAATTTGTTTGGGCAGGGAAAAGGCCACGAGTTAAACTTAAGATTATGCAGGATACTCGTGAAAGAGGTGGTCTTAAAATGCCCAATTTTAAATTATATTATGAAGCTGCTGCGTTAGCAGGGATAAGTGATTGGATTAATTTGACACAAGAGAGATTATTAAATCTTGAGGGCCACGACTTGTTATTTGGCTGGCATGCATATTTGTTGTATGATAAGAAGGTAGATAATGTGTTTAAAGTGCATATTTTAAGACAGGCATTGTTGAGAGTTTGGAAGAAGTATAGATACAAGTTAGACTGTAAGATGCCATTGTGGGCAATTCCAAAACACGCAATAGAAAACATAAATGTTGGTTTCAAACATGACGTGACCACGTATAAGGAGATTTTAAGCTTGGAAAGAAGTGTATGGTGTTTAAAATCGTATAATCTCTTGCGAGATGAGAAGATTGTTCAAACCTGGTTTCAATATACTCAGTTACGGGCCAGGTGGAAAGAAGATCAGAAAACTGGTTTTGCAATGACTGATGAAAATTTGATAAAGCAAATTAGAAATCAGGGTCCAGCACATATCAAACGGATATATCTTGCATTGATAGAAATTGATTCAGAAACAGAACTGGTTAAAGATTGTATGATAAAATGGGCCCAGAACATCCAAGAAGTTATTACAATGGACACGTGGGAAAAGATCTGGGTGAGGAACGTAAAATTTACACAAGCTCAAAACTTAAGAGAGAACTTTTATAAAATGTTTTATAGATGGCATTTAGATCCTAAAAAGCTTGCAAGTATGTATCCGAGCTATCAGCCAAAATGCTGGAGGTGTGGTGGTGAAGATGCAACATATTTTCACATATGGTGGACTTGTAAAAAGGTCAAGGCTTTTTGGATAAAAATTTGGTGGAATATGCAGAAGATCTTCAAGCAAAAGATAAAGTTTTGTCCGCAATTCTTTTTGTTGGGTATAATTACAGATGCTACTGTTGTGGACACTAAGTTGATGTTAAATTTAATTACAGCAGCAAGACTTTTAATAGGTCAGTATTGGAAGAAGGAGGAACTGCCGACTATAGAAGAATGGACTTTAAAGGTTTCTGACCTGGCAGAAATGGCAAAGATCTCGGCTTATTTGAAAGATCATTCGCAAGAACGCTATATTATGGAGTGGAAAAAATGGATTGAATATATCCAGAAGAAATATGGGACTAAAAAGTTTCATTTAGCATTTGAATAAGTCTTCCTTTCTATTTTCTTTTTTTTTTCCTATATGAAATATTAGTATTGTCTGTAGTTATCTTATATGAGCTAGAGAGTGATAGATTTAAGAATTTATTGTTGGTAGCATATGGATGTTTATGATTGTTCTTTGTTTTTATACCCTGTACTTAGCTCTGGGAAGTCGGGGGGGGAGGGGGGAAAGGGGGGGGAGGGGTAGGGAGGGATTGGTAGGGGAAGGGGAGGGGGGGATTGTTAAAGATAAAATGTATTTTAAAACTTTTCAATAAAACAAAACAAAAAAAAACATGGCCCTCTTCCGCGACGCGCCAGGCAGCCATTCTCCGGAGGGAGATGAGCAGCCGCTGTGTGCCCGAAAGCGGCCCTCATGGCAGAGGGCCGATTTCAGGTGCATAGCAGCTGCTTGCCTCCCTCCAGAGGAGAACAGCTGCCTGGGGTGTCACGGAAGAGGGCCAGTTTCGGGCACACAGTGGCTGCTCGCCTCCCTCCGGAGAACGACTGCCTGCTGCGTCGTGGAAGAGGGCCAGTTTCGGGCGCACAGCGGCTGCTCGCCTCCCTCCAGAGAACAGCTGCCTGGTGCATTGTGGAAGAGGGCCGGTTTTGGGCATGTAGCGGCTGCTCGCCTCCCTCAAAATCAGCCGTGGGGGGTGGTAGAGTGAAATTGCTCTGCAGTCCTAGATCTGGGCAGAAGCATTTTTGAAGCCTCTGGAGCTCACATCCATGGCCGTGGGGAGATTTTATGATGCTCCAGTGGACTGATCCGGGCATTGGAGGCCTGCAAAATGCTTCTACCCAGATCTAGGGCTGCAGAGCGATTTCGCTCCCCCCCCCCACAGCCGCTTCGGGCAGCAGAACAACTGCTCCTGACGCAAGTGATGTTGAGCTGGCCACGCCCACCCAGTAGGCCACGCCCATGCCAGCCATGCCCACCCAGTGGGCCATGCCCATCTGGCACCCGACAATAAATAAGTGGGGTTTGGGTTGCAGTTTGGGCACTCGGTCTCAAAAAGGTTCACCACCACTGGGCTAGACAGTCACTTGTCTGAGATTGTATAGGTTCTCCTGCTTGAGCGGGGGGCTGGACTAGAAGATTTCCAAGGTTCTATTCTATTCTATTCTATTCTATTCTATTCTATTCTATTCTATTCTATTCTATTCTATTCTATTCTATTCTATTCTATTCTATTCTATTCTATTCTATTCTATTCTATTCTATTCTATTCCATTCCATTCTATTCTATTCTATTCTATTCATTAAATGGACCGAGGGAAGAAGAGATTTTCTTACCCCATGCTTTCTGAGCCTGTGGAGAATTCCTGCTCATTTGCCCCTCCTCCTTCTTCTCTTCTTTTTCATTTGTGCTGTGGTGCTAAAAGCAGCCGCTCCCTAAGTCAAAATGTCCTCCGCATTTGTAAAAGACAGGAGGAACAATCCCAGAAAGCTGCCTGTCATTTAGAATCCACTGGCTGATGTTTAAAATCTCATCCCTTGTGTAAGAAATTAGCAGTGAGTCGCAGAAAAGAGGCAAGTAAAATTGGATAGAAACAGGACTAAACCAAGTATTCACAAGCAGGACTAACATTTTCTGTAAATGTAGGGCATCTCACAATTGTTTGTTCTCCAAAGAAAAAATTGATTGAGCTACAAGTGCGTTATATATAAAGTTTACTGTTAGAGCCTTGGTCAGAACTCCATCTTCTGCTTTAGGGTAGACCTTGGTTTTATGCCATGCACTTAGAATGGCAACTGGTCTAGACATCTTATTATCACCAATATCACCCCCTGCCGTGAATCTTTCAACTTGTGGGGTTTTAATAATTTGCCTAATATTGGGGAAAAAACTGTTTATATCCAGCCATATATATTTATTATGCTTTATATGACCATAAGGACCAGCCAAACAATTCAACAGAATTGCATTACCGTGAACAACTATTTCCCACTCTTAGTAAGTTACCCTCAACTTCCATTCTCCAGCAAAGTGGAGGGCTCCTTAAAGATCTCTCAATTTGTCATCATGAACTTTGAATGGGCCTCAATTTCAAGTTTGTCATAAATATTATGGCATGCTACAAAATACATTTAATATCAAGACTTGGGGAAAGTATTTCATCAACTGTAAATCAATGAAAATCTCCTTTGATATATTACAGATTTGTCAAATGTCTAAAGGATACAAATGTATAAGGAGACAGGGTTTCCTAGCAAATCAAAACTGCTTTATTTTATAAACCCTTACTCATGTCTAGTGTGTAGTTTTAGAGATAGGTGATGCAATGTGTAACTTCCTCACCTCTCCAAACAGTTTAAACAGAATGGCAGTTACAGAAAGAAAAGGGTGCTGAACTTATTTCATTAAAACACATATGGTAATTGCCCACAATGGAATAGTTACTGTACTCTTTAATGTAACATGGTCTCCCATAAATATTCTTGTAGTCTCTTTAAACTTAGAAGCCACTATGTAAGAAATATACAGTGAAGGAAAAAAATATTTGATCCCCTGATTTTGTATGTTTGCCCACTGACAAAGAAATGATCAGTCTATAATTTTAATGGTAGGTTTATTTTAACAGTGAGAAACAGAATAACAACCAAAAAATCCAGGAAAACACATTTTTAAAAAGTTATAAATTGATTTGCATTTTAACGAGTGAAATAAGTATTTGACCCCTTTGCAAAACATGACTTAGTACTTAGCATGGAGCCCCAGACCGAGGGAGATTGACAGTTATTTTGTGTTTCTTCCATTTGCAAATAATCACACCAACTCTTGTCACCTTCTCACCAAGCTTCTTGGCAATAGTCTTGTAGCCCATTCCAGCCTTGTATAAGTCTACAATCTTGTCCTTGACATCCTTGGACAGCTCTTTGGTCTTGGCCATGGTGGAGAGTTTGGAATCTGATTGATTGCTTCTGTGGACAGGTGTCTTTTATACAGGTAACAAGCTGAGATTAGGAGCACTTCCTTTAAGAGAGTGCTCCTAATCTCAGCTTGTTACCTATATAAAAGACACATGGGAGCCAGAAATCTTGCTGACTGATAGGGGATCAAATACTTATTTCACTCATTAAAATGCAAATCCCAGGCTTCCGGTTTGTGATTGCGGCGTTGGTGGACGTGTGGGGAGATCGCTCTCTCTACCGTCTGGTTTTCTCCCGCCAGGGGACCCTGAAGAGGGTTGGAAGTCACCCTGTAGGGGCGACGAGCGAGAAGAGGACCCCCGAGTGATTGCGAAAGGGTGGCAGCCCTCCTGTTTGATCCGGGGCAGCTCTTCAAACTGACAGGGAAAAGATCCGCCATTAATATGGCCCATCAACAAGCTGCTGACAGCCAAGGCCAAATTTACCAACAAGCACCTTGAAAGCAATGTGGAGGAATTGGGTGAGATCTTACCTTCTCTGTACCCCAAGAACTTTCCTGTTAAAATCTTCTTGAAAAAATTTGCCCCTGTGAGGAGAGAGGGAAGGGAACTTTCTTCTTCCACCCTCTAAAATGGTGGCGTTTGATTACCCAGGGGAAACAAAGCATTGAAAATTGGATTTATATTTTTTGGGAAGTTGGGGACCCAAAAAGTTCCTATTCTTACTGGGACCTGCTATTTTATTTTACTTGCAAAAAAGAACTTAAATTGGATAAGAACCTAGCCTGGGATCTGAAAAAGACTCTAAATGCTATCGGGGACATCTTCTGGCGAAGCTTGGTACAGCAATTTATTACTTCTGACAAAGAGACTTGCTCACAGCCCAGATCTGACCTTGGTATTATCTATGAGAGATTTAACACTGAGAGAGCAGCTGGGCAGTGAAATTGGTCTCTAGGAACTGTGGAGGTGAACATTTACTGACTCTTGTTTAATAAACAGCCTTCACTAGAAAGACCATCTATAACTATGTCAGAAATGGAGGAGGGTCAGCAAAAAATCTTGGCTATGCTAAAATCTATACTTGAAGATATTCTTACAGCCACCGAGAAAATGAGATCTAACCTGAAAGACCAAGGTGCCAGGCTAGATGTACAAAGCAAAACCTTGATTGCAACTAAAGAACTAACAATTCAAAAAACAACAGGAGTGGAAGAAGTGAATACCAGTACAGTTCACTGAAAATCCAGACAACGAAACAACAACTTTAAAATGAAATGACTTTCTACACAAACCAGAAGAAATCTGAGAAAGAAGAAGACTAGATTGAATTGAAGACAACTATACCAGAGCAAATACGGGGATCTGGGTTACTAGGACGACAACTTAATGGTTATAAATGGGCCAGATCTTTCAGAAAATTGGCAGTTAGATGGTCTCCTTTAATCCAAGTAACATACACAAGAATGAAAAGAGATCTATTTGATGATTTAAAAGCATTGGTATGGAAGACTGGTTGGCAAAAGAAGAAAGCTAGAATTAGGTTGAAAAACTGGGGCCTTTTGATTTACTAGAGAGGACCCTAAACTGTCAACCAGTGGGCTAAAGGGAGATTTTGAGACAAGGGGAAATTTGATTATTAGATTTAAAATAGTTGGAAAATAGTAAAAAAAATAAGGGACTAATCTGTTTAATACTGAGGACTTAGACTTACAAGGGAAATGTAAACTAACTATTAGGAAATACAGGTGAAACTCGAAAAATTAGAATATCGTGCAAAAGTTCATTTATTTCAGTAATGCAACTTAAAAGGGGAAACTAATATATGAGATAGACTCATTACATGCAAAGCAAGATAGTTCAAGCTGTGATTTGTCATAATTGTGATGATTACGGCGTACAGCTCATGAAAACCCCAAATCCACAATCTCAGAAAATTAGAATATTACATGCAATCAATAAAACAAGGAGTGTACATAGAACAATATCGGACCTCTGAAAAGTATAAGCATGCATATGTACCCATTACTTGGTTTGGGCCCTTTTTGCAGCAATTACTGCCTCAATGCGGCGTGGCATGGAAGCTATCAGCCTGTGGCACTGCTGAGGTGTTATGGAAGACCAGGATGCTTCAATAGCGGCCTTCAGCTCTTCTGCATTGTTCGGCCTCATGTCTCTCATCTTTCTCTTGGCAATGCCCCATAGATTCTCTATGTGGTTCAGGTCAGGCGAGTTTGCTGGCCAATCAAGCACAGTAATCCCACGGTCATTGAACCAGGTTTTGGTGCTTTTGGCAGTGTGGGCAGGTGCCAGGTCCTGCTGGAAAATGAAGTCAGCATCCCCATAAAGCTCGTCTGTGGAAGGAAGCATGAAGTGCTCCAAAATCTCCTGGTAGACGGCTGCGTTGACCCTGGACTTAATGAAGTATAGTGGACCAACACCAGCAGATGACATGGCTCCCCAAATCAACACAGACTGTGGAAACTTCACACTGGACTTCAAGCATCTTGCAGTGTGTGCCTCTCCATTCTTCCTCCAGACTCTGGGTCCTTGGTTTCCAAATGAGATGCAAAAGTTGCTCTCATCAGAAAAGAGGACTTTGGACCACTGAGCAACAGACCAGGTCTGTTTTTCTTTAGCCCAGGTAAGATGCTTCTGACATTGTTTGTTTTTCAGGAGAGGCTTGACAAGAGGAATATGACATTTGAAGCCCATCTCCAGGATCCGTCTGTGTGTGGTGGCTCTTGATGCACTGACTCCAGCCTCAGTCCACTCCTTGTGAAAGTCCCCAACACTTTAGAATGGCCTTTTCCTGACAATCCTCTCCAGGCTGTGGTCATCCCGGCTGCTTGTGCACCTTTTTCTTCCACACTTTTCCCTTCCACATAACTTTCTATTAATGTGCTTTGATACAGCACTTGGGGAACATCCAACTTCTTTTGCAATTACCTTTTGAGGCTTTCCCTTCTTATGGAGGGTGTCAATGATGCTTTTCTGCACAACTATCAGGTCAGCAGTCTTCCCCATGATTGTGATTCCTACTGAACCAGACTGAGAGACCATTTAAAGGCTCAGGAACACTTTGCAGGTGTTATGGCTTAATTAGCTGATTAGAGTGGGACACTTTGAGCCTAGAATATTGCACCTTTTCACAATATTCTAATTTTCTGAGATTGTGGATTTGGGGTTTTCATGAGCTGTACTTTATAATCATCACAATTATGACAAATCAGGGCTTGAACTACCTTGCTTTGCATGTAATGAGTCTATCTCATTACATTACTTTACAAAACAATTGTCCGCAATTGTTTTTACTGGGCATTATTACTGATACTAATGTTGTGGACACCAAGTTGATGTTGAACTTAATTACGGCAGCAAGACTTTTAATAGGGCAATACTGGAAGAAGGAAGAACTGCCGACTATAGAGGAATGGACTTTAAAAGTTTCTAACCTGGCGGAAATGGCAAAGATTTCGGCATATTTGAAAGACCATTCGCAACAACGATATATCGTGGAATGGAAAAAATGGATTGATTACATCCAGAATAAATATGGGACTAAAAAGTTTCATTTAGCATTTGAATAAGTATTGATGTGACATTTGTATTGCTTGTAATCATTTTATAAGAGCTAAAGTGCGATAGACCTAATAGTTTATTGTTGTTAGCATATGGTAGTTTATGATTGTTTTTTACTTTTATACCTTGTATTTAGCTCTGGGAAGTCGGGGAGGGGGGAAGGGGAGGGGGGGAGGGTTGGGTTGGGTAGGGGGTGTGGGGGTGTGGAGGGGTTGTTTTGTTAAAGATAAAATGTATTTTCAATAAAAAAAATTTAAAAAAAGTTAAGGCCATCAAAATGGCTCCTAGGCCACAATCAAAGGCAGAACTGCAAGCATTTTTGGGCCTCCTGAATTTTTATCACACATTTCTACCTCATAAGGCTGCAATAGCTGAGCTCCTCCACAGGTTACTTGATAAAAAAGCCCCTTGGAAGTGGACTGAATTACATGAAAAAAGTTCCCAGGATCTAAAGGCCCTCCTTTCAGAAAAGTCCGCTGTCACTCATTACATTGAGTCTAAACCTGTTTGCCTTGCATGTGATGCATCTCCCTATGGAGTGGGGGCAGTCTTAAGCCACATTGAGAAGAATGGGGAACAAGTTCCTATTGCATTCTATTGTAGAACCTTATCTGCTGCTGAGCATAATTATGCACAGAGCGATAAAGAAGCCTTAGCCATAGTGGCTGGAGTCAAAAAATTTCACGATTATTTATTTGGCAGGGATTTCACTATCTTCACTGATCACAAACCCCTTTTGGGCTTATTCACCACTGATAAGCAAACTCCCCACATACTATCTCCAAGAATGCTGAGATGGTCTATATTTTTGGCTGCTTACAGATTTAAGTTAGTTCACAAACCTGGAAAGGAAATGGGCCATGCAGATGGCCTCAGTAGATTACCACTGCCACTAATGGATCCTGATCCAGCCCCCGCTGCTAAAATATTGTCTATTCAGGATTTACCTGAGTTTCCCCTCCATGCTGGGGATATTTCTGCTGAGACTGCTACAGATAAACCTCTGAGCAGAGTATTGTCATGGGTAAACACGGGCTGGTCGGAAAAAAGTCCAGGCCCTGAGTTCCAAAGTTATTTTGTCAGGAGACATGAATTGTCTGCACATAAGGGTTGCATATTATGGGGCAACAGAGTTATAATTCCCCCAACTTTGAGGGATAGAGTCTTACATTCCTTACATGAAGGCCATCCAGGCATTATACGGATGAAAGCGTTGGCTAGAAGCTACCTGTGGTGGCCTGGCCTAGATAAGGCTGTAGAGGATCAAGTTCATGGTTGCTATACCTGTCAGAGGTCTAGGCCTGAAATGCCTCAGGCCCCAGTTCATAGGTGGGAAGAAACACATACCCCCTGGTCCAGGGTTCATATTGACTACGCTGGGCCTTTTCAAGGACAGCTTTTTATGGTAGTAGTGGATAGCCACTCAAAATGGCTGGAAGTAGTTCCAGTCCCTAATATGACTACTGCTAGGACCATCCAGGTGCTGAGAAAACTCTTTGCAACACATGGGTTGCCTGATGTTTTGGTTTCTGATAATGGGGCTCAATTCACTGCTGCTGAGTTTCAGGCTTTTCTCAGAGCTAACCGCATCAGACATGCTACATCTGCACCATTTCACCCCTCTACGAATGGACAAGCCGAATGCATTGTGAGGACAACGAAGGAGGCGCTCAAGCGCATCATCACAGGTGACTGGCATCATAGACTGGCAGATTTCTTGCTCTGTCAACACACTACACCCTGCACAGCTACAGGAAAAAGTCCTGCTGAGCTGCAATGGGGACGGCGATTGATTACTAAACTGGACAGGTTGCATCCAGACAGAGTGGCATACAAAGCCTCTAAACCTAAACCCCCAAAGGGGCTGCAAACAGGTGATTGGGTTTGGGCCAGGAACTATGGGCCTGGAAACCTGTGGGTTCCTGGTCAGGTGGTCAAAGAATCCGGACCCCTATCCGGACCCCTATCTTACAAACTGGGGTTGGAGGGAGGGCAACTGGTCAGAAGGCATATTGACCAACTTAGGAAAAGATTCTCAGAGCAGTCACTAAGTGAGGACTATGGTACAAGTCCCTCCCAAAGTCCTCAAGTTGGCATCCAGGCCAGCTCACACCAGTACCACCAGGGTTTTCCTTCCTCAGTGGAACTTGATCCAGAAGAGGAGCATGGCAGCTCAGAAGTGCAACATGGAACCCCTGACCAGGCAAACCAGCCGAATTTCAGCGACCGTTGTGCACACTCTGCTAAACAGTCAGACTCTGGGGTGGGCCCACCGGAAGAGGCCAGCCAGAGCAATGCAACTCCCCTAGACACAGGAGCTCAGGGGGACATGGGTCTACCCAGCCCACTGGGTAAGCTGGTAGACCACAAAGTGACTGGAACCCCTAGGTGCTCATCCAGACCACATAAACCCCCAGCATATCTCAAGGACTATGTTGTAAAATAAAGTGATATGTAACTGTATGACAATCTGCTACTATCTACAGAAATTGGGGGCACATTTAACTGCTGTATGGCATGCTCATTGAGACGTTGTTTTATCTCTTTGTAGTATATTGCATTGTCATATCGTTCTTTAATATCTTTGTAGTCCACTCTACAAGACACGTCTGAGAAGGTCGCGTAAGGACTTCTAATTACCTTAGCTCACACATCATCACTTTTTTTTATTAAAAAGTTTTAAAGTACATTTTTTAAAAAAGCATAAACCCCATCCCCCCTACCCCTAACCCATACCCTAACCCACCCAATACCCCTACCACCCCGACACGCAACCCCCCCAACTTCCCAAAGGTGAATACAGGGTATTATTTTCACAATATTAATCTAAAATATACTAACAAACTATAATTACACTTTAAATCCAATCGCGCTTTAACTCTCTTTAAACATCACAATATATCTCCATTACAAATATTCTTCACGTATTCCAAATTCTACCTTTTCTACCTAATTGAAAACTTTCAAAATCCATTCTTCTATAATAAACAAATCAGTCTTCTTCCAATATAACAGTATCAAAAATTCTACTATAGTTATTAAATTTAATTTCTATAACAATACAATCTATAATAGTACCCTACAAAAATAGTTATACAAAGAAAAAAGAAAAAAAAGAAAGAGAAAAGAAAAACCTTATCTTTTTCTTAAAAATCTTACATATTCCACTAAATTACTTTAACTTTTAAAATTGTAATCTTGTACAATTCAACCATACATAATAATACATTGCATCATCACAACCACATCTCCAACATTTAGACTAGCAATTTAAATACATACATACTAATTTTTAAGATCTACTGTAAATACCATCCCCAAATATCCACCATTATTAATTCTTGATTATTTATTTATTTATTTATTATTTATTATTTGGATTTATATACCGCCCCTCTCCCGAAGGACTCGGGGCGGTGTACAGGGCAATTAAAACACTATATACAACACATAATATACAAAATTAAAATAAATTAAACCAAGTAGCCCTAAACAATAAAACACGTTCTAAAATTTAAAATTTAAAATCAGTCCTTCAGTCCAGGCCGGCAAATTCAAATAGCCAAGTCTTCAGGTCACGGCGAAAAGAGCGAAGGTCGGGAGCCATCCAGAGCTCAACAGGGAGCTGATTCCAGAGGGCAGGCGCGCCCACAGAGAATGCTCTCCCACTGGGGGCTGCCAGTTGACATTCCCTGACCGACGGCACCCTGAGGAGGCCCTCTCTGTGGGAGCGCACAGGACGATGGGAAGTTAACGCTGGCAAAAGGTACTCCCGTAAATAATCCGGGCCCATGCCATTTAGGGCTTTATAGGTCATCACATTTAAGGAATTAGATCTGATAGACAGAGTGCCTGAAGAACTATGGACAGAGGTTCGCGACATTGTACAACAGGTAGCAACCAAAACCATCCCAAAGAAAAAGAAATGCAAGAAAGCAAAATGGCTGTCTGAGGAAGCTTTGCAAATAGCTGAGGAAAGGAGGGAAGCGAAAGGCAAGAGAGAAAAACATAGATATGCCCAATTGAATGCAGAATTCCAGAGAATAGCTAGAAGAGATAAGAATGCCTTCTTAAATGAACAGTGCAAAGAAATAGAAGAAAACAATAGAATAGGGAGGACCAGAGATCTTTTCAAGAAAATTGGAGAGATGAAGGGAACATTCCATGCAAAAATGGGCATGATAAAGGACCAAAATGGCAGGGACCTAACAGAGGCAGAAGAGATTAAGAAGAGGTGGCAAAATTACACAGAAGAACTATACAAGAATGAGCTTAACGTCCCAGATAATCACAATGAGGTGGTCACTGACCTCGAGCCAGACATCCTAGAATGTGAAGTGAAGTGGGCCTTAGAAAAGCTGAGCAACAACAAAGCTAGTGGAGGTGACAGTATTCCAGCTGAGCTATTCAAAATCTTAAAAGACAGTGCAGTAAAAGTGCTACACTCAATTTGCCAGCAAATTTGGAAAACTCAACAGTGGCCACAGGATTGGAAAAGATCAGTTTACATTCCAATTCCAAAGAAAGGCAGTGCCAAAGAATGTTCAAACTATCGCACCATTGCACTCATTTCTCATGCTAGTAAAGTCATGCTTAAAATCCTACAAGCTAGACTTCAGCAGTATGTGGATCGAGAACTACCAGAAGTACAGGCAGGATTTCGAAGAGGCAGAGGAACTAGAGATCAAATTGCCAACATACGCTGGATCATGGAGAAAGCTAGGGAGTTCCAGAAAAACATCTACTTCTGCTTCATTGACTATGCTAAAGCCTTTGATTGTGTGGATCATAACAAACTGTGGCAAGTTCTTAAAGAGATGGGAGTACCAGACCATCTTATTTGTCTCTTGAGAAACCTATATGCGGGTCAAGAAGCAACAGTGAGAACTGGACACGGAACCACTGATTGGTTCAAAATTGGGAAAGGAGTCCGGCAAGGCTGTATACTGTCGCCCTGCCTATTTAACTTATATGCAGAGCACATCATGAGAAAGGCAGGGCTAGATGAATCAAAAGTTGGAATTAAGATTGCCGGAAGAAATATCAACAACCTAAGATACGCAGATGATACCACTCTAATGGCAGAAAGTGAAGAAGAACTAAAGAGCCTCTTGTTGCGGGTGAAGAAGGAGAGTGCAAAACTTGGGTTGAAACTTAACATTAAGAAAACCAAGATCATGGCATCCGGCCCTCTCAATTCCTGGCAAATAGATGGGGAAGAAATGGAGGTAGTGACAGATTTTATTTTCCTGGGCTCCAAGATCACTGCAGATGGGGACTGTAGCCAAGAAATTAAAACAGTGGCCACAGGATTGGAAAAGGTCAGTTTACATTCCAATTCCAAAGAAAGTCAATGCCAAAGAATGTTCAAACTATCGCACCATTGCACTCATTTCACATGCTAGTAAAGTTATGCTTAAAATCCTACAAGCTAGACTCCAGCAGTATGTGGATCGAGAACTACCAGAAGTACAGGCAGGATTTCGAAGAGGCAGAGGAACTAGAGATCAAATTGCCAATACACGCTGGATCATGGAGAAAGCTAGGGAGTTCCAGAAAGCAAAAACATCTACTTCTGCTTCATTGACTATGCCAAAGCCTTTGATTGTGTGGATCACAACAAATTGTGGCAAGTTCTTAAAGAGATGGGAGTACCAGACCATCTTATTTGTCTCTTGAGAAACCTATATGTGGGCCAAGAAGCAACAGTGAGAACTGGACATGGAACCACTGATTGGTTCAAAATTGGGAAAGGAGTCTGGCAAGGCTGTATACTGTCACCCTGCTTATTTAACTTATATGCAGAGCACATCATGAGAAAGGCAGGGCTAGATGAATCAAAAGTTGGAATTAAGATTGCCAGGAGAAATATCAACAACCTAAGATATGCATATGATACCACTCCAATGGCAGAAAGTGAAGAGGAACTAAAGAGCCTCTTTATGCGGGTGAAGAAGGAGAGTGCAAAAGTGGGCTTGAAACTCAACATTAAGAAAACCAAGATTGGCTTCCGGTTCTGGATCGCAGCGCAGCCAGATGTTTGAGGGGAACGCTCCCCACGTCGTCTGGATTTCTTCACTGGGGGACCCCTGTAAAGGGGTCGAAAGTCGCCCTGGAGGGGTGACAAGCGAGGGAGAGGACTCTCCGGTCAGAGGTAGAAGGGCGGCGGCCCTCCCGTCGGCTTGTAGCAACTCTCCGAATCGACGAAGAAAGGATCGGCCACTCCCATGGCCCATCGTTTCAGCCATTTCCTGCCGAAGCCTAAATTACAACAAAGCACTTGAAAGCACTTGAAAACTGGGTGAGAATTGCCTTCTTCTTTTCCTAACTGTCTACCTTTTCCTGCTAAAATCTTCCTGAATTTGTTTCCCCCTGCGAGGAAAGAGGGAAGGGATTTTTTTTCAACACCCTCCTTAATGGCGGCATCTGTTTACATCGGGAGAGAAAAAAAACACCTTGAACTAAATAATACTGAATAATTGGACTTACTCCCTTTCTATTTTTGGCCCAAAATTCCTGAACTCACAGAAATGGACTATTCTACCTATTTGATTAAAAAAAGGGGACAAAAAAGAAATAAATAAAAAGACTCAAAATTGATAAAAAATTACTCTGTCTGAAAAGGATTTTAAATACTCTGGGGACATCTAGTGGCTAAGCCTGATACAGCAAGTGAATATTATTGGCAAAAAAACTTGTTTATACTTTGGAACTGACCTTGGCATTAAGATAAAAACCTGAAACAGCTGGAGATGAATCTAGCTTAGACCTGTGGAGGTGGACATCTGCTGACTTTTGTTTGAAAATTAGCCTCCGCTAGGGACTATCTATAATTACTACAAAATGGAGACTGATCAGCCACAAACCTAGCTTGATTATAAGCTTATACTCAAAACAAATTTATAAAGTCACTGAGATTTCTATCTCCAGACTGAAAAATTTAGGTGCCAACTCTAATTTACAAACTGGGGGGTATCCACCAACCGTTATTCAGGCCAGGCCTGGGACAGATCACGGCGGGATAGGGCTTGGGCTGGTTGCCTCCGGGGCCCCGGAGCGGGGTGTGGGGTTATCTATTCCCGCGACGTTAGGGAATGGCAGCAGGCGTCCAAACAGAGGGCCGTATCAACACCCGGGAGTGCGTCCCCGCTGTCTGCAAGCGGTGATGTGCTCCGACCCTCTGGTCTCATCCCGTGGTTCCGGGAACGAGGATGAGCAGCCACCTGAGCTCAGGCTTGTGTATTTTAATGCCAGGTCCGTAGTCAATAAGGCTCCTCTCATCCGGGATTTGGTTGAGGAGGAGCGTGCGGACCTGGCTTGCATTACGGAGACCTGGTTGGGCCCAGAGGGAGGTGTCCCTCTGGTCGATATCTGCCCACCAGGTTTCCGGGTGCTTCACCAGCCTCGGGCTCAGGGTAGGGGCGGGGGTGTGGCGTTAGTTGTGAGGGAGACCTTATGTCCGTGGGAGGCCACCGTTGTCCAAATAGCCGGGTGTGAGTCTCTCCTCCTGAGATGTGGCCCTAGGGCTCAGTTGGGCTTGCTGCTGGTGTACTTTTCACCTAGTCGCGTAGCAGCAGCCCTGCCTGAGCTTCTCGACATCCTCTCGGGGTTGGTGGTTGAGTTCCCCAAATTTATGATTTTGGGTGACTTTAATCTACCATCCCTGGGGGGATCATTTGAGTTAGCTCGGGAGTTCATGGCTTCCATGATGGCCATGGACCTGATGCAAGTAATTCAGGGCCTGACTCATGGGGGGGTCACACGCTCGATTTGATTTTTCTATCTGGACGGTGGTTAGATGATCTGGGTGGAGGTTCCCCAATTGTTATGCCCCTGTCATGGACCGATCATCATCTCCTGCGGTTGGTCTTCCGTTTTGCCACTCCCCGTCGTGGGGTCGTTGAACCAACAAGATGGTTCCGCCCTAGGCACTTAATGGACCCTGAGCGGTTCCAGGCAGCGCTTGGGTCCCCACCTGCCACCTTTTCTCACAGCTCGGCCGATGCCTTAGTGGAAGCCTGGGAAAAGGCAGCAACGGAGGCACTCGACCAAGTTGTACCCATGCAGCCCCTGACCCGGTGCAGATCCCAGTGGGCTCTGTGGTTCTCTGCGGAGCTCCGGGAAATGAAGCGTTGGAGACAGGGCCTAGAGAGCTGTTGGAGGTCCAGCCAGTCTGAATCCGACTGATTGCGACTAAGGTCCTCTACGAGGTCTTATCTCGCAGCGATGAGGACGGCAAGGTCCAACTACTTTGCTACCCTCATCGCGTCCACAGATAATCGCCTGGCTGCCCTGTTTAGGGTGACTCGCTCCCTCCTTAATCAGGAGGTGAGGGAGGATCCCTTGCAGGGTCATGCCGAGGAGTTTAGCCAACATCTGTCAGACAAAATCGCTCGGATCCGGACCAGTTTGGACTCTGACTGGGTAGAGTCTGACGGTGAGGACATGGGCGGTCTTGGTGATGTCATCTGGGATGAGTTTGATTCTGTGACTCTGGAAGAGGTGGACAGGATTATGGGGAAGCTGAGCTCCACCACGTGTTTATTGGCTGGTTTATGCGGCTCGGGAGGGGACACAAGGCTGGCTTCAGGCAGTGATAACTGCTTCTTTGAGTGAGAGCAGTTTTCCCGCCACCTTGAAGGAGGCGGTGGTGAGACCCCTCCTCAAGAAGCCTGCCCTGGACCCAGCTGTTTTAAACAACTATCGTCCGGTCTCCAACCTTCGCTTTCTTGCGAAGGTTGTGTTCTGTACCAGCCTGCTACCGGCCTTGCAGAAAGGCAACCCCTGTACAAACGGCAGAGGCTGGAGAGCGTCTGAGGCTGGAAAACGTCTGCCAAGATTTATTACACAAACAAGCAACAAAACATGAAACAAGATACCGGAACTTTGATCCTCAAACGGAGCGGTTGCTTTCAGCAACCAGCCCTTCCCCAAACACTCCCTTTATTAGAGTTCAGGGCGTGGCCTCCCTGTGCCTCCTTCCGAGGAGTCCCACAGCCTTTCTCTGCTTGCTCCTGCTTGACTGCCTCCTGCGTCGGGCGTCCTTGAACAGGGCCAGCTGTGGGTCATCATCATCCGCACTGTCGGGCTCGCGCAGCTGAGAAGAGGGGCCTGGCTGGGGGCTCTGCGAAGCCTCCAAGCCATCATCAGCAAGTTCGTCTTCAACACCCTCCTCCTCCCCCTCGTCTGAGTCATCCGAGTCATCCAACCCGGCTGCCGGACCCACAGGCTGACCCTGAATCACAACAGGTTGTTGAGAGTGTGGTGGCACATCAGCTCCCGTTGTTCCTGGAGGAAGCTGATTATCTGGACCCGTACCAATCGGGCTTCAGGCCCGGGTACAGCACGGAGACGGCATTGGTCGCGCTGGTGAATGATCTCTGGCGGGCTCAGGACAGGGGTTGTTCCTCTGTCCTAGTCCTATTAGACGTTCACAGTCGGTGTTGGCAGGAGGGCAGAGGTCGACCTCGAGGCCTCTCGTTTGTGGAGTTCCTCAGGGGTCGGTCCTCTTGCCTCTCCTGTTCAACATCTATATGAAGCCACTGGGTGAGATCATTTGTGGTTTTGGGGTTGGGTATCATCAATATGCTGATGATACCCAGCTTTTCATCTCTACCCCAAACCACCCCAGTGATGCCCTCGATGTGATGTCCCGTTGCCTGGAGGCGGTTTGGGTCTGGATGGGGAGGAACAGGCTTCGGCTCAATCCTGACAAGACTGAGTGGTTGTACGTGCCGGCATCTCGGGAAATTCAGATTATTCCATCTCTAATCCTGGGGGGTGAGATATTACCCCCCCGTAGATAGGGCTCGCAACTTGGGTGTCCTCCTAGATTCACAACTCTCCTTGGAAGATCATATAGGAGCTGTGACTAGGGGGGCCTTCGCCCAGGTTCGCCTGGTGCACCAGTTGCGGCCCTATCTGGACCGGGATGCCTTGCGTACGGTCACTCATGCGCTCGTGACCTCTCGTTTAGACTACTGCAATGCTCTCTACATGGGGCTGCCCTTGAGGACTACTTGGAGGCTTCAGCTGGTGCAGAATGCAGCCGCGCGAGTGGTGGTGGTGGTGGCTTCCCGATACTCCCATGTAACACCTCTACTCCGTGAGCTGCATTGGCTTCCAGTTGCCCTCCGGGTGAGATTCAAGGTGCTGGTAATGACCTATAAAGCCCTAAATGGCACGGGTCTGGACTACCTATGGGAGCACCTGCTGCCGGCATCAACTTCCCTTCATCCAGTGCGCTCCCAGAGAGAGGGCCTCCTCAGGGTGCCGTCGGTCAAAGAGTGTCGACTGGCGGCCCCCAGGGGGAGGGCGTTCTCTGTGGGCGCGCCAGACCATTGGAATCGTTTACCGGTTGAGCTCCGGATGGCTCCTGACCTTCGCTCCTTCCGCCGTGACCTAAAAACTTACTTATTTGAACAAGCCGGCCTGGTCTGATGGGAGTGGGGTATTTTAATATTAATTTTATTAATTTTTATTGTAATTTGGGCTACACTATTTAATTCTTAACTTTTGTACATTGTATTTTTATTGTATTGCCCTGTACACCGCCCTGAGTCCTTCGGGAGAAGGGTGGTATAGAAATTAAATAATAATAATAATAATAATAATAATAATAATAATAATAATAATAATAATAATAATAATAATAATAATAATAATAATAATAATAATAATAATAATAATAATAATAATAATAATAATTATTATTATTATTATTATTATCTTGAAATATTTCAGTTATCAGTCCTATCAGTAAGGTAGTACAATGATAGATATGTTTTTGGCTAGGGGCTTTGTCTAAAATACTTACCTCAACATCCTTTTTAAGCTTTTCAAGGAACATCTTTTTGTTGGCTTCATGAATGTAAATCTTTTGACCATCACTGATGAAGTCGTTGTCTTTAAACGTTGGAAGTTCTTTGGCCTAAGACAGACAAACAAAAGTCATTTCAAAACAATGAAGGCAACAGAATAATGAAATGCCAATTGTCTGAGCAGAACACAACTAATCATGTAGAGCCATCAAAAATGCAAAATAACAACCACCAGGGGGCATTACAGAGTTACAGCTTTTGTGATTTTGCCTTCTAGTGACATGACTGGTGTTATGCGCTCCAGTACTTGCTTCTTAGTCACTGTTCTGTTCCAGCCTACGACCGTCCTTGTTTGCGTGTCAAGGACAACCCCTTTTCTTTTAATCAATAGGTTGGAAAAACCCAACCCTTTTATTTATACACAGTTCAAATACTTAAGTCCAAAAAACAACAGAATATTTTTCTTAGCAAATAAAAGGTCCAAACAGCAAAAACAAGAGTTAATCAAGAAGTTCAGCAAGAACACAAACAGACCAGGATTTCCTTTGGAGTTCTACAAACGGTTGCCTTCAGCAACCAGCACCGCCCACACCTTCCCCTTTTATTAACAGCCCCAAGGTGTGGCTTCTCAATGCCTTCTCCTCCTTTCGCTGAGTTGCTGCATAGTCTTTCTCTGATCTGCTCTGTTAAGCTGCCTTCTACTTCGAGTGTCTATAAATACATTCATCTGTGAAGCCTCAGAGTCTGAGTCATCCTCCCCACAGAGCTGAGCATCATCCAGAACATGATTGGAGGGGCCCGGCTCTTCCTCTGACTGTGAGTGGCCCTCCCGGAACATAGAGCCAGTCACGAGACCATCTGTGACCGTCCATGGGGAACCTGGCCCCACCTCCTCCTTCCAGTGAGTCACCCACTCATCCTTCTGCTGGGCCTCCCAAATCCAAACCCGTACATCTATCAGCTCCCACACCACAGCAAAAGACTTGATGGGGAGCACTGTCCTGGGCAGAAACTTGTCTTTCATTCAGGAATATTCGGGCTTCCTGGACATAGCATCTCCTCTTTGGTTGCGACTGCTAGGTATGTACGTTACACGGAAATTGAACTGCAAAGAAAAGAGACCACCAAATCTGGCGTTGGTTCAATTTCCGAGCGGTCTGCAGGCTTTCCAAATTCTTATGGTCCGTCCGGACCTTGATTTGATGCCGCACCCCTTTCAGATGATGCCTCCAGGCCTCGAATGCCACTTTGATGGCCAGTAGCTCCTTCTCCCAGATGGTATAGTTGCGCTCCACCAGATTCAGTTTCCATGAATAGTACGTGCAAGGGAAGAGGGCACCGCCGGGCGTCGTCGTCTGGAGTAACACCGCCCCAATGGCAATGTCAGAGGCATCCGCCTCCACGACAAACGGCCATTGTGGGTCAGGATGCTTCAAGATGGGCTCCTTCATGAAGGCTTCCTTCAAAGCCTGGAAAGCCCGTTGTCTTTTTGGAGAGGCTTGGCTCTTCCTCTGACTGTGAGTCCTGTAATGCCTCAGAGCCTCCCTCCGACTCCGAAGGCTCTCCAAACCCCTCCTCCTCCTCCTCCTCAGATCCCTTGGACTCAGCTGTTGGGAGCACAGGCTGGCACGGAATCACAACAGTCACCTATGCTGTCCAAGGAATACACAGGAGCCTTCTCCAGGACCACAGCTCAAACGAGTCAATTTTCTTCCTGTCTTGCTTTTTTAAAGTCAAACTTTTACAACTATAGTAGCTACGGGGAACACAATAGAGCAAACTAACCTAGATTTGGTTGCTAGGCTGATGTCCTTGCTTTTCCATATTCAACTCATGTTCATCATTGCTGTACGACCCAGTGCAATCCAACATTTTATTTCTGGGCTGCATTCACCACTTTAAGCTACCTTGTGATCCTAGAAAAGTGAATTTTTCCACGCATTCTATCTCTTCACTGTCAATTTCTATTTTGATGTTTCCCTTCCTTGCAGTGGTCATGAGCTTGGTCTTTCTGATGTTCAGAAAGAAACCAAAATTCTCACTTGCTTCTTTGATTTTCTTGATCAGATGTTCCAGGCTTTCTTTGGTTTTTAAGAGGAGAGATGTATCGTCAGCATATCTAAGACTATTGATGTTTCTTCCACCAATCTTTACCCCAATTTTTAATTCTTCAAGATCTAGCTTCCTCATGATCATTTTGGCATACAGATTGAATAAGAAATGGGAGAGAATGCAACCTTGTTGCATTTCTTTCTCTACCTTAAACCAACCGGTGTCTCCATATGGTGTTCGCAGAGTGGCTTCCTGATTTGTGTACAGTGATTGCATGGCAGAAACTAGCAAAAAAGGCTGCAAATATATCACTGATAAAACATCCTGCAAGCAACATACCAGGCAATCCTGTTTAGATGCCTTGCTAAAATTTGTGTTATCAGAAGTTCAAAAGTGAATCTGAGGCTTAAATTCTCCCCAATTTACCATAATAACAGAAGATGCAATAATGCTATTCATGAAAGACTCAAAGTGATGAGTTGTTAAACTGATTTTATGTCCTGCTTAGGGTTCACTACTCATAAAATAATATTATTTTCTTGTACATAGTTTTGTGCAACGAACGCCAAGCTGCACCTTAAGACAAAGAAGATAAAGAAAACAGAAAGATATAACTATGAATCAAAACATTAAGGGACTAATGAAGAGCAACAAAGATGATTAGGGGACTGGGGGCTAAAATATATAAAGAATGGTTGCTGGAATTGGGTATGTCTAGTTTAATGAAGAGAAGGACTAGGGGTGACATGATAGCAGTGTTCCAATATCTCAGGCGTTGCCACACAGAAGATGGAGTCAAGCTATTCTCCAAAGCACCTGAAGGCAGGACAAGAAGCAACAGATCGAAACAAACCAAGAGAGAAGCAACCTAGAACTAAGGAGAAATTTCCTGACAGAACAATTAATCAGTGGAACAACCTGCCTCCAGAAGTTGTGAATGCTCCAACACGGGAAGTTTTAAAGAAGAGACTGGACAACCATTTGTCTGAATACTATAGGGTTTCCTGTCTGAGCAGGGGGTTGGACCAGAAGACCTCCAAGGTCCCGTCCAACTCTATTATTATTATTATTATTAT
Source organism: Vipera berus (assembly GCF_964194415.1). Taxonomy (NCBI): domain Eukaryota; kingdom Metazoa; phylum Chordata; class Lepidosauria; order Squamata; family Viperidae; genus Vipera; species Vipera berus. The sequence goes on along the minus strand of NC_138210.1, from coordinate 37,926,957 downwards.
TATTATTATTATTATTATTATTATTATTATTATTATTATTATTATTATTATTATTATTATTATTATTATTGTTATTGTTGTTGTTGTTGTTGTTGTTGTTGATATTGTTGTTGTTATTGTTATTATTGTTATTATTAAACTTTTATTCATAAAACATGAAACTCTGTCAACTGAACACTCAAACTGACTGGCACTACAGGTGAAACTCAAAAAATTAGAATATCGTGCAAAAGTTCATTTATTTCAGTAATGCAACTTAAAAGGGGAAACTAATATATGAGATACACTATCAAAGCAAAGCAAAGATAGTTCAAGCCGTGATTTGTCATAATTGTGATGATTATGGCTTACAGCTCATGAAAACCCCAAATCCACAATCTCAGTAAATTAGAATATTGTGAAAAGGTGCAATATTCTAGGCTCAAAGTGTCCCACTCTAATCAGCTAATTAAGCCATAACACCTGCAAAGGGTTCCTGAGCCTTTAAATGGTCTCTCAGACTGGTTCAGTAGGAATCACAATCACAGGGAAGACTGCTGACCTGACCGTTGTGCAGAAAACCATCATTGACACCCTCCATAAGGAAGGAAAGCCTCAAAAGGTAATTGCAAAAGAAGTTGGATGTTCCCAAAGTGCTGTATGAAAGCACATTAATAGAAAGTTATGTGGAAGGGAAAAGTGTGGAAGAAAAAGGTGTACAAGCAGCAGGGATGACCGCAGCCTGGAGAGGATTGTCAGGAAAAGGCCATTCAAAAGTGTTGGGGACTTTCACAAGGAGTGGACTGAGGCTGGAGTCAGTGCATCAAGAGCCGGATCCTGGACATGGGCTTCAAATGTCGTATTCCTCTTGTCAAGCCTCTCCTGAACAACAAACAATGTCAGAAGCGTCTTACCTGGGCTAAAGAAAAACAGACCTGGTCTGTTGCTCAGTGGTCCAAAGTCCTCTTTTCTGATGAGAGCAACTTTTGCATCTCATTTGGAAACCAAGGACCCAGAGTCTGGAGGAAGAATGGAGAGGCACACACTGCAAGATGCTTGAAGTCCAGTGTGAAGTTTCTACAGTCTGTGTTGATTTGGGGAGCCATGTCATCTGCTGGTGTTGGTCCACTGTGCTTCATTAAGTCCAGGGTCAACGCAGCCATCTACCAGGAGATTTTGGAGCACTTCATGCTTCCTTCCACAGACGAGCTTTATGGGGATGCTGACTTCATTTTCCAGCAGGACTTGGCACCTGCCCACACTGCCAAAAGCACCAAAACCTGGTTCAATGACCATGGGATTATTGTGCTTGATTGGCCAGCAAACTCGCCTGACCTGAACCCCATAGAGAATCTATGGGGCATTGCCAAGAGAAAGATGAGAGACATGAGACCGAACAATGCAGAAGAGCTGAAGGCCGCTATTGAAGCATCCTGGTCTTCCATAACACCTCAGCAGTGCCACAGGCTGATAGTTTCCATGCCACGCCGCATTGAGGCAGTAATTGCTGCAAAAGGGGCCCAAACCAAGTACTGAGTACATATGCATGCTTATAGTTTTCAGAGGTCCGATATTGTTCTATGTACACTCCTTGTTTTATTGATTGCATGTAATATTCTAATTTTCTGAGATTGTGGATTTGGGGTTTTAATGAGCTGTACGCCATAATCATCACAATTATGACAAATCATGGCTTGAACTATCTTGCTTTGCATGTAATGAGTCTATCTCATATATTAGTTTCCCCTTTTAAGTTGCATTACTGAAATAAATGAACTTTTGCACGATATTCTAATTTTTCGAGTTTCACCTGTAATAGTTGACACGGGTTGCTGCCAGCACCCTAGGTATTAACCAGGTATCTCCTTAAAATGTAAGAAGTTCCGAGTAGCACAGGTTTTGTAGGTTTGCTGGAGTTATTGCAGGAAGCTGCAATTTCTTGATGTATTTTGCAAAGTTTTTGGACATAGTTCCCAGTGCCCTGATGACAATTGGTATCACTGTTACACGTTTCATCCATAATCACGCAGTTTCGATGGCCAGGTCGCGGTATTTCGTAATTTTTTCCAGTTCTTTTTCTTCAACTCTGGCATCTCCTGGTGCAGTGATATCGATCAACTGTACGCTTTGGTTCTCTATGACTGCGATATCTGGCATTTTGTGTTCCAAATGGCGATCTGTCTGTATTCGGAAGTCCCACAAGAACTTCACCCTCTCATTCTTGACAACTTTTTCCAACCTATGTTCTCACGACTTTTTGAACACAGGCAAGTCGTATTTTTTACACAATGCCCAGTGAATTAGTTTAGCAACTCAGTCATGTCTAGCATTGTAATCAGTTTGCGCGATTTTGCTGCACTCACATATTAAATGTGACACAGTTTCAACTTTGTCATTGCAAAGTTGTCAATTTGGATTGTCAGTAGATTTTTGTATCTTCGCTTTCATGGTATTAGTTTGTAGTGCTTGTTCTTGAGCAGCCAGTATTAAGCCTTCCGTTTCTTTCTTGATGGTTCCCATCTTAAGCCATGCCCATGTCAAGTTATTATCACATTTTCCTTCAATATTTTTCAAATGCTGTCCATGCAAAGCTTTGGTTTTCCATCTATTTAATCTGTCATCCAGCCGTTTTTCCTTATATTCTACCTTTGTTTCTGTTATTTTTATAATGCTCTCTGTTTTCACAGCCTGCAGCAATTTTTCTGTACTTTGATTTACATAGTCATTCAAACTTCATTTTTCTTCTTCTACAGTTTAGTGAATTTGCAGTAGCCCTCTACCCCTATTCTTCTTGGCAGGTACAACCTGTCGATGTCACTTCGTGGATATAGAGCGTGGTGCATATTCAAAAGTTTATGCGTTTTCCAGTCTAGGTGTTCCACTTCAGCCAAAGTCCAGTTGATAATTCCAGCTAGGTAGCGTATCACTGGGACTGCCCATGTATTAATGGATTTAATTATATTTCCAGCATTCAGCTTTGATTTTAGTATTTTGCGGACTCTTCTGATGTATTCCTTTTGTGTTGACTCTCTGACTTTTCCATTCAAGATGTTATCTGCTTCCAATATGCCTAGGTATTTGTAACCATCATCCTTTGCTAGTGCTTTCATAATACCTCTGTTTCCCAGTTCTATTCCTTCTATTTTTCCCATTTTTCCTCACTGCATGGATAATATAGCACATTTTATTTATTTTTTTATTTATTTATTTTATTTTATTACATTTATATACCGCCCTTTCCCGAAGGACTCAGGGCGATTTACAGGGTGATTAAAAAACCAAGATACAAAAGTTAAAAACAAATTTAAAAAAAAATTATATTTGTCCCTGCATAAATAAAACCCCAGTTAAAATAAGATTAATCCTCAGCCTGGGCCAGAGAGCTCGAAGAGCCAGGTCTTCAGGCCCCGGCAGAATGAACAGAGGTCGGGGGCAGTCCTCAGCTCCACTGGCAGCTGGTTCCAAAGGGCAGGCGCCCCCACTGAGAAGGCCCTATCCCTGGGTGTTACCCGCCGGCAATCTCTTACCGGTGGCACCCTGAGAAGACCCTCCCTGTGGGAGCGCACTGGACGAAGGGAACTTGATGCCGGCAGCAGGTGTTCCCTCAGATATCCCGGACCCAAGCCATTTAGGGCTTTATAGCACCAGCACCTTGAATCTCACCCGGAGGGCAACCGGAAGCCAATGCAGCTCGCGGAGTAGAGGTGTTACATGGGAGTATCGGGAAACCCCCATCACAACTCGCACGGCCGCATTCTGCACCAGCTGAAGCCTCCGAGTGGTCCTCAAGGGCAGCCCCATGTAGAGAGCGTTGCAGTAGTCTAAACGGGAGGTCACGAGCGCATGAGTGACTGTGCGTAGGGCATCTTGGTCCAGATAGGGTCGTAACTAGCGCACCAGGTGAACCTGGGCAAAAGCCCCCCTGGTCACGGCTCCTTTATGGTCTTCAAAATTGAGTCGTGAATCCAGGAGGACGCCCAAGTTGCGAGCCCTATCAACGGGGGGTAACACCTCACCCCCCATCGTTAGAGATGGAATAGTCTGGTTGACCCGAGATGCCGATATGCACAGCCACTCAGTCTTGGCGGGATTGAGACGAAGCCTGTTTCTCCCCATCCAGACCTGGACCGCCTCCAGGCACCGGGACATCACGGCAAGGGCATCGCTGGGTTGGTTCGGGGTGGAAAGAAAAAGTTGGGTATCATCAGCGTACTGATGATACCCCACCCCGAAACCACGAATGATCTCACCCAGCGGCTTCATATAGATGTTGAACAGGAGGGGCGAGAGAACCGACCCCTGAGGAACTCCACAAATGAGAGGCCTCGGGGCGGATCTCTGCCCTCCTGTCAACACCGACTGCGAATGGCCCAGGAGATAGGAGGAGAACCACCGTAAAATGGTGCCTCCCACTCCCAACCCCCTGAGACGCCGCAGTAGGATACCATGGTCGTGTTGTGATTCAGGGTCAGCCTGTGGGTTCGGCAGTTGGGTCGGACGAATCAGAGGAGGAGGGGGGTCTTGAAGACCTTGCTGAGGGGGTTGAAGATCTTGCTGATGATAGCCCTCAGGCAGGCCCCTCCCACTTTGTCACCATGGAGACCCAGCTGTGTGAGCCTGACAGTGTGGATGAAGATGACCCACAGCTGGCCCTGTTCAAGGACGCCCGACGCAGGAGACAGTCAAGTAGGAGTAAACAGAGGAAGGCTGTGGGGCTTCTCGGAAGGAGGCAGAGAGAGGCCACGCCCTGAACTCTTTATAAAGGGAATGTTTGGGGAGGGCTGGTTTGCTGAAAGCAACCGCTCAGATAGTGTTTCAAAGCTCCTGTATCTTGGTACGTGTCTTGTTTGTTTTTTGTAGTAATAAATTTGGCAGACGTCATTCCAGCCTCTTGCCGTTTATAAAGGGGTTGCCTTTTCTGCAGGGCCGGTAGCAGGCTGGTACAGAACAGGTCGATGGTATCAAAAGCCGCTGAGAGATCTAATAGGACCAGGACAGAGGAACAACCCCTGTCCCGAGCCCTCCAGAGATCATTCACCAGCGCGACCAATGCTGTCTCCATGCTGTATCCGGGCCTGAAACCCGATTGGTACGGGTCCAGATAATCAGTTTCCTCCAGGAACAGAGGAAGCTGATGTGCCACCACACTCTCAACAACCTGCGCCAAAAAGCGAAGGTTGGAGACTGGACGATAGTTATTTAAAACAGCCGGGTCCAGGGCAGGCTTCTTGAGGAGGGGTCTCACCACCGCCTCCTTCAAGGCAGCAGGGAAGACACCCTCCTTCAAAGAAGCAGTTATTACTGCATGGAACCAGCCTCGTGTCCTCTCCCGGGCCGCATAAGCTAGCCAGGAGGGGCACGGATCCAACAAACAGGTGGTGGTGCTCAGCCTCCCCATGATCCTGTCCACATCATCAGGGGAAACAGGATCGAACTCAGTCCAGATAACATGCTCAAGACCGTCCGATTCCTCCACATCAGACTCTGCCCAGTCAGAGTCCAGACCGGTCCGGATCTGAGCGATTTTGTCCGCCAGATGATGACTAAACTCCTCGGCTCGTCCCCATAAGGGATCCTCCCTCACCTCCTGATTAAGGAGGGAGCGAGTTACCCTAAAGAGGGCGGCCGGGCGATTATCTGCGGACGCGATAAGGGCAGCAAAGTAGTTAGACTTCGCCGTCCTTATCACCACAAGATAAGACCTTATAAAGGTTCTTAGCTGCAATCGGTCAGATTCGGATCGGCTGGACCTCCAACCGCTCTCTAGACCCCGTCTCCGACGCTTCATCTCCCGGAGCTCCGCAGAGAACCATGGAGCCCAACGGGATCTGCGCTGGGTCAGAGGTCGCAAGGGTACAACACAGTCAAGTGCCCCGGCGGCCGCCCTTTCCCAGGCATCCACCAGGACATCGACTGGGCTGTGGGTAAGGGTGATGGGTATAGGCCCAAGCGCCCTCTGGAACCGTTCCGGGTCCATTAGGCGCCTGGGGTGGAACCACCTAGTCGGTTCCGCAGCCCAGCGGCGGGGGGTGGCATAACGGAAGACCAGCCGCAGGAGGTAATGATCTGACCATGACAGGGGAGCAATGGTTAGTGAACCCCCTCCCAGATCATCCAGCCACTGTCCAGATAGGAACACCAGGTCGAGAGTATGATCCCCCACATGTGTCGGGCCCTCAATAACTTGGGTCAGGCCCATGGCCGTCATGGAGGCCATGAACTCCCGAGCTAACTCAGACGACCCTCCCAGTGAAGGCAGGTTGAAGTCCCCCAGAACTATAAGCCTGGGGAACTCCACCGCCAACCCTGAGAGAGTGTCGAGCAGCTCGGGCAGGGCTGTTGCCACACAGCTGGGCGCTAGGTATGTGAGCAACAAGTCCAAAGTCCATTCTGATGCCTCTGCTAAACAGTTGAACTGTGTTGAGTATTGATTCAAGTTCAGTGTGGCTTTCCACATACAGTTTTAAGTCATCCATGTATAGTAGATGGTTTTTCTTGCCATGCTGGCTTGAGATGTGGTATCCCAGTTTTGTGTTTTGTAATATTATTGTGAATGGAATTAATGCGATGTTGAACAGTAGTGGTGAAAGTGAGTCCCCTTGGAAGATTCCTTGTCTAATGTTGATTTCACCAATGTTCTCCCCATTTGCTGTTAGAACTGTTTTCCATTTTTGCATATTTGTTTTCAAAAATGTACAGATGTTTTTGCTGATTCCAAAATTTTCCAAACATGCATTAATCCAACTGTGGGGTAATGAGTCAAATGCTTTCTTGTAATCAATCAATTTGTTTTTCGTCGTTTTGCATTTTTAAGTACCATTTTGTCAATGAGCAACTGATCTTTTGTTCCTCTTGATTTTTATAATTTCCTTTTTGTTCTGCCAGATACAAATTGTTTTCCATCAGATGATTGAATACTGAATTTGCCAGTATTTTTGTAAAAAGTTTGAACGTTGTTGGCAGACAAGTAATTGGGTGGTAGTTGCTTGGTTCTGTGCTCTTTTCAGGGTCTTTCATTATCAAGTATGTTCGACCAGCTGTTAACCATTCTTCACTTGTGGCATTTTGAAGAATTTCATCAAACTGAGTGGCCATGCAGTGATGGAGGCTGGTGAGGTGTTTCAACCAGTATCAATGCATCTCATCCAGGCCAGGTGCACTCCAGTTCTTGACCTTCTTTACTTGTTTTGCAACCATATTGGTGGTTATTACAATATTTTCCATTTTGTTTTGTGTTGCTTGTTTTTGGATATCTTTGATCTAGGAGGTAGTTTTATTATGTTCCACTGGGTTTTCCCATAGTTCTTTCCAAAGGTTTAAGGTGTTTTCTTTACATGGTAGAACAGTAGTTTGGACTTTATTTTCATCAAGTGACTGATAGAAGAGGTGCTGGTTTCTTCTGAACTGGATGTTTTCATGATATTGTTTTATTCGTCCTTCATATCTCTCAATTTTCTTTGCTGTTGCTATTACACGCTGTTTTAGGTTTTCCATGATTTCCGTTATTGTTTTTTCATCCAAGTTATATTTTTTGTATAAAGTATTTTTCAGCTTTTCGTTCTTTAGTTTTCCTTCTTTCAAGTATTTCAATTTGCTTACATCTCCTCATAGTTTTTTGTTTTATTTTCAAGTCGAATTTTCCATTTTGGTGTTCCAGTGGGTTTCTTTTTTGGCATTTTATAACCCAATTCTGCAGTTATAACAGTGGCTGTACTGTACATTAGTTGGTTTGTTTCATACAGTGTGCTGGATGGGATGGAAGTTAAAATGTTGTTCACAGCATTTAGTAGATCTTTCACTTGTTTGCTATGCACTTCACGGATGGCCGGCAGTCTTTTTCTTTCTGTGTTTTCTTTGATGTGGTTTTCAATCTTTTCTTTCAGCATTTTCGCTAGATTACTTAGCTCTACACTTTCGAGTTGTTGCACAGGGTAGTCTTCATCCTGTGTGGCGGCTTCTTCTGCTGGTTGGTCAGTTTGTCGGTCAGTTTGTTCAGGTATTGGAACAATTTCTTCAGCCTGTTCATCATCATTGCTTGTTGTTTTCTTTTTAGCCAATGTTCCTAGATGTTGAATTTCCACATATGTAAAAACTTTATTATGGATGATGAAACATCTTTGATCCATTAATCATTGTTCAGTTACGTCACTTTCCAGATGCTTTTCCTTCCACAGTTGCATCATTCCTTTTTGAAATCTCCTGCCTGTTGGTTCTGCCTGGTAGTAGCATTGGATGATTTCTCAATTTTCTTCGGTTGTCCAGGTTTTGCGCTTTTGTTTCAGTTGCTTTACAGTTGTACGCTCTGGTTCCCCAGCAGTAACAACTGAGCCCTGTGGCCCATTTTTCAACAGATGTCCAGGAGCCATAGCATCTGACACGGTCCTTGTTGACCCAGGCAACGACCGATACGGTATGGAATTTTTTTTTATTTCTTCTCATCATTGGTGATGGGAGGTACCTGGGTTGGTTCACGGTGGCTAAGCCACTACCAATCCAAAGACCGGTAATCCCATAAGCATAGGGACCGCACCCGATAGTTGTCCAGGCCCAGCCATGGGTGGTTGTTGTTGTTGTTGTTGCTATTATTATTATTATTAATGCAATCCAGGCAATGGGAGTAAAGCTTGTTGTTATGGTTCCGATCGATGAAACCATGTAAAAGAACTTCAAGGCAAAATTTTCTTCCTTAAAGAACATTTTATTTTGGAAACAAGATATCGGCATGTACAAAGGTCATCCCAAGACTAAATTCCCCTCCCCTAGGTTACAAAGTTACAAGTTACATTTCCCACCCCAAATTGCTGTTATAAATCACATTCACCAATTGTTAGAAAATTCGGGCTCTCCTCCCAGCTGCTTCAGCCCACCAAAATGTTATCAGCAATGACCTTGGTTCCCATCCATGTGAATTGTTTTGGCTAACTGAGAATTACTCCCCCCCCTCCTTCTAACTAAAAAATGTGGCAATGAAGACAAAATGAAAATGGCTTCAATTCAGTTTGTCGCAGTGTTGACATTCAACTCTCCTTAAAAGAAAGGAGAAGTCCTGTAAATCAAACAAGAATAAAAGTTAAGAATCCCCTATCGGTTTACTGGGGTGTTTATCATAGAATTTACCTATCAGCCTGTCAGCTTTCACATCAGTACTTTTTACCCAGGTGGTTTCTGACAACAGTATCCCTTCCAGTGCACTAAATATTGCAATTTTCCCTTGTATAATCTAGCATCAAGAATACACTTTACTTTGTAATGAGTCTCTCCTGCCACCACAAGCGGGCCAGGTGCTTTCTTGGGAGGGGATCTTACAGTCGATCCTCTGAAAGGCTTTAACAAACTGCAGTGAAACACTGGGTGGATCTTCCCTAAAAGACGAGGGAGTTTTAATTCTACAGTAACCAGATTTAAGATCCGTACTATTGGAAATGGTCCCAGGTATTTTGGTCCCAATTTTGTGCTAGGCAATTTAAGTCTTAGATACTTTGTAGAAAGATAAACTTTCTCCCCCACGCAGAACGATCTCTGAGGTGCTCTTTTCTTATCAGCTTGCTTTTTATAAATCTCTGAGGATTTTGTTAAAGCTTTCTTTGCATTGTTTCAAACATGCCTCCAAGCAGACACCCATTGATCTAATGTTTGAGAAGTAGGGGGCTCCTGGGGTTATTCAGGCATCGGGATAAATAACGTTGTAAGTCTGGTGCTGATGTGTACAGTATTATTGTAAGCCACTTCAGCAAAAGGGAGGAGATCAGTCCAATTTGTCTGCTGGTAAACCACATAGCATCTAGGATATTGCTCCACCATTGCGTTAGCCTTTTCAGCTGCTCCATTCATAGAAGGAAGAAAAGCCGATGACAGTCCCTCCAGAATCTGGCAGTAAATTGAACCCCCCAGTCAGAGATTATCCGTTTTGATGCACTATGTAACCAGTAAATATGCTTGAGAAACAATTTGGCTAGTTTCTGAGCAGAGGGGAGGCCTGAACATGCTATGAAGTGAGCCTGCTTTGAGAAAAGATCAATTACAGTCCATATTACTGTATTTCCCTTACTCTTTGGTAATTCAACAATAAAATCCATAGCGATCTCTTCCCATGCTTGAGAAGGATCTGCGATAGGCTGTAAAAGTCCAGAAGGCTTTCCTGGGATCCTTTTCATGGTAGCACAAACTGCATAGCTTTTTACATAACTCTCTACATCTTTCTTTAAATTTGGCCACCAAAATTGCCTCTGAATGAGATGTAGTGTCTTTAAATAACCAAAGTGACCAGATTGTTTTATGTCATGGCTGCGTTGGACCACTTGGAGCCTGAGTGGTTCAGGCAAATATAATTTTCCTCCTTTCCAAGCCAACCCATCCCTCTGGGTCAAGATGGCTTGATTTTCTTTGAACAATTGATCATTTTTCAGTTCTTGTTTTAATTTATCTATTAATGGGTCACTTGGATTAGGTAACTTCACATGTTGTTGTCTTCCAGGGGTTATTTGAGAAATAACTTGTGATGGTGGCATAATAGGTTTTATGATTTGTTTGTGTTGGCTTTTGTATTGCGGTAACCTAGAGAGGGCATCAGCCAAAAATTGTTTTCCTCCCAGTATATACTTCAGGATAAAGTTAAAATGGTTAAAATATTGTGCCCAGCAAACTTGTTTTGGAGAGAGTTTGCAGGGAGTTTTCAGGGCCTCTAAGTTCTTGTGATCAGTCCAAACCTCAAAAGTCACCTTGTTCCCCTCTAGAAAATGACGCCAAATCAATAAAGCCCATCGGATAGCAAAAGCTTCTTTCTCCCAGACAGCCCATCTCCGTTCTGTGTCAGTGAGTTTTTTCAAAGTATAAGCGCAGGGTTGTAATTCTCCTTTTGTGTTCTTCTGTAATAGGACTGCCCCCACAGCCACATTGCTGGCATCTGCTTGAATAATAAACTGCTCTTCAGGATGAGGGTGTTTTAGTACTGGTTCAGCGGCAAATAGTCTTTTTAAGTTCTCAAAAGCAGTCTGGCACTCCAATGACCAGCATAGGGTTTCATCTGGTCGTGGTTTACCCCCATCTTTGCCAGTTTTTAACAGTTCAGTGATGGGCAAAGCAAGTTCAGCAAATGGGATAATTGGCGATAGAAATTAGCAAATCCTAGAAAGCTCTGAAGTTGTTTTAGAGTTTGTGGGGGCTGCCACTCAATGACAGCTTTCACTTGATAAAATAGAACACAAGGGCAAGGTAGTGTATCAACAGAACCTTATTAAGGAAACTTTTGTTGATTTTTATTCTAAATTATATGCTAGAGACAAGATTAACGAAGCAGATATTGATGTATATTTGAGGAATGCTAGTATACCGGTTCTTACACAAGAACAAAAGGAAGAGATGAATCAATTGATAACTGAGGAAGAAATTCTTTTAGCAATTAAACAATTGAAAGTGGGCAAAGCGCCAGGGACGGATGGGCTGACTGCTGTGTATTATAAAAATTTACAGTTTGAGATGATAAAACCATTAAGGGAATTGTTTCAGACAATTCAAATGGGAGGAGGTGTGCCTCGGTCTTGGAAAACTGCTTTTATTGCTTTGATTCCGAAGGAAGATCAGGATGTCACTCAAGCAAGAAACTATAGACCAATATCACTTTTGAATACGGACTACAAGATATTTGCTAAGGTTTTAGCTAATAGATTAATGAGGGTATTGCAACAGGTAATTCATGGTGACCAAACTGGGTTTATAAGTGGTAGACAAATGAAAAATAACGTGAGGCATATAGTTGATTTGTTGGAATTTCTGGAAAGGAACAACCAGATCCCTGCAGCGCTGATTTTTTTGGATGCTGAAAAAGCCTTTGATCAATTGGATTGGCAATTTTTGATGAAAGTATTAGATAAAATGAATTTTGGGGATAAATTTTTACAACCAATTAGGGCATTATATCAGAAGCAAACAGCCCATATAATAGTAAATAACAGTCTGACCGAAGTATGTAATATTGAAAAGGGCACAAGGCAGGGGTGTCCGTTATCACCTCTATTATTTGTTTTAACATTGGAGATATTATTGATTAAAATACGGGATTCGGAAAAAATTAAGGGAATTCAAATAAGAGATCAGGATTATAGGTTGAGGGCGTTTGCAGACGATCTGGTTGTTACGGTGACCCAGCCAGAAAATTCTGTTGTAGAATTGATGGAGATAATAATGCAATATGGGAAAGTTTCTAGATTCAAGGTTAATATACAAAAAACTAAAATGCTGTCTAAGAATATGACAGCATCACAAAAGGCTGTTTTAGAAGGGTTAACTGGATTTGAAATTGTCAAAAGGGTTAAATATTTGGGGGTATATTTGTCACCCTCCAATGCAAAGTTATATAAAAATAATTATGAAAAGCTATGGGGAAAAGTTCAAAAAGAATTGGATAGCTGGAAAAAATTACAATTGTCTTTACTGGGAAGAATTGCAGCAGTGAAAATGAATGTCTTGCCGAAATTTCTATTTTTATTTCAAATGATACCTATTCTTAAAAAGGATTCAAATTTGGAGGAATGGCAAAAGGGTATTAATAAATTTGTATGGGCAGGGAAAAGGCCACGAGTCAAATTTAAGATCATGCAGGATACGCGTGAGAGAGGTGGTCTCAAAATGCCCAATTTTAAATTATACTATGAAGCTGCTGCATTGTCAGCGATAAGTGATTGGATTAATTTAACACAAGGAAGATTATTAAATCTTGAAGGTCATGATTTGTTATTTGGATGGCATGCATATCTATTGTATGATAAGAAGGTGGATAATGTGTTTAAGATGCATATTTTAAGACATGCTCTGTTGCGATTTTGGAAAAAGTATAGACACAAGTTAAATTATAAGATACCTCTATGGGCAATACCGAAACACGCAATAGAAAATATAAATGTTGGGTTTAAACATGATGTGACTACATATAAGGAAATTTTAAGTTTGGAAAGGAATGTATGGCATTTGAAGCCGTATAATCTCTTACGAGGAGAAAAGATTGTTCAAACCTGGTTTCAGTATGGGCAACTACAGGCCAGGTGGAAAGAAGATCAGAAAATTGGTTTTTCAATGACTGATGAAAATTTGGTAAAGCAAATTAGAAATCAGGGTCAAGCACATATCAAACGGATATATCTTGCACTGATAGAAATTGATTCAGAGACAGAACTTGTTAAAGATTGTATGATAAAGTGGGCTCAGAATTTTCAAGAAGTTGTTACAATGGATACTTGGGAAAAGATTTGGGTGAGAAATGTAAAATTTACGCAAGCTCAAAACATAAGAGAGAACTTTTATAAAATGTTTTATAGATGGCATTTAGATCCTAAAAAATTAGCAAGTATGTATCCGAACTACCAGCCTAAATGTTGGAGGTGTGGTGGTGAAGATGCAACGTATTTTCATATATGGTGGACCTGTAAAAAGGTTAAAGCATTTTGGATTAAAATCTGGTGGAATATGCAGAAGATATTTAAGAAAAGGATAAAGTTTTGTCCGCAATTGTTTTTACTGGGCATTATTACTGATACTACTGTTGTGGACACTAAGTTGATGTTGAACTTAATTACGGCAGCAAGACTTTTAGTAGCGCAATACTGGAAGAAGGAAGAACTGCCGACTATAGAAGAATGGACTTTAAAAGTTTCCAACCTGGCGGAAATGGCAAAGATCTCGGCGTATTTGAAAGACCATTTGCAACAGCGATATATTGTGGAGTGGAAAAAATGGATTGATTACATCCAGAATAAATATGGGACTAAAAAGTTTCATTTAGCATTTGAATAAGTATTGATGTGATATTTATATTGCTTGTAGTCATTTTATAAGAGTTAAAGTGCGATAGACTTAATAACTTATTGTTGTTAGCATATGGTAGATTATGATTGTTTTTACTTTTATACCTTGTATTTAGGTCTGGGAAGTCGGGGGGGGGGAAGGGGAGGGAGGGGGGGTTGGGGTGGGGTGGGAAGGGGTGGGTGGGTTGGGAGGGCTTTTGTTTTGTTAAATATAAAATGTACTGAAAAACTCTTTCAATAAAAAAAATGACAGCTTTCACGTTAGCTGGATCCATCTCTATTCCCTTGATGGATATTCTGTAACCCAGATAATCCAAACGTGTCTAATGGAATTTGTATTTTGAGAGTTTTGCATAGAGTTTTGCCTTTAGCAGTTTTTTAAGCACCTCTCATACTAAAACTGTATGTTCTGCCATAGTCTCTGTATAGATTAATATGTCATCAAGATAAACCAAAACCCCTTTATACAAATGATTGTGCAGCATCTGGTTGATCAGCTGCATGAACACAGCAGGAGCTCCTTGTAGTCCAAAAGGCATGACTTTGAATTGGTAACTTCCTAGGGGGCTGTTAAAGGCAGTTTTCCACTTGTCTCCTTTTCTTATTCTCACACGATAATATGCCTGTCAATACTGCTAACATCGGATGTTCTTGCTTTGACAACAGATGGAAATGCAGCCATTTTCTCTATTGCTTTTAGAATTAGTTGATGCTGGGAGGGGGAATAGGGATGAGAGTCCAGCTAGTCATAATAATAATAACTTAGCCGTGGGAACCCAAGGACATTGGCCCCAGAGCTCATAGTGTTTTGGTGGGCTGGACGGCTGGGGAGAAAGCCACTGCCGGGGTGCTGGTTTTAGGCATCCCTTCCTTTTCCATGTTGAAATCTTCCCCTAATCTTTGTCAATCTATCCCTCAACATTAGAGACAGTGACTAGGGCTCAGGACCCCAAGATAGATAGGTAAAAATTGTAGTTTTGGGTTTAATGTCATAGTTCTGACAGATGAAACATTTCAAAAGAACATCGAGGGATTGTTTACCTTCAAGAATCTTTTATTCGAGAAACAAAGTATCGGCACTACATAGTTGAAACCAAAAACTAAATTTGTACTACAAAGTACAATTCCCTCCTCCAACAAACAGTCATAAATCACATTCCCCAATTAGCTTGAAGCACGGGCTTTCTCCCCAGCCATCCAGCCCACCAAACTTATAATCCCTAAGATGGGGGCACAGGTAGATCTGAAAGTACTAGTGGACTCAGGATGCTCCTGGTGCGTTATTAGTTTGCCACTTGCCCTGAAAATGGGCATACAAGCAAGGGTGCTCTCCAAACCCATGAGGTTTGAGCAAGCCGATGGCTCCCTAATGGGAGGAACTTTAATCACACAATTAACTGAACCCCTATGCTTAGAAATAGGTGAGCACTGGGCGTTCATTCATTTCATGGTAGCTTCAAAAATGACTGAGCCTAGTTAGACTAGCCTAGTTAGATAAATGGAAGCCGTTTATATGGTGGGAGAAGGGAATGAGGACCTATAGGACCCAAGCCCCCCTTAACTCAACAGACATTACAGGAGAGCTTAACCCCACTAATGAGCTAGGGCAAATAGCTACCCTGTCTCAACCAGGCAAGCCACTCATCCCCAGTGAGTACCGGGACCTAGTGGAGGCATTTAGTGAGGAAGAATGTGACACCCTGCCTCCCCACCGACCTAATGATTGCCCTATCAAACTGTTACTGGGAGCCAAACTCCCACGACCAAGAATGTACGCTATGTCACCCCTTGAAATGGAGGAGATGCAGCAGTATGTGGACAAGAACCTAGTGTGAAGATTTATCTAATGGGCCATGTTTGCCGTGGGCGCCCCGGTGTTATTTAAAGAAAAAAAAGACGGGTTGCTTCATCTCTGCATGGACTATAAAGGATTAAACGCTGTGAGCATGGAAAACAAATACCCCCTCCCCCTCCTGAAGGACTTACTCACCCACCTGGCAAAGGGGAGTGTCTTCACTAAGTTGGACTTGAGAGAGGCATATTACCAAGTGAGGATAAAGAAGGGAGATGAGTGGAAGACTGCTTTTAACTGTCCCATGGGGTGCTACCAATTTAAAGTCATGCCGTTTGGACTACAGGGGGCTCCAGCTGTCTTCATGCAACTGATGATTCAGGTACTACATGACCATTTATACAAAGGAGTTTTGGTGTATCTTGATGACATTCTGATATACAGCACAAATATGGCTGACCACGTAAAACTAGTGAGAGAAGTGCTAAAGAAACTGTTGAATGCCAAACGTTATGTTAAACTATCAAAGTGTGAGTTTCACCAGACCAGACTAGATTATCTTGGCTACAGAATTTCCAGCAAGGGCATTGAAATGGACCCAACCAAAGTGAAAGCCATAATTGAATGGCAGCCTCCAAAGACTCGCAAAAAGCTCCAGAGCTTTCTGGGATTCGCCAACTT
Source organism: Vipera berus (assembly GCF_964194415.1). Classification (NCBI taxonomy): domain Eukaryota; kingdom Metazoa; phylum Chordata; class Lepidosauria; order Squamata; family Viperidae; genus Vipera; species Vipera berus. The sequence goes on along the minus strand of NC_138210.1, from coordinate 37,910,709 downwards.
CTACCGCCAGTTCATCCGCTCCTTTGCTGAAATTGCCTTACCCCTTACAGAATTAATGAAAACAGGCAAAGAGGCAGGAAAGCCACCTCCGGGCCAACCACTAGCATGGACTATGAACTGTCAAATTGCTTTTGAAAATTTAAAAAGGCTATTTGCGGTCGAACCGGTCTCAAAGCAACCTTGCCCAGGGAAGCCCTTTGTGATTCAAGGCCATCGAAAGCTGCAAAAGAACCAGAGTGGGACTCTACAACCCTGCACCTACACCTCGAAAAAATTCACTGAGTGCGAGAGGAGGTGGGCTGTGTGGAAAAAGGAAGCCTTTGTGATCTGTTGGGCTCTATTAAACTGGCAACACTATCTAGAAGGGAGCAAGGTGCCTTTCGAGGTATGGACTGATCACAAAAACCCAGAAGCACTGAAAACTCCCCGCAATTGTCTGCGAAACAAGTACGGTGGGCGCAATACCTTAACCATTTTAATTTCACCCTAAAGTACATACTGGGAGGAAAAAACTTCTTAGCTGATGTTTTATCCAGACTGCCCCAGTACAAGAGCCAGAGTGAAGAGATTAATGAAGCAATTACCTCCATTCCACAATCTGCTTCTCAACTCACGCCACGCAGAGTCCCACCTTCAAGAGCCCCAAACCCTGATGACCCTGGGGCAAAGAAAATAAAACAAGAGCTCCTCACTGACCAATGGTTCAAGGACAATCAAACCTCCCTAACATGCAGGGATGGTTTAGATTCCAAAGGGGGAAAGCTGTACTTGCCTGAGACCCTCCACCTTAACACACTCCGACACGGCCATGATGTAAAACAGGCTGGGCACTTTGGATATTTAAAAACACTACACCTCATCCGTTGGCAATTTTAGTGGCCAGGATTGAAACGGGACGTAGAAAACTATGTCCGGAGTTGTGCTGTATGTGCCACCATGAAAAGAATTCCAGGGAAACCCCCTGGGTTATTACAACCGGTGGCAGACCCTTCCCAACCATGGGAAAAAATTGCTATGGATTTTATAGTAGACCTACCTGAAAGTAGGGGAAATATGGTCATCTGGACTGTGATAGAGATGTTTTCAAAGCAAGCTCACTTTATTGCCTGCAAAGGGCTCCTGTCCGCCCAGCGACTAACCAAGTTGTTTCTAAAACACATTTACAGACTGCATGGAGCACCAAAATGTATAATCTCAGACCGGGGGGGGGTGCAGTTTACAGCCAGGTTTTGGAGGGGTTTTCTTAAACTAATTGGCTCATCTTAAGGACTATTGTCGGCCTTTTACTCATCTACCAACGGGGCAGCTGAATCTGCAAACTCAATTGTGGAACAGTATCTCTTATGCTATGTGGATTATCAACAAACTGGACTGATCTCCTCCCTTTTGCAGAGGTGGCTTACAATAACTGTTCACAGCAGCACTGGCTTCACGCCTTTTAAAGTGGCCACTGGAAAAGAGTTCAGCCCAATACCCAAATATCCTCAGGGACCCTCCGCTACCCAAACTCTTGATCAATGGGTGAGGGGGTGGGAAGAAATCTGGAAAACCACTAAAAATGCTTTGAAAAAGGCTTCCAAGACATATAAAAAACAGGCAGATAAAAAAAGTGCTCCTCAAAGGACATTCCAAGTTGGGGAAAAGGTTTATTTGTCCACAAAATATTTATGGCTTAAGTTACCTAGTAAGAAGTTAGGACCAAAGTACTTAGGACCCTTCCCCATTGTAAAGATTATTAACCCGGTCACGGTAGAACTAAAACTTCCCAGACTCTTAGGGAAAGTTCACCCTGTATTTCATTGTAGCCTGCTGAAACCTTTTCGGGATTCCACCTTGAGACCTCCCCCTAAGAAGGCACCTGGACCTCTCGGAGTAGCAGGACAGACTCACTATGAAGTGAAGCGTATTCTTGATTCTAGAATTTTTAAAGGGAAATTGCAGTACTTAGTGCAATGGAAGGGGTATCCGTTGTCTGAAGCCACCTGGGTGAAATCTAGCGATGTAAAAGCTGACAGACTCATTAATAGGTTCTATAAGAAACACCCTAGCAAACCAAGAGGCAACCCCTAACCTATGATTTTGTTTGCATTACAGGATTTGTCCTTTTTGTAAGGGGGGGGGCAGATGTCAATGCTGCTAACATCAGATGTTCTTGCTTTGACAACAGGTGGAAATGTAGCCATTTTCTCTATTGCTTTTAGAATTAGTTGATGCTGGGAGGGGGAATAGGGATGAGAGTCCAACTAGTCATAATAATAATAACTTAGCCGTGAGAACCCAAGGACATTGGGCCCAGAGCTGATAAGTGTTTTGGTGGGCTGGAGGGCTGGGGAGAAAGCCCGCGCTTCAAGCTAATTGGGGAATGTGATTTATTGGAGGAGGGAATTGTACATTGTATCCAGGGGAGGGGAATTTAGTTTTTGGTTTCAACTATGTAGTGCCGATACTTTGTTTCTTGAATAAAAGTTTATTTAAGGTAAACAATGCTTCGAAGTTCTTTTGAAGAGTTTCATCTGTCGGAACCATGACAACGCTTCTCTTAGGTCTAATTTGGTAAACACTCACCCTTTCGCCAGGTGGGCTAACATGTCTTTCATTAAAGGGAGAGGGTACATATTTTCCATGCTGACCACGCTGAGACCTTTAAAATTAATGCAGAGTCTAAGAGATCCATCTTTTTTTTTCCTTAAATAGAATGGGGGCAGCCACTTGGGATTTTGCGGGTTCAATGAGGCCCCTCGGCAAATTTTTATCAGTATACTCTCGCAGTTCATCTGCCTCAAGAGGGGACATTGTATAGATATTTGGTTTTGGTAACTTTGACCCCGGTAGGATCTCAATAGCACAGTCAGTGGTTCTATGGGGGGGTGTAGGATGCCACATTCCGTCTCACTGAATACTTCAGCCAAATCTCAGTATTTGCTGGGAATGGGAGGCACTCCTGGCAAAGGGTCTGTTGCTGCTCTTAGAGTTTTGGATGGCTGCATTGAGATTTCACTGGTGGCACCAGAGGGGTTGGGGGGTGATGGTCCTATGGGTAATCTCAGGGTCCTCATCCCCTTCTCCCACATATTAGAGGTTTCCGTTTATCTAGCCAAGCTAATCACAAAATCACTGTTTCAGTCATTTTGGGGGCCACCATGAATCAAATAAACTCCCAATGTTCCCCCAGGCTCCATTAGGTGGGTGGCTAAAACTCCACCCATTAAAGATCCATCTGCCTGTTCAAATCTCATGGTGGATGAAAGATTTTTTGCTCTGATGCCTAATTTGAGGACAGTAGGGAGATTGATCAGGCACTGTGAGCACCCAGAGTCTACTCATACATGTAAGTCCATTTGGGTGCCTGTCTTAGGTACTATAATCTTTGCGGAGAGGGAAAAAGGTGGAACAGGTTGACTCACCATCGGGTCATTTTCTCTCTCATCATCGCTGTCATATGGAGCAGGTGAAGTGGCAGTTTCAGTTGGGGCCTCGGCTTTCTCTCGAGTAGGGGAGGTGACTTGAGTAGCTTGCTCCTGGCTAATCCAGCTCAATTTTTCTCTGGTAGGCTGCGAGCCTCTTTTTTGTTTCTCTGGTGCAGATGAATGCTTTTTGCTGAGGAAATGGAACTGGACAAACAGCAGCTCAGTGGCCCAACGGGCTGCAACAAAAACACTTGATTGATGGTCCAGTCGATGTCTTTGGAGTCCCAGTCGTCCCAGTTGGTGTTGTTCGTCAGGGAGGTTGACATCTCGTCGGGTCAGGTTTTGGCCCAGGTCCAGGAATTGGAGGCTTTCTGTAGCGGTTCACTTCGATGTCTACATTTACAGACAAACAATACCACTCTTGGAGTTGGTCAGGGATCCCTCTGTAGATGCAAGCCTGGAATAGGTCTGGGTCCATACTGTTTTTGAAATGATGAACCAGTGATCACTCTGGCCACTGCACAATTCTGCCAGCCACTCTCCAGAATTCACGCACATATTCCTTCATTGGACGACCCCTCTGTTGCACCTCATGAATGTCCTTTTCAGCTTGTAGGGCTATGGAACAATCCTTGAATTTGGCTCTTAACCCTTGGATGAACAGATTGTACTCCCATATCTCAGGCGCTTGTTTGTTATACAAGCTGTTCAGCCATTCTGATGCCTCCCCCTCTAGGGTTGCCACTATCACATCGATCATAGCTTCAGGGTCTTGATAGACGTTGGCATTCTGGTTCATGTAGGAGCACACTTGATTCAAAAAGAAAGTCAAATTCTCTGGGTTGCCATCAAACGGTTTAAAAGGAGGTGCTGCTATGGGCCGTTGCTGAACTAAGATAGCCTGTAACCACCCATACTGTTACAATGGGTCTTGTGGGAATCCCGCCGCTCGATCAACCCTTGGCAGGGACCCTGGACTGGTATGGTGCCAATGACATCCAGGGCGGAGTCGCTGGGGTGGCCTCTTGGGACTGAGTCTGTAATGATATGGACTGGCCCAAGGTGGATATCTGTCAGGGCTATCAGGGTATTGGTGGTGATTGGGGCTTGTTCTGCGCCGATAGTGTTTGGTGCTAACTTGGCATGGGTAGCGGTCATGGCTCGCGTAGCGGTGGTACCATTCAGGACTAACATACCATTTTCGATGATCTGGGCTGGCATAATGACTATGGCAATCAGGACTCAGGGGCTGCCGATGATGGTCGGGGCTAATGCAGTGCTGATGCCAATCTGGACTTCGCCCCCGCACTGGACCTGAAGTTAAAGTTGGTGGCTTTGGTCATGGGGAGGCAGCTCTGGCCCCGGCTATGGGACTGGGGCTTCTCCTGGACTGGAGACGGTCTTGGGGGTGTCAGTCATCCTGGTCACTGGACAGTAACTGATGGGTGACCGGCTCCCTTCCTCCTACCTCTAGTCCTTCAAACGTCTCTCTCAATTTTTCAACCAACTGGCTCCGAACTGCTGTCAGGTATTTCCACTCACTCGATTCATCCCAAGGTGCCAAACGTTTAGCACCTCTTCGGTCAGGAGAGCATGACTCGTGAGAAGTAGTTAGTGGAAACTCGACCTCAGCAGCCTTTGTAGAGCTCCTCTTTTTCTGAGTTGCTTTTGAAGGCCAAGCGTCTCCACTAGACAGAATCCCTTCTGATGACCAGATGAGTTTCTGCTGGACCTCTCGCTCCTTTGGTCTTGCCCCTGCTGAAAGAGTTACTGAAACCACACTCCATCGGAGCCTGTGCTCCATCTGCCGATGGAGTTGCTGTAGCTCCACCGCTGGTGACAGGTTCCTCCTTCTTCTCCATCATGGAATCTTCCCTGAGTCTTTGTTGTCCTCCCTAGGCTTTGGGCAGACAACCGGAGCTCAGGACCCTGCGAATTTAGAATAATTTTGAGTCTTGGGTTAATATCATAGTTCCAATAGATGAAACCATTTAAAAGAAATTCAAGGTAAAGTTTTCTTCCTTAAAGAACATTTTATTTTGCAAACAAGATATCGGCACATACAAAGGTGAACCCAAAACTAAATTCCCCTCCCCTAGGCTACAAAGTTACAAGTTACATTTCCCACCCCAAATTGCTGTCATACAGGTGAAACTCGAAAAATTAGAATATCGTGCAAAAGGGTGTCAATGATGGTTTTCTGCACAACTGTCAGGTCAGCAGTCTTCCCCATGATTGTGATTCCTACTGAACCAGACTGAGAGACCATTTAAAGGCTCAGGAACCCTTTGCAGGTGTTATGGCTTAATTAGCTGATTAGAGTGGGACACTTTGAGCCTAGAATATTGCACCTTTTCACAATATTCTAATTTTCTGAGATTGTGGATTTGGGGTTTTCATGAGCTGTAAGCCATAATCATCACAATTATGACAAATCACGGCTTGAACTATCTTTGCTTTGCTTTGATAGTCTATCTCATATATTAGTTTCCCCTTTTAAGTTGCATTACTGAAATAAATGAACTTTTGCACGATATTCTAATTTTTCGAGTTTCACCTGTACATCTCTACAGAAATAGAGCACAAAAATAATGAAAACTGTAAACTTGAATGTATTTGGGTCAATATAAAAGGGGGGGAGGAAATGACATTGCCATAGGTGTATAGTATAGGTCACCCAACCAAACAGAGGATGTTAAATAGTGGGCTCCGGACCGCATGGCCAAGATGGATGACTCAGGACATCAGGGCTCAGCATTCCAACTCTTTATTGATGTAGCACAGACTGGGCAAACAAAGGGGCAACTGCCCCACTTATATACCTAGCCAGGTATACTTGGAACCAATCCCATTATCTGGATTTCCCGCCAGGGTGCGGGACAGGGCACCCTGCCACCTGGTGGTGTCAGTGGCTTATATCTGTGTAACATCTCCTATATACCTAACACCCCTTCCCCCATACAAAAACAACAACAACAATGGAAAACAATAAACATACTAATGAAAAAAAAACACCTGCCGTGTGGAGCTTGCTTTAACATATAATAACCCTAACCTCAAGACCTTACATAGTCCTTGAGGTACGCCAGTGGCCTATGGATTCTTGCTGACCTTTTCACTGTCCACCCCTATGTCATTGTGCTTCCCAGCCAGATGTTGCTCTGGAATCCCAGTTTGTGGTTTTTCTAGGTGTCTCTTCCTCAACTGGTCAATGTGTCTTCTCACCTCGCGACCCTCCTCCACCTCTACAATGTATGATACAGGCCCCGTTTTGTCGACTACCACCCCCTGAATCCAGGTATGCCCATGACCATAGTTCCGGGCCCAAACCATTTCACCTATGTGAAGTTCTCTGGAGGTGTCCATTTGGGGTTGATCCTCTTGTGCTGCCACTCTGTCAGGGTGAAGTCTGTCCAACTTAGTAATGAGTCGCCGACCCCAACGTAACTCAGCAGGATTCTTGCCTGTCGCTGTGCATGGTGTGGTATGTTGTGCCAACAGAAACTGAGCCAACCTTTGATGCCAGTCTCCACTGATGATGCGCCTCAATGTGTCCTTGGTTGTCCTCACCCTTCGTTCTGCCATACCATCAGACGATGGGTGGAAAGGTGCTGATGTGACGTGCCTAATTGAGTTGGCCCTGGTGAGTTGGCCTGGAAATCAGCAGATGTGAATTGTGGGCCATTATCTGAGACCAACACATCAGGCAACCCATGAGTGGCAAATAGTCCCCGGAGCACTTGAACTGTCTTTGCAGTGGTCATGCTAGAAACTGGGACTACTTCTAGCCATTTAGAGTGACTGTCAACTACTACCAGGAACAATTGTCCCTGAAAAGGGCCTGCATAGTCAATATGCAACCTAGACCATGGGGTGTGTGTTGCTTCCCATTTGTGATTGGGAGCCTGTGGCTGTTCTGGCCTTGATCTCTGACAAGTGTAGCACCCCGCTACCTGCTTCTCTATGGCTTTGTTGAGACCAGGCCACCATAGGTAGCTCCTAGCCAATGCCTTCATCCTGACAATGCCTGGATGACCCTCGTGTAGTGACTGCAAGACCCTTTCCCTCAATTTCTCTGGGATAATAACCCTACTACCCTACAAAAGGCATCCTTTATGAGAAGACAACTCATGCCTCCTCATGAAATATGCCTGGAATTCTGGTCCCAGGCTCTTTTCCTGCCACCCAGATGCTACCCATGTGATGACCCTGCTCAGTACCTTGTCCGCTGTGGTGCCAGCAGCAATATCTTTCACCTGGAGAGGGCAGTCTGGAAGATCTTGGATGAGTAAGATCTGCTCTGCTGGTGCTGGGTCAGGATCAGTGCTCATTAATGGCAATCTGCTTAATGCATCTGCATGGCCCATGTCCCTTCCCGGTTTATGGACCAGTTTGCAAGCATAGGCAGATAGAAAAATGGACCACCTAAGCATTCTTGGAGATAGAATTTGTGGTGTTTGTTTATCAGTTGTGAATAACCCCAACAAAGATTTGTGATCAGTAAAAATGGTGAACTCCCTGCCATACAGGTAATCATGGAATTTTTTGACTCCTGACACAATAGCCAGGGCTCCCTTGTCAATTTGTGCATAATTCCTTTCTGCCTTTGACAGTGTCCGGGAGTAGTATGCAATGGGCCTTTGCTCCCCATTTTCTTCTATGTGACTTAATACAGCGCCCACCCCATAAGGGGATGCATCACACACTATGCAAATGGGCTTGTTTTCTATAAAATGGGTGATGGTTGAGTCACTGGATAAAAGTTGTTTGAGATTTCTAAAACTCTGTTCATGGACCTTAGTCCATTTCCATGGGGTTTTCTTATCTAGCAGTCTGTGTAAAGGTTCTGCAATTGCTGCTTTGTGAGGTAAAAACGTGTGATAGAAGTTAAGTAACCCCAGAAAAGCTTGCAATTCAGCCTTATTTGTTGGGGTTGGAGCCAACTTAATTGCTTTTACCTTGGAGTCAGTGGGGTGAATTCCCTTGGCATCAATCCTGAACCCTAAGAACTCAGTGGATGCCACACCAATACTGCACTTACTTTTTTTGAGTTTAAGCCCAGCAGAGCGAAATCTGCTTAAAACAGATTTAAGGATTTAAGGCTCAGTTAACCGTGGCCTTGTAATCTGCACATATTCTAATTTCCCCATTGCCCTTTATTTATTTATTTATTTATTTATTTATTTTTGGGACTTATATGCCGCCCTATCTCCCGAAGGACTCAGGGCGGCTAACAACAATAAAAAACAACAATACAAAAATTAAAAAAGAATTAAATAACAGCCCCAAAATAAATTAACTACACAGTTAAAAATTAAAACATATTTAAAAACCCATCATCAATCCAGGTCAGCCTGATGGAAGAAAAAAGTTTTGAGGTCGCGGCAAAAGGACCAGAGGTCCGGGGCCATCCGAAGCTCAAGGGGGAGTTGGTTCCAAAGGGCTGGTGCTCCCACAGAGAAGGCCCTCCCCCTGGGGGTCGCTAGCCAACATTGTCTGGCTGACGGCACCCTGAGGAGGCCCTCTCTGTGTGAGTGCACTGGGCGATGGGAAGTCGTCCCCGGTAGCAGACGGTCCTGCAAATATCCCAGGCCTAAGCCATGTAGGGCTTTAAAGGTAAGTACCAGCACCTTAAATCTCGCCCGGAAGACAACTGGTAGCCAATGCAGCTCACGCAGGAGGGGTGTAATATGGGAGTATTGGGATGCTCCCATCACTACCCGCGCGGCCGCATTCTGCACCAGCTGAAGCCTCCGGGTGGTCTTCAAGGGCAGCCCCATGTAGAGAGTATTGCAGTAATCTATCCGAGAGGTAACGAGTGCATGAGTGACCGTACGTAGGGCATCTCGGTCCAGATAGGGGCGCAACTGGCGCACCAGGCGAACCTGGGCAAATGTCCCCCTGGCCACGACTCCAATATGATCTTCAAAACTGAGTCGTGAGTCCAGGAGGACGCCTAAATTGCACGCCCTATCAACGGGAGGCAACACCTCTCCTCCCATAACCAAAGGTAGAACCTCTTGGACAAGTTGAGATGCCGGTACGTAAAGCCACTCAGTCTTGGCCGGGTTGAGCTGGAGCCTGTTCTTCCCCATCCAAATCCGTACCGCTTCCAGGCAACGGGACATCACATCGAGGGCATCACTGGCTTGGTTCGGGGTGGAGATAAAGAGCTGGGTATCATCGGCATATTGATGATACCTCACCCCAAAACCACGGATGATCTCACCCAGCGGCTTCATATAGATGTTGAACAGGAGGGGCGAGAGCACCGACCCCTGAGGCACCCCACAATTAAGGGGCCTAGGGGTTGACCTCTGCCCTCCTGTCAACACCGTCTGCGAGCGGCCCGAGAGGTAGGAGGAGAACCACTGTAAAACGGTGCCTCCCACTCCCAACCCCGCAAGACGTCGCAGCAAGATACCATGGTCGATGGTATCAAAAGTCGCTGAGAGATCTAAGAGGACCAGGATAGAAGAATAACCCCTGTCTCGGGCCCGCCAGAGATCATCCACCAGTGCGACCAATGCCGTCTCCGTGCTGTACCCGGGCCTGAAACCCGATTGGTATGGATCCAGATACTCAGTTTCCTCCAGGACCAAAGGGAGCTGCCGTGCCACCACGCTCTCAACAACCTTTGCAAGAAAGCGAAGGTTGGAGACAGGACGAAAGTTGTTTAAAATAGCTGCATCCAAGGCAGGTTTCTTGAGGAGGGGCCTTACCACTGCCTCCTTCAAGGTGGCAGGGAAGCACCCCTCACTCAAGGAAGCATTTATAACTGCCAGGAGCCAGCCTCGTGTAACCTCCCGGGCCGCATAAACCAGCCAGGAGGGACACGGGTCCAACAAACACGTGGCGGCACTTAATTTCCCCATGATCCTGTCCACTTCATCCGAAGTCACAGGATCAAACTCTTCCCAGACATTATCGGCCAAACCCGTCGTTTCCCCTTTGTCAGACACTGCCCAGTCGGAGTCCAAGCCAGCTCGAATCTGAGTGATTTTATCCACCAGATACTCACTAAACTCCTCGGCCCATCCCTGCAAGGGGTCCTCTCCCGTCCCCTAATTTAAAATGGAATGGGTCACCCTAAACAGGGCGGCCGGGCGGTTATCTGCGGATGCAATGAGGGTGGCGAAGTGAGCACGCTTCGCCACCTCCATTGCCACAAGATAAGATCTAGAAAAGGATCTTAACTGTGTTCGGTCAGACTCAGACCGACTGGACTTCCAAATGCTCTCTAGGCCCCTTCTCCGGCGCTTCATCTCCCGCAGGTCCATGGAGAACCAAGTGTAACTGCACGTTTTTTTTTTGTTCGTCAGAAAGTTCATTCCTAACTGTACATTTCCCCTGCTCTCTGCACCTGTTGTGATAACTTATCTGGTAACCATAGTGAATCCCATATGACTAGTTATGTTATGGTTTCAGTCTGTTTAGTGCGCATGTCTAGAGAAGGTTCTCACTGTGTTTATCCTTATTGTTTTATTCACTTTGCTGTTGCTGTCTGTTACGTTAGGATGTAGTGAGCTAGCTCTCTTTATAATATATATTTAGTTTTTATATTTTTGTAAGTAAAAGGTATTTAGTAAGATTATGCGTCGTGTTTTTATTGCCTTCCTGCATGCACATCATGCATTCTCTGAAGCACGGTCCTTCGCCCTCTACAAAGGTGATTTTTACCTTGACATTTTGGTAGCAGAGGATGGTTTGATTTATGTTTTTAGAGATGCATGTTTCTGCGGCTGTTATCAGTTAGTTAGTGCTAGCGAGGCAGCGGTGATTAACTGCTGAAACATGTCAGGAAGGAAGCCACGGCTGAAACGGGAGGCCAGGAGCTTGTCTGTTGGGCATCTCCCTTCAACTTTGAGAACTCCGATCGCTTCAGCCACACGCCTTGGAGAAGACGCACCTGCTCCTGTCGACGATGCAAGGTCAGTCACTCCTTTTTTCTACTTTTCCAAGCTCCCTGGCAGCTGCTTTTGAAAATGTTCACACTCCAGGGGCTCAAGATGCATTTCAAAGGCTTGGAGCGAAACCTAAAGTTCAGCCGAAGAAAATTCCTTCTGCTCCTTCAGGCCCCAAGCAAACTATGCGAGATAGGGCTATGCAAGGCTACTGTGAACAAATTGGGGTGTTTGAAAAGCGTTTGCAGCAGGCAAAGGAATATGTGTCAATGGTTCAGCAATATGAGAGGAATTATGAGCATGAACCGGCCATATTGCCACACCCACAAGGAGAAGCCATATTGCCTCCTTCTTCCCCAAAGCCAAAGTCACGCCCATCAATGAGTGTCATGGAAGACGAATGGGAACCGGAGGCTCCTATGTCACATGATTATGGGCTGTCCCAAAGGCCATACAGAGCCACAGTGATGCCTGAAGCAAATGTTATAGCACCATCTACTGGTGAAGCTGCATTAAGACATGAATTGGAGCTCTCACTCTTGCAACTGTCTGTGCAGGAATCTTTGCTCAGAGATACAAGTTTTCTGCCGTTATCTGAGGCTCCAGCCCCTGATGGTGCTAGGATTCCTGTTACTATTGTTTCTCCTGTTAATATTGCTTCTATGCAAGTCCCTCTACCTGGCAGAACACAGCCATATTTAACCCACATGCAATTGCCACTGGGTTCTTATATGCGAAGGCCAGTGTCATCTGCAGGTTATGCTAATGCACCAGCCCCAGCGCCAGCGCCTCCTGCTGGCCAGGGTAGAATAGCAGCTCAAAGACAGTCACAGCCAGCACCAAGACTACCGGCAGCTTCAATGCAACTGCCGCACGTCCAGGCACAGGCACAGATGCCACTGGTGCCCCCTGCAGGTTATGGTCGGATTGCACAACCTGCACAGCCAGTACCTCAATTGTATATTCCTCATCAAACACCTTCCATTGTACCACTGGCTGGTGACTCAACATTACAGAAGTCAGGACAGAATTACAGGGCATGGGTCAGTGAGGTTGGACTTTTGCTACGCAGAGAAGGTACTCACATGATGGTGTTTAATCCTCCTGCCCAGCCATGGACTCCTGACATATGGGACTTGGATAATAGAGCATGCACAACATTATTGATGTCAATGGACACTGAATTGCAGCTCACGTTTTCACAAGATGCAACTGCCCAACAAATTTGGACTCAGTTAGAGACATGTTATCGGCCTACATCAATTGAGTCTACATGTTTACTTTTGTCTGAGTTCCATGGTTCCAGATTAGAATCTGGTGAACATATTGGAGCACATTTGACTAAAATGAAAGGTATTAGAAAAGAACTGGGTGAAAAAGGCTATCCTATTGATGATTTTCAAATGATCAGCATTATCATCAATTCTTTGAATCATGAGTGGAAAGATGCTATTTCCAAGATTAATCAAGTGCCTATTGCTCAACGCACAGTGGATCATGTATGCAGGATTTTAGCCGAAGAAGAGGCACTTATGCAAGCTGCGCCACATTTAAGGGAACCACCTGCATCAAGAGCTTCAGCGAGGCGTGCCTTTCGTGGAAGGACCTACGTTCCAAGGATGCCAAGATGCTACATCTGCAATCGTGTGGGACATGCCACCCGGGATTGTCCCCAACGAGTTCCAGCGCCCGTCACATACCAGCCCAGAGGAACAGATTCCAGAGGAGGCAGAGGTAGAGGCGGACGACAAGGTCGTGGTCGTGGTTCCAGGCATGATCCACAAGCTCCACTTGTCACATTGGTTGTGACCAACGATCCACAGCCTCAACCAGAGTATGGCAGACGACTTCTTTGGACTTTGGACAGCGGAGCAGCATTACATGTTACCTACAGAAAAGAGCTTTACACAGAGATGCACGAGCCTGAACCTGAACTTCGTGAACTTTACTCTTTTTCCAATCATCCTGTTCAGGTCATGGGAAAAGGAACTGTTTATATTGAAGAGCTCGGTGCTCTCATTCCAAATGTTTACTATGTTCCGTCTGCCAGTAGTAATTTGCTTAGTCAGAGTCATTTGTCTAGGTTTTCTCATTTTCAGGTCCACCATCTTGAAAAAGCAAGTTATATAGTCAAAGACGGAGATATTGTTGCTGAAACCATGTTGATTGGTGGTGTTTATTACTTAAAACCCAAGCCTAAGCAGCAAGAGCAGGCAAGTATACACGTTCCAAAAAGCACAGGCCCAGAGAGAGACGTCCCAGAGAGAGATCCTGTTGCTACTCCAAAGGTTCCTAATAATGATAAAAATACAAAAAAGACACAGGTTGCTCACAGCAAGCCTGGGGTTCCTAATAAAAATGCTAATGTTGAGAACTCACTAACAGGTAAACCTTTGCATTCCAGGTGTATCCATAAGTGGCATAGAAGATTGGGTCATGCCAGTTTCCGTGTTCTGAAGAAGATGCCAGAGTTCGCAAGAGGTTTGGATCTAAAGGGGTGTAAGGTGTTCTTGGATTGTGCTGTCTGCAAGAAAGCCAAATCTAAGGCAGCAGCAATTCCAAAACGCGCTACACGCCTGTCAACACGCATTTTTGATTTGGTACACACTGACACAGTGGGTCCTTTTGCACCAACACTTGGTGGTAAAATATATTTCTTGACAATCGTTGATAATTATTCTAGATATGGATATGTATATCCTATGAAAGAAAAATCTGAGACCTTTCAGATCTTTAAAGACTTTGCTAGTCTTGTCTATACCCAATTCGATGTCAACATTGCCAGAATCCAGAGTGATCGCGGTGCTGAATTCATGTCTCAGCGTTTCCAGGACTGGATGCGTGAGAATGGGATAGTACATCAGACATCTGCTCCTTATACTCCAGCTGAAAATGGAGTGGCAGAACGCAGAAATGGAGTTCTGCAAACCATGATGCGTTGCCTCCTTGAAGATGCTAACCTCAGTCTTCCATACTGGGGTGAAGCTATCAAATATGCTAACCATATCATCAACCGTACTTGGAGTAGTGTGATAAATCAGACCCCTTATTTCATGTTGTATGGACACAAGCCTGATCTCTCACATCTCCATATTTTTGATTCCTATGCTATGGTCAATATTCCTTTAGCCCAAACAAAGAAAGGGGGTCCTGCAGCAAAAAGGATGAGATTTATGGGCATTGATGATAATTCAAAATGGAGCAAATACATTGACTCTCATCATTTTATTGTGGTTTCACAATCTGCTACTTTCGAGGAAGATGCTGACTGGTCCAGGATTCATTCTAACGATCCTGGAGTTTATTTTCCTAGAGATGATGTTGCTGATGCCACGCAACCTGATGACCAAGATTCACAGGATAATGTTCCTTCCACGAGTTCTTCTCAACCTACTGTTCCGTCTTCGCAAGCCGCTGATGTTGCCGCTGGCGACGATGATGAAGACGAGGACGACACGGAAGAAGAATGGACGGTTGGCCCGAGACATTCCAAGAGGACCACAAAGGGAACCCCTCCAAAACGGTATTCGTGGCAAGTAACAAAAACACCTGTACCTTTGATTTGTAACGTTACACTTCCACCTGAGAAGTCCACACAGATCAAACATCTTCCTGAATCAGAACAAGATAAATGGTTTGAGGCAATGCAGGCTGAAATGGACAGTCTAAAGAAACTCCAAGTGTTTACGCCTGCAAGCCCTCCAGCAAACAAGAAAGTTATTGGTACTCGATGGGTCTACAGGATCAAAAAGAAGCCGAATGGTGAGTCATTGTGCAAGGCCAGACTTGTAGCCCAGGGTTTCGCTCAACGTTATCCTGAGGACTATACAAATACATACTCACCCACAGTGCGGACTGAAAGTGTGAAAATTGCATTAGCCACTGCAACTATCCTTGGCCTGGAAGTTTTCCAGTTCGACGTTGAAACGGCTTATCTACACGCTGATCTTGATGAGGACATCTACGTGAAAGGTCCTCCAGGTTTCAGACAGCAAGAAGGGGATACCTGGTTTCTACACAAAAGTCTTTATGGTCTGAAACAGTCTGGTTTAATGTGGTACTTATGTCTTTCTGACAAACTAAATTCAATGGGCTTTATTAAGTCCGAAACAGATGAATGCGTGTTTACTAAAAGATCCGGTAATAGGTATGAGATAATTCTTGTTTATGTCGATGATATTGTTTATATTGGTCCAAATAAGCAGATGAGTGAGGTTTTTGCTAAAGCTTTACAAAAGTTTTTCACATTGAAGTCTTTAGGATGTATTAACACTTATTTAGGTGTTCAAATTGCCAAAACTCAGAAGGGGTTTAGTCTCACACAAGAAGATAAGATTAAACAACTGTTACATCACTGTAACATGGAGGACGCTAAGCCTGTGAGTATACCCATGCAAACTGACTTTCACATTTTGGCACATGAACCAAGTCCTGAGTTCGAAGATCAAACACTATATCGCTCAGTCATTGGGTCGCTGCTGTATATTAGTAGTTGGACTAGACCCGACATTGCACTTAGTGTTAATCTGTTATCACGACATGTAGGCAAGGCAAAACAGTTTCATTGGACATGTGTTAAGAAATTATTGAGGTATCTAAAACACACCAAAGACATGAAGTTGTTGTTGGAACCCACACATACTGACTATGCAGAGTTATGTTGTTTTGCAGATTCAGATTGGGCGAGTGATAAGAAGTCACGGAAAAGTACATCAGGTTACATGATGTTCTTAAATGGATGTCCTGTTTACTGGCATGTGCGTAAACAGAATCTTGTTTCTTGTTCCTCTACAGAAGCTGAGTATGCTTGTGTGTCTGATGCATGCAATTCTTTAACCTGGTTTGATGCTTTAGTCACAGATATCTGGACACATCCGATTCGACCGATTACTGTGATGGAAGATAATGAATCTGTGGTTTATATTTCCGAAACACGTTTTACAGGTTCAAGGTCCAGTCACATTGACATCCGATATCAAAACATAAGGCAACTGGTTAAACAAGGTTTTGTGACATTACAGTATGTGCCTACACGTGATCAAATTGCTGATATGCTGAACAAACCACTTCCTACAGCCCAGCATGAGTATCTGCGTGAGAAGATGTGCCTTACTTGAGTCTTCACTTTGCTGACGAAAGAAGGGGAATGTCACTGCACGTTTTTTTTTGTTCGTCAGAAAGTTCATTCCTAACTGTACATTTCCCCTGCTCTCTGCACCTGTTGTGATAACTTATCTGGTAACCATAGTGAATCCCATATGACTAGATATGTTATGGTTTCAGTCTGTTTAGTGCGCATGTCTAGAGAAGGTTCTCACTGTGTTTATCCTTATTGTTTTATTCACTTTGCTGTTGCTGTCTGTTACGTTAGGATGTAGTGAGCTAGCTCTCTTTATAATATATATTTAGTTTTTATATTTTTGTAAGTAAAAGGTATTTAGTAAGATTATGCGTCGTGTTTTTATTGCCTTCCTGCATGCACATCATGCATTCTCTGAAGCACGGTCCTTCGCCCTCTACAAGGGTGATTTTTACCTTGACACCAAGGAGCGAGCCGGGATCTGTGTTTTCCCCCTCATGAGTCGGACCCTGAATAATCTGGGTCAGGTCCATGGCTATCATGGAAGCCATGAACTCTCGGGCCACCCCCAACACACCACCCAGGGAAGGCAGATTAAAATCTCCCAGAACCATAAGCCTGGGAAACTCAACCGCCAACCCTGAGAGAGCGTCGGGTAGCCCGGGCAGGGCTGTTGCCACGCAGGTGGGAGAAAGGTACGTGAGCAACAGACCCAACTTAGTGGTGTCACACTAGGGGTTTCCCAGTCTCCCCCACCCATGGGCTCTAACACCCCTTGTTCAACCAGCTAGTCCAGTTCGCTCTCAATCTTATGCTTGAGAGCGAATGGAACTCTCCAGGGCTTGATGCGTACCGGTGGAACAGTTGGGTTTAGTTTAAATTTGATGGGTGGGCCCATGTACTTTCCCAGCCTGTCATCAAATACGTCTGCAAATTCATTGCAGACGGATTCAAGACATTTGGGAGGGGATGGATGCTATTCACTCCCCCCAACCAAATACCCAGGGCATCAAACCAATCCAGCCCCAATAGACTAGTTCTCCACCCCTTGGTCACCAAGATGTCCAAGGGACCCTGGAACTCCTTAAACCCCACAAACACGGTGGCCTTTCCCCTGATTTTAATGGGAGAGTGCTGGAAATCTGACAACTGTAATTTGGTGGGCTTTAAGGGGACCCTCTGCCTGCTCCGATTGCAAATTCCTTTAAATGTCTCCTAGGAAATTATTGAGAGTGCGGAACCGGAGTCCAGCTCCATCGTGCAAGGTACCCCTTGCAGATGGACCTGTATTGTTATTTTTGGTTTGAGCAGCTGATGGATCTCCATGTGAGACACGGTCCGCCTGCTCTTTCCAGGGTTGGAGGGTTTGAGCCGGGGTTTGTGCTGAGGAAGAACAGTACCTTCAAGTGCCGATGCCAAAGCTTGTACTTCGTTCAGGCTGTCCCGGCTTCGATTCCGGCAGACGGCTGCAATGTGCCCCGTCTTGCCGCAGGAGCGTCACTTTGCGGATCAGAACCTCCAGGTCGCTCGCGGATTATTTCCCCCACAGCTGACACATTTCTGGTTGGATGAGTTGGCTGCCCTCTGTTCCTTGCAGCTGCAACTGCACGCTGTGCTTTTGCTGGCCGATGTGTGTCTCCGGTGGCCTCCGTCGTTGTCCTGCCGCGATGGATGCTTCCCGGGTCTTTGCTGTACTGCATCTATCTCTGCCTCTCCGTCTGTGTTGCCGCTTCCGCCGCTCGAAGCACATTCGTGATGAATGGTTGCTCCTGAGCTGCTGCTTGGGTGGTGTGTGGGTTTGCCAGAGTCATTGGCTGCTTCGTAAGCCATCACCTCGTCTAAGACCTCTCGCAGATTCATCGGCGGCTTGGCGAGGATCTTTTGTCAGCACTGCTGGTCTCTCAGTCCGAACAACACCCGGTCTCTGATTCTGTCTTCGAGATCAGGGAATTTACACAGGCGGGCAGCCTGTCTCAGCGCCACGATGAACTGCGAAGTTGGCTCACCCGGTAGCTGGCTGCGCTGAATGAATTGGCACCGCCAATACATTGGGGCTCTCGCCGGCATGAAATGCTCAACCAACTTCGCTTTGAGGTCAGCATAAGAGACGTTTGCGACGGGCGTAGGTGAGCACAGTCCCACAGCCACATCATACACGTCCTGACCGCTTAGGCACAAAAGCGCCGCTGCTTTCATTTTGTCTTCTGTGATCCTGTTGATCATCAGGAACCCTTCGATCCATCCCAGATGCGCTTCCCATCACTCTGTTTCATCGATGTTGAAATAGAATTCGCTGGTCGCTCCAAACTTAGCCATGTCTGAGCGTCTTCAGTGTTAGGAAAGTTCCCTTGGGAAAGATTTGCCTTTCCTCCTTCCTTGTGACTTCAGCTCTGTTTGAAACAGCATCCCACCTTCGTCGCCAGTGTTAAATAGTAAGCTCCAGACCGCATGGCCAAGATGGATGACTCAGGACACCAGGGTTCAGCATTCCAACTCTTTATTGATGTAGCACGGACTGGGCGAACAAAGGGGCAACTGCCCCACTTATATATCTAGCCAGGTATACTTGGAACCAATCCCATTATCTGGATTTCCCACCAAAGACTGCCCTGCCAATCTGGACAGGGCACCCTGCCACCTGGTGGTGTCAGTGGCTTATATCTGTGTAGCATCTCCTATATACATAACAGAGGAAATAGATGAACTTTTTGCTAGTCAGCTAACTAAGGTATGTAGAAAGCACATCACAATAGTAATGGGGGACTTTAACTACCCTGACATCAACTGGGAGACAAACTCTGCACCAAGTGGAAGATCAAACAGATTCCTGACAAACCTAGCAGACAACTTTGTCACCCAAAAAGTAGAGAAGGGAACTAGGGGATTAGCCATTTTGGATCTAATTCTCACTAACAGAGATAAAATGATAGAAGGTGTTGAAGCCACAGTAACCTTGGAAGGAAATGATCATGCAATATTGGAATTCAACATTATGTAAGCACAAGCAATAAAACACAGTCAAACTAGTTTTGGACTTTAAGAGAGCTAATTTCAATAAACTTAGAGAGGCCTTGGGAAGGATTCCATGGATGAGAATCCTCAAGGGGAAAACAACTCAAGAAGCTTGGGAAATTTTGAAAAGTGAGATAATAAAAGCCCAATCTAGAAAAATACCAACGAAGAGGAAAAATAACAGCTCTCAAAAAAAACCAGCCTGGCTGCATAAAGAACTCTCTGATAAACTGAAAGATAAAACGGACAAGTATAAGAAGTGGAAAGAGGGGCACATAACTAAGGCAGAATATCAGCAAACAGCCCGTGCCTGCAAAGATGAAGTGAGGGAAGCTAAGGCTCAAAGTGAACTAAGGCTTGCGACCAAAGTCAACAATAACAAAAAAAGCTTCTTTCAACATGTAAAAAACAAGAAAAAAGTGAAGGAAATGATTGGACCATTAGTAGGTGAAAGTGGCAAGAAGGTGACAAGCAACAGGGAGAAAGATGAACTATTTAACTCGTTTTTTGCATCTGTCTTTACACAAAGGGAAAAAACAGACCAACCTATCAAAAATAGTGCCATAAAAAATGGAATAGAAACACAAGTTAAGATAGGCAAGAAAATGATAAGTGAGCACCTCTCCAGTCTAGACGAGTTCAAATCACCAGGACCAGATGGATTACACCCCATGGTTCTCAAGGAACTGGCAGATGTGATCAGAACCACTGAACTATATTTTTCAAAGATCCTGGAGCACTGGGGAACTACCAGAGGATTGGAAAAGAGCTGATGTAGTTCCCATCTTAAAAAAAGGAAAAAAAATGGATCCAGGAAATTACAAACCTATCATCCTGACCTCAAAACCTGGGAAGATTCTGGAAAAGATAATCAAACAACAAATCAGTGAGCACCTAGAGGCAAACAAAGTCATTACTAAAGGCCAACATGGGTTTGTCAAAAACAGATCATGCCAGACAAATCTTATTGCATTCTTTGACCAAGTAACAAAATTAGTGGATCAGAGGAATGCTGTGCATATAATTTACTTGGACTTCAGTAAGGCATTTGATAAAGTAGATCACAACCTTCTACTTGATAAGATAGAAAAATGTGGGTTAGACAGAATCACCACCAGATGGATTCCTAGCTGGCTGACCGGATGTACTCAGTGTGTGGTCCTCAATGGAACCGCATCTACATGGAGGGAAGTATGTAGTGGGGTGCCCCAGAGCTCTGTTCTGGGCCCAGTGCTCTTCAACATCTTCATCAATGATTTGGACGAAGGGATAAATGGGGAACTCATCAAATTTGCAGACGACCCCAAGCTGGCAAGAATAGCCAACACTCCAGAAGATAGGCTTAAGATACAGGAGGATCTGGACAGACTTGAACACTGGGCGCTATCTAACAAAATGAAATTCCATGTTGAAAAAAGTAAGGTTCTACATTTAGGCAAGAAAAACCAAATGTACAGGTATAGTATAGGAGGTACCTTGCTCAATAGTAGTAACTGTGAGAGGGATCTCGAAGTCCTATTGGACAATCACTTAAATATGAGCCAGCAGTGTGCTGCAGCTGCCAAAAAAGCCAACACAGTGCTAGGCTGCATTAACAGAGGAATAGAATCAAGATCACGTGAAATATTAATACTACTTTACAATGCCTTGGTAAGGCCACACTTGGAATACTGCATCCAGTTTTGGTCACCACGATGTAAAAAAGATGTTGAGACTCTAGAAAGAGTACAGAGAAGAGCAACAAAGATGATTAGGGGACTGGAGACTAAAACATATAAGGAACAGCTGCTGTAATTGGGTATGTCTAGTTTAATGAAGAGAAGGACGAGGGGGGACATGGTAGCAGTGTTCCAATATCTCAGGGGCTGCCACAAAGAGGAGGGACTCAAGCTATTCTCCAAAGCACCCAAAGGCAGGACAGGAAGCAATGGATGGAAACTAATCAAGGAGAGAAGCAACCTAGAACTAAGGAGAAACTTCCTGACAGAACAATTAACCAGTGGAACAACCTGCCTCCAGAAGCTGTGAATGCTTCAACACTTGAAGTTTTAAAGAAGAGACTGGACAGCCATTTGTTCGAAATGGTATAGGGTTTCCTGCCTGAGCAGGGGGCTGTACTAGATGACCTCCAAGGTCCCTTCCACCACCACCACCACCACCACCATCATCATCATCATCATCATCATCATTATTATTATTATTATTATTATTATTATTATTATTATTATTATTATTATTTTCTGACATTTATTTTTTTTTTGCTTATCTGAGAGATTTTTAACTATTACTTTAGTTTTTTCTCTGTTTATTTTCAATCCTGCTATTTCTCCATACTGTTTTATCTTCTCCAGTAGCTTAGGGATCGTCTCCAAAGGTTCTTCTAGAATAAATACCAAATAATCTGCAAATGCTTGCAATTTCTATGTTTCACCTTTTATTTCTAGTCCTTTAATTTCTTTATCTTGTCTAATATTTCTGTTTAAAACTTCCAAATTTAAGATAAATAACAATGGAGATAATGGACATCCTTGTGTTGTACCTTTTCTTATCTCAAAGTTCTCTTTGTAGTCTCCATTTACAATCACTTTTGTTGTTTGTTTATTATATATTGTTTTAATCATATTTATAAAGTTTTGTCCAAAGTCCATTATTTTTAATTGTTGGACCATAAATTACCAGGAAACATTATCAAATGCCTTTGGAGCAACTAAAAATATTAGTGCCAATTTTTTTCCCTGGATGCAGTTCATAATATTTCAATATATCCATTATAAATCTTAGATTATTTTTACTTTGTCTCTTTGGTAAAAATCCATTTTGGTCTGAATGTATAAATTCAGTTAAAAATCTTTTCAGTCTCTCCACTATTATTGAAGTAAAAATTTTATAATCCACATTTAGTAATGATATTGGTCTGTAATTTTTATCTCTGTCAAATCTGAATCTTCTTTTGGTATTAAAGTAACACAGGTGAAACTCAAAAAATTAGAATATCGTGCAAAAGTTCATTTATTTCAGTAATGCAACTTAAAAGGGGAAATTAAAATATGAGATAGACTCATTACATGCAAAGCAAGATAGTTCAAGCCGTGATTTGTCATAATTGTGATGATTATGGCGTACAGCTCATGAAAACCCCAAATCCACAATCTCAGAAAATTTGAATATTACATGCAATCAATAAAACAAGGAGTGTAGCTAGAACAATATCGGGTCTCTGAAAAGTATAAGCATGCATACGTACTCAGTACTTGGTTTGGGCCCCTTTTGCAGCAATTACTGCCTCAATGCGGCCTGGCACGGAAGCTATCAGCCTGTGGCACTGCTGAGGTGTTATGGAAGACCAGGATGCTTCAATAGCGGCCTTCAGCTCTTCTGCATTGTTCGGTCTCATGTCTCTCATCTTTCTCTTGGCAATGCCCCATAGATTCTCTATGGGGTTCAGGTCAGGCGAGTTTGCTGACCAATCAAGCACAGTAATCCCACGGTCATTGAACCAGGTTTTGGTGCTTTTGGCAGTGTGGGCAGGTGCCAAGTCCTGCTGGAAAATGAAGTCAGCATCCCCATGAAGCTCGTCTGCGGAAGGAAGCATGAAGTGCTCCAAAATCTCCTGGTAGACGGCTGCGTTGACCCTGGACTTCATGAAGCACAGTGGACCAACACCAGCAGATGACATGGCTCCCCAAATCAACACAGACTGTGGAAATTTCACAATGGACTTCAAGCATCTTGCAGTGTGTGCCTCTCCATTCTTCCTCCAGACTCTGGGTCCTTGGTTTCCAAATGAGATGCAAAAGTTGCTCTCATCAGAAAAGAGGACTTTGGACCACTGAGCAACAGACCAGGTCTGTTTTTCTTTAGCCCAGGTAAGACGCTTCTGACCTTGTTTGTTGTTCAGGAGCAGCTTGACAAGAGGAATACGACATTTGAAGCCCATGTCCAGGATCCGTCTGTGTGTGGTGGCTCTTGATGCACTGACTCCAGCCTCAGTCCACTCCTTGTGAAAGTCCCCAACACTTTTGAATGGCCTTTTCCTGACAATCCTCTCCAGGCTGCAGTCATCCCTGCTGCTTGTGCACCTTTTTCTTCCACACTTTTCCCTTCCACATAACTTTCTATTAATGTGCTTTGATACAGCACTTGGGGAACATCCAACTTCTTTTGCAATTACCTTTTGAGGCTTTCCCTCCTTATGGAGGGTGTCAATGATGGTTTTCTGCACAACTGTCAGGTCAGCAGTCTTCCGCATGATTGTGATTCCTACTGAACCAGACTGAGAGACCATTTAAAGGCTCAGGAACCCTTTGCAGGTGATATTGCTTAATTAGCTGATTAGAGTGGGACACTTTGAGCCTAGAATATTGCACCTTTTCACAATATTCTAATTTTCTGAGATTGTGGATTTGGGGTTTTTATGAGCTGTACGCCATAATCATCACAATTATGACAAATCACGGCTTGAACTATCTTGCTTTGCATGTAATGAGTCCATCTCATATATTAGTTTCCCCTTTTAAGTTGCATTACTGAAATAAATGAACTTTTGCACAATATTCTAATTTTTTGAGTTTCACCTGTACCTGTACATTTGGTTTTTCTTTTCCTAAATGTAGAACCTTACTTTTTTCACCGTTGAATTTCATTTCATTAGATAGCGCCCAGTGTTCAAGTCTGTCCAGATCCTCCTGTATCTTAAGCCTATCTTCTGGAGTGTTGGCTATTCCTGCCAGCTTGGGGTCATCTGCAAATTTGATGAGTTCTCCATCTATCCCCTCGTCCAAATCATTGATGAAGATGTTGAAGAGCCCTCGGCCTAGAACAGAGCCCTGGGGCACCCCACTGCACACTTTCCTCCATGTAGATGCAGTTCCATTGAGGACGACACACTGATTACGGCCAGTCAGCCAGCTATGAATCCATCTGGTGGTGATGCTGTCTAACCCACATTTTTCTATCTTATCAAGTAGTAGGTTGTGATCTACCATCAAATCATCAGAACATACCTTAATCCCATAGAAAATCTGTGGAGGGAGCTGCAGGTTCGAGCTGCCAAATGTCAGCTTCGAAACCTAATGACTTGGACAGGATCTGCAAAGAGGAGTGGGACAAAATCCCTACTGAGATGTGTGCAAACCTGGTGGCCAACTACAAGAAACGTCTGACCTCTGTGATTGCTAACAAGGGTTTTGCCACCAAGTACTAAGTCATGTTTTGCCAAGGGGTCAAATACTTATTTCACTCATTAAAATGCAAATCAATTTATAACTTTTTTGAAATGTGTTTTTCTGGATTTTTTGTTATTCCGTCTCTCACTGTTAAAATAAAACTACCATTAAAATTATAGACTGATCATTTCTTTGTTTTTTTTTTATTGAAAAGTTTTAAAAATACAGTTTTCCTTTAAAAAACCCCCTTCCCCCTCCCTCCTCCCCTCCCTACCTCCCCCCTTCCCCCCCCTCCCCCCCTCCCTCCTCCCCCCCACCTCCCCCTAACCCCCCTCCCCCCCCAGACTTCCCAGAGCTAAATACAAGGTATATATATATAAAAAAGCAATCATAAACAACCATATACTAACAACTATAAATTCTAAAATCCATCACTCTCTAACTTATATAGGATCAAACAAAACTTAGCATTATTAAATATATATAGAAGACAAAATAAAAAAAGAAAAAAGAAAACGAAAGAAGACTTATTCAAATGCTAGATAAAACTTCTTGACCCTATACTTATTCTGGATAAACTCAATCCATTTTCTCCATTCCATAATATAATGTTCTTGCGAGTAATCTTTCAAATAGGCCGAAATCTTCGCCATCTCTGCCAAGTCGGAAACCTTTAAAATCCACTCTTGTATAGTCGGCAGTTCCTCTTTCTTCCAATATTGACCTATCAAAAGTCTTGCTGCCGTAACTAAATTCAACATCAACTTAGAGTCCACAACTGTAGCGTCAACAATTATTCCCAACAAAAAAAATTGCGGACAAAACTTTATCCTCCGTTTAAAAATCTTCTGCATATTCCACCAGACTTTTATCCAAAAAGCCTTGACCTTTTTACATGTCCACCATATGTGAAAATATGTTGCCTCTTCATCACCACACCTCCAACATTTAGGCTGATAATTCGGATACATACTTGCAAGCTTTTTAGGATCTAGATGCCATCTATAAAACATTTTGTAAAAGTTCTCTCTTAAACTTTGAGCTTGAGTGAATTTTACATTCCTCACCCAGATCTTTTCCCACGTGTCCATTGTAATAACTTCCTGAATGTTTTGGGCCCATTTTATCATACAATCCTTAACAAGCTCTGTTTCTGAATCGATCTCTATCAATGCAAGATATATCCGTTTAATATGTGCTGGTCCTTGATTTCTAATTTGCTTTATCAAATTTTCATCAGTCGTTGCAAATCCATTTTTTTGATCTTCTTTCCACCTGGCCTGTAACTGAATATATTGAAACCAAGTCTGAACAACCTTCTCTTCTCGCAAGAAACTATATGATTTCAAGCACCAAATATTCCTTTCCAAACTTAAAATTTCCTTGTAAGTAGTCTCATCATGTTTGAAACCAGCATGTATATTTTCTATTGCGTGTTTTGGGATTGCCCACAATGGTATCTTGCTGCTTAACTTATGTCTATACTTCTTCCAAACTCTCAGCAATGCCTGTCTTAAAATATGCATCCTAAACACAGTATCTACCTTCTTATCATACAACAAATATGCATGCCAGCCAAACAACAGATCATGGCCCTCAAGATTTAATAACCTCGATTGTGTCAAATTAATCCAATCACTTATTCCTACTAGTGCAGCAGCTTCATAATATAATTTAAAATTAGGCATTTTAAGGCCACCTCTCTCACGAGTATCCTGCATAATCTTAAGTTTAACTCGTGGCTTTTTCCCTGCCCACACAAATTTATTGATACCACGCTGCCATTCCTCCAAGTTAGAGTCTTTCTTAAGAATCGGTATCATTTGAAATAAGAATAAAAATTTGGGCAGGACATTCATTTTCACTGCTGCAATCCGTCCCAACAAAGACAATTGCAATTTTTCCCAACTCTCCAGTTCTTTTTGAATTTTCCCCCATAACTTTTCATAATTATTTTTATATAGCTTTGTATTAGAGGGCGACAAAATCACCCCCAAATATTTAACCCTTTTAACAATCTCAAATCCAGTTAATCCTTCTAGGAGAGCCTTCTGCGAAACTGTCATATTTCTAGCCAAAATTTTAGTTTTCTGTATATTTACTTTAAATCCAGAAACCTTCCCATATTGTGTTATTATCTCCATCAGGTCCACAACAGAGTTCTCTGGCTGGGTCACTGTAACAACCAGATCATCTGCAAATGCTCTCAATCTGTAATCCTGATCTCCAACTTGTATCCCCTTAATTTTTTCCGAATTCCGAATCTTAACCAATAATATCTCTAATGTTAATATAAATAACAAGGGCGATAGCGGACAGCCTTGCCTTGTGCCCTTCTCAATATTACATACTGTTGTCAAACTATTGTTAACTATAATTCGGGCAGTTTGTTTTTGGTATAATGCCCTAATCGGTTGTAAAAATTTTTCCCCAAAATCCATTTTGTCTAAAACTTTCAACAAAAATTGCCAGTTCAATTGATCAAAAGCCTTTTCAGCATCTAAAAAGATTAGCGCAGCAGAGATCTGGTTGTGCCTTTCCAAAAACTCTAACACATCAACTATATGTCTCACATTGGTTTTCATTTGTCTTCCACTAATAAACCCCGTTTGGTCCCCATGAATCACCTGTTGCAGAACCCTCATCAGTCTATTAGCCAAAACCTTAGCAAATATCTTATAATCTGTATTTAAAAGCGATATCGGTCTGTAATTTTTAACTAAAGTAGCATCCTGGTCTTCCTTCGGAATCAAAGAGATAAAAGCTGTTCTCCAAGACGGGGGCACCTTTCCCCCCCTCTGGATTGTCTGGAACAGTTCCTTTAACGGTTTTATCATCTCTAATTGTAAGTTTTTATAATAGGCCGCAGTCAAGCCATCAGTGCCTGGTGCTTTATCCACCTTCAGTTCCTTAATAGCTGTAAAAATTTCTTCTTCTGTAATCAGTTGGTTAATCCCCTCTTTTTGTACTTGCGTAAGAACCGGGATGCTAGCCTTCTCCAAATACGTATCAATATCTTTTGCATTAATGTCCTCTTTAGTATATAATTTCGAATAAAAATCCACAAAGGCATCCTTAATAAGATTCTGTTGATACACAACCCTTCCTTTATGCTCAATCTTATCTATATTAGATGCCCTTTGTTTTTTCCTCAGTCTATAAGCCAACCATCTGCCTGGCTTATTAGCATTGCAAAAAGTATTATGCCTAGCAAACCGCAGATTGGTCGCCACTTGATCAGCCATTAATTTATCAAATTGTCCTCGTAACAGTCTAATAGCCTCCTTGATCTTCACCTCCTCTGGGTTCAAAATCAAAGCCTTTTCTTTTTCCTTTATTTCATTCTCCAGTTCTTTCCTTCTAGTTTCCACTGCACGTCTATGTCTATTATTCATATATATCAACACCCCTCTCATATAGGCCTTGCTAGCATCCCAAACCATATCCATAGAGGTACCCTTATTCATATTCATCTCAAAAAAATCCTTCATCCGCTGTTTGCATTCTTCCACATTTCTCTGATTTCTAAACAAATTCTCATTTACGCGCCATGAGCGTCTATCTCCTCTTTCCTTATCAATCTCCAACCACACTGGACTGTGATCAGAGATAATTCTTGCGCAGATTTTCATCTTTTTAGTTCTGAAAAGAAGATCATTAGTCAACAAAATAAAATCAATCCTCGAAAAAGATTGGTGTCTATCAGAATAAAATGTATAATCCTTCTCCCGCAAATGTCTCTCACGCCAAATATCTCGCAATTCCAGGTCATCCTTCATTTCAAAAAAAGATTTAGGCAGTCTAGCGTGACTTGGAATGCGTTTAAAGGCTCCAGCCTTATCCAACTGTACATCCATAACTCCATTCCAGTCCCCCATAAAAATAAAGGATTTATAATCCAACTGGGTAAGCTTTGTATGAAGTAAACTAAAAAAGTCAGCTTGTTGTTGATTTGGAGCATATAATCCAACTAAAAGCGTCTTTTTACCTTCAAACAACAGCTCGATCATAACATATCTTCCATGCTTATCTGCTTCAATTAGGTCCGCTGTTAAGGCACTTTTAACATAAACAACCACTCCATTTTTCTTATTCTCTGCAGAAGCAACAAATTGCGTACCCAGCCTCGAGTTCAATAAATACTTTTGATCCAAAACTCTAATATGCGTTTCTTGCAGGCATATAACATCTATCTTAAATTGTTTTAAATATTGAAAAACTTTCTTCCTCTTCTGCGGTGAGTTTAGTCCATTAACATTCCAGGTTAAAAATTTAGTTGCCATGTATATCCTCGAGAAGCTCTTGGACCACAGCTTTGATAGGACTGGTTACTTTAGGCCGTGCTCCTCCCACAGCTTGGCTATGAATGCGATGTGAAGAATCTGAAGACTTTTGCTGATCTTGTTCTTTTATTTTCTTTGCTCGTTTTAAAGCAGCACGCGTCACTCTTTGCTCTCTAGGATCATCCAAAGAGATTGTAGCTTGATCTCCTCCAGCACCATTTTCCTCTGTTTCCTCCTCTTGTTGTTCTTCTTCTCCAGATCCCTTTCCAGCTTCCAGGAGCGTTAATGGGGTTGCTTTTAAGACATTATTGTAGAAATCACGTGCTTGTTTCACAGTAATCAGCCTATACCTTTTACCTTCATACATCACCATCAGCCCCTCTGGAATCTCCCATCTGAACCTTATATCTCTTTGCTTGAGCTCTTGCACAAGAAATGTATAGTCCTTTCTTCCCCTTAAAATCCTTGGAGGAATTTCTTTTAAAACCAAGACTTCTTGTTCAGCAATCACAACCTTAGCATCATAGGCAGCTTGTATAACTTGATCTCTAATTTCTCTTTTTGCAAAATAAACCACCACATCTCTAGGCAACTTTCTCTGTCTGGCAATCCATGAATTCACCCGAAACACTTTATCCATAGCTGCTCTTATTTCAGATGCTGGCTGGTTCAATACCCCTTCGAGAGCCTCAGAGATCAGCTGCTTTAAATCTTCTTTAACATTCTCTTTTAAGCCTCTAATTCTGACAGCAAACTGCATCTGGTAATATTGGGCATGGCTTAACTCCCTTTCCAACTTGCCTCTTTCAATTTCATTCTCCCGTGCTTTTACTTCTAGTATAGCATTCCTTTGAGCCAAATCATCCACTTTTTCATCTAAATCTTCCACACATTCCGCCACTTTATGCACTGAAGTCAAAATGTCTACCTTCATCACGCTGTACTTCTGTTCCATCCTCTCTTCCATTCTTTCCTCAAATTTCTCCAATTTCTCCTCCATCTGTGCAAATTTATCAGCAATTGATTGATTAATTGATTCCAAAAGTACCTGGGCATGTTTATCCAAGGCATCTCGCAAATCCTTCGATGTCAGCACTTCAGGAGGGTGCAATGCCTGTAGTGATGATTGTTGCACCGGCGAGGATCCTCCACTCCGAAGAGTTTTAGAGGGAGGTTTAGCCGCCATCTTTTAATCCTCAATTATGACGCACTTTCAATTAAAGTTTAAAAAGTCCAACAAGTTAGAGAGTACAGTAAAATAGTCCTCTTCACCTTTTCCTCTTGTACCGCTCTGCCTGCTCCTTTAAATCATAGTCCTTTCTTCAGGCAGGGCTGGTTCGCAGACGCCTGGCTCTGCTCCAGGAAGTTCGGAGCAGAGACGACGGCCAGCTGGGAGCAACCCAGGCTTCGGGGGAGTTCGATCCTTCAGCCGCCCAAGCTCGAAGCTCAGGCGGCCTCGGAGAACTCTACCCCTACCTGGGGCCTCACCCCCTCCTCTTCTCCCGAGGAGGGGGCTTCAATTTCGCCCGAACAGCTGATCGGCGCTGTTTCGGGCGAAAAAACAAACAGCTGAGCCGCGGGCAGCCAGGGGAGGCTGTCTTCAGCGCCGCGCCGCCAGCGGAAGTCCCCTTTGTTTTTTTTTTAATTGAAAAGTTTTACACTACATTTTTAAATACAAAAAACTCCCTCCACCCCCTCCCCTCTCCCCAACCCTCCCCTCCCCTCCCCCCACCCCGACTTCCCAGAGCTGAATACAGGGTATAATAATACAAACATAAACTAGAATATGCTAACAACAAAAATAACATATTAAATTCTGTCAAACTTTAACTCTCCATAGTCATAATATTAATAAAGTAACAAATAACTAATCGTACATCATCTTTTCCCAATTGTCCATTGTTATAACTTCTTGAAAGTTCTGGGCCCACTTTATCATACAATCTTTAACAAGTTCCATTTCTGAATCAATTTCTATCAATGCATTATATATCCTTTTAATATGTGCTTGACCTTGATCTCTAATTTGTTTTACTGACTATCTCACCAGGATGACTCTGAAGTCAAGAAGAGGGCTTGCAACTTCTGTTTGTAGTTATCCACGTTTCTGCACACTTAGATAATCGTCCATTGTACAAATACAGAGCCTATCATGCTTTTATATTTATATGGAACAGATACATTACCTGAAATTTTTGGAATGTGTAAAAAATTTGAACCAGCCCAGAAACTCATTTCCCATTGTTTGTGTATATAGAAAGTAAACCCTGAAATAGATTTGGAAAGAGCAAGGACTTTGATTAAATGGAAATGTTGCTAAGCATAGAACTGTTGAGTTAATTTGCAGCTGTTTCTTCTGTTTTCTTTTTATGTGCTTATGATTTTACATCACATTTTAAAATCAGCCAAATTGAATAGGAATAAGATTGTGACTGAAAGAATACTAATTCTGAAATATAGTAAATATCTTTAACAAGTAACGTTAAATTTAGCTTTAGTGTAATTTGCTTGTTTACTGTAGCTAAAACTGGAAATTATATTTCTAAAGCATTAGTTTGGATCATTGGAAAGAAAAAAGATTTAATATTTATGATTCAAAAATATAAATATGTGAGAAACATGTTTTTAAAGACCTTTGCAGCTTGTTCTCATATATACCCTGCCACAAAGGAATAACTAAAATTATGAAATTTAGAATGTACCAAGCTTCCCTCCCATGGACAGAAGACAATCCATGGGAAATGTGCATCCATAATCCATAGCTTTAGCAGCAATAATAAATCTAATTATGCTATGCATATTTAAGTTAGCCAAACCCTGGAACAGTGGTAGCAATCTTCTATCACAATGGCAAGCCCTTTAAGATTATATATTGTTAATCATATAAGTGAAGAAATGAGGAAAACTGTGGTTAAAGAAATTGATCCAATAATAAAATTTCATTGATAATTGATGAATCAACCACAATAAGCAAAAAAACTACCCTCATAGTATTTGTTCGATGCTGTATCGAAGGTATGGGAATGAATTCACCAGTAAATTTGTTTTTGGACTTGGTAGAACTTGAAAAAGTAAAAGCAGAAGGGATATTTGATTCCTTACTCCAATGTCTTTACTCTTATTATTTATTTATTTATTTATTAAACTTATATACCGCCCTTCTCCTGTAGGACCCAGGGCAGTTCACAAGGCAATTAAAACAACATTACAATACAAAAATTAATAACAATTAAAATAGATTAAATTATTCTTAATTAAAATCTAAAAACCCTATAACTCTGATTAAAAACCCAATTACAATAAGTTAAAAAATTAAAAAATCCTCAGTCCTGGCCGGAAAGCTCAAAGAGCCAGGTCTTCAGGTCCCGGCGGAACGAACGAAAATCAGGGGCAGTCCTAAGCTCTACGGGTAACTGGTTCCAGAGGGCAGGCGCGCCCACAGAGAAGGCCCTCCCTTGTTTGTCTGCTTCAATTAAACTCGCTGTTAAAGTATTCTTGACATAAATAACAACTCCATTTTTCTTATCAGGCGCAGAAGCGATAAACTGTGTGCCCAACCTAAAGTTTACCAAGTACTTTTGATCAGCCGCTCGAATATGTGTTTCCTGTAAGCAAATAACATCGTTTTTAAATTGCTTTAGATATTGAAATACTTTCTTTCTCTTATGTGGTGAATTTAGACCATTAACATTCCAAGTTAGAAGCTTTGTCGCCATCTTTTGCAACCTGAAGCTTTTGGAGCACCTCTTCCAACATCACCTGCACTCTCTTTGGCTTCGCTCCTCCCACTGCTTCACTGTAAGTAAGTTTTTGAGATGCAATCATAGCTCTCTGCTGTTCTTGCTCTTGTCTCATTCGTCTAGCTGCAGCGCGTGTCATTCTTTGGTCTCTGACCTCCTCCGTTGGTACTGAAATCTGATCCACTCCTGTAGCTTTCTGGAATTCTCCATCTTTCAACTGTGTAACTCCTTCAGCACCTTGTATACTCTCACTTTGTGGTTGACACTCTCCTTCGCCATTCTTCCTTTTAGATTCCAGAAGTGGTATGGGGCCTGCCTTCAAAATATTGGCATAAAAATCACGTGCCTGTAAAACTGTGAGAAGACAGTATCTAGTGCCTGCGTGCATCACCACCATACCTACTGGGATCTCCCATCTGAACTGGATATCCCGTCTACTTAATTCTTCTGCCTGAAAAGCAAATTCTTTCCTTCTCCTTAAAATTCTTGGAGGGATCTCTTTTAAAATTAGAACTTCCTGCTCTGCAACTGTAAATTTGTTATTATAAAAGGCTTGAATAACCTCATTTCTAATTGCTCTCTTTGTAAAATAAACCACCACATCTCTAGGTAGCTAACTTTGTCTTGCAATCCAGGAATTAACATGAAACATTTTATCTATATCCACCATAACATCTTCTGCTGAGCGCCCCAGAACCTGTTCAAGAGCTTCTGAAACTACTTTTTTCAAATTTTCCTTAGGGTCTTCCTTCAACCCTCTAATTCTCACAGCAAACTCCATCTCTCTATGCTGGACCAATAATAAATCCTTGTCAATCTTTTCCATCACTGTTTCAGCATCCATCATTTTGGCATCTAATCTCATATTATTTTGCCTAAGTTCTTCCACTTTCTCATCCAGACGTTCAATACAAACAGCCATGCCTTGAAATGCAAGTAAGATGTCTGCCCTTATTTCTGTATTCTTCTCCTCAATAAGCTCAGCTAATTGCTGAGATTGCTTTTTCAAAGCCTCTTTCAAAACATCCTGCAGATCTTTTATTGTCAAGGCTGGTGCGGGTGCGGGTGCCGGAGGGGGGGGCATTAAAGCCTGTAATGAAGATTGCTGAACTGGCAAAGCCCCCGCTCTTCTAGGAAGTTTAGTTGACTTGGCAGCCATTTTCACCCACTTAATTCTATTGCGCACTTTCACTTTTAAAAATGTCCAGAAGGTTTATTGAGTTAAAGTTCAAATACTTGCTCTGACAGCATTCTCCTGCACAGCTCTGCCTGCATCCAAGTAATCCAAAGTTCACTCTCGCTGGCAGGGATGGTTGCAGCGTCATGCTCTGCTCCAAAGCCTTGGAGCAGAGGCGTCCCGGAGTCCGGAGCAAACTCAGGCTACGGGGGGGCTCAACCCTTCAACCACCAAAGTTTCAACTCTGGCGGTCCGGGGGAGCTCTACCCCTGCCTGGGCGCTCACCCCCTCCTCTTCTCCCGAGGAGCGGGCTTCCGAGCTGCCAAACAGCTGATCGTCGCTATTTTTGGCGGCTCTACGGAGACAGCGGGGCTGACAGCCGAAATGGCTGCCGTCAACGGAGCCTTGCCACCCAGAGGTTCTGTGTGTGGTGGCTCTTGATGCACTGACTCCAGCCTCAGTCCACTCCTTGTGAAAGTCCCCAACACTTTTGAATGGCCTTTTCCTGACAATCCTCTCCAGGCTGCGGTCATCCCTGCTGCTTGTGCACCTTTTTCTTCCACACTTTTCCCTTCCACATAACTTTCTATTAATGTGCTTTGATACAGCACTTGGGGAACATCCAACTTCTTTTGCAATTACCTTTTGAGGCTTTCCCTCCTTATGGAGGGTGTCAATGATGGTTTTCTGCACAACGGTCAGGTCAGCAGTCTTCCGCATGATTGTGATTCCTACTGAACCAGACTGAGAGACCATTTAAAGGCTCAGGAACCCTTTGCAGGTGTTATGGCTTAATTAGCTGATTAGAGTGGGACACTTTGAGCCTAGAATATTGCACCTTTTCACAATATTCTAATTTTCTGAGATTGTGGATTTGGGGTTTTTATGAGCTGTACGCCATAATCATCACAATTATGACAAATCACGGCTTGAACTATCTTGCTTTGCATGTAATGAGTCTATCTCATATATTAGTTTCCCCTTTTAAGTTGCATTACTGAAATAAATGAACTTTTGCACAATATTCTAATTTTTCGAGTTTCACCTGTATTTGCAAAAATCCTAGCTTATAGATTAATGAGGGTAATACAACAAGTGATTCATGGTGATCAAACTGGATTTATAAGTGGTAGACAAATGAAGAATAATGTGAGACATATTGTAGATCTATTGGAATTCTTGGAAAGAAATAGTGAGATCCCCGCAGCGTTGATCTTTTTGGATGCTGAAAAAGCCTTTGATCAATTGGATTGGCAATTTTTGATGAAAGTATTAGAGAAAATGGAATTTGGGGACAAATTTCTACAACCAATTAGGGCAATATATCAAAAGCAAACAGCCCGTATAATAGTTAATAACAGTTTGACTGAACTATGTAATATTGAAAAGGGTACAAGGCAGGGGTGCCCATTGTCACCTCTATTATTTGTTTTAACATTGGAAATATTATTGATTAAAATACGTGACTCGGAAAAAATTAGGGGAATTCAAATAAGAGATCAGGATTATAGATTGAGGGCGTTTGCAGATGACCTGGTTGTTACAGTAACTCAGCTGGATTATTCAGTTGTAGAATTGACGGAGATAATAATGCTATATGGGAAAGTTTCTGGATTTAAGATCAACATACAAAAAACTAAAATATTGTCTAAAAATATGACAGTATCACAAAAGGCTGTTTTAGAAGAGCTAACGGGATTTGAAATAGTTAAAAAGATTAAATATTTGGGGATATATCTGTCAGCCTCAAATGTGAAGTTATATAAAAATAATTATGAAATGTTATGGGGAAAAATACAAAAAGAATTAGATAGTTGGAAAAAATTACAATTATCCTTATTGGGAAGAATTGCAGCAGTGAAAATGAATGTTTTGCCAAAATTTTTATTTTTATTTCAAATGATACCTATACTTAAAAAGGATTTAAATTTGGAGGAATGGCAAAAAGGAATTAATAAATTTGTTTGGGCAGGGAAAAAGCCACGAGTTAAATTTAAGATAATGCAAGATACGCGTGAAAGAGGTGGTCTTAAAATGCCTAATTTTAAGTTATATTAGGAGGCTGCTGTCTTGTCAGCGATAAGTGACTGGTTTAATTTAACACAAGGGAGATTATTAAATCTTGAGGGTCATGATTTGTTATTTGGTTGGCATGCATATTTATTGTATGATAAGAAGGTGGATAATGTGTTTAAGATACATATTTTAAGGTATGCTCTGTTGCGAGTTTGGAAAAAGTATAGACATAAGTTAAATTATAAGATACCCATTTGGGCAATACCTAAACACGCAATAGAAAATATAAATGTGGGATTTAAACATGATGAGACTACATATAAGGAAATCTTAAGTTTAGAGAGGAATGTATGGCAATTAAAGCCATATAATATTTTAAAAGAAGAAAAGATTGTACAAACTTGGTTTCAGTATGGGCAATTACAGGCTAGATGGAAAGAGGACCAGAAAGTTGGTTTTTCGATGACTGATGAAAATTTGGTAAAACAAATTAGAGATCAAGGTCAAGCACTTATGAAAAGGATATATAATGCATTGATAGAAATTGATTCAGAAACGGAAGTTGTTAAAGACTGTATGATAAAGTGGGCTCAGAATTTTCAAGAAGTTATAACAATGGACACTTGGGAAAAGATCTGGGTTAGAAATGTAAAATTTATACAGGCCCAAAATTTAAGAGAGAATTTTTATAAAATGTTTTATAGGTGGCACTTAGATCCTAAAAAATTAGCAAGTATGTATCCGAACTGCCAGCCCAAATGTTGCAGGTGTGGTTGTGAGGATGCAACGTATTTTCATATATGGTGGACTTGTAAAAAGGTCAAAGCTTTTTGGATTAAAATTTGGTGGAATATGCAAAAGATATTTAAGAAAAGGATAAAGTTTTCTCCGCAATTGTTTTTATTGGGTATTATTACAGATACTACTGTTATAGATACTAAGTTGATGTTGAATTTAATTACGGCAGCGAGACTTTTAGTAGCGCAATATTGGAAGAAGGAAGAACTGCCGACTATAGAAGAGTGGACTTTAAAAGTTTCTAACTTGGCGGAAATGGCAAAGATTTCAGCGTATTTGAAAGACCAATCGCATCAGAGATGCATTGTGGAATGGAGGAGATGGATTGAATATATTCAGAATAAATATGGGACTAAAAAGTTTCATTTAGTATTTGAATACGTACTGGATCTATATGATGTATAACTAGTTAGTAGGTATTTTATTAATATTTTGACGACGGAGAGTTAAAGTGTGACAGAATTTAATGTTTTATTGTTGTTAGCATATTTTAGATTATGCTTGTTTGTATTTTTATACCCTGTATTCAGCTCTGGGAAGTCGGGCAGGGGGGAGGGGAGGGGAGGGAGGGGTTGGGGAGAGGGGAGGGGGAGGAGGGGGGGTTGTATTTAAAAATGTATTGTAAAACTTTTCAATAAAAAAAAAGAAAATATATTAACCATGATGTTATGTCTTTAAGATGTAAATTGGCCAACGGGTGTGTAAGTGTTCTCATGGCCATAAGAGGGAGCTAGGAACATAGCTTCTCTCTCTCTCTGAATTCACTGCTCTCTACTATTACTGTTTTTGCTCTGTTACTGTGAACTGTGTATTGACCTCTGGACCGGTAAGAAGACTTTGTATTTTGGATTGCTACTTGGACTGTTTATTTTTGACTGTGCATTTTTTATTCTTACACCATCTCAAAAGTAAACTACTTTTTGCTTTTACAACTCAGTGTACTCTTGTGTTTACTGTGTAACTCTTGCTGCGCTCTTTTACACCTTCAATTCTACGTGGGGAAAAACCCGAATAACCAAAGATCCACATATATATATATATATATATATATATATATATATATATATATATATATATATATATATATATATATATATATATATATATATATCCCCTTCATGTATTACTGCCTTGTCGTGGCGAAGGGGCTTGCGTAATTCAATGAAGCTACGAGCTATGCCGTGCAGGGCCACCCAAGATGGACAGGTCATAGCAGAGAGTTCTGACAAAACGTGATCCACTGGAGAAGGAAATGGCAACCCACTCCAGTATCTTTGCCATGAAAACCCTATGGACAGTACCAAAAGGCAAAACGATATGACGCTGGACGATGAGCCCCTCAGGTCGGAAGGCGTCCAATATGGTACTGGGGAAGAGCAGAGGGCTACTACTAGTAGCGCCAGAAAGAATGAAGTCACTTGGCCAAAGCTGAAAGGACACTCAGCTGTGGATGTGTCTGGTGGTGAAAGGAAAGTCCGATGCTGTAAAGATTTTTTTCTCCATAGGAACCTGGAATGTAAGATCCATGAATAAAGGAAAGCTAGACGTGGTCAAACAAAAGATGACAAGACTGAACATCGACATCTTAGGTATCAGCGAACTAAAATGGACAGGAATGGGTGAATTTAATTCAGATGACCATCAGGTATACTAATGCGGGCAAGAATCCCTCAGAAGAAATGGAGTAGCCTTCATAGTCAATAAAAGAGTAGGAAAAGCAATACTGGGATACAATCCTCAAAATGACAGAATGATCATATTCCAGCTGAGCTATTCAAAATCTTAAAAGATGATGCAGTAAAAGTGCTACACTCAATTTGCCAGCAAATTTGGAAAACTCAACAGTGGCCACAGGATTGGAAAAGATCAGTTTACATTCCAATTCCAAAGAAAGGCAGTGCCAAAGAATGTTCAAACTTCGCACCATTGCACTCGTTTCTCATGCTAGTAAACCTATGCTTAAAATCCTACAAGCTAGACTCCAGCAGTATGTGGATCGAGAACTACCAGAAGTACAGGCAGGATTTCGAAGAGGCAGAGGAACTAGAGATCAAATTGCCAACATACGCTGGATCATGGAGAAAGCTAGAGAGCTCCAGAAAAACATCTACTTCTGCTTCATTGACTATGCTAAAGCCTTTGATTGTGTGGATCATAACAAACTGTGGCAAGTTCTTAAAGAGATGGGCGTACCAGACCATCTTATTTGTCTCTTGAGAAATCTTTATGTGGGCCAAGAAGCAACAGTGAGAACTGGACACAGAAGCACTGATTGGTTCAAAATTGGGAAAGGAGTCCGGCAAGGCTGTATACTGTCGCCCTGCCTATTTAACTTATATGCAGAGCACATCATGAGAAAGGCAGGGCTAGATGAATCAAAAGTTGGAATTAAGATTGCCGGGAGAAATATCAACAACCTAAGATATGCAGATGATACCACTCTAATGGCAGAAAGTGAAGAAGAACTAAAGAGCCTCTTGTTGCGGGTGAAGAAGGAGAGTGCAAAAGTTGGGTTGAAACTATACATTAAGAAAACTAAGATCATGGCATCCGGCCCTCTCAATTCCTGGCAAATAGATGGGGAAGAAATGGAGGTAGTGACAGATTTAATTTTCCTGGGCTCCAAGATCACTGCAGATGGAGACTGTAGCCAAGAAATTAAAAGACGCTTGCTCCTCGGGAGGAAAGCCATGACAAATCTAGACAGCACACTAAAAAGCAGAGACATCACCCTGTCAACAAAAGTGTGTATAGTCAAGGCTATGGTCTTCCCAGTTGCAATGTATGGCAGTGAAAGCTGGACCATAAGAAAGGCTGAGCGCCAAAGAATTGAGGCCTTTGAGCTATGGTGCTGGAGAAGACTCCTGCGAGTCCCTTGGACTGCAAGGTGATCAAACCGGTCAGTCCTAGAGGAGATCAACCCTGACTGCTCTTTAGAAGGCCAGATCCTGAAGCTAAAACTCAAATACTTTGGCCACCTAATGAGAAGGAAGGACTCATTGGAGA
The DNA here is from genome assembly GCF_964194415.1 of Vipera berus. Lineage (NCBI taxonomy): Eukaryota > Metazoa > Chordata > Lepidosauria > Squamata > Viperidae > Vipera > Vipera berus. Next base: position 37,871,121 of record NC_138210.1, on the reverse strand, counting down.
AGAGCCTAATGCTGGGAAAGATTGAGGGCAAGAGAAGAAGGGGACGACAGAGAATGAGGTGGCTGGATGGAGTCACTGAAGCAGTAGGTGTGAGCTTAAATGGACTCCAGAAGATGGTAGAGGATAGGAAGGCCTGGAGGAACATTGTCCATAGGGTCGCAATGGGTCGGACACGACTTCGCAGCTAACAACCACAATATATATAGAAGTTCAAATCTCTCTTGTTTCCGGTTGGGCTGGCCTCTCCTGGGGTGTGTCTCTCCTGTTGGGCGTGTGTGGTGCGCTCAGGGACCCTTCCTCTGAGCTGGTCGATGTGTCGCCTTATGTGTCTCTCCCCCTCCACCCCCACGATGTAGGAGAGGGGTCCAGTTATTTCAACCACTGTTCCTGAGACCCATGGGTGCCCTGCCCCGTAGTTCCTTGCCCAGACCAGGTCCCCCACGTTGAGGACTCTGTGTGCTGGTGATGATGACGATGAAGATGATGGTGCTGATGGTGGTGGTGACCTAACCGTCTCGGCTGCTACCCGGTCTGGGTGTAAATGGTCCAGCTTGGTGATGTGGCGCCGTCCCCATCGCAGTTCTGCTGGGCTCTTCCCGGTAGCAACGCATGGTGTAGTGTGCTGGGCGAGTAGGAATTTGGCCAGTCTGTGGTGCCAGTCCCCGCTAATGATGCGCCGGAGTGCGTCTTTGGTCGTCCTTACCATCCGTTCGGCTTGCCCGTTGGTCGATGGATGGAAAGGCGTGGAGGTGGCATGCCTAATCCAGTTCGCCTTCAAGAACGCCTGGAAATCAGTAGTGGTAAACTGAGGCCCATTGTCAGACACAATTACATCAGGGAGGCCGTGTGTGGCAAAGAGAGCTCTGAGCACCTGGATTGTCCTCCCCGAGGTCATGTTGGGCACCGGGACTACCTCCAACCACTTGGAGTGGCTGTCCACCACTACTAAGAATAGCTGGCCCTGGAATGGCCCTGCATAGTCAATGTGGATGCGGGACCAGGGTGTGTGTGTGGCCTCCCACCGGTGCACGGGTGCGTGTGGCATTTCCGGTCTGGATCTCTGGCACATGTAACAGGCCTTGACCCGTTCCTCAATGTCCTTGTCCAGCCCTGGCCACCAGAGGTAGCTTCTGGCCAGGGCCTTCATCCTAACCACCCCCGGGTGTCCCTCGTGTAAGGAGTCCTATACCCTGCCCCTTACTGCGGTGGGAATGATGACTCTTATTCCCCAGAGGAGGCAGCCCCTGTGTGTGGAGATTTCGTTGCACCTGGTGAAATAGGCCTGGAACTCAGGTCCCGGGGACTTGTCCTGCCACCCTGTGCAAACCCAGGAATGTACCCTGCTCATGGTGTAGTCTGTGGCTGTGTGGCTGGCAATGTCCTTGGCATGAACTGGGCACTCTGGCAGCTCCTGCAGTGCTAGCATCTGTGTGGCTGGCGCCGGGTCTGGATCAGGGGTGTCTATGGGTAGCCTATGTAGACCGTCTGCGTGGCCCATCTCCTTCCCTGGCTTATGCACCAGCTTGCAATTGTAGACTGCAAGGAAGATGGACCACCGGAGCATTCTGGGGGACAAGATTTGTGGGGTCTGCCTGTCCGTTGTGAACAGGCCCAGGAGTGGTTTGTGGTCCGTGTAGACAGTGAACTTCCTGCCATACAGATAATCGTGGAATTTTTTGATACCTGCCACGATTGCCAGGGCTTCTCTGTCGATTTGGGCATAGTTTCTTTCTGCTCCAGACAGCGTCCTGGAATAATAGGCTATGGGGATTTGCGCCCCATTGGGCTCAAGGTGGCTGAGTACTGCGCCTACACCGTAAGGGGATGCATCGCATGTGATGCAAATGGGCTTGGACTCGATGAAATGGGTTACTGTGGACTTATCCGACAGTAGTGCTTTCAAGGCCTTGAAGCTATGGTCGTGTGCAGCAGTCCAGACCCATGCTGCCTGCTTGTCTAGCAGCCTGTGGAGTGGCACTGCAATTGCTGCCTTGTGTGGGAGGAATGCATGGTAGAAATTCAACAGGCCCAGGAATGCCTGTAGCTCTGTCTTGTTCTTGGGCATGGGTGCTAGCTTGATGGCCGTCACCTTGGATTCTGTGGGGTGAATTCCCCTGGTATCTACTCTGAACCCCAGGAATTCTGTGGAGGGCACCCCTATGCTGCATTTCTTCCTTTTGAGTTTAAGTCCAGCTGTGCGTAGCCTGGACAGTACCTCCCTGAGCCTCCCTGCTAGTTCTTCTGCTGACGCTCCTGCAATCAGGATGTCATCAAAATAGGGGCAGACTCCTGGGATGCCCTTGAGTGTCTTCTCCATGACTTCCTGAAAGATGCCAGGAGCCACGCTAACTCCGAACTGCAGCCTGTTCACCCGGAATGCCCCCCTGTGTGTTACTATAGTTTGAATGTCAGCTGTAGCCCGCGTGACCGTGAGTTGCTGGTACACCTGCGCAAGATCGAGCCTTGCAAAGATGGTGCTGCCTTGGAGGGAAGCGAGAACGTGGCTGACCGTAGAGACTGGGTAAGTGTGCGGGTTTAGGGCGCGGTTCACCGAACACTTGTAGTCGGCGCAGATCCTAATTTCCCCGTTGGATTTGAGGGGGTGACGATTGGGGTTTCCTACTCCCCCCCCATCGACGGGCTCTAAGATTCCCTGGGCCACTAGCTTGTCTAATTCGCGGTCTATTTTTTGTTTGAGCGCGAAGGGGACTCGCCGCGGCCGGACCCTAATTGGGGGAACGTTCGAGTTAAGCTTGAACGATATGGGGGGCCCAGTGTACCTGCCCAGTGTCCCGTCGAAGACGTCTGTGAACTCCTTGCAGACGGTCTCGACGGGGTCCCCCTGGATCCGGTGGATCCCGGTGACCGCGATTCCCAGGGCCTCGAACCAGTCTAGGCCGAATAGGCTGGCTCTACGGCCCTCTACTACTACAACCCCCAGGTGCTCTTCGCGACCCTTAAACCCCACCGAGACGGTGGCCTCCCCTCTTACCTTGACCGGAGATTTCTGGAAATTGGTCAGGGTTAAATTTGTAGGCCGTAATTTAATCCCCTGCTTGCTCCGGCTATTTATGTAGTTAAGGGTCTCGTCCGAAATGATTGAGACTGCTGATCCGGAGTCAAGCTCCATGCTGCAAGGGATGCCTTGCAAGCGGATTGTTAATCTAATTTTAGGCTTGAGTAGCCGGCGGCTACCCATGTGATTAATGGCCAGCCGGCTCTCAACATAGCCAATTCGCATTTTGGTTGGGGCCCCAGTACCTTTGAATGGCGATTCCTCCGGCTGCAGCTCGTGGATCTCCTCTCGGGGGCGGCGGCTACGGCAGACTGCGGCTATGTGGCTTGTTTTCTTGCAGGCCCGGCACATGGCTGACCGGAACTTGCAGAGGCTGCACACGTGGCTCCCACCACACCCTGCGCACTTCAGAGGGTTGGTGGCGTTGCTGGCAGGCCTGGGCTTGTCTGGCCGTCTGGCTCGCTGGTCTGGGGTCAACCTCCGCTGGAGGAGGTTTATGCTCTGGTCGTCCTCCTCCATGGCAAATTGCCGGTGAATGCTGGTCGCCTGGTTGCCGGACTGCGTTTCCTGGCAGGCTTGGACAGCCCCGTAGGCCGCTTCGTGGGCGAGGATGGCGTCCTCGGCTTCCTGGAGCGAAACCTCCTCTTTCTCGAACAGGCGCTCTTGCAGCCGCCTGTCCCATAGGCCGCAGATCAGCCGGTCCCGTAGCCGCTCCTCCAAGTTCGAGAACCTGCAGGCGATGGCGGCTTCTCGTAGGGCAGCAAGGAAATCGGCACTGGTCTCGTCGGGGCGCTGGTCCCTTTTTTCGAATTGTGACCGCGCGGCCACCTTGGAGCGCCGGGGCTTAAAATGGGTATTGATATATGGATCCTTGGTTTTTCGGGTTTTTCCCCGCGTAGAACTAAAGGTGTAGGCGCAACGTTTCGACGGAATCCCATCCGTCATCATCAGGCTTTAGCTTCCTTCTTCTGGGAGAAGCATGTGGCTGTTTGTTCCTCTTTTTTAAACTGCCAGAGGGGGTGTGTTCTGTGGAGGTGTGCTCTGATTGGGTAGGGGACCAAGTGTGTTCTGATTGGGTGGGAGTGAGAGAACAAACTTCATCCCTGGTCCAACACTTTGAAGCCACGGGACATGAAATTGATTTTAAAAAAACCAAAACTATCGCCAAAATTGAACATTTTAACAACAGAATAATCAGAGAAGCCATTGAGATAGAAAAATGCCCCCACAGCATGAATAAACGAGATGATACCTCTCGTCTACCAGCCATTTGGAAACCCGCCTTGATTGACAGACGAGGCCCAACCACCAAGAATGATACCAGACCCAAACTCATGATAACATCACATGACATCACCACCACACAACCATTCAAAAAGCAAATCCGAACCCACAACGATAAAGACACACAACCACAAAACAAAACAAAACAAAAACCTAACTACAGCTGCAACATCAGCCACTTTAAACCCCTCCAAACCACACAATAAGCAAACTGACACCCACTATAAAAACATGGCACCACCACAAACACGAAGCCGAACAAAAGCAGCACAACTCACCAGCTCAGGTCTGGAGCTGGCAGCTGAGACCAGCCCATCCACTCAGAACACCCCCCCACCCAATCAGAACACACCCACCATTCAAAACACACTCCCACCCAATCAGAACACACTTGGTCCCCTACCCAATCAGAGCACACCTCCACAGAACACACCCCCTCTGGCAGTTTAAAAAAGAGGAACAAACAGCCACATGCTTCTCCCAGAAGAAGGAAGCTAAAGCCTGATGATGACGGATGGGATTCCGTCGAAACGTTGCGCCTACACCTTTAGTTCTACGCGGGGAAAAACCCGAAAAACCAAGGATCCACATACAGGCACCCGCGAAAACCTCAGAAAACATATATATATATATATATATATATATATATATATATATATATATATATATATATATATATATATATATATATATATATATATATATATATATATATATATATATATATATATATATATATATATATATATATATATATATTGGTCATTCGGGTTTTTTCCCCACGTAGAATTGAAGGTGTAAGAGCAACGTTTCGACGAAATCTCATCCGTCATCCTCAGGCTGGTGGCTTCAGCTTCGTTTTTCTGGGAAGAAGAATGAAGCTGAAGCCACCTGTTCTGTACCAGCCTGCTACTGGCCCTGCAGAAAAGGCAGGGACAACCCCTTTACAAACGGCAAGAGGCTGGAATTACGCCTGCCAAATTGAATTACGCCTGCCAAATTACGCCTGCCAACTGAAAAGTGGTCACCAACGCAGGGGCATGAACGGCGGTCGCGTCTTCCCAGGTGAAGTCCTCTGGTCCGTAACCTTTCCATTCAATCAGGTACTGGAAACAACCTTTCAGCCAACGGGAATCCCTGATGCTGGCGACCTCGTACTCGGGGGTGCTGCCTCCATCACAAGGTCCTGATGGGGGAGATTCGGCTCGGCGGAGTGGACAGGCTGGTTGCTCGGGGACCAACAGAGACCGATGAAAGACTGGGTGCACGTGCAGGGAACGTGGCAGAGTTAAGCGATAGGCGACCGGATTGATGACAGCCTCGACTGGGAACGGTCCTAAATATCGGTGATCTAACTTTCTCACCGGCCGTGTTGACGGTAGGTTCCTGGTGGACAACCAGACCCGATCTCCCACCGATAGTGGAGGCGTATCCCGTCTTGACCGATCAGCAAACCTTTTGTAATCGGCCTTGGCCTTCTCTAACTGACGTTGCACCAATCGATGGATCGCCTGTAACTCTGCCATGAAGTTGTTCGCTGCCGGCTCCGGTGAGTTCACGGGAGAAAGGGGGAAAAACCGGGGGTGATATCCCACATTGGCCAAGAACGGTGTCATCTGTGTGGAGGTGTGCTGCGAATTGTTAAATGCAAACTCAGCTATGGCCAGATAGTCCACCCAATTGTTTTGCTGCAGATTGACGTAGCAGCGCAGATATTGTTCCAGGATACCGATGACCTTCTCGGTTCCCCCGTCAGTTTGAGGATGATGCGTGGACGAGAGGCAAATCTTGATATCCAACGCATGCATCAACTCCTGCCAGAAGCGGGCTGTAAACTGGGCCCCCCTATCAGAGACGACTCTATCAGGGAGGCCGTGCAGCCGAAACACCTGCTGAATGAACATACGACTAGTGGCGCGGGCTGACGGTAAGCCGCGACAGGGGATGAAGTGCGCCATCTTGGTCAGCATGTCCACCACCACATACACTGTCATAAAATCAGAGGATGGGGGTAAATCCGTCAGAAAGTCCATGGACACAGCCCCCCAGGGTCTTTTGGGTGTCGGCAAAGGCTGCAGTAATCCAGGCGGGGCCCCTGTCGCTGACTTGGCCTGCCTGCATGGGATGCAGGAGGTAACATAGGACTGGACGTCATGTCGGACTCGGGGCCACCAGAAGGTACGGGAGACCAGGTTCAGGGTCTGGACAGAGCTCCTGGACAGAGCATCCGCTCTTTGATTGTGCCCGCTAGGTATGTACCGAACCCGGAAGTCAAACCTCGCAAAGAAAAGAGACCACCGGATCTGGCGTTGGTTCAAATTCCGAGCGGTCTGCAGGCTTTCCAAATTCTTATGGTCCGTCCGGACCGCGATTTGATGCCGCGCTCCCTCCAGATGATGCCTCCAGGCCTCAAATGCCGCTTTGATGGCCAGCAGCTCCTTCTCCCAGATTGTATAATTGCGCTCCGAAGGGTTCAGTTTTCGTGAATGGTACGCGCAAGGGAAGAGGGTACCGCTGGGCGTCGTTGCCTGGAGTAACACCGCCCCAATGGCAATGTCGGAGGCGTCTGCCTCCACAACAAACGGCCGTTGCGGGTCAGGATGCTTCAAGATGGGCTCCTTCATGAAGGCTTCCTTCAAAGTCTGGAAAGCCTGTTGTTCTGGAGCGTTCCACTGGAACCGAGTCTTCTTCTGCAGGAGCCGGGTGAGGGGGGCTGTCAAGGCAGCAAACCCAGGGATGAAAGTTCGCTAATAGTTGGCGAACCCAAGAAGTCGCTGAACATCCTTCACGCGACGCAGGGGTTGCCAACTCTGCAAAGACTCAACCTTACTCGGCTCCATGGCTATGCCCTCAGGAGAAATGCGGTGACCCAGGAAATCGATGGTCACCCGGTAGAACTGGCACTTCTCCAACTTGGCAAATAGCTGATGTTCTCGGAGTCGCTGCAGGACCTGATGGAGATGCTGATGCTGCACCTCACGTGACGGGGAGTAGATCAGGATGTCATCCAAATAGATCACGACAAACTGATGGAACAAATCCCGGAAAATGTCATTCATGAAATGCTGAAACACAGTGGGGGCGTTGGTCAGGCCAAACGGCATCACTGTGTACTCAAAATGTCCATAGCGAGTGCCAAACCCCCTCTTCCACTCATCACCCGGCCGAACCCTGACGAGGTTGTAAGCTCCACGCAGGTCCAGTTTTGTGAAAATCGGTCCAAGAGTTCAGGGATGAGGGGCAGCGGGTAACGATTGCGCACCGTGATGGCGTTGAGTTTCCTATAATCGCAGCAAAGCCGCAATTCGCTGGACTTCTTTTTGACGAAGAGCACGGGTGCAGACACTGGCGAGGACGAGGGCCGGATGAAACCGCGAGCCAAATTCTTCTCCAGAAAGTCCCGCAATGCAGCCAACTAGGGGTCCGACATGGAGTACAAACGCCCCACTGGGAGAGGCGCATCAGGGACTAAATCAATGGGGCAGTCATAGGGCCTGTGCGGGAGTAATTGATCCGCCTCTGTCTCGCTGAACACATCAGCAAAGTCGGACAGTTCGGGAGGCAAGGAAACCCCTGGGGAACCCACCACCTGGCCGGCAGAGATATGGCAGGAGTGGTCCACGCACTGCAAGCTTGGGAAGGTGACCAAGTTCTGTGACCAATAGATCTGTGGGTCATGCGCCCGGAGCCACGCCAGTCCCAAGACCACGGGGAAGTGCAGATCTGAGGTGATATAGAACTGGATGGCCTCCACATGGGAACTGATGGCCATACATAATGGTTGCGTGGCGGCCGTAATTGGCCCAGACAGGAGCACTCGACCATCGATAGTCTCCACTAACATGGGCGGATCCACCGGGCACTGGGGAACAGCCCATTTGGCCACAAATGCTGAGTCCATAAAATTTGTGGTGGCCCCAGAGTCAATTAAGGCATGGACTGGAATCCCCTCTGGCTTGCCAGGAAGGATCAGATGTGCCTCCAAAATCAGATGCCGTGGAGGTCCACAGGCAGCATCGGAAAGATGTCGCTCAGTGTTGTTGTGGGACGCCCGATCTATCACACCGTCTAGATCGGGCTCGAGGCGTTTCCCGACAGAAAAGTAGGGGCAGACTCAGTCACTGATGCCCGCTGTCGCTTCTTTGGGCAAAAAGCAGCCAAATGCCCAGGGTCCCCACAGTAAAAACACAACCCCCCCGATCGTTGTCTGTTCATTTCAGTCACCGATAGATGAGACCTGGCGGCACCCAGCTCCATTGGCTCCTCCCTTTGAACTGGGGTCTCACACACAACAGGGGCTGCAGGGGTCTGTGGGGTGGCACGGCGACTCCTTCGCTGCTGCAACCGAGCATCGATCCGCAGGCAGAGATGGATCAGCCCATTCAGGTCTGAGGGAATATCCACACAGGCCAGCTCATCCAACATCTCCTCCGACAATCCATCCTGGAAGGCATCCACTAGCACAGCGTCATTCCAGGCGGAATCCTGGCTAAGCAGCCGAAAATCGCTGATATAACCCTGTTGACCCTGCTTCAGAGCTTTCAGGCGTCGAGTAGCAGTCTGCGTCTTAATAGGGTCCTCATACATCAAACGCATATGATCACAAAACCCCACAAAGTTGTCCAACAATGGGCTAGGTTGAGCCAGCAGAGGCGTGCCCCAACGAGCTGCATCACCCGAAAGAAGGCTTAACACAAACCCCACCTTATCCCAGTCAGTGGGGAAATCAGCTGCTCTCACGCTGATAAAGAGCTGGCATTGTCCCAGGAAAGCAGGAAACAGTTCTGGATTGCCAGTAAATTTATCCGGCATTGCAACTTGGCATTTTCTCCTGGGTGGGGGTGATGGTGGGGGTGCAGCATGAACCTGAGCTTGCAGTTGAGCCACCTGAGCTGCCAGCAAAGTGAGTTGCTGGGTGAGCTGGGCATTCTCAGCACGTAGTTGCTCCATAATATTAGTAAGGGGTGGGAGGCTGAAGGCAAACTGTTCTGTACCAGCCTGCTACCGGCCCTGCAGAAAAGGCAGGGACAACCCCTTTACAAACGGCAAGAGGCTGGAATTACGCCTGCCAAATTTATTCACATAAAACAGAGCAAGGCAAGACACCAACCATAAAACACGAGCTAAGAAGCAGGAACAATCCAAGCGGTTGCCTTCAGCAAACCAGCCCTCCCACACATTCCCCTTAAATACAGTTCAGGGCGTGGCCTCTCTGTGCCTCCTTCCGAGGTGCCCCATTGCCTTCCTCTGTTTACTCCTGACTGACTGTCTCCTGCGTCGGGCGTCCTTGAACAGGGCCAGCTGTGGGTCATCTTCATCCACGCTGTCAGGCTCACACAGCTGGGTCTGCATCGTGACCAGATGAGAGGGGCCTTGCTGGGGGCTCTCATCAAGCTGTCCAATCCCCTCAGCAAGCTCTTCAACACCTCCCTCCTCCTCCTCTGAGTCGTCCAACCCAACTGCCGAACCCACAGGCTGACCCTGAATCACAACACTATCCCGCACCGCAGGGCCCTTCCCCCGGGTCTGCCGATCCGGATGCGGTCGAGATGGAAACATATTTTTAAATGTCTCTGAGATCTTCGGGAGGTTACTATTTTCTAAATATTTTACAATTTTCTCTCTTGGAATCTCCTTCTTATCATATAAGTCTTTATAAAATTCTTTAACTATCTTTTTTATTTCTTCATTTTTATATTGTAAATAACCTTTCCCATCCAGCAAATTGTATATCATTTTTTTTCTTTCTGTTTTTTAAGTTTATAAGCTAACCATCTTCCCGGTTTGTTGGCATTTTAAAAAAAAATTTGCTTCGCTCTTTTTATCTGTTCTGCCATTTTTTCTGAGTCTAACAAGTTTAGTTTATACTTTATCATATCCATATCTCTTTTTAAAGTCTTTTTTTGCAGATTCTTTTGCAATTCTAATTCTAATTTTCCAAATTCTTCTCTTAGTGATGTATATTGCTGTTTTCTCTATTTGTTTTTCTTTGCCATATACAATATTGCTATACCTCTGAAATATGCTTTAGCTGTGTCCCATAAATTTTGTGTCTTAGTATCTTCTTTTTTATTTTCTTTAAAAAAAGTTCCATTTCTTTTTTGTTAATTCTATAAATTCTTTTTCTTTTAATATAGAACAGTTTAAAGTCCATCTTAGCCTTTTTTGTATCTCTTTCCAAATCATTTTCAAAGGGTTATGGTCTGCCCATGTACCTATTTCTATTTCAATGTCCTGCGCATTCATTCTCAGATCCACGGTCATCCTAATCATATCAATTCTTGACCAGGATTTCTGGCTATTTGAGTAAAAAGTATATTGTAATTTTTGTGGATTTATTTCCCTGCAAACATCTTGAATTCCAATTTCCTCCACCATATCCAAAAATGTCTTAGGTAGTCTTCCTCTACCGTTTTTCTTTGTTTTGTTACTTTTATAGTCAATTTTTCCATCTGTTATTGCATTAAAGTCTCCTAATAAACAAATATTTTGATACTCCATTTCTATTATTTTTTATGGAGGCTTTTATAAAATTTGTCCTGATTGCTATTCAGTGCGTATATTGCCACTAATAATATTTGTTTTTGATGCAGATAAATCTCTACCATTAATATTCTTCCTTCTTCATCTGAATATACCATTTTCAAATTTATTATCTCTTTAATATATAGAGCTACTCATCTTTTTTGTTGTCCTGATGCATAATAAAGTTTTCCAATTTTTGGATATTCCAATAGTTTATAATGTTGTGCTTTTATATGCGTTTCTTGCAAACAAATTATGTCCAAATTTAGTTTCCATAATTTCCTAAAAGTCTTGTTTCTTTTAATTGGAGAGTTCAATCCATTTATATGTACTGAAAAAATTCCACTTTCTTTATCCATTTCCATTACTTATATTTTGGTCTAGCCGATCTGGTAGTTCTTTGTTCTCTAGCAGGTCTTTCATCTTCCCGCTTTTGAAGACCTTCCTCTTTCTGTCCTTTTGTTTGTGCGGTTGCTCCTTGGATCTCCTCCTCTGTTTGTTTCTGTTCTTTACTTTCCTCTTGACATCTTTTTACTCCTTCATCCAGAATTGATCTATTCTTCTCTTCGAAGTCTTCTGCTTTCCAAATTGAATCAAGTCTGTATCTTGTATTGTTCCAGTTTATTAAGATGCCTTCTGGTATCAGCCATCTAAAATTTATGCCATTAGCCATAGGTTTCGTGGTCAAAAAATGGTATTGTCTTCGTGAATCTCTAACTCTCTTGGGTATCTGTTTTAAGACCACAATTTCTTTATTTTTATATTGTATTGGTTCATCTCTTACTTTCCGCAATATTTCATCTCTTGTTGACTTCCTTACAAACCGTACAGGTACTTCTCTTGGTAATTTATTTCTTCTTTCATAACTTGAATTGAAATGAAAAGCCCCATCCAGCTAAAATTGAGCTTCCGATCTATTTTCAGAGCGTCCTCCAGGATATCAATAATAACCTCTTCTATATTTTCTGCTCTGTCCTCAGGAATATTTTGGAATCTCAAATAATGGTCTGCATTTCCCATCTCCAAAATCTTAATTTCATTGTCTAACTTTTTATTTTCTTGCAGTAAAATTTCTATCTTTTTATCATTATCATCTGTTTTTTCTTCAATCTTATATATCTTCTGTTGGTTTTGTAATATCATTTGATTTTGAGATTCCAATTTTCCCTTAATATCCATCATTTCTTCATTTAACTTCTCCAATGTTGCTTGTGTAATTTTATGATTCCCTTGTGTCTCCAAGCGACGTTTCTCCACCGTCTCTTGATTCTTCAACATAAGATCCTGAAGAAATTTTAATGAGGTCTGTGTTTCACTTTGAACTGTAGTCTTTTCCCTTTGCAACATAGCTTCAATGGATCCCTGTGTTGTAGGACTGGATTGACCAACTAAAGGTGCAGAGGAAGTTTTTTTCCGTAAGGCTAGTAATATTAGATAAAATCATTTTGAAATTTACAGTCTGTAGCAAAAACAGTGTCTATTTAAACTTATTCAAGTTCAACAAAAGTAGCTTAAAGTCTCAGTCTCATAACAAAGCAACTTTATCTTATTACAGGTGTCCTTTCCAAGGTCACATTTCCATCAACAGAGGAAATTACAAAGATTTCATTATTCTTCTTTTTTCCATCACTAGATGTCCTCCTTAGCTTATTTATCAATGTCCAATATTTTAAAGAAAGAATTTCTTCCACCCTGAGTAAATAACCCGCCGCTCATAAATCTTCTGGGGGTCTTTACCTTCCAGCTCTTATCATCAGGGATTCAACATTAATAATCTTCTAAGAGAAGGAAAGGAAACGATCTGCTCACCCAGATTCAACACGCTGTTGGAGTTCCTCTGAATTGTAATTCTCTTCTTCCCACTGGAGACATCTATGGCTGACGATAAAAAACAGCCTTTTATCTTTGTTTTGCAGAGGGTCTTACAGTTCGCTCTGATCGGGTGCCTCCTGATCTGAGCTCCTGAAGTGCCCCTCCTCCTTCATTGCCTCTCCAAGGCAACTTTCGACCCTTTAAGGGTCGTTAGATGAAGAAAAAATCAAGCTGGAAAGCCGAGCACTGACTTTCCCGACTTGTCTCAACGCTACCAAACAGGAAGTCCTCCGCAATATTTCATCTCTTGTTGACTTCCTTACAAACCGTACATGTACTTCTCTTGGTAATTTATTTCTTCTTTCATAACTTGAATTGAAACGAAAAGCCCCATCCAGCTCAAGTTGAATTTCCGATCTGTCTGTTTTCAGAGCGTCCTCCAGGATATCAATAATAACCTCTTCTATGTTTTCTGCTCTGTCCTCAGGAATATTTTGGAATCTCAAATAATGCTCCGCATTTGCCATCTCCAAAATCTTAATTTCATTGTCTAACTTTTCATTTTCTTGCAGTAAAATTTCTATCTTTTTGTCATTATCACCTGTTTTTTCTTCAATCTTATATATCTTCTGTTGGTTTTGTAATATCATTTGATTTTGAGATTCCAATTTTCCCTTTATATCCATCATTTCTTCATTTAACTTCTCCAATGTTGCTTGTGTAATTTTATGATTCCCTTGTGTCTCCAAGCGATGTGTCTCCACCGCCTCTTGATTCTTCAACATAAGATCCTGAAGAAATTTTAATGAGGTCTGTGTTTCAATTTGAACTGTAGTCTTTTCCCTTTGCAACATAGCTTCAATGGATCCCTGTGTTGTAGGACTGGATTGGCCAACTAAGGTGTAGAGGAAGTTTTTTTCATAAGTCTAGTAATATTAGATGAAGTCATTTTGAAGTTTACAGTCTGTAGCAAAAACAATGTCTGTTTAAACTTATTCAAGTTCAACAAAAGTAGCTTAAAGTCTCAGTCTCATAACAAAGCAACTTTATCTTATTACAGGTGTTCTTTCCAAGGTCACGTTTCAATCAACAGAGGAAATTACAAAGATTTCATTCTTCTTCTTCTTTTTCCACCACTAGATTTCCTCCTTAGCTTATTTATCAATGTCCAATATTTTAAACAAAGAATCTTTTTCACCCCAAGTAATTACCCGCTGCTCATAAATCTTCTGGGGGTCTTTGCCTTCCAGCTCTTATCATCAGGGATTCAACATTAATAATCTTCTAAGAGAAGGAAAGGAAATGATCTGCTCACCCAGATTCAACACGCTGTTGGAGTTCCTCTGAATTGTGATTCTCTTCTTCCCACTGGAGACGTCTATGGCTGACAATAAAAAACAGCCTTTTATCTTTGTTTTGCAGAGGGTCTTACAGTTCGCTCTGATCGGGTGCCCCCTGATCTGAGCTCCTAAAGTGCCCCTCCTCCTTCATTGCCTCTCCAAGGCAACTTTCGACCCTTTAAGGGTCGTTAGACGAAGACAAAATCAAGCTGGAAAGCCGAGCACTGACTTTTCCAGCTTGTCTCAACAGTCCCAATCAGCTACATTTCTGGCCAGCCCCAACAGACTTACCAGCTTAAATGCAGTTTGAATGCTATGGATATCCAAACAGATCCAATCAGCTACTTTTCTGACCACCCCCAACAGACTTACCAGCTTCAATGCAGTTTGAATGCTATGGAGATCCAAACACATCCAACCAGCTACTTTTCTGGCCACCCCCAAGAGACTTACAGAACGTTGCACCTCCCAACAGCTCTGGGCAGCTTAAATGCAGTTTAAATGCTATGGACATCCAAACAAATCCATCAGCTACTTTTCTGGCCACCCCCAACAGACCTACCAGCTTAAATGCAGTTTCAATGCTATGGAGATACAAACAGATCCAATCAGATACTTTTCTGGCCACCCCCAACAGGCTTACAGAACGTAGCACCTCCCAACAGCTCTGGGCAGCTTCAATGCAGTTTGAATGCTATGGAGATCCAAACAGACCCAATCAGCTACTTTTCTGGCCACCCCCAAACAGACTTACAGAATGTAGCCCCTCCCAACAGCTCTGGACAGCTTAAATGCAGTTTGAATGCTATGGAGATCCAAACACATCCAATCAGCTACTTTTCTGTCCACCCCCAACAGACTTACCAGCTTAAATGCAGTTTGAATGCTATGGATTTTGTGTAGTGGGTTCAGGACCACATGGAAGACACCAGGCAGATGAATACAGCAAACAGCTCTTTATTGTGGGTAGGAACTGTACTGGACAAAGGGGGTTACCTGTACCCCTTATATACCTTTGCCAGGTACGCTCTCAGCCAATCCGTTCATCTAAATCTCCTGCCGAAAGCTAACCAGCCAATCCGGTTACGGTACAGTGCCACCTGGTGGTATTTGCTGAGCTGCTGCTAGACCCCATACATAACACCCCTTCCCCCTAAAAAGAACAAACAATATATTTAATACAAAACATCATGCATAATATTTTCCTGCAGTTACAATGGTTAATGGCAAACCATGACTTGACTCTAGGCTCTGTCCCCCCCTTCAAGATTGTACATAGTCTGCAAGATAGGCTGGTGGCCTGTGAGCCCTGGATGACCGTCTCAGAGTTTGCCATTCATCTGGGACAGCCGAGTCAGTGGTTGAGTCCTGGCTCAGTGTTCCTGGTTGACCCATCCCAGTGTCAGCCCTTGCAAACACGCTGTCGTGATGGTCCTGGGCCTGTTGTTGAACGGACCGGCTCTCCTCCAGTCCTGTTGTTGTTGGTTGTTGGGGTTGATCGATCTGTGACCTTTCAGGAACCCACTTCCTGATTTGGTCTATGTGTTGTCTGATCTGACGGTCCCCCTCCACCCCTACAATGTAGGACAAGGGCCCAGTTCTGTCAACCACCACCCCTGGAATCCATGCATGTCCCGGCCCGTAGTTCCTTGCCCAAGCCAGGTCATTGGTGTGAAGTTCTCTAGAGGGCTTGGGTTGCTCAGTCTCCGCAGCCACTCTGTCGAGGTGTAGCCTGTCCTATTTGGTGATGAGGCGCCTGCCCGAACGAAGTTCCACAGGGCCTTTCCCCATGGCTGTACAAGGTGTGGTGTGTTGTGCTAACAGGAATTGTGCCAACCTTTGATGCCAGTCGCCACTTATGATGCCCCTCAATGCGTACTAGGTCGTTCATACCACGCGTTCTGCTAATCCATTGGTTGACGGGTGGAAAGGCGCGGCTGTGACATGCCTAATCAAGTTGGCCCTGGTGAATGCCTGGAATTCAGCAGAAGTGAATGGAGGCCCGTTGTCTGAGACCAATACGTCAGGGAGGCCATGTGTGGCAAAGAGCCCCCTGAGCACTTGGATAGTTTTGGCCGTGGTCATGCTATTGACTGGTA
This sequence comes from Vipera berus, assembly GCF_964194415.1. Taxonomy (NCBI): domain Eukaryota; kingdom Metazoa; phylum Chordata; class Lepidosauria; order Squamata; family Viperidae; genus Vipera; species Vipera berus. The sequence continues at coordinate 37,855,045 of NC_138210.1, read as the reverse complement.
TCACCTCTAGCCATTTGGAATGGCTGTCTACCACCTCTAGGAACAGCTGTCCTTGGAAAGGACCAGCGTAATCAATGTGGACTCTGGACCAGGGGGTGTGTGTTGTCTCCCATTTGTGGACAGGTGCATGGGGCATCTCTGGTCTGGACCTTTGGCAGTCGTAGCAACTATTTACCTGTTCCTCTATGGCCTTGTCTAGGCCTGGCCACCACAGGTAACTCCTAGCTAATGCCTTCATCCGGACTATTCCCGGGTGTCCTTCATGCAGTGACTTAATGACTCTGTCTCTCAGTGTCTCAGGAATAATGACCCTACTCCCCCACAAAAGGCATCTCTTGTGAGCAGACAGTTTGTATCTTCTATTGAAGTAAGCCTGGAATTCTGGGCCTGGACTCTTTTCTTGCCACCCCGTGACTACCCACGACTGAACTCTGCTAAGAATTCTGTCTGCTGTTGTTTCAGCAGCTATGTCTTTTGCCTGTAGGGGGCACTCAGGTAGGTCCTGGATGGTCAGTATTTTGGCTGCAGGCGCTGGATCAGGTTTTGAAATTGCTAGGGGTAACCTGCTTAACCCATCTGCATGGCCCATACCTTTACCTGGTTTGTGAATCAGCTTGTAAGTGTATGCAGATAGGAATATGGACCACCTGAGTATCCTAGGCGACAGAATTTGTGGGGTCTGTTTGTCTGTTGTGAACAACCCCAATAGAGGCTTATGATCCATGAATATGGTGAATTCCCTGCCATAGAGGTAGTCATGGAATTTTTTGACCCCGGCCACTATAGCCAGGGCTTCCTTGTCAATCTGGGTGTAATTTCTTTCTGCCCCTGACAATGTATAGGAGTAGTATGCAATGGTCACCTGTTCCCCGTTCTATTCTAGGTGGCTCAGTACTGCGCCCACTCCATAGGGAGATGCATCGCAAGCAATGCATATGGGCTTTGACTCTATGAAGTGGGTGACAGTAGAATCACTAGACAGTAATTCCTTTAGGTTTCTAAAACTCCTGTCATGGACCTTGGTCCAGTTCCATGCAGCTTGCTTGTCTAGGAGCCTGTGCAGCGGCTCCGCTATGGCTGCTTTGTGTGGAAGGAAAGAGTGGTAGAAATTTAGGAGCCCCAGGAATGCTTGCAGTTCCCCCTTGTTTTGGGGGATGGGGGCCAATTTGATTGCCCTTACCTTGGACTCTGCAGGGTGGATTCCGTTGGCATCAATCCTGAACCCCAGGAATTCTGTGGATGCCAGCCCAATGCTACACTTGTCTTTTTTGAGTTTATTTATTTAATTTATTTAAGATGGCAGCCGCGGTTGGGAGCTGAGTTTGTGAGCTCCGCAATGGGCTTTTGTTTGAGCAGCTGAACAGCTGAGGAACTTGCTGTTCCTGGATGGAGTGTGGGTAGTGTGGTTGCCGGGCACCGTTTCGTGGTGTGAAGGCTCTCTTCGAAATGGTTGTGCCGCTGGCGAAGCTGGGCTGGTGATTGAGGATGTGTTTACTACCTCGCCGCAATTTCCAGCTGGCGGCGTTTCGGCTCATGCGTTGCTGCAGCGAGGAAACTTCTCCTTCTTCATTCCTCCTCCCCCCGACTGAGATGGTGATTTTCGAGGTCTGTATCATCTATGGGCTGCTGTTTTGCGCCTGAAGACCTCCTGTTACTTCGCCGCGACTTCCATCGGGCGGCGTTTCAGCTTGCTTGTTGCCACAGCGAGGAAACCTCCCCTTCTCCCTTCCTCCTCCCCCCCTGACTGAGATGGTGGTTTTGAGGTCTGTGTCAACTATGGAGTGCTGTTTTGCACCTGAAGACCTCCCCCCCCTCTTGGAGTTTTAAGACTGGGGAATGATATGGCGGTTTGAACTAATTGCCGCCTATTAACAGCTGATTAGTGCTGGTTGTGGAGATGTAGGGAGCTCTTTGAGCAGTGATCATGGTTTGCCTGCTGTTTTACTACGCGTCTCAGCTGGCGTCTCAGCTGGCGGCGTTTCAGCTAGCACAGTATATGCCGCAACGAAGAGATTTCTCCTTCCTTCCCCCGACTGAGATGGTTATGGTTCCAGGTCCTGGATCATATATTGGATTGCTGTTTTGTGCCGTGGAGACCTTCCCCTCTTTCGGAGTTGCAAGATACTGTGGGATACGGCGGCTAGGAACCAACTCTGATGCTTCGGAGCAGCCGACCGGCACCCCCTCTCTCTCTTGCTTATGGAGCATCAGCTGCAACTTTAAGAGTTATTGTTGGCCGAGAATTGGTCCTGACAGATCTGGGACTTGTCTGCAGTGAGAGGGCAGAACAATTAACTATCAATCCACCCTCTGATGTGAGAGATCAGCTGAGGTGGATTTATCCCGGTTGTCTTTAGCCAAGTTTTGCCCAGATGTATCGCCAATTGTTGTGAGAGAACTGTTATGGCTTTATATCTGTTGCCAGCTCGGGTGAGAGTAGAGCTGGCTTGGCTGGCTTGGCTTGGCTTGGCTTGGCTTGGACGGGCTTGGCTTAATGGTTTTTTATGTTTTGCCGCCCTGACTTGACAAGGTCAACAATATTCTTTAACATCTTTATTCTAACTTTATTCTAACTACCTAGCTGCCTACAAATAGCCCAATGTGGACAGCTGGATTTATTTAATTATTATTAAGCGCCTTAGTTACCCTAGTACCGTTCTGTTCGCCCTCAGGGGTGCCCCCCCATCCTGGGTGCGACCTGCCTCATTTTCCACTCTGCCTCTTGAAGGGCCCGATTGTTGGGACCCTGAGAGATGGCTGGGCAGGAACAGGGGCCTCAGGTTCCTGGCCAGGAACAGGGGCCTCAGGGGCCTCAATTTAATAAGAGGCCCCTGGTTACTTTTCTAGTTAAATTTTTTGTGGGGTTAGGGAGGGGGGAGGGTCATGGTTGGTTGGAAATGGGGGGTAATCCACCAACCGTTGTTCAGGCCAGGCCTGGAACAGATCGCGTAGGGGGGGAGCCGGGGTTAGTTGCCTCCGGAGCTCCGGAGCGGGTCATGGGATTACCTATTCCCACGATGTTAGGGAATGGCAGCAGGTGTATGAACAGAGAGCCGTATCGATATCCGGGAGGGCATCCCCGCTATCTACAAGCGGTGAGGCGCTCCGACCCTCTGTCTTCACCCCAAGGCCCCGGGAGCGAGGATGTGCAGCCACCTGAGTTCCAGCTGGTTTACTTGAACGACAGGTCCGTCGTTAATAAGGCTCCTCTCGTCCAGGATCTGGTCGAGGGTGAGCATGCGGACCTGGCTTGCATCATGGAGACCTGGTTGGGCCCAGAGGGTGGTATCCCCCTGGTTGATCTTTGCCCACCAGGCTTCCGGGTGCTACACCAGCCTCGGACTCAGGGTAGGGGTGGGGGAGTGGTTGTGGTTATGAGGGAGACCTTATGTCCGCAGGAGGCCACCGTTCTTCAGATAGTTGGGTGTGAATCTCTCTTACTGAGGTGTGGTCCTAGTGCGCAGTTGGGCTTGCTGCTGGTGCACCTTTCGCCTAGTCGTGCAGCAGCGGCCCTGCCTGAGCTTCTCGATATCCTCTCGGGGCTGGTGATTGAGTTCCCAAACTCATGGTTTTGGGTGACTTCAATCTACCATCCCTGGGAGGATCATCTGAGTTAGCTCGGGAGTTCATGGCTTCCATGACGGCCATGGACCTGACGCAAGTAATTCATGGACCGACTCATGTGGGAGGTCACACCCTGGATTTGGTTTTTCTATCTGGATGGTGGTTAGATGATCTTGGTGGGGGCTCCCCAATTGTTATGCCCCTGTCATGGACCGATCATCATCTCCTGCGGCTGGTCTTCCGTTTTGCCACTCCCCACCGTGGGTGTGTTGAGCCAACTAGATGGTTCCACCCCAGGCGCTTAATGGACCCTGAGAGGTTCCAGGCAGCGCTGGGGTCCCCACCTGCCTCCTCTGCTCACAGCTCGGCAGATGCCTTAGTGGAAGCCTGGGAAAGGACGGCCACGGAGGCACTTGACCGAGTTGTACCCTTGCGGCCCCTGACCCGGCGCAGATCCCAGTGGGCTCCATGGTTCTCCACGGAGCTCCGGGAGATGAAGCGTCGGAGACGGGGCCTAGAGAGCTGTTGGAGGTCCAGCCGATCCGAATCCGACCGATTGTGACTAAGAACCCATATTAGGTCTTATCTCGCAGCGATAAGGGTGGCGAGGTCTAATTACTTCGCTACCCTTATCGCGACCGCAGATAATCGCCTGGCCGCCCTGTTTAGGGTGACCCACTCCCTCCTCAATCAGGAGGTGAGTGAGGAACCCTTGCAGGGGCGTGCCGAGGAGTTTAGTCAACATCTGTTGGACAAAATTGCTCAGATTCGGACCGGTTTGGACTCCGACTGGGCAGAGTCTGACGATCAGGACACGGGTGGTCTTGTCAATGTTATCTGGGAGGAGTTCGATCCTGAGACTCCAGAGGAAGTGGACAGGATTATGTGGAGGCTGAGCTCCACATGTTTATTGGACCCGTGCCCTTCCTGGCTGGCTTATGCAGCCCGTGAGGGGACACAAGGCTGGTTCCAGGCGGTTATATCTGCCTCTTTGAGTGAGGGTAGTTTCCCCGCCGCCTTGAAGGAGGCAGTGGTGAGACCTCTCCTCAAGAAGCCTGTCTTGGACCCAGCTGTGTTAAATAACTTTCGTCCGGTCTCCAACCTTCGCTTTCTTGCGAAGGTTGTTGAGAGTGTGGTGGCGCATCAGCTTCCTCTGGTTCTGGATGAAGCGGATTATCTAGACCCGTACCAATCGGGCTTCAGGCCCGGGTACAGCACGGAGACGGCATTGGTCGCTCTGGTGAATGATCTCTGGAGGGCTCGGGACAGGGGATATTCCTCTGTCCTAGTCCTATTAGACCTCTCAGCGGCTTTTGATACCATCGACCATGGTATCTTGCTGCGGCGTCTCAGGGGATTGGGAGTGGGAGGCACGGTCCTTCAGTGGTTCTCCTCCTATCTCCTGGGACGCTCGCAGTCGGTGTTGGCAGGGGGGCAGAGGTCGACCTCGAGGCCTCTCGCTTGTGGAGTCCCTCAGGGGTCGGTCCTCTCGCCTCTCCTGTTCAACATCTACATGAAACCGCTGGGTGAGATCATTCGTGGTTTTGGAGTTGGGTATCATCAGTATGCTGATGATACCCAGCTTTTCATTTCAACCCCAAACCACCCCAGTGATGCCCTCAACGTGATGTCCCGCTGCCTGGAGGCGGTTCGGGTCTGGATGGGGAGGAACAGGCTTCGACTCAACCCTGACAAGACTGAGTGGCTGTGCGTACCGGCATCTCGGGATATTCAGGATATCCCTTCTCTCTCTATGGGGGGTGAGTTATTACCCCCCGTAGATAGGGCTCGCAACTTGGGAGTCCTCCTAGATTCACAGCTTTCTCTAGAAGACCATATAGTAGCTGTGACTAGGGGGGCCTTCGCCCAGGTTCGCCTGGTGCGCCAGTTGCGGCCCTATCTAGACCGGGATGCCTTACGTACGGTCACTCACACCCTCGTGACCTCTCGTCTGGACTACTGCAACGCTCTCTACATGGGGCTACCCTCGAAGACCACTCGGAGGCTCCAGCTGGTACAGAATGCAGCCGCGAGAGTTGTGTTGGGAGTTTCCCGACACTCGCATGTTACACCTCTGCTCCGCGAGCTGCATTGGCTTCCAGTTGTCTTCCGGGTGAGATTCAAGGTGTTGGTAATGACCTACAAAGCCCTACATGGCATGGGTCCGGAATACCTTGGGGAGCACCTGCGGCCGGTGTCAACTTCCCTCCGCCCAGTACGCTCCCACAGAGAGGGCCTCCTCAGGGTGCCAGCGGTCAAAGAATGTCGACTGGTGGACCCCAGGGGGAGGGCGTTCTCTGTGGCCACGCCGGATTTATGGAACCATCTTCCGGTCGAGCTCTGGATGGCGCCTGACCTCCGCTCCTTCCGGCGTGATCTCAAAACCTACCTTTTCGAACAAGCTGGCCTGGCCTGATGGGATGGGGTTGGGTTTTATTAATCTGTTTTAACCTACTTTTTAATGTGGTTTAACTTATTCGTGGGCATTTTGTTTAATCGTTTTTAATTTTTGTATCTTGTTTTTTAATATGTATTGCCCTGTTCACCGCCCTGAGTCCTTCGGGAGAAGGGCGGTATACAAATAAAATTAATAAAATAATAATAATAAATAAAATAATAATAAATTTATTTATTTATTAAATTTATATGCCGCCCTGCAGAGCGGAACCTGCTTAAAACAGCCTGTAGTCTCTCAGCCAGTACCTCCTCTGAGCTTCCAGCAATGAGAACATTGTCAAAGTAAGGGCAAACTCCCGGAATGCCCTTCAGTGTTTTTTCCATCACCTCTTGGAAAATTCCTGGAGCTACAGAGACACCAAACTGCAAACGGTTAACTCTGAAAGCTCCTCTGTGTGTTACTATGGTTTGAGTGTCTGCCGTCTCCCTGGTAACCAGGAGCTGCTGGTACACCTGCATGAGATCCAGCTTCACAAAAATGGCGCCGCCCTGGATAGAGGCAAGAACGTGGCTGACCGTCGGGACCGGGTAAGCGTGCGGATTAAGGGCCCGGTTCACCGAGCACTTATAGTCGGCACAGATTCTCACCTCCCCGTTAGCCTTTAGTGGGGTAACTATAGGGGTCTCCCACTCTCCCCCTTCTACTGGCTCTAACACCCCTTGCTCCACTAGCCTATCTAATTTGTTCTCAGTTTTGTGTTTGAGAGCGAAGGGGACTCTCCGGGGTTTAATTCTAACAGGCATGATGTTGGAATTTAGTTTGAATTTAATGGGGGGGCCCGTGTACCTTCCTAACTTGCCATCGAATATGTCTGCAAACATTTTGCAGATGGATTCGAGGCTCTTGGCTTGGGTGCTATGGATCCCAGAGATCCCTATGCCCAGAGCCTCAAACCAGTCCAGCCCCACTAGGCTAATCCTCTGGCCCTCGACTACTAGGACATCCAAGTGCCCACGGAACTCCCTGAACCCCACCGACAGCGTGGCCTCCCCCTTAATTTTAACAGGTGCATTTTGAAAATCAGTTAATTTTAGACTGGTAGACCTTAATTGTGCCCACTGCTTGCTCCGGCCGCACACTAGTTTAAACGTCTTGTAAGAAATTATAGAGACGGCGGAGTCAAGCTCCATCTTGCAGAGTCAAGCTCCATCTTGCAAGGCACCTCTAATTTAATTTTGGGGGTGAGCAGCCGATGGACCCCAGTGTGGGATACGGCTCTCAGACTCACGAAGGAATTGGAGGTGGTGACTTGGGGTTTTCCAGTACCTTTTGGTGACGCATCCTCATCCCGGGAACAACTCCCACAGACCACTGTGATGTGGCCTGTTTTTCCACAGACCCAGCACTTTGCCGAGTGGAATCTGCAGGCCGCCCTCGCATGGTTTTTTCCACAGCCGGCACACTTGGGAATGGTCGCTCTGCCTCCAGAGGTAGTTTCGGCGCCGGCCCCTCCGGTGTATTTTCGCGATGCCGTTGGCCACCGATGGGCCCCCTGGTCTGCGCGCTGTTGTATTTGTCGATGATCCGGCCTCCGGTGTACCGCATCAATTTCAGCTGCTTCGTCTTTGTCTGCTCCGCCGTACTCAGTGCTCTCATGGTGGACTGATCCTCCAGAGCTGCTGCTGGGTCGGTGGGTGGTCTGGCCCGAGCCGCTGGCCACCTCGTATACCAATAACTCATCCAGAATCTCTTGCAGGCTCATGGTAGGCTTCACGAGCAATTTCTGTTGCAGCCGCTGATCGCTTAGACCGAAAACGATCCGGTCGTGCAGCCTGTCTTCTAAGTCGGGAAACTTACAGAGACGGGCGGCCTGTCGCACAGCCGCGATGAATTCGGCCGTCAACTTGCTTGGTAGCTGGATCCGCTGGATGAACTGGAACTTCCAGGACATTTCGGACCACCGTGGCATGAAATGCCCGTTTAGTTTGTCCGTGAGGTTGCCGTAGGAAACGGTTCTGATAGCTGTCGGTGAGCACAACCCGACAGCTACATCGTAAACGGCAGGCCCGCTGATGCAGAGCAGGCCCGCCACTTTCAAACGGTCTTCGGTGATCCGGTTGACCAGCAGGTATCCTTCGACCTGGCCCAAATGCGACTCCCAACGTTCGGGACAGCTGACATCGAATTTGCGGATCTGACCGAGCTTTGCCATGCTGTGTCCAGTCCTGTGGATACTGCTTCGATGGAAGGGATTTTTTGGGAAAGATACCTCTTCCCACCATCCCAAGTGACTTCAGCTAGTGATTCAGCTAGTGATTTCAGCTCTGAGTGAAGCAGCATCCCACCTTCATCGCCACTATTGTGTAGTGGGTTCAGGACCGCATGGAAGACACCAGGCAGATGAGTACAACAAACAGCTCTTTATTGTGGGTAGGAACTGTACTGGACAAAGGGGGTTACCTGTACCCCTTATATACCTTGCCAGGTACGCTCTTGGCCAATCCGTTCATCTAAATCTTCTGCCAAAAGCTAACCAGCCAATCCGGTTACGGTACAGCGCCACCTGGTGGTATTTGCTGAGCTGCTGCTAGACCCCATACATAACAATGGAGATCCAAACAGATCCAGCTACTTTTCTGGCCACCCCCAACAGACCTACAAAACGTAGCACCTTCCAACAGCTCTGGGCAGCTTAAATACAGTTTGAATGCTATGGAGATCCAAACAGATCCAATCAGCTACTTTTCTGGCCACCCCCAACAGACTTACCAGCTTAAATGCAGTTTGAATGCTATGCAGAACCCTTTCCCAGTTTGAGTGGAGGATGTTCTTTTACTTGAAGTCTTGATGTAGAGGTGCTCTTTAGGCTTAAGGTAGCTGCAAGGCTGGGCTAGACTGGTGACAGCTACTTTATGTATTGGTTCATGGTGGAGGTATATGGAGGAAGCACATTCATCTGAGAAGCCATGGGATAGTTGTGCAGGAATTGATTTAGGTGTTCCTATCTTGATCTTGTGGTGTCAGGATGTTATGTTGTCTGGCCATTTGGACTGCTGATCCTGGAATAAAATGTAAGCTTTCATCCCCCACCCACCTTTAACTCCTTGCCCAAGTTTGTGGGCAAAGGAGTGCTAAAGAGGCATTCTTAGAAAATTGCCTTGAAGAGATTTAGAAAACTCAAATTCCAGGTACACTTGTGGGAGAAATTAAAATGTTAATATAAAAAGCAAGCTTTTTCAGGGTTTGAGGCTTCAGAATATATTTTTAACTTAAAAATGCCTAAGGAGGAGGAGGAGGAGGAAGAGGAGGAGGAAAGATATGGAGGTCCCAAAAAAGCAGTATGGAGTAAAGGGGAAGATGAAACATATGCACACACACCCCAAAATTTGCAAACGTGAAACATTTTAAATTCAGTTCTTATTATACTTGGTGGTACTTTTTCCTTTCTATACTTGGTGGTGCCTTTTTTTTTTACTAGCTCAGTTCAGTAGGAATCTGTAGAGCAACCAGGAGCAAAAAGTGGGTAATACAGTAGTGTGTGCAAATGAAGCAAAAGATGGAGAGGTGGGATGGGGTTTCTACCAGGAACTTGAAGGAGCAGGTGGAAGAGTTACAAAAGGAATCAGCAAGGGAGGTATGAATTAGAAGAGGAAAGTTAAAGAGAAAGAGAAGTCTTACATTTTCAACTAGATTATTAGCTATAAAGCTGAGACTTAGGAAAATTCAAGGTTATGGGGTAGAGGTTCCCAAAGTCTAAAAATCCTTTAAAAAGAAATATAATTTGCCTATTTGTATCTGAAGAGCTGAGAGAAATGCATGTGCATACACACACAATGGGAGCAGAAATAAGCAGTAGGCATACACAAGAACTTGTCTAAGTGGCCTCAAGGTACGCTGGCTGAGGAATTCTGGGAGTTGACGTCCACAAGTCATAAAAGGGCCAGGTTTGAAGACCCCTGCTGTAGAAAGTCAGCACCCACCCACTCTCCTAGAGAAGAAAATATTTTGGGGGATATTAAAAAAGGCAGAATATTATATTTTCCCAAAGGAATAATGGAGAAAAAATCTTAAAAGGCAGAAACCAGCTCCTGCCCCAAGCAGAAACTCAGGAGGCCAGCTTTTAGAAATGCTAAGAAATGCTCTTTCTAAGCAGCCTCCATTTTTATTTCCAGCGTCTTAGCTCCAGTTTTAGTCCCAGCTTGGAACTGGACCTGATGATTTTTCTTTCTACATTTTGGCACCCCAGATAGGACTCCAAGCTAACCTGACCAATGGACCGGGCCTGGATAAGCCTCCATCTTGTGAGCAGCAGACCCCTTGTGTCTGTGGGTGGGTTTCCCAGACCCTGCCCATTTGGAGCAAGGGTAGTAAAGGGAGTTTTCAGTTTGAGCTCAATGGCTGCTTGGAAAGAAGGTGAGTACTTATAAATTTTAACTTTTAAAGTCCATAGGAGCAAGGGAAATGTGTGTATGTCTCTGTGTGTGAGTGAGAGGACCCTTCTCCCAATCACAGGTGGATCCTTCTCCCTCTGTGCCTTTCCTAACTGCAAAAAGGTCTGTTCAACCAACAGACCCTAGAAAGCAAGGGGGTTTGGCCAGAGCGTAGGACCTTCTGTTAGGGAAAAGAGAGAGACTGTGTGAAAATGGGAGGGGAAAAGTGAGTGAGAGAGTTGGACCTGGGAAACCAGCTGGGACGTCAGTGACCACAGCCCTGTCAAGGAGGTACCCATACTCACTGCTTGTTCTGTACCAGCCTACTACCGGCCCTGCAGATAAGGTAGGGACAACCCCTTTTACAAGAAGGCAAGAGGCTGGAACTAAGCCTGCCAAATTTATGAACACAAAAGCAAACAGAGCAAAAGAAGATATGAACCATGAAACAGGAACTATTCAAACGGTTGCCTTCAGCAAACCAGCCCTCCCACGCATTCCCCTTTTAAACAGTTCAGGGCGTGGCTTCTCTCTGCCTCCTTCCGAGGTGCCCCATTGCCTTCCTCTGTTTACTCCTGATTGACTGCCTCCTGCGTCGGGCGTCCTTGAACAGGGCCAGCTGTGGGTCATCTTCATCCACGCTGTCAGGCTCACACAGCTGGGTCTGTGTCGTAACCAGGTGGGAGGGGCCTGGCTGAGGGCTCTCATCAAGCTGTCCAATCCCCTCAGCAAGCTCTTCAACACCTCCCTCCTCCTCCTCTGAGTCGTCCAACCCAACTGCCGAACCCACAGGCTGACCCTGAATCACAACACTATCCCGCACCACAGGGCCCTTCCCCCGGGTCTGCCAATCCGGATGCGGTCGGGATGGAAATTGTTCATGAAAAGCGGTCACCAAAGCAGGCGCATGAACGGTGGTCGCATCTTCCCAGGTGAACTCCTCTGGTCCGTAGCCTTTCCATTCAATCAGGTACTGGAAACGACCTTTCAGCCAACGGGAGTCCCTGATGCTGGTGACCTCGTACTCGGGGGTGCTGTCTCCATCACGAAGTCCTGAAGGGGGAGGTTCCGCTCGGCGGAGTGGACAGGCCGGTTGCTCGGGGACCAACAGAGACCGATGAAAAACTGGGTGCACGCGCAAGGAACGTGGCAGAGTTAAGCGATAGGCAACCGGATTGATGACAGCCTCAATTGGGAACGGTCCTAAATATCGGTGATCTAACTTTCTCACCGGCCGTGTTGACGGTAGGTTCCTGGTGGACAACCAGACCCGATCTCCCACCGATAGTGGAGGCGTATCCCGTCTTGACCGATCAGCAAACCTTTTGTAATCGGCCTTGGCCTTCTCTAACTGACGTTGCACCAATCGATGGATCGCCTGTAACTCTGCCATGAAGTCGTTCGCTGCCGGCTCCGGTGAGTTCACGGGAGAAAGGGGGAAAAACCGGGGGTGATATCCCACATTGGCCAAGAACGGTGTCATCTGTGTGGAGGTGTGCTGCGAATTGTTAAATGCAAACTCAGCTATGGCCAGATAGTCCACCCAATTGTTTTGCTGCAGATTGACGTAGCAGCGCAGATATTGTTCCAGGATACCGATGACCTTCTCGGTTCCCCCGTCAGTTTGAGGATGATGCGTGGACGAGAGGCAAATCTTGATATCCAACGCATGCATCAACTCCTGCCAGAAGCGGCCTGTAAACTGGGCCCCCCTATCAGAGACGACTCTATCAGGGAGGCCATGCAGCCGAAACACCTGCTGAATGAACATACGACTACTGGCGCGGGCTGACGGTAAGCCGCGACAGGGGATGAAGTGCGCCATCTTGGTCAGCATGTCCACCACCACATACACTGTCGTAAAACCAGAGGATGGGGGTAAATCCGTCAAGAAGTCCATGGACACAACCCCCCAGGGTCTTTTGGGTGTCGGCAAGGGCTGCAGTAATCCAGGCGGGGCCCCTGTCGCTGACTTGGCCTGCCTGCATGGGATGCAGGAGGTGACATAGGACTGGATGTCGTGTCGGACTCGGGGCCACCAGAAGGTACGGGAGACCAGGTTCAGGGTCTTGAACAGGCCAAAATGCCCCGCCGCCGGGTTATCGTGACACTGGCTGAGGATGAGTCCCCTGAGTGGCCCTCCCGGAACGTAGAGCCGGTCACGATAATACAAGAGTCCATCCGTGACCGTCCAAGGAGAATCTGGCCCCACCTCCTCCTTCCGCTGAGCCACCCACACCTCCTGCTGCTGTGCCTCCCGGATCCGAGCCCGTATATCAACCGGCTCCCACACCGCAGCAAAAGACTCGACGGGGATCACTGTCCTGGGCAGAAGCTTGTCTTCCACTCGGGAATATTCGGGCTTCCTGGACAGAGCATCTGCTCTTTGATTGTGCCCGCTAGCTATGTACCGAACCCGGAAGTCGAACCTCACAAAGAAAAGAAACCACCGGATCTGGCGTTGGTTCAAATTCCGAGCGGTCTGCAGGCTTTCCAAATTCTTACGGTCCGTCCGGACCTCGATTTGATGCCGCGCTCCCTCCAGATGATGCCTCCAGGCCTCGAATGCCACTTTGATGGCCAGCAGCTCCTTCTCCCAGATTGTATAATTGCGCTCCGAAGGGTTCAGTTTTCGTGAATGGTACGCGCAAGGGAAGAGGGTACCGTGGGGCGTCGTTGCCTGGAGTAACACCGCCCCAATGGCAATGTTGGAGGCTTCCGCCTCCACGACAAACGGCCGTTGCGGGTCAGGATGCTTCAAGATGGGCTCCTTCATGAAGGCTTCCTTCAAAGTCTGGAAAGCCCGTTGTTCTGAAGCGTTCCACTGAAACCGAGTCTTCTTCTGCAGGAGCCGGGTGAGGGGGGCTGTCAAAGCAGCAAACCCAGGGATGAAAGCACGGTAATAGTTGGCGAACCCAAGAAGTCGCTGAACATCCTTCACACGACGTGGGGTTGCCAACTCTGCAAAGACTCAACCTTACTCGGCTCCATGGCGATGCCCTCAGGAGAAATGCAGTGACCCAGGAAATCGATGGTCACCTGGTAGAACTGGCACTTCTCCAACTTGGCAAACAGCCGATGTTCTCAGAGTCGCTGCAGGACCTGATGGAGATGCTGATGCTGCACCTCACACAACGGGGAGTAGATCAGGATGTCGTCCAAGTAGATCACGACAAACTGATCCAACAAATCCCGGAAAATGTCATTCATGAAATGCTGAAACACGGCGGGGGCGTTGGTCAGGCCAAACGGCATCACCGTGTACTCAAAATGTCCATAGCGAGTACCAAACGCCGTCTTCCACTCATCACCCGGCCGAATCCTGACGAGGTTGTAAGCTCCACGCAGGTCCAGTTTCGTGAAGATCTTAGCCTCCCGGAGTCGGTCCTAGAGTTCGGGGATGAGGGGCAGCGGGTAGCGATTGCGCACCGTGATGGCATTGAGTTTCCTATAATCGCAGCAAAGCCGCAATTCGCTGGACTTCTTTTTGACGAAGAGCACAGGTGCAGACACTGGCGAGGACGAAGGCCGGATGAAACCGCGAGCCAAATTCTTCTCCAGAAAGTCCCGCAATGCAGCCAACTCGGGGTCCAACATGGAGTACAAACGCCCCACTGGGAGAGGTGCATCAGGGACTAAATCAATGGGGCAGTCATAGGGCCTGTGTGGGGGTAATTGATCCGCTTCTGTCTCGCTGAACACATCAGCAAAGTCAGACAGTTCGGGAGGCAAGGAAACCCCTGGGGAACCCTCCACCTGGCTGGCACAGATATGGCAGGAGTGGTCCACGCACTGCAAGCTTGGGAAGGTGACCAAGTTCTGTGACCAATAGATCTGTGGGTCATGCGCCCGGAGCCACGCCAGTCCCAAGACCATGGGGAAATGCAGATCTGAGGTGATATAGAACTGGATGGCCTCCACATGGGAACTGATGGCCATAGATAATGGTTGCATGGCGGCCGTAATTGGCCCAGACAGGAGCACTCGACCATCGATAGTCTCCACTAACATGGGTGGATCCACCGGGCACTGGGGAATAGCCCATTTGGCCACAAATGCTGAGTCCATAAAATTTGTGGTGGCCCCAGAGTCAATTAAGGCATGGACTGGAATCCCCTCTGGCTTGCCAGGAAGGATCAGACGTGCCTCCAATATCAGATGCCGTGGAGGTCCACAGGCAGCATTGGAAAGACATCGCTCAGTGTTGTTGTGGGATGCCTGATCTATCACACCGTCTAGATCGGGCTCGGGGCGTTTCCCAACAGAAAAGTAGGGGACTTTCTCGGGGCAGACTCTGTCACTGATGCCCGCTGTCGCTTCTTTGGGCAAAAAGCAGCCAAATGCCCAGGGTCCCCACAGTAAAAACACAACCCCCCCGATCGTCGTCTGTTCATTTCAGTCACCGATAGACGAGACCTGGCGGCACCCAGCTCCATTGGCTCCTCCCTTTGAACTGGGGGCTCATGCACAACAGGGGCTGCAGGGGTCTGTGGGGTGGCACGGCGACTCCTTCGCTGCTGCAACCGAGCATCGATCCGCAGGCAGAGATGGATCAGCCCATTCAGGTCTGAGGGAATATCCACACGGGCCAGCTCATCCAACATCTCCTCCGACAATCCATCCTGGAAGGCATCCACAAGCACAGCCTCATTCCAGGCGGAATCCTGGCTAAGCAGCCGAAAATCGCTGATATAGCCCTGTAGGGGGCGTTGACCCTGCCTCAGAGCTTTCAGGCGTCGAGTAGCAGTCTGCGTCTTTATAGGGTCCTCATACATCAGACGCATATGATCACAAAACCCCACAAAGTTGTCCAACAATGGACTAGGTTGAGCCAGCAGAGGCGTGCCCCAACGAGCTGCATCACCCGAAAGAAGGCTTAACACAAACCCCACCTTATCCCAGTCAGTGGGGAAATCAGCTGCTCTCACGCTGATAAAGAGCTGGCATTGTCCCAGGAAAGCAGGAAACAGTTCTGGATTGCCAGTAAATTTATCCGGCATCGCAACGTGGCATTTTCTCCGGGGTGGGGGTGCAGCATGGACCTGAGCTTGCAATTGAGCCACCTGAGCTGCCAACAAAGTGAGTTGCTGGGCGAGCATGGGCATTCTCAGCACGTAGCTGCTCCATAATAATAGTAAGGGGTGGGAGGCTGAAGGCAAACTGTTCTGTACCAGCCTGCTACCGGCCCTGCAGAAAAGGCAGGGACAACCCCTTTTACAAGAAGGCAAGAGGCTGGAACTAAGCCTGCCAAATTTATGAACACAAAAGGAAACAGAGCAAAAGAAGACACGAACCATGAAACAGGAACTATTCAAACGGTTGCCTTCAGCAAACCAGCCCTCCCACGCATTCCCCTTTTAAACAGTTCAGGGCGTGGCTTCTCTCTGCCTCCTTCCGAGGTGCCCCATTGCCTTCCTCTGTTTACTCCTGATTGACTGCCTCCTGCGTCGGGTGTCCTTGAACAGGGCCAGCTGTGGGTCATCTTCATCCACGCTGTCAGGCTCACACAGCTGGGTCTGCGTCGTAACCAGGTGGGAGGGGCCTGGCTGAGGGCTCTCATCAGCAAGTTCTCCAACCCCCTCAGCAACCTCTCCAACACCCCCCTCCTCCTCCTCTGAATCATCCGACCCAAATGCCGAACCCACAGGCTGACCCTGAATCACAACACTGCTTAGAAGAGCAGCAGGTCCTCCCAGACTCTCCTGAGTCTGAAAACCATGGGCAGGGAAAGGCCATTGGAAGGAGGTGTCCATACTCACTGCATTGGGGAGCACCAGGTCCTCCTAGACTCCTTTTTGGTCTAAAAACCATTGGCAGAGTTCCCTTGAAAGGAGGTGCCCTTACTCTGCTAGGGAACCAGAGTCCTCCCAGACACCTTTAATATTTTTGGTACAAAAACTGACAGGTGGAGCGGCAGGTTTGGCTGTGGCGGAAAGACCCAGCTAAGCCAATTGAACCCCACATTGGAAGGGGAACATGGGAAGCTGTAATTCGAGGGTTGTGCCCGGATCCCCTGTAGGAGATTTGCTTGTGGCTTGGGATGAGAGGCGAGTGCCCATCCTAGCTGGTATGAAGGAGATACGAGCAAGGGAGATATGTAAGGGATGGGCTTTGCTCAGGGACACATATTGATTTTTTTTCCTCTCTGTCCTCTACGCAATTAATATGTTTGTTAAGATTTTTGCCTTCCCTAATTTGAGTTAACTGAGATTTCTGGTGTGAATGACCAGGATATGTAAATCTAAGAGTTCTGTTTCCCTTTGCTGTTCTCTTTCCCTTGTCTTTGTGTGTGTGTGTCAAAGTCTTTGTGTGTTAGGTAAATGTAACTGTTAAATATATCTAATCCCTAGAGAAAATAATTTTAAATTCTGCTAGAGAAAAAAACAAGTTAAAATAAGCCACCAAAACAAAATACCTTCACCCTAGTTTGCCTGGTCAGCAAAACAGGGTGAAGAGAACTATGTTCCCTCCCCCACCTCTCTTTCTCTGTGCTTTGAAGAACAGCCCAAAGTTGTCAGGAGGGAGTGTTTTAAGTTCATTTACAGGAAAAGTTTCATTCTTCCACTTACTGTATGTGTTTAAGTGGGTTTCATCTGTCTACCTAACATTTCAGAGGTCCCAACCACAGACCTGGGCCCAACAGAAAACAGAACATTGGGTTCAAAGGAAACCTGGTTTATTTGGGTACACTGTGGCTTGCGAGCTCAAAGCAAATGCAAACAAAGTCAGCGCTGGGAGCAACTGCCTCCCAGCATGCTAAATAGATGTATCCCACCCGGGCCCGCCCCCACCCACCTAACCAGCATCCGGAACAACGATTGTGAGCACCCAACTCACAGCAGCAGTCCTCTGCCCTCAGCAATCAGCCTGACTTGGGCTCTGGTCCATGGTAGCAGGGCAGCAGGGCAAGCAAGGGCCAGTTTCAACTTCCCTTCCATTTCTCTGTGCCGATCAGCTGTTCAGCGGAGCGCCGAACAACTGAGCTGGCAAACCCGGACATTCGACCAGCAGCCATCCTCCGGCATGATGGCCTGGCAGCAGCTGGCTCCCAGCCATCCAACCACAATTGCCTCCCAGCTGCACTCCAAATGGGCCCCGGTCATCACACAGGTACAGGGGGGAGGGCTGTTGCTGCTGCTGCCTCCAGCCGCTGCCTCCAGCCGCCGCTGTCACTCCGGATGCACCCATGACCCCTCCCCCCTCCCGTTAGTGGCAAGCCTGCAGAGGCTTGACATAACACCTGCAATATTAACCTTAATGTCTTTTCAAACCCTGCCTGCAAGCTACCCCCCCATTCCACTTCTCTATTTCTTATTCTCCGTTCTCCATTCCTACGTCAGACCAAAAATGCCTCTTCTGGGAGAGTCACCCACAAAGGGGGGAGAGGACCCTTTTCTCATAACTTTCAGCCCTGCATAGATGACTCTGCAACCTTTGGAAGCAGAGCACACTGACCAAGATGCTGCCTCCAGAGGAGTCCCTCCATTCATTTGAGCCAGGGAATTGGGTTTGGATCCAGCCATCCACTAGAAAGTCACCATACAACCAGAGTGGAACAGATATTCCCAAGTCCTACATCACCCAGATACCAGTGAAAGCTGCAGAGAAAGGAAAGACTCCTGGATCCATTTGGCCCCCACATGAAGCCTCACAAGACAGCTGGAAAGACTATGGGGGGAGGGCAGAAACTCATTGTAAGGTTTTCCTTCTTGCCTCATTTATGTTGTGAGTAAGTAGTCAAATAGATTCATGGAGGGATGGCATTTGGGAATGGTTGACACAGCAAGTACTGAACACCTTGGAATTTTGTCTGGTGGGAGGGAAATTTGTCTAGGATGTTTGTATTGCCTGTCTTATAGACATAGCTACACACACACACTCCATTCAGAATCACACTGAGGCTATCCCCTTCACCTACCTCCACGTAAAGCTCCCCAGGCTGTTTCTTGCTCTGTGGCACTAAGGCCTAAGCATGCGTAACATTCTGCCAATTCCATGGGGGAGGGGCACTCCCTCACTGAGGAGGTAGCAGAAAAGAGATCTCCAAACCCAAGCCCTGAATATGTTGCACTGGTGGTGTCAAGCACCTGCAGGGCTTGCCACTAACCAGGAGGGGGTGTGTCTCGTGGGCGACTGGAGTGACAGTAGTGGCTGGAGGCAGCAGTGATAGCCTGCAGTGAGCTGGCAGCAATTCTTCTGATGGCCAGGAGCCAGATGCTGCCCGGAGCTCAGCTGAGAGGCGGTAGTCCTCAAGAGCTCAGCTGGGAGCCAGCTGCTGCCTGACCGACATGCCGGAGAATGGCTGCCAGCCAGGACTTCTGGGTTTGCTGGCTCAGCTGTTCAGTGGTCCTCTGCACAGTTGATTGGTGAGGCAACCGGCGGGGAATTTGAAACGGCTACCAGTCTGCAATTGCTGCTATGGAACTGAGCCCAAACCAGGTTGCTTGCTGGAGGCAGAGGACTGCTGCTGTGAGCTGGGTGCTCATGATCGTCGCTCTGGATGATGGTTAGGTGGGCAAGGGGTGGGTCTGGGCAAGGTCCATCTATTTAGCATGCTGGGAGGCAGTAGCTCCCAGCGGTGACTTTTTTTTGCGATTGTTTTGCACTTCATAAGCCAAAGTGTGCCTCAATAAACCAGGTCTCCCTTGATCCCAATGTATCTGTTTTCTGTTGGGCTCAGGTCTGGGTTTGGGACCTTTGACAGAAAGTCAGTGCTCCTTCTTCCCTGTTGCTACCCATTTCCCCTGGTGGTTCCTGACTGTAGATTGTGCAGGTACAGGGGGGATTGCTGAGGGTACGGAGGCGACAGTGGATGTGGGAGATGTGGTAGAGCTGGCTGCAGCAGGTGTGGTGGCACCAGAGGCTCTGGAGGGTGACGCTCAGCTGGTGGTACAGCCCAAGGTGTGTGAGACCAGACCAGAAGAGCCGGCAGTTGATGCACAGTCGGCCTCCAGGATGGTGCTGGAGGCGGGCGCCTCAGGAGAGTGGTGGCACAGCTCGGCTATGACTGGTCTTGCGGCCTGCCAACCGCACACACCAGGTGTTCCAGGTCCCCAGTTGACTGAGTGGCGGGAGAGGCAGTTAACCAATGAGGATGAAGGTGAGTGGAGCTACTCCACAGCGCCTGGATGTTACATGATGGATGTGTTGCGGGAACGCTTCGGAAAGGCTGGATTCCGGGATCCCCCTGCATGGCCGCATTGGGAGGTTGGAGCTGAGGCGGCGGCCTGGCAGCGAACAGGACCTCAGCCAGCCCAGACATCACAGACCCGGTTCCAGGTGGCTAGCCCAAAACTCAGGTTGGATGCTGGTCCCAGTCATGTACGCAACACCCCACAGGTAAGAGCCCCAAAACAGAGTGCATCCCTTGCTGCCTCAGCAGGATGACCGCAGGATGCATGGGAAGGAAGTTCAATGCTGGGTCCAGGTGGGGGCCCCACTAGGGGTCCAGCTCCAGCGGCCTGTTCGTCAGCTTGACGGGGTACTGGTGCTAGGGACCAGAACCCTCAGCAGACCAGTGACGCCCTGCAGGGTCCTGGGTGGCCCATGGGGTTTTGGCCCCAGGGCATGTCCTGGGGTCCTCCACCCTTGCAGGCGATGTTCGATGGGAATCCAGACTGTCTGGCACTGTTTCTAAGCCAGGTCATCAGCCACCTGGACTAATACACCCAATTCTACCCTTCCCAATGGGCTATGGTGGTGGCAGTGACTGCGGTGCTGCAGGGTGAAGCTGCGGAGTGGGTGGCAGACCTGCACAGTGACCATGCTAGGGAGTTGGTGGATGCAGGTCTCTTTCTGGAAGCTCTACATGCCCATTTCGAAGACGTGTCCCATTTCCAACGAGCTGAAGGAGAGTTGATGGTGATGAAGCAACGGGGCTGGTCAGCAGTTAAGTATGTGTGGGAATTCCACCGAGTAGCTAGCAGGTTGTGGACCTGGCCGGAATGCCTGCTGATCCACCAGTTCCAAGCAGGCTTGGACCGTGACCTGTGCCAAGCTTGTGTATACTACGGTATCCCAAGCAGGCTACACGACTGGTTTCAGGTGGTGGTTGACCTGGATGCAGGACTGCATGAGTTTTGTTCCAAGGGGGATGGGGCCTAAGGCCCTCAAAGGACTATGGAGAAGCCAAGGGGCAAAGGCCGGGTAACCCCGGTCCCGGTTGTGGGTCCTACCCCTGTTACTACTCGCCCTTTGCTCTGGTGCTTCAGGTGCAATCAGCCAGGACACCGGGTAGCTGAGTGTCCAGTTCCTGTTCCTCAAGTGAAAGCAGGGACTCCTGGAAAAGGGGGAACCACATCCAGGAAAAGCCCAGAGAAATCGAGAGCCATGCACCAGGTGGAGACTTCTGCTCTCCATGGTAGCCCTAAGGAGGATGAGGCAATGACAGCGACAAGGTACCATCTGGTCGCGTATGATAGCGAGGACGACGCAGCAGAGGATCTGATGGTGAGTGAACCCATATGTCCCTTTGTGATCCCCATTGCTCTAACGGGGCCACAAACAGGTCACAGGGGGGAGTATAGGGCCCTGATCAATTCCAGTTGCACCCGGTGTATTCTCAGTAGGACCATGGTCACTGAGTTGGGGATACGGGTGAGGGAACTAACTAATCCCATGAACTTTGAGCAGGTTGATGGCTTCCTGTTGGGAGGGACCCCTACAACACATGTCACAGAGCTGGTACGGCTGGATACGACCGAGGCCGTTATTCTTGGATTACTGTGGTTGGATAAGTGGGGCCCTACAATCTGGTGGGAGGGTGGTTACAGGAAGCTGCGGATAGGAATTGGTCCTTGGCCACCTCCTCATGAGCAGGCTTGGAAAGTTGTTGAGAGCAAGGGGGAGGGGGAGCCTGCAGATGGCAGAGTGGTGTCCAGACCCCCTTTTCCTTCAGTGTATTCCAATCTTGCTGAGGTTTTTAGCAAATGGGAGTGCAATGTTTTACCCCTTCCCCCATTGTCGTACTGATTGTGCAATTGAAATCATACTGGGCACTAAACTCCCGAAGCCTAAGATGTATGCGATGACACCCAAGGAGATTGAGAAGTTGCGGAACTACATTGACATGAACGTGGCTTGGGGGTTTATACAGCCCGCATGGTCACGGGTCGCGGCTCCCATCCTATTTAATGAGAGGATGGCACCCTATACTTGACTGTGGATTTTTGTGGCATAAATGGGGTGTGTGTAGAAAACCTGTACCCCCTGCCGCTGATGAAAGACATGTTAGCCCACCTGGCGAAGGTAGGATTTTCACCAAATTAGACTTACGAGAGGCATATTGTGATTACCCAGGGCCCCGAACGGAGGCAAAACAGTTGGCTGCAGTCTGCAAGGAGAGACTCAGAAATGTCGTCTGTGGTTGTGAAGCAGGAAACCAACCACTCTGGAATTCAAAGTGTCCAGGTTAGACAACAGCACAATTCACTATCTCAAGATAACACGTTTGTTCCCGGCAAATGCCCCACCCTACAGCATCTCCTTAAATCTTAATACCCAAGTGTGCCTTGTGGAGTGGGGCGGGACACTCTCCTCCCGAGCAATTCAGCCTGCCTCCGTTGTTCTCTCCTCCTCTCTGCTCTCCTTGCTCTAAGATCAGGGGGGGGCTTGCTCCTCACCTGCACTCTGCCTTCCCTGTTCCAAACCTGAAGGGCTCTGGCCTGCCTCAGCCTGCTCTTCCCTACAGTCCTCCGAAGCCACAGACACCCCCTCCTGGGCCTCAACAGAGAACTCCATGTCTTCCTCAGATTCAGGCTCAGATGGGGGCATGACACATATTATAGGGTTCGTGTGAAACATGGTGATGAGTGGAACACAGTGTTTAACTGCCCGTTGGGGAGTTACCAATTCCAGGTAATGCCTTTTGGGTTACAGGGAGCCCCTGCGGTGTTCATGCAACTGATTAATGAGGTATTGCATGAGCATTTATACCACAGGGTTCTCATGTACCTAGATGACATCCTGATTTACACAACCAACATGGCGGAACACACTCAACTGCTCCGGCAGGTATTAGACAAACTACTGAAGGTGCACCTATACGTGAAGCTTTCTAAGTGTGAGTTTCAGCAAACCCAACTGGACTATCTATTGTCAAAGTTATTTGTATCACAGGGTTACTGCCTGAACTGGGTGCCTCGGCAGATAATATTGGACTGGGGGGTGCAATTCACCATGAACCTTTGGAGGGAATTTGCCCAATTAATTGGGTCATCTCAGGGGCTTAGCTCAGCCTTCCACCCAAGTATCAACGGGGTGGCTGAATGAACGAATGCAATGGTTGAACAGTACCTGCGATGTTACGTCTCATACCAGCAGACGAACTGGGCTGAATTATTGCCGTTTGCTGAAGTGGCGTATAATAATGCAGTTCATAGTAGCACTGGATTCACCTCTTTCTGGGTGGTCCATGGTGTGGATTTTGTACCGATTCCTGAGTGCCCTCAAGGGACCCTTTCCCCATGCCAGCCCCAAGAGTGGATAGACAAGATACGGGAGGTCTGGGGGACTGTAAAAATGGCTCTAACAAAAGCAGCTGAGGTCTATAAAGCTCAAGCTGATAAGAAACGGGCACCCTACAAGCCATTCCAGGTGGGAGATATGGTGTATCTCTCCACTAAATACTCCTGCAAGTGCCTTGTAAAAAGCTAGGCCCAAAGTTCATGGGACCATTCCCGATAGTACGGGTGATCAACCCAGTCACTGTGGAACTGAAACTGCCCCGTCTTTTGGGTTGGGTGCACCTGGTGTTCAATAGCAGCTTGCTAAAGTGGGTGGAGGGGTCCTCCTTGCGGCCCCTTACATGGTTCCTGGGTCCTATCATGGGGGGTCATTATGAAATTGATGAAGTGTTGGATTCTCAACTCCACCAGGGTCGGTTACAAAACCTGGTATGTTGGAAGGGATACCTTTCCACGGAAGCATCCCGGGTGGGGGAGAAAGATATGAAAGCCCCTTGATTGCTTAAACTGTTCCATTGAGGGCATCCTGTGGGGCTTGCCACTAACTAGGAGGGGGGTGTCTCGTGGGCGACCAGAGCGACAGTGGCGGCTGGAGGCAGCAGCAATAGCCTGCGGTGAGCTGGCAACAATTCTTCTCATGGCCGGGAGCCAGATGCTGCCCGGAGCTCAGCTGGGAGGGGGTAGTCCTCGAGAGCTCAGCTGGAAGCCAGCTGATGCCTGACCGACATGCTGGAGAATGGCTGCCAGCCAGGACATCTGGGTTTGCCGGCTCAGCTGTTTGGCAGTCCACTGCACAGCTGATTGGTGAGGCAACCAGCGGGGAATTTGAAATGGCTACCAGTCTGCAATTGCTGCTACGGAACTGAGCCCAGACCAGGCTGCTTGCTGGAGGCAGAGGACTGCTGCTGTGAGCTGGGTGCTCATGATCCTCGCTCCAGATGCTGGTTACATGGGTGGGGGGCAGCTCTGGGCAAGATCCATCTATTTAGCACACTGGGAGGAAGTAGCTCCCAGCGCTGACTTTGTTTGCAATTGTTTTGCGCTTAATAAGCCAAAGTGTGCCTCAATAAACCAGGTTTCCCTTGATCCCAACATATCTGTTTTCTGTTGGGCTCAGGTCTGGGACCTTTGACAGGTGGTCTCATTAGTGGGAGTCATAGGGCTCACTGTGTGCAATTTAAGAAATATTAATAGCCTGGCTTGCACACTGGCTAACCTCAATTTGACACCACAAACTCTGGATGCACTAAACTAAGAGCTAAGGCAGGTTCAGGAAGCAACCCTTGAAAATGGGCAGCCAGTAATTACTTACTAAGGCGAAACATGGCTGTGAAGAATTTTGGGGCATTTGCAAACCTGACTGAAAGCTCACAGAAAGTGACATCAAACATCTAAAAAGAATTGGCACAGAATATTAAACACTATAAATTTATTTTCCACCTAACAAAACTTTTGCTCTGGCTTCTAGACCTTCATGGGTTAAAAGCTCCCCTTTTTGGTAGTCACTGCAGGGATCCTTTTCTGCTACCACTATCAGTGCCTTCCCCTTTGCATTAAGTATTTGAGAACTTGCTTTCTTGCATCCTGGGAAAAAAATAAAAGCACCCATCAAGTCTCCCTGATCAGATCAATTCTTAATCTTGAGCCAGTAAAAGTGTGTCACCCACACTTCTATGGCCCAAAGGGGGATTGTAGAAAGTCAGCACCCACCCACCCTCCTAGAGAAGGAAATATTTTGGGGGATATTTTAAAAAGGCAGAATATTATATTTTCCCAAAGGAATAATGGAGAAAAAATCTTAAAAGGCAGAAACCAGCCCCTGCCCCAAGCAGAAACTCAGGAGGCTAGCTTTTAGAAATGCAGATTTGGTAATCCATTCAGGAAGACTGGGGGCAGGAAGGCTGCAGCTGAGATTAGAAAAACAAAGACTCCAAGGGCAGGACATGACCTTTAGGACATAATAGGATTAACCCACCACCATTAGAATAGCAAAAAACACAAGGCTCACTACATTGCACAACCTCCTGGAGCATCTCAAACAGAACCCTATAAAGATCCACCCACTCTCAACTCCATTGGTCAGCTGTCCCAGAACCACATGCTGCTGGTGGTTCTGCTCATCAGTAAACTAGAAGCTTCTTTCTAAGAAGCCTCCATTTTTATTTCCAGTGTCTTAGCTCAAGTGTATTTACTCCCAGCTTGGAACTGGACCAGATGATTTTTCTTTCTACAATACATTTTGGGATTGAGGGACGGGAAATCTGAAGTAGCTGATTGTGGAGACATTTTGAGCAAGTGAGATAGGGGTTTAAACAAAAGGAAAATGTATTTGTAAAACAAAGCTGCCAAGAATTCCTTTGTTAAGAAGATAGAATCTTGAGACAATCAAGCCTGCACATTTGATTAGGATGGAATATTTGTAGTTCTTCACTTCCTGCTTCCTAGATGAACTTTTTTCCCAAAATTTATTGATTTTCTAATATTACATTTACATATTTGAAAAGCAGCGAGGTGGCTGGGCAGTAGTAATTCAATTACATACAAATATCATTAGTATAGATTTCAGATTGCTACCGTAAACATTTCCTCTCCTTTTCCCTTCATACGTACTGTTTATTTGTGAATTTAAAGACAAGTTTTATCCTATCAATCACATAAAAAATAACTTCCTTACATATATCCATAGTTTTTAGTTTACACATATTCTAGTTGTTTTAACATACAATCTTTTAGACAATCAATGACCTAATAAATTTTTCAATTTCAATTTCCACTAACATTTAGACTTAACGTTTGATATTTATCATTCCCAAAAATTTTAATATACTCCCAATTCATCTATCACCATTCCTCACAAAATCTAATATTCAAAATACACATCCCATTCACTTAACTTCTCACCCTCTACATCAACAAATTAAGAATACAATATGAAATCCTTCCTTTTTGCTAATTTTCAGTTTTGTTTTTTTAAATAGTAATCAAAATTTCTTTTTTATTTCAGTATTTAATACTTTCTCTCTTCCTCTTTGTATCTGCTATCTCTTGCTTAAACTGATAATTTTCATTTTTAATGGTCCATTTAGACCTATTTATTACTTTCAACAATAAGTTTTTAGCTTATCTACATTATTCACCTTTACATGACCTTTATGTACAAATCAATATTCAAATTAGCTATTAGCAGGGCTTTTTTTCTCATAGAACGCTCAGAATGGAGTTCCGGCACCTTTTTTGGATGGAACCTTGTAGGGTAGGCAAGGCGGGTTGTATGGCATGTGTGAGTTCCGGCACCTTTTTCTTTTACAAAAAAGCACTTGCTATTAGTATTTATACTGCTAAATTTTAATGACCAAAACATTTTCTTTACCTCAGTTCATAACAATGTCTTGTGTTCAACATGCACATCTTATCTATTTAAGTACATTCTGTTTAAGATTTCAATAAGTTGGTCAAAACGTCATTCTTCTTGAGTCTTATTCTGGCTTTTTTCCTTTGCCAAATCATCTTCTATGTCCTTGTTTTTGGGTCATCGAACCAATCTCCTTGTAATATCAAGTATATTAATTGATGTTGGCAAAACCATCTGGTCGCCATTTTTTTGAGAGGACTTGTAGGTCTAGTGTGTCATCTCTTTATCATACCAGGCGAGACTGGGTGAGATATACCTCTTTTACACACTAATTACTTTCTGTACCTCCTTAAACTGCTAAGCATTCTCCCCCCTGTGGTGAGGGAAGGGGAACTTTAGCCCTCCCTCCAGAAAGAGTGGCAACTAAATACCCAGGGGTGTTTTAAACGTTGAAAAAGTAACTGAATCCCAATTGGACCTTTATTTCTTAAAGCGTGTGGACTGAAAGATTTTTTATTTCTTATTTTTCATTACTTACTTCTGTTGCAAATCTGGGTTTCTTCTTATGAAAAAAAAAAGAAAAACTGAAAAGATTAAGATAACTTTAGGATTCAAAGGGAAACTTTAAAAGGGGACTGGCTGACTGCCCAGGAAAATAGATAAGATACATAACCTTGAGAGCTCTGAAACAACACCTGCGAAAGGCTCTGTGTTCCCTAACTAGAAAAAAAAATCTCTCTCTTGGATTTTCTAAGTGTAAAGCCTTTAGTTTAAAATATCAATATGGAAGAAGGCCAGGAACAAAATTTCTTTATAGATGAAGATCAACAAACTCCCGCTATGTTGAAAACACTAATTCAAACTCTTACCACTACCAATGAAATACTAAGAGGCTATGTGAAGGAACAAGAAGACAGCCCAGATATGAAAATACAACAGAAAAAATGAAACTTTCAAATACTATGACAGAAGAATCTACAATTCAACAACAACAACAACAACAACAACAACAACAACAACAACAACAACAACAACAATAATAATAATAATAATAATAATAATAATAATAATAATAATAATAATAATAATAATAATAATAATAATTTTATTTATATACCGCCCTTCTCCCGAAGGACTCAGGGCGGTGAACAGGGCAGACATATAAAAATACAAAAATACAAAAGTTAAAAAGAATTAAACATATGCCCAAGCTAAAAACAGTAAATACATATATTAAAAATGACAATAAAAACCCAACTCATCCCCCATCAGGCCAAGCCGGCTTGTTCAAATAAATGTGTCTTCAGATCGCGTCGGAAGGAGCGAAGTTCGGGCGCCATCCGGAGCTCAACCGGCAACCGATTCCATAGCTCCGGGGCGCCCACAGAGAAGGACCTCCCCCTGGGGGCCACCAATCGACATTCTCTGATCGGTGGCACCCTGAGGAGGCCCTCTCTGTGGGAGCGCACAGGGCGGAGGGAAGTTGATGCCGGCAGCAGGTACTCCCTAAGGTACTCCGGACCCATGCCATGTAGGGCCTTAAACACCATTACCAGTACCTTGAATCTCACCCGGAAGACAACTGGTAACCAATGCAGCTCACGGAGCAGAGGTGTAACATGGGAGTATCGGGAGACTCCCAACACAACTCTCGCGGCTGCATTCTGTACCAGTTGGAGCCTCCGAGTGGTCCTCAAGGGCAGCCCCATGTAGTCCAGGCGAGAGGTCACGAGCACATGAGTGACCGTACATAGGGCATCCCGGTCTAGATAGGGCCAGGCGAACCTGGCGGACCAGACAAACCTGGGCGAAGGCCCCCTAGTCACGGCCACCATGTGATCTTCCAAAGTAAACCGTGAATCTAGGAGGACTCCCAAGTTGCGAGCCCTATCTACGGGGGGTAATAGTTCACCCCCCATAGAAAGAGATGGAATATTCTGAATATCCCGGGATGCCGGTATGCACAGCCACTCAGTCTTGTCGGGGTTGAGTTGAAGTCTGTTCCTCCCCATCCAGACCCAAACCGCCTCCAGGCAACGGGACATCACGTCGAGGGCATCACTGGGGTGGTTTGGGGTCGAAATAAAAAGCTGGGTATCATCGGCATACTGATGATACCCAACTCCAAAACCACGAATGATCTCACCCAGCGGTTTCATGTAGATGTTGAACAGTAGAGGGGAGAGGACCGACGTTTACGTTTACGTTTACGTTTACGTTTTATTAAATTTTTATACCGCCCTTCTCCCGAAGGACTCAGGGCGGTGAACAGGGCATATAATAAAAATACAAAAATACAAAAGTTAAAATAGAATTAAATTAATGCCCAAAATAAAACAATAAAATATACAAATATTTAAAACCCTAAATTAACTCCCCATCAGGCCAGGCCAGCTTGTTCGAATAAGTGGGTCTTTAACCCGCGCCGGAAGGAGCGGAGATCCGGTGCCATCCGGAGCTCAACCGGCAGTTGATTCCACAAAGCCGGGGCGCCCACAGAGAAGGCCCTCCCCCTGGGGGCCACCAGCCGGCATTCTCTGACCGGAGGCACCCTGAGGAGGCCCTCTCTGTGGGAACGCACAGGGCGGAGGGGAGTTGACGCCGGCAGCAGGTGATCCCCGAGGTATTCCGGACCCATGCCATGTAAGGACTTAAAAACCATCACTAAGACCTTGAACCTCACCCGGAAGACAACTGGTAACCAATGCAGCTCGCGGAGCAAAGGTGTAACATGGGAGTACCGGGAAACTCCCAAGACAACTCTCGCGGCCGCATTCTGTACCAGTTGGAGCCTCCGAGTGGTCTTCAAGGGAAGCCCCATGTAGAGAGCATTGCAATAGTCAAGACGAGAGGTCACGAGCGCATGAGTGACCGTACACAAGGCATCCCGGTCTAGATAGGGCCGCAACTGACGCACCAGGCGAACCTGAGCGAAAGCCCCCCTAGTCACGGCTACTATATGATCTTCTAAGGTAAGCCGCGAATCTAGGAGGACTCCTGAGGAACTCCACAAACGAGAGACCTCGAGGTCGACCTCTGCCCCCCTGCCAACACCGACTGCGAACGTCCCAGGAGATAGGAGGAGAACCACTGCAAAACTGTGCCTCCCACTCCCAATCCCCTGAGACGCCGCAGCAGGATACCATGGTCGATGGTATCGAACGCCGCTGAGAGGTCTAATAGGACTAGGACAGAGGAATGTCCCCTGTCCCGAGCCCTCCAGAGATCATTCACCAGAGCGACCAATGCCGTCTCCGTGCTGTACCCGGGCCTGAAACCCGATTGGTACGGGTCTAGATAATCCGCTTCATCCAGGACCAGAGGGAGCTGATGCGCCACCACACTCTCAACAACCTTCGCAAGAAAGCGAAGGTTGGAGACCGGACGAAAGTTATTCAACACAGCTGGGTCCAAGGCAGGCTTCTTGAGGAGAGGTCCCACCACCGCCTCTTTCAAGACGGCGGGGAAACTACCCTCACTCAAAGAGGCAGATATAACCGCCTGGAACCAGCCTCGTGTCCCCTCCCGAGCCGCATAAACCAGCCAGGAAGGGCACGGGTCCAATAAACATGTGGTGGAGCTCAGCCTCCCCATAATCCTGTCCACTTCCTCCGGAGTCACAGAATCAAACTCCTCCCAGGTAATATTGACAAGACCGCCCGCGTCCTGATCGTCAGACTCTGCCCAGAGTCCAGACCGGTCTGAATCCGAGCGATTTTGTCCGACAGATGTTGACTAAACTCCTCAGCACGACCCTGCAAGGGTTCCTCCCTCACCTCCTGATTAAGGAGGGAGCGGGTCACCCTAAACAGGGCGGCCGGGCGATTATCTGCGGACGCGATAAGGGTAGCGAAGTGATTAGACCTCGCCGCCCTCATCGCAGCGAGATAAGACCTAATGTAGGTTCTTAGTCTCAATCGGTCGGATTCGGATCGGCTGGATCTCCAACAGCTCTCTAGGCCCCGTCTCCAACGCTTCATCTCCCGAAGCTACACGGAAAACCATGGAGCTCGATGGGATCTGCACCGGGTCAGGGCCCGCAAGGGTACAACTCGGTCAAGAGCCTCCGTGGCTGCCCTTTCCCAGGCTTCCACTAAGGCATCTGCCGAGTTGTGAGCGAAGGAGGCAGGTGGGGACCCCAGCACTGCCTGGAACCTCTCAGGGTCCATTAAGCGCCTGGGGCGGTACCATCTAGTTGGTTCCACACACCCACGGTGGGGAGTGGCAAAATGGAAGACCAGCCGCAGGAGATGATGATGGGTCCATGACAGGGGCATAACAATTGGGGAGCCCCCACCAAGATCATCTAACCACCATCCAGATAGAAAAACAAAATCCAGGGTGTGACCTCCCACATGAGTCGGTCCAGAAATTACTTGCGTCAGGTCCATGGGCGTCATGGAAGCCATGAACTCCCAAGCTAACTCAGATGATCCTCCCAGGGATGGTAGATTGAAGTTACCCAAAACTATAAGTTTGGGGAACTCAATCACCAACCCAGAGAGGATATCGAGAAGCTCAGGCAGGGCTGCTGCTGCGTGACTAGGCGAAAGGTACACCAGCAGCAAGCCCAACTGCGCACCAGGGCCACATCTCAAGAAGTGAGACTCACACCCGACTATCTGGGGAACGGTGGTCTCCCGCGGACACAAGGTCTCCCTCATGACAACCGCCATTCCCCCGACCCTACCCTGAGCCCGAGGCCGGTGTAGCACCCGGAAACCTGGTGGGCAAAGATCAACCAGAGGAATACCGCCCTCTGGGCCCAACCAAGTCTCCGTGATGCAAGCCAGGTCCGCATGCTCACCCTCGACCAGATCCCGGACAAGAGGAGCCTTATTAACAACGGACCTGGCGTTCAAGTACACCAACCGGAGCTCAGGTGGCTGCACATCCTCGCTCCCGGGACCTCGGGGCAGAAGCAGAGGGTCGGAGTGCCTCACCGCTTGTAAGCAGCGGAGAGGCCTTCCCAGATGTCGATACGGCCCTCTGTTCATACACCTGCTGCCATTCCCTAACGTCGTGGGAATAGGTAATCCCACGACCCGCTCCCCCCCCCCTGCGATCAATCCCGGACCTGGCCTGAACAACGGTTGATGGACTACCCCCATTTCCAAACAACCAAAAGAAATTCCCACCCCCCTCCCTAACCCCACAAAAAATTTAACTAAAAAACTTACCAGGGGCCTCTTATTAAATTTATATTGGAGGCCCCTGCCCATGCCAAGCCATCTCTCAGGGTCCCAACAATCGGGCCCTTCATCGAGATCATAAGTGGCTAGAAAGGCGGGTCGCACCCAGGAAGGGGGGGCACCCCTGAGGGCGAACAAGTCCATGCTAGTATAACAAAGACGAGGCATAAGGAGCAAATCCAGGGGAAGGCAGTCCCATATTAATTGATTAGGAGGGTCCAAAACAGAGGGTAGATGGGTGTCCAGACCATCCACCCAGCTTCACTGCCACTCAAGCTGGGCGAACCCCCAGAACAGGCCAACCACCATCCTCTCACGACGGTCGCGGATTCTGTTCCCGGGGGTGGTCTGGAACACACACTCTAGGTAAGGCATACCCCATAGAGCTCTCACCTCTAGGGGCAGCAGATGTAAGTTCAAGCCACCCTCTCACGGTGGCTTATACCCAGGACTCACGGTGGCTTATACCCAGAAATATTGATATTTGAAAATCCAGAAAAGATATCGACAACCTGGAAAAAGGAAAAGGTTTCTTATACAACACAGAAGGAACTAGAGGATCTAGAAAAAAAACAGTTGGATGAGAAGACAAACAATTCAGAACAACCTAGATGAACTTTTTTGTTGTTGTTGTTAGCTGCGAAGTCGTGTCCGACCCATCGCAACCCTATGGACAATGTTCCTCCAGGCCTTCCTGTCCTCTACCATCTTCTGGAGTCCATTTAAGCTCACGCCTACTGCTTCAGTGACTCCATCCAGCCACCTCATTCTCTGTCGTCCCCTTCTTCTCTTGCCCTCAATCTTTCCCAGCATTAGGCTCTTCTCCAGTGAGTCCTTCCTTCTCATTAGGTGGCCAAAGTATTTGAGTTTTAGCTTCAGGATCTGGCCTTCTAAAGAGCAGTCAGGGTTGATCTCCTCTAGGACTGACCGGTTTGATCGCCTTGCAGTCCAAGGGACTCGCAGGAGTCTTCTCCAGCACCATAGCTCAAAGGCCTCAATTCTTTGGCGCTCGGCCCTTCTTATGGTCCAACTTTCACTGCCATACATTGCA
The DNA here is from genome assembly GCF_964194415.1 of Vipera berus. NCBI lineage: Eukaryota > Metazoa > Chordata > Lepidosauria > Squamata > Viperidae > Vipera > Vipera berus. Next base: position 37,822,594 of record NC_138210.1, on the reverse strand, counting down.
ACTGGGAAGACCATAGCCTTGACTATACGCACTTTTGTTGACAGGGTGATGTCTCTGCTTTTTAGTGTGCTATCTAGATTTGTCATGGCTTTCCTCCCGAGGAGCAAGCGTCTTAATTTCTTGGCTACAGTCCCCATCTGCAGTGAACTTGGATCCCAGGAAAATAAAATCTGTCACTACCTCCATTTCTTCCCCATCTATTAGCTAGGAATTGAGAGGGCCGGATGCCATGATCTTGGTTTTCTTAATGTTAAGTTTCAACCCAACGTTTGCACTCTCCTTCTTCACACGCAACAAGAGGCTCTTTAGTTCTTCTTCACTTTCTGCCATTAGAGTGGTATCATCTGCATATCTTACGTTGTTGATATTTCTTCCGGCAATCTTAATTCCAACTTTTGATTCATCTAGCACTGCCTTTCTCATGATGTGCTCTGCATATAAGTTAAATAGGCAGGGCGACAGTATACAGCCTTGCCGGACTCCTTTCCCAATTTTGAACCAATCAGTGCTTCCGTGTCCAGTTCTCACTGTTGCTTCTTGGCCCGCATATAGGTTTCTCAAGAGACAAATAAGATGGTCTGGTACGCCCATCTCTTTAAGAACTTGCCACAGTTTGTTATGATCCACACAATAAAAGGCTTTAGCATAGTCAATGAAGCAGAAGTAGATGTTTTTCTGGAACTCTCTAGCTTTCTCCATGATCCAGCGTATGTTGGCAATTTGATCTCTAGTTCCTCTGCCTCTTCGAAATCCTGCCTGTACTTCTGGTAGTTCTCGATCCACATACTGCTGGAGTCTAGCTTGTAGGATTTTAAGCATAACTTTACTAGCATGAGAAATGAGTGCAATGGTGCGATAGTTTGAACGTTCTTTGGCACTGCCTTTTTTGAAATTGGAATGTAAACTGATCTTTTCCAATCCTGTGGCCATTGTTGAGTTTTCCAAATTTGCTGGCAAATTGAGTGTAGCACTTTTACTGCATCGTCTTTTAAGATTTTGAATAGCTCAGCTGGAATACTGTCACCTCCACTAGCTTTGTTGTTGCTCAGCTTTTCTAAGGCCCACTTCAATTCACATTCTAGGATGTCTGGCTCAAGGTCAGTGACCACCTCATTATGATTATCAGGGATGTTAAGCTCATTCTTGTATAGTTCTTCTGTGTAATTTTGCCACCTCTTCTTAATCTCTTCTGCCTCTGTTAGGTCCCTGCCATTTTGGTCCTTTATCATGCCCATTTTTGCATGAAACGTTCCCTTCATCTCTCCAATTTTCTTGAAAAGATCTCTGGTCCTCCCTATTCTATTGTTTTCTTCTATTTCTTTGCACTGTTCATTTAAGAAGGCATTCTTATCTCTTCTAGCTATTCTCTGGAATTCTGCATTCAATTGGGCATATCTTTCTTTTTCTCCCTTGCCTTTCGCTTCCCTCCTTTGTTCAGCTATTTGCAAAGCTTCCTCAGGCAGCCATTTTGCTTTCTTGCATTACTTTTTCTTTGGGATGGTTTTGGATGCTACCTGTTGTACAATGTTGTGAAATTCTGTCCATAGTTCTTCAGGCACTCTGTCTATCAAATCTAATTCCTTAAATCTATTTGTCACCTCTACTGTATATTCAACAGGGATACGATTTAATTCATACCTGAGTGGCCTAGTGCTTTTCCCCACTTTCTTCAGTTTAAGCCTAAACTTTGTAATGAGAAGCTCATGGTCTGAGCCACAGTCAGCTCCTGGTCTTGTTTTTGCTGACTGTATAGAGGTTCTCCATCTTTGGCTGCAGAGCACATAGTCAATCTGATTTCTGTGTTGATTGTCTGGTGATGTCCATTTGTAGAGCCGTCTCTTGGGTTGTTGGAAAAGAGTGTTTGCTATGACCATTGTATTCTCTTGACAAAATTCTATCAACCTGTGCCCTGCTTCATTTTGTACTCCCAGGCCAAAGTTGCCTGTTATTCCATTTATCTTTTGGCTTCCTACTTTAGCATTCAAATCCCCCATGATGATAAGGACATCATTTTTTGGTGTTAGTTCTATAAGGTGCTGTAGGGCTTCATAGAACTGGTCAATTTCATCCTCTTCAGCACCGGTGGTTGGGGCATAGACTTGGACTACTGTAATATTGAATGGTTTGCCTTGGATTCGAACTGAGACCATTCTGTCATTTTGAGGATTGTATCCCAGTATTGCTTTTCCTACTCTTTTATTGACTATGAAGGCTACTCCATTTCTTCTGAGGGATTCTTGCCCGCAGTAGTATACCTGATGGTCATCTGAATTAAATTCACCCATTCCTGTCCATTTTAGTTCGCTGATACCTAAGATGTCGATGTTCAGTCTTGTCATCTTTTGTTTGACCACGTCCAGCTTGCCTTGATTCATGGATCTTACATTCCAGGTTCCTATGGAGAAAAAATCTTTACAGCATCGGACTTTCCTTTCACCACCAGACACATCCACAGCTGAGTGTCCTTTCAGCTTTGGCCCAGTCACTTTATTCTTTCTGGTGCTACTAGTACTAGCCCTCTGCTCTTCCCCAGTAGCATATTGGACGCCTTCCGACCTGAGGGCCTCATCTTCCAGCGTCATATCGTTTTGCCTTTTGGTACTGTCCATAGGGTTTTCATGGCAAAGATACTGGAGTGGGTTGCCATTTCCTTCTCCAGTGGATCACGTTTTGTCAGAACTCTCTGCTATGACCTGTCCATCTTGGGTGGCCCTGCACGGCATAGCTCATAGCTTCATTGAATTACGCAAGCCCCTTTGCCACGACAAGGCAGTAATCCATGAAGGGGAACTTTTTTTTAGGTGAGGCCTTTTCATTGTTCTCACTGTGATAAAATTAAAAGGCTGTCTTGGCAGTACAAACATACTGTAGCCATGCTTGGGTTATGCATTAGCCTGTGGCTGTTCTAGTTTACATATGTAAATCTCTCTGTGTGTGGGAGTGAGGACAGCAGAGGGAAATGGGAAAAGAGTTTGCAACAGGATGGGGAGAGGAAATCAGAAGCAAAGAAAAAGGTGAGGTGGGGAGTTTGGAGACTCTGTAACTTTATTATTTTCCATCACCTTCCAATGGAAAAAATATAGTAGATGAGCAGTGAATTTTTCTGTATGTTTTAGAGCCAAATTAGTTTTAGAATTAATATAAATCCAGTGAAGTCATCTCCCCTTCTTTCTAAATTATTTGAGTGCATTTGTATTCACTGGTCAAAAAATGGCACTCGGGCAGTGGTGGGATTCAAATATGTGAACAACCGGTTCTCTGTGTGGATGCCACTTCCGGAAGTCCATTCTGGGCCTGGGCAGCAAAAAATTAGCTACCCGTTCTGCCGAAGTGGTGCAAACCAGCTGAATCCCACCATTGCACTTGGGGAAACCTTTCTTATTAATAAAGTTGACATGTGCACATTATGAAGATTGTGTTGTTTTTAATTTAGCATATTTGCAGACCCCAGGTTTTATCTATTACTGTGGCTTATAATACTGTAGTCTGTGAATCAACTAATTGTGACCTATTATTAAAAAGAATGATAAAACATGGTTTAATGCAGTGTATGAACCCATTTCCTTGTTAAATTTACTGTAGATGTACCTGCAAATGGTTTGGCCTAACTTGCAAATTGTTGGGCTGTAGTTTCACAATACTTTGTGATTAATTTAAACATGGTTTTCTCAGTTAAACCAATTTTCTAAGTTTATATAACATACTGAGCCATGAAATAACCACATAGGCTGGGTTTACCCCATGCATTAGGCTAAAATGTCATGGAGTCATTTTTATTTCCATGTGTCATGCAAACAATAGCAAATGTACTACAAATGTACAACCCATTTTTAACACTCTCAGGTGAATTTTCTCTGAAATGTGCATGGAATTGCAGCCTGATTTTAATTAAAGTAGCAAATTCAAACCAAACTAATACAGTACTCTATTTTTTTTAGAAATAATAATAATAATAATAAATAAGAATAGACAGACTGTACTATAACTATACCATAGCTAGACCATACATGGACCATGCACTATGCTGATGAGGGGGGATTTTTTCCATCCCAAGAATCTTCACAGTCTTACTTAGCTCATGGACAAGACATGTTGCATAAAAGTGAAATTAACATCCAAAGTAGATGCTACTGTCTTTTCAAAACCATACAGTAAGAGACTCCTTTGCACCCCAAATACTATTATGGTGGCAAATGTTATGTGGACTAAATCTACTTCACCAGAGTTTTCCTCTTTGGGAATTTAATACAGTAGTCTCTTGTTCATTGCCCCACAATAAAATTAATGCAGCAGTTAGCTTTTGATAAGAACAAGATAATTCTTTGTGATAGTGGGTCATGTGGCCCCAACCCCAATGTATGGTTCCTTTTACTGTGAGACAAAGCCATGACTTATTTAGCCACTGTTTATTGTTAACCATAATCAAAAGCAAACCATAAAGCATGGTTTAAAATTTTATTGGCTGGATTCAGAAAAACATTAAGCCAAAGCCAAACAAAGCATGCAAAAATAGTCTACTTTCATGACATAACCCTATTTTCTGATCCACATGATACACTGAAATATAACTTTATTACACGGGCTAGGTTTGCATAACATGCTACAGCCACAAATGTTTCAATGGAAATAATGTTCTCTACCCTTCTGTAATCCATCAGCCCAATAGCCAAGCCAAGATGCCGTATTTACCATGCTTCCCACCAAACAGATCTGGGTAGAATACAGATTCAAGTAATTCTTGTCTGCATACTTGATTAGGATGGAATATTTGTGGCTCCTAATCAAGTGTTGCAGACAAGACAAAAAGGACAAGTATAAAAATGGAAAGAGGGATGCATAACTAAGGCAGAATATCAGCATATACAATAGCCCAAATCTGCAAAGATGAAGTCAGGAAAGCTAAGGCTCGGAATGGACTAAGACTTGCAACAAATGTCAAAAATAACCAAAATAAAAAGTTTAACATGTAAAACAAAAGTCAAGGAAACAATCGGTCCACTAATGGGAGAAGATGGCAAGGAAGTGATGGGCAGCAGGGAGAAAGCAGAGCTGCTTAATTCATTATTTGCACTTGTCTTCACACAAAAGGAAAAAATAGCCCAACCATCCAAAAGCAGAACTGTAAAAGACAGACTAGGAATACAAGTTAAAATAGGCAAGAAAAGGGTAAGACAACACCTGTCCACCTTAGATGAATTCAAATCACCAGGGCCAAAGAGATTACATCCCATAGTTCTGAAGGAGCTGGCAGACATGATCTTGGAAACACTGATCCATATCTTTCAAAGATCCTGGACCACCAGGGAACTACCAGAGGACTGAGAGTTGATGTGGTTCCCATCTTAAAAAAACAGGAAAAATGGATCCAGGAAACTACAGACCACTCCATCACTGGAGGTTTCGAAGAAGAGATTGGACAGCCATTTGTCTGAAATAGTATAGGGTCTCCTGCTTGAGTAGAGGGTTGGACTAGAAGACCTCCAAGGTCCCTTCCAATTCTGTTATTTTGTCTTTCTTCTTCAGATAAGGAAGGGCTTGAAGAATCAAAGCATCTGTCTTTGCCTCTTGAGTCTACTGTTCCCTGATGTGAGTTGAATTCCTCTGCCATATCTGGAACAATTGTCTGCACTAAAAAGGTTGAATGCTTTCAGTTGTTTTACTACCAGGTTTCCCTGAACATAAGACCTATCCCCAAAATAAGCCCTAGCTTGATTTTTAGGCATGTGCCTAATATAAGCCCTACCCCCCAAAATAAGCCCTAGCTTTGGGGCAAAGTGCACACGTAAAAATCAAGCTAGGGCAGGGGTGGGGGGTTGCCTCACGCACCCTGCACCCATTTACCTTAGGAGTGCTGCAGCCAGGACTCCCACGCCCCAACATCTGTCACGCCGCTGCCCGAGTTCCTCTGCGGCCACTTGCAGCTGCTTGCAGCCAGATACCACGTGGCGCATTGCGCCAGTGCTGCCGCTTGTGGCAGGAAGCCATGTGGCACTTCACACTGGTGCCGCCACTCACGGCAGGACGCCATGTGGCTTGTCATGCCGGTGCCATCGCTCACGGCAGGAGACCGCACAGCGCATCGCACCGGTGCCACCACTCATGCACGCCACAGCACATGTCACACAGCCTCCTGCCGCAAGCAGTGGCACCAGTGTGATGAGCCATGCAGCCTCCTGCCATGAGCAGCAGCATTGGCACGAGCCATGCAACTTCCTGCTGTGAGTGGCAGCATCAGCACCAAGTGCCACTTGGTGTCCTGCCACGAATGGTGGCACCGGCATGATGTGCCACATGGCATCCGGCCACGAGTGGCCACAAGCAGCCGCAGAAAAACTTGGGCAGTGGTATGATAGGTGTCGGGGCATGGGAGGCCTGGCTCCGATGGTCCTAAGGTAAGCAGGTAAGACATCCCCCGAAAATAAGACCTGGTGTCTCATTTGGAGGCAAAGAATATAAGACTGGGTCTTATTTACGGGAAAACACAGTAATGAGCTGTGGTGGTGCAGTGGTTAGAATGCAGTATTGCAGGCTAACTCTGCTCACATTGCCAGGAGTTTGATTCCTTTGATCCTGACATGCTCAAGGTTGACTCAGTCTTCCATCCTTCCAAGGTCAGTAAAATGAGGACCCAGATTGTTGGTGGCAATATGTTGACTCTGTAAACCACTTAGGGAGGGATGTAAAGCACTGTGAAGTGGTATATAAGTCTTATAGCTATTGCTAATGCCTAGGAGGAACTCAAAGCAAACTGGCCAAATGAGAAGCTATTCCTCCTGAGAGTGCCTGAGCTTCTCCTGCCCAAGTGTCACAATGGTAGAAGCAGGTCAAGATATTTCTGGAGCATTCCCTTTGCTTCTAAATATTAAGGGGCTCTGGAGTGTTTTTCCTGATTTAAACAACAAAGAGCCTTAATAAAGAAGCTTGGGGCCTTATCTCTCTGAACTATTGTTCTGCAAGTCTTATGTTAGAATGCAATAAAAGATTTAGTTCCTAAACTGAACTTGAACTCTATGAATGCAGATTTTGTAGCCTGTAATATCAAACCTGTTCTCTGTCAATCCATCAGAGTGATATCACTGGAGATTTTTAAGAAGAGACTAGACTAGAGAGTCACTTGTCTGAGATTGTATAGGTTCTCCTGCTTGAGCAGGGGATTGGACTAGAAGACCTCCAAGGTCTATTCTATTCTATTCTATTCTATTCTATTCTATTCTATTCTATTCTATTCTATTCTATTCTATTCTATTCTATTCTATTCTATTCTATTCTATTCTATTCTATTCTATTCTATTCTATTCTACCTTTTAAACAGGTATAATGACTTTAAAATAGGGCAAACTGGAGAACTTTTCATATAAAACAGTTTTGTCCGATCTGTTTTAAACATACACATTTAGTCACCCTTCAAGATATGTTGGCCTAAGGCATGATATTGAGGTACTCAAAGATTCAGTATATAGTATTGCTCCTGGTCTACTTCTTTTTAGCATGTAGGGCTTAGATCATGGGTGTCAACCTTGCCGTGTCACGTGACATGTGATGTATCGTGACCTTTTTTGCATTGCTAGAGCTGGTGTGGGCATGGCCTCTGTATGATGCAACTGGCCCGCGGGCCGGCAGTTTGACACCCCTGGCTTAGATTCACACACACTATTAATCCACATTTTGTTGTGTAATCTACAACAGATTCAGGCAACATGCCAAAGTATAATAGGGCTTCATTTCGATTAATGTGTCAGGTGAACCCAGTCAGGGTTTTTTTTTTCTGTTGCCTTTTGTGTTGCTTTAGCAAAACCTTGGAAAGAACAGCTGATAGACTTTCTAATTACTGTATTTTAGGTCAGATTTCCCCAACCTGTTGCTCTTTAGATTTGTTGGGATTTAAGTTTCCAGAATTTCTGACCAGAGATTTTGGCAACTGAGGGTGATGATAGTTTATTCTGGGGGTTATATACTCTTCCCAGCACATCCCAAGGGCACAACCTTGGGGAAAGCTTGTTTAGGTTTTAGGCTTTAACCTCCACCCAAAGTTTTTTAAATTGTGCCATGGTTTGGCTAAGCAGTTCTTTCCAACCTAAGGATTTCTTGTGCTTGCAAAGTGAGGATGAAGTTCAAGAATGCCTTTTGATTTTGAGCTGTAACTACATACTTACAACTATAGCTGTACAGCCATATGAGTGAAAGATGAGGGGTAAGTTGCTGAGCAAAACAGAGGTACTGTTCCTTGGACACATTACTGTCTTTTGGACATTGATTGGCCATTGATTTTACATGCATAGCCCAGTTGCACCAAGGACACAAAATGTTTGTCGTTTGGATCTGAAGCTCCAAACTCTTTGTGAGTACCCAATTAGAATGAATCTGAGGGCAACCAGACAGGATGCAGGAGTGAAATGAACAGGAACTTGGTTGGGGAGGGGAGGGTGACAATGTTTTCCCATGCCCTTTTCACACAATGTCCTTCTGCAAGCCCCTGTCATTCTTCAGGGTTCAGGCTCAGCTCCTTTTACTCTGTGTGCCAGAGGCATTTCCAAAGGATTGTTGCCCTAGAAACTTGGTTTCAATCTACTATGTTTCAAGAAGCTTGTTTTAGCAACCCCCTGTCTGAATTACAGTTACATAGTTTGGCACTTTCAAATTTAGTCCCATTACTTGGGCCAAAGAAAGGCATTTTTCTTCTTTAGAAATGAATTGGCTTAATTAGTAAGTAGATTAATGCCAATGGCAGGTGAGTTGGTTTCCAGCAGAGTTTCACCAGAGAGGGTTAATAGGAGTCAGGTTTGGATTAGTTCCCACAACTGGCTGCCAGCCATTTTTCATCAACAAATCAACCCGGAAACAAATGCACTAGTAGTTTGTTGCAGTTCCTATCAGAGAAATAGAGCTAATGGGTTTTCTATGAGAGACACCACAAAGCTGCCCAAACGTGGTTGTTCTACTGCAGGGCCATCAAAGGATACCTAGATTCTGACTTAACTCAGCATTAAATCCAAGGTTTCAAGGTCTTTGCCCAACAGACTGGCAATCTAAGTGAGAGAATGAGTCAGGGAAAGGTATTCAAACCTTTTCTTACTCCCTTCTGCAGCCTCTTCTCTACTTCCTTATTTCTCAAATGTAATATGAATTGCCAACTGTAAGAACCTATGACATCAAGCTGCAAGGACTCCAGTCTAGGTGGTCTCTATGCTTTTCAGACTTTCTTTAATCACATTTAGGAACAGTAGTAGTATAAGTACATACAAACTTTTAATGGAACTTATCAGTAGTTTTGATCAGTGACGTCATCAAAGTAAACAAAGCCACGTGCTGATTACGTCACCAGGCCATGCCCATAAACGGAAGTGACGTTCGCACCCCTCCTCCCCGGAAGTGACGTGCATAATCCACACCCCCACCCCTCATGGTACAGGACTCACAAGGCCGGATATGACGTGTCTGCCCAACCCCATCAAAATAAGCATGGGTAACCCTAACAGATAAGGTGTGATATAAGGTGATAGCCCTATTTCCAGATGCTGCTTGCCGAACCTAATCCCATCAACAAACATGTGGCGGTCAAGCTTCTGTGTACTTGATTACATTAGCCCTAGACTAATTCCATGGACGTGCAAATCCAAAAGAAACACAGAGACCTGTGTTTTTGGGAAACAAAACACTGCTTTTGGGGGGGTGATAATTAAAAAAAAAGCTTTTTATTTCTAATCATTTTAGCCTAATGATGCTTTTAATTTTTGTGGAGTTTGAAAAATCAATACCTCAAAAGCTGGGGGTGGGGGGCATGGTGAACATTACACGGATTTAAACAACACCCTGCTGTATGTGAGTTGCAAGATTGTAAAGGCTGACGGTTCGGATATTGATGACGGGGCTAGGGTGGCCCTGACCAACTACCCCATAGCATCACTGTTTAATCAGCTGGATATTACCTTGGGAGATCGGCTCATTACACAGAGCCATCATTGCTATTCTTACCGGGCCATGATTGAACTGATTCTGAACTTTGGTGGTGATGCGCTGGGTACTCAATTTACAGCTGGCGGTTTTTACAAAGATGACTCGGACCTCATGGAGAGTACTCTACTGACAGCCGCTGGGAACTCCGGTTTCAAAGCGAGAGCAAGACAGACGGCCGGTAGCCGTAAATGGGACCTGCTAGGGCCTCTGCATAGCGATCTGTTTTTTCAAGACAGACTGCTAATTAACGGTGTCGATGTGAAAGTCAAACTCACAAGAAGCAGAAATGAATTTTGCGTGATGAAGGATGGCAACGAGAATTACAAAGTACAACTCTTGGAGGCATCTCTCTTTGTAAAGCGTGTAAAAGTAGCCCCGGGAGTGCGCCTCGGTCATGCAGAAGCTTTGCTCTCCTCCAATGCCAAATACCCCATTGATCGAGTGGGAATGAAGGTTTACAGCATTCCTGCAGGTAGCCTTGTGTGTAATCAGGAAAATCTATTTCTGGGCCAGCTACCTAAACAATTAGTGATTGGGTCTGTGGACAATGCATCTTTTAGTGGGGATTATGAAAGAAATCCGTTCAATTTTCTACACTGCAATGTCAATTTTTGCGCCTTGCATTGTGATGGCGAGCAGATCCCTGCAAAGCCTCTTCAGCCTGATTATGAGCACGGTCTTTTTGTGAGAGAGTACATGCAGATGGTGCAGGCCACAGGCAAAGGCATGAAAGACAGACCACTGTTAATCAGTAGGGAAGAGTTTAACCGAGGGTATACTTTGTATTGTTTTGACTTGAGTCCTGATCAGGGGTGCTCTGAGCACTATTCTTTGATCAGGAATGGTAACCTCAGAGCAGAAATTAGATTTGCGCAACCCCTCCCCAACACCGTCAACATGATTCTCTATGCAATCTTCGAAAACCTTATTGAAATAAGTCACACAAGGAATGTGCTCTTTGATTATATGTGAGTATGGACACACTGCAACTCCGCCACTTGTTCTCTGGAAATAAAGCCTTTCTAGGGGTCTACCCTTGCAACCTGCTACCCCAGAGACAGATCTCCAAAAGACCTTTTGGATTAATTGTAAATACCCACCCTCACACTCTGCCTGGTGAACACTGGCTGGCCCTCTACTTCCCATCTCCCGGATATGGCGAATTTTTTGATTCTTATGGAAGACCGCCGGATAGCCCTGACTTTCCTGGCTCCATAGCGACGTTTTTAGAGCAGCAAGCTGAGAAGTACACATTTCACCAACGCCAACTGCAGCACCCCAGCGCTGTGACCTGCGGGCAACACTGTGCATTTTTTCTACTGAACCGGACTAAAGGAGTAGACTATGAAAATATTTTAAAGATGTACTCCAATGTTGATATTAAAAATGATCAAATGGTAAAGCTGTTTGTAAAAACTATAAAGGTGGGAAGGGGGCTTGGAACCTGTAACCGTCACCAGTGCATGCAGACATGCCTGCCTTACTGTAAAATAAAGAAAAAGACTTAAACATTTTTACTTGTTTCACTGTGTTTTTATTCATTTTACAAATTGAGCCAGTCACCAAACCTGAACCTACTTCTAGGGTTTAATGTCCAAGGGCTAGAAGGGGCACTGGAAAACAGAGGCTTCTGAGCCCCAAAAGGGGCTGTCATAACAGCGTCGGCGCTAGTAGCAGTTTCATCCTTAACAACCAGAGAATCTTTCAACTTTTCTACTTGCTCTTTAACAGCTGTAGACCCCAACACAGAGGTCGGAACATTCACCTCAGCCATAGCATTCATAAAGTCATCCCAACCTTTAGGTTTCCGCTTCTCAGTAGGGGCTCGGTGCTGCGAAGCTCCTTTCACCAAGTCTAAAATATTAGTCCCAGGAATAGGGACCCCTTTGTATAAAAAGGTACCGCGATCATCCCAGGTTGAGACGTCCTGATGCTGTTTCATTTTGTTCAGCAAAAGTTCCGCATTTTTCCTGTAACAGGTGCTCACACCGCTTAGGATCTCGTCCATTGCTGTGTCCTGCGGAGATGGCTGTGGTGGCTGTTCTGGTAATGTTGGAAGTGGCCGAGGTTCTTCCGGTGGGTAAATGAGATTCAGTCTGTCCTTTTCAGACTCATTTTGCCTGGTTAGTCTTTTATTTAAAAAGTTTTACAATACATTTTGGCTTTAATCCCCCCCTCCCCCACCCCCACCCAACCCTCCCTATCCCTCTCCCCCATTCCCTCCTCCCCCCCGACTTCCCAGAGCTAAATACAGGGTATAAAATCAAAAAACAAACATAAGCACCCCTATGTTATCAGCAATAAACTATTAATTCTATCTTCCTCTAGTTCATGTAAAATGAATACAAACAATATTAATATTACAAATAAAGTAAAAAAGAAAAAGAGGAAAACAGAAAAAGAGCTTTACTCAGAATAGATTTTCTTAATCCCAGTCCTTATTCATATTAATTTCAAAAAAAAACACCTTTCACCTACTATTTACATTCTCCAACCTTTCTCTAATTTAAACAAATTCTCAGTTACGCGCCAAAAGCGCCTATCTCTATTAACCTTAATAATCTCCAACCAAACTAAACCATGATCAAAAATAATTCTTGCATGTATCACGCCAAATGTCTCGCAGTTAATAAAAAGAGTAGAAAAAAAAGGTTTAAGCAGTCTGTAAGACAACTTGTTGTTAATTAGGAGCTTGCATACCCATTCTTAGTTCAGCACATACTTGTTCTGAACTAGCCAACTACCGGCCTTGTAATAAGGCAAACCCCTGTTCAAGTAGTAGAGACTGGAGAGCGTCTGAGGCTGCAAAGCGTCTGCCAAGTTTAATTCACAAGCAAAACAACAGAACAAGAAACCAAAAGCACAGGAACTTGAATCCTCAAGCGGAAGGGTTGCTTTCAGCAACCAGCCCCTCCCCAAACACTCCTTTTATTTAGAGTTCAGGGCGTGGTCTCCCTGTGCCTCCTCCCGAGGAGACCCGCAGCCTTTTTCTGCTTAGTCCTGCTCGACTGCCTCCTGCGTCGGGCGTCCTTGAACAGGGCCAGCTGTGGGTCATCATCCTCCGCACTATCGGGCTCACGCAGCTGAGAAGAGGGCCCCGGCTGGGAGCTCTGCCAAGCCTGCAAGCCATCATCAGCCGGTTCGTCTTCCACACCCTCCTCCTCCCCCTCATCTGAGTCATCCGATACATCCGAGCCGGCTGCCGGGCCCACAGGCTGGCCCTGAGTCACAACAATACTTTTAGTCCATAACCCTAATATACTTTTCTAACAAGCAAATAACATCAATCTTAAATCGTGTTAAATATTAAAAAAAAACTTTCTTTCTCCTCTATGATAAATTTAATCCATTGACATTCTAATTTAAAAATTTAATCACCAATCTTAACGCCCCAAAGCTTTTGGAGCACGTCTGTCATGACCCCCAAAACTTCTTTGGACCGCGCCCCTCCCACATCTTCACTGTAAGTACACTTTGGAGATTCCATAACTTTCTGCTGGTCTTGCTCTTGCTCTCGTCTCGCTCTTCTTAGGGCGGCACGCGTCATCCTCTGGCCTCCTGCAACATCCGATGAAACTGTATCTTGATCCCCTCCAACACCATTGTCCTCCATCTGTCTATCTGCAACATCTTGAAGCTTTCCCTCGCCGTATCCCTTTACAGCTTCCAAAAATGATAGGGGGGTTGCTTTTAACACATTGCTATAAAAATCACGTGCCTGGGCCACAGTAACCAGACGATGTCTTTTACCTTCATGCGTCACCACCAGTCCAACTGGAATCTCCCATCTAAACTTAATATCACATTTCTTAAGTTCCTGTACAAGAAATGCAAAATCTTTCCTTCTCCTTAAAATCTTCGGAGGAATCTCTTTTAAAACCAAGACTTCTTGCTCAGCCACTACCAATTTAGTATCATAAGCAGCTTGAATGACTTCATCTCTAATTACTCTCTTTGTAAAATAGACCACCACATCTCTGGGTAACTTCCTCTGTCTTGCAATCCATGAATTTACACGAAAAATTTTGTCCATATTTCCCTCAATTTCAGATGCCGGCTGGCCCAATACCCCTTCCAGAGCCTCAGAAATCAGCTGCTTTAAATCTTCTTTACAATTCTCCTTTAAACCCCTGATTCTAATAGCATACTGCATCTGATGATACTGAACAAGGCTCAATTCTCCGTCCATTTTATCCCTTATATTTTCATTTTCTAATACCTTTGCTTCTAATATAGAGTTCTTTTGACTGAGATCCTTCACTTTTACATCCAGCTGTTGCACACATTCAGCTACAGATTCAATTATAGACAACATGTCCACCCTCATTGCTCTAAACTTCTCTTCCATCTTCTTCTCCAATTTCTCCATTTTCTCCTCCATTTTCTCCTCCAGCTTTTTCAACTTTTCATCCATCATGTCAGACATCAATTGTGAATGCTTTCCAAGAGCATCTTGTAAATCCTTAAGCGTCAATGTCGGAGGAGGTACAGGAGGAAGCAAAGCTTGCAATGAGGTCTGTTGCACCAGGGAAGACCCTGCACTCCGAAGAGCTTTAGAAGTTTTAGCCGCCATCTTCCCCCACTTTCACTTATTGCGCACTTTCACTTTAAAGCTATAAAATCCATTGAGCTAGAGAGTAAAGATAAGAGTCCACATCACCTTGACCTCCTGTACCGCTCTGCCTGCATCTTAACAATCAAAAGTATTTCCTTTTGGCAGGGGTGGTTGCTAACGCCTGGCTCTGCTCCATAAATCCCGGAGCAGGGGCGCTGCGCAGCTCGGAGCAACCCAGGCTTCGGGGGGGCTCAATCCTTCAGCCGCCCAAACTCTCAGCTCAGGCGGCCCCGGAGAGCTCAACCCCTACCTGGGGCCTCACCCCCTCCTCTTCTCCCGAGGAGGGGGCTTCAAATCCATCTAAACAGCTGATCGGCGCTGTTTACGATGGAAAAACACAGCTGCGGAGCGGGCAGCCCGAAAACGGCTGTCTTCGGCGTCGCGTCGCCATCGGAAGTCCTTGCCTGGTTAGTCTTAGATACCTCTGCAATGCAGAACTGTAGAGCTTAATCTTGTCATCCTCAGACAAATCAGCTCTCTGAAGAATGAAATGCATCTCAGCATCCAACCGGTTAGTGGCTGTAGCCCCCATAGTAGGGGGCCTGCCCTGTAGTTGCTCCATCTGATGACGCGATACCAGATACATTTTCTCGGCATGATCCATGGTTTATCCAGCTAACAGGCTAGTCAACAGCAGAATAGCTGCCCCTAGTAAGGGACCGATAAAACCACCCGACTGAAGTATGGCCTGCTTCTTCTTTTTGAGTGAGACCTTTCTATCGCTCAACTTTTTAATGACACCTTTCTTTCTCTTCAGAGACCGGAATTGTGAAGGTTTCAGAGGAAGGTTTCCTTTTAGGGTGTTCAAAGCTATTTCTGCTATTGCCCCCACCAGGTCATTATTAGCATTGCATAAGATGGCTTTTCTCTGTCTTGGTCCAGCCTTTACTAAGATTTTTAAAAGCCCCCAATTTCTACGTACCCTCTCTGACATCTTAAATGAACTAGTGCTAAGGCAGCCGGGCTACTGCTTTTTACACTTCTTTTTCATTGTGTAAACAGCAGGCCAATCAGGTGGAAAGAGACCTGTTCTCAACCTGTAGGATTCTGGAGTGGTGGCTGCCAAATCTACCAAAAGGTACCCGTGTGGTTTGTGAGTGGCATCTTGGAATACTTCTAAAAAATACTTTGTGTTAGTGGGGTACATCTGCCTGGCCAGTGTGACAATTTGCATCTGATCACGGGGGTTGCTGAATAAAACCAAATATTTGGAATTCAGAGCTATTGTTCTCATTTTCTTGCCTTGAAAAAACAGGTTTTGTAGTATGAGAATAATGCTCAGGTTTCTGTGATGAACGTACTGTGTAAATGCCTTCTCTATTTGATCGCTCTCACTGGCCGATGTCATGAGATCATCTATCACAGCTAGAGTACTTTGATTTGGCGGAAACAAATCATCATCTTCAAAAGAAGACGGAAGCCCCTCAATAAACTTAATATAAGGGAATTTATTAAGCAGTTCTTTGTACAGAGGTTGCCAACAGCTATAAAACCATACAATATTTTGAGGCAATTGAGACAACACAACATCACCATGTTCTAACATTTGTTTGATAAAAAAAGATTTTCCAGAATTGGACGGACCGCTTATAATACACGAGAAAGGGTGTACAAATTGTGCAATATTTTCTGCCATCCTTAATAACCGTAAGGTAGCATACAGTAATCTTCGCTCTTTAATAACCTTTTATTATACACTACTTTTAGAGTTTTTCAGAGGACCCGCGTTTCAAGGGACCACTGTTTCTTAACCCTAACAATCCCCAACTGTTCTACCCTGATCTCTTTTTTTCTCTCTGCACCAGACAGACAATAATCATCTACCAAATCTTTCAAGCTGTCAAAATTAACCTTTTTGCTGTTACCGCAGTTTAGTGTGATTCCCTTCACCTTTAGCACCGCTTCACCGTTGGACAAAGCATAGGCATACGTTGTTCTGTACCAGCCTGCTACCGGCCTTGCAGAAAGGCAACCCCTGTACAAACGGCAGAGGCTGGAGAGCGTCTGAGGCTGGAAAGCGTCTGCCAAGGTTTATTACACAAACAACAAAACAAGAAACGAGATACCGGAACTTTGATCCTCAAACGGAGCGGTTGCTTTCAGCAACCAGCCCTTCCCCAAACACTCCCTTTATTAGAGTTCAGGGCGTGGCCTCCCTGTGCCTCCTTCCGAGGAGTCCCACAGCCTTTCTCTGCTTGTTCCTGCTTGACTGCCTCCTGCGTCGGGCGTCCTTGAACAGGGCCAGCTGTGGGTCATCATCATCCGCACTGTCGGGCTCGCGCAGCTGAGAAGAGGGCCCTGGCTGGGGACTCTGCGAAGCCTCCAAGCCATCATCAGCAAGTTCATCTTCAACACCCTCCTCCTCCCCCTCGTCTGAGTCATCCGAGACATCCGAGCCGGCTGCCGGACCCACAGGCTGGCCCTGAATCACAACACTATCCCGCACCGCAGGGCCCTTCCCCCAGGTCTGCCGATCCGGACGCGGTCGGGATGGGAATTGTTCGTGAAAAGCAGTCACCAACGCAGGGGCATGAACGGCGGTCGCGTCTTCCCAGGTGAAGTCCTCCGGTCCGTATCCTTTCCACTCGATCAGGTACTGGAAACGGCCTTTCAGCCAACGGGAATCCCTGATGCTGGCGACCTCGTACTCGGGGGTGCTGCCTCCATCACGAGGTCCTGATGGGGGAGGTTCCGCTTGGCGGAGTGGACAAGCCGGTTGCTCGGGGACCAACAGGGACCGATGGAAGACTGGGTGCACGCGCAGGGAACGTGGCAGAGTTAAACGATAGGCGACCGGATTGATGACAGCCTCGACTGGGAACGGTCCTAGGTAACGGTGATCCAACTTCCTCGCCGGCCGTGTGGATGGTAGGTTCCTGGTGGACAGCCAGACCCGATCCCCCACCGATAGTGGAGGCGTATCCCGTCTTGACCGATCAGCAAACCTCTTGTAATCGGCCTTGGCCTTCTCCAGCTGCCGTCGCACCAAACGATGGATCGCCTGTAACTCTGCCATGAAGTCGTTCGCTGCCGGCTCCGGTGAGTCCACGGGAGAAAGGGGGAAAAACCGGGGGTGATAACCCACATTGGCCAAGAACGGTGTCATCTGCGTGGAGGTGTGCTGCGAGTTGTTAAAGGCAAACTCGGCTATGGCCAGATAGTCCACCCAATTGTCCTGCTGCAGGTTGACGTAGCAGTGCAGATACTGTTCCAGGATACCGATGACCTTCTCAGTACCCCCGTCAGTTTGAGGATGATGCGCGGACGAGAGGCAAACCTTAATGTCCAACGCACGCATCAACTCCTGCCAGAAGCGGGCTGTAAACTGGGCCCCCCTATCGGAGACGACTCTATCGGGGAGGCCGTGCAGCCGAAACACCTGTTGGATGAACATACGACTAGTGGCGCGAGCTGACGGTAAGCCGCGACAGGGGATGAAGTGCGCCATCTTGGTCAGCATGTCCACCACCACAAACACTGTCGTGAAGCCGGAGGATGGGGGTAAATCCGTCAGAAAGTCCATGGACACAGCCCCCCAGGGTCTCTTGGGTGTTGGCAAAGGCTGCAGTAAACCAGGCGGGGCCCCTGTCGCTGACTTGGCCTGCCTGCATGGGATGCAGGAGGTGACATAAGACTGGACGTCGTGTCGGACTCGGGGCCACCAGAAGGTACGGGAGACCAGGTTCAGAGTCTTGAACAGGCCAAAATGCCCCGCTGCCGGGTTATCATGACACTGGCTGAGGACGAGTCCCCTGAGTGGCCCTCCCGGAACATAGAGCCGGTCACGATAATACAAGAGTCCATCCGTGACCGTCCAAGGCAAATCTGGCCCCACCTCCTCCTTCCGCTGAGCCACCCACGCCTCCTGCTGCTGCGTCTCCCGGATCCGAGCCCGTATATCAACCGGCTCCCGCACCGCAGCAAAAGACTCGACGGGGATCACTGTCCTGGGCAGAAGCTTGTCTTCCACTCGGGTATATTCGGGCTTCCTGGACAGAGCATCCGCTCTCTGATTGTACCCGCTTGGTATGTACCGAACCCGGAAGTCAAACCTCGCAAAGAAAAGGGACCACCGGATCTGGCGTTGGTTCAAATTCCGAGCGGTCTGCAGGCTTTCCAGATTCTTATGGTCCGTCCGGACCTCGATTTGATGCCGCGCCCCCTCCAGATGATGCCTCCAAGCCTCGAACGCCGCCTTGATGGCCAGCAGCTCCTTCTCCCAGATGGTATAGTTGCGCTCCGAGGGGTTCAATTTCCGAGAGTGATACGCGCAAGGGAAAAGGGTACCGCTGGGCGTCGTTGCCTGGAGTAACACGGCCCCAATGGCAATGTCGGAGGCGTCCGCCTCCACGACAAACGGCCGTTGCGGGTCAGGATGCTTCAAGATGGGCTCCTTCATGAAGGCTTCCTTCAAAGCCTGGAACGCCTGTTGTTCTGGTGCGTTCCACTGGAACCGAGTCTTCTTCTGCAGGAGCCGGGTGAGGGGGGCTGTCAAGGCAGCAAAGCCAGGAATGAATGTTCGATAGTAGTTGGCAAATCCAAGAAGTCGCTGAACATCCTTCACGCGACGCGGGGGTTGCCAACTCTGCAACGACTCAACTTTACTCGGCTCCATGGCGATGCCCTCAGGAGAAATGTGGTGACCCAGGAAATCGATGGTCACCTGGTAGAACTGGCACTTCTCCAACTTGGCAAACAGCCGATGTTCCCGGAGGCGCTGCAGGACCTGACGGAGATGCTGATGATGCACTTCACGCGACGGGGAGTAGATCAGGATGTCATCCAGGTAGATCACGACAAACTGGTCCAGCAGATCCCGGAAGATGTTCATAAAATGCTGAAACACAGCGGGGGCGTTGGTCAGGCCAAACGGCATCACCGTGTACTCAAAATGTCCATAGCGAGTACCAAACGCCGTCTTCCACTCATCACCCGGCCGAACCCTGACGAGGTTGTAAGCTCCACGCAAGTCCAGTTTCGTGAAGATCTTAGCCTCCCGGAGTCGGTCCAAGAGCTCGGGGATGAGGGGCAGCGGGTAACGGTTGCGCACCGTGATGGCGTTGAGTTTCCGGTAGTCGCAGCAAAGCCGTAACTCGCCCAACTTCTTTTTGACGAAGAGCACGGGTGCAGACACTGGCGAGGACGAGGGCCGGATGAAACCGCGAGCCAAATTCTTTTCCAGGAAGTCCCGCAATGCAGCCAACTCGGGCTCCGACATGGAGTACAAACGCCCCACACATCAGCAAAGTCGGACAGTTCGGGAGGCAAGGAAACCCCTGGGGAACCCTCCACCTGGCCGGCACAGATATGGCGGGAATGGTCCACACACTGCAAGCTTGGGAAGGTGACCAAGTTCTGTGACCAATAGATCTGTGGGTCATGCGCCCGGAGCCACGCCAGTCCCAAGACCACGGGGAAGTGCAAATCCGAAGTGATGTAGAACTGGATGGCCTCCACATGGGAACTGATGGCCATACATACTGGTTGCGTGGCGGCCGTAATAGGCCCAGACAGGAGCACTCGACCATCGATAGTCTCCACTAACATGGGCGGATCCACCGGACACTGGGGAACAGCCCATTTGGCCACAAAGGCTGAGTCCATAAAGTTTGTGGTAGCCCCAGAGTCAATTAAGGCATGGACTGGAATCCCCTCTGGCTTGCCAGGAAGGATCAGACGTGCCTCCAAAATCAAATGCCGTGGAGGTTCACAGGCACCATCGGAACGGCGTCGCTCAGTGTTGTTGTTGTGGGACGCCCGATCTATCACACCGTCTAGATCGGGCTCGGGGCGTTTCCCGACAGCAAAGTAGGGGACTTTCTCGGAGCAGGCTTGGTCACTGATGCCCGCTGACGCTTCTTTGGGCAAGAAGCAGCCAAATGTCCAGGGTCCCCACAGTAAAAACACAACCCCCCCGATCGTCGTCTGTCCATTTCCGTCACCGATAGACGAGACCTGGCGGCACCCAGCTCCATTGGCTCCTCCCTTTGGACTGGGGGCTCACGCACAACAGGGGCGGCAGGGGTCTGTGGGGTGGCACGGCGACTCTTTCGCTGCTGCAGCCGGGCATCGATCCGCAGGCAAAGATGGATCAGCCCATTCAGGTCTGAGGGAATGTCCACATGGGCCAGCTCATCCAACATCTCCTCCGACAATCCATCCTGGAAGGCATCCACGAGCGCAGCCTCATTCCAGGCGGAATCCTGGCTAAGCAGCCGGAAATCGCTGATATAGCCCTGTAGGGGGCGTTGACCCTGCCTCAGAGCTTTCAGGCGTCGGGTGGCAGTCTGCGTCTTAATTGGGTCCTCGTACATTAGGCGCATATGGTCACAAAACCCCACAAAGTTATCCAACAAAGGGCTAGGTTGTGCCAGCAGAGGCGTGCCCCAACGAGCTGCATCCCCCGAAAGAAGGCTTAACACAAATCCCACCTTATCCCGGTCAGTGGGGAAATCAGCTGCTCTCACGCTGATAAAAAGCTGGCATTGTCCCAGGAAGGCAGGAAACAGTTCTGGATTGCCAGTAAATTTATCCGGCATTGCTATCTGACATTTCCTCCTGGGTGGGGGTGCAGCATGTACCTGAGCTTGCAGTTGAGCCACCTGAGCTGCCAGCAAAGTGAGTTGCTGAGTAAGCTGAGCATTCTCGGCACGTAGCTGCTCCATCTTAGTAGTAAGGGGTGGGAGGCTGAAAGCAAACTGTTCTGTACCAGCCTGCTACCGGCCTTGCAGAAAGGCAACCCCTGTACAAACGGCAGAGGCTGGAGAGCGTCTGAGGCTGGAAAGCGTCTGCCAAGGTTTATTACACAAACAACAAAACAAGAAACGAGATACCGGAACTTTGATCCTCAAACGGAGCGGTTGCTTTCAGCAACCAGCCCTTCCCCAAACACTCCCTTTATTAGAGTTCAGGGCGTGGCCTCCCTGTGCCTCCTTCCGAGGAGTCCCACAGCCTTTCTCTGCTTGTTCCTGCTTGACTGCCTCCTGCGTCGGGCGTCCTTGAACAGGGCCAGCTGTGGGTCATCATCATCCGCACTGTCGGGCTCGCGCAGCTGAGAAGAGGGCCCTGGCTGGGGACTCTGCGAAGCCTCCAAGCCATCATCAGCAAGTTCATCTTCAACACCCTCCTCCTCCCCCTCGTCTGAGTCATCCGAGACATCCGAGCCGGCTGCCGGACCCACAGGCTGGCCCTGAATCACAACATACGTTTTGGGGCCGGCCGCAACAAACTCTGTTATCGTAGTGTTTGGAGGAATCTCACTTGTCAGCTGTCCTAAATAATCACCCAAAGGTGGAGTCCACGCCCCCTCTCTACTTACAAAAATGACTGAATCGGTGTCGTGATACAGGCATCTATCGCCCAGCCCATCCAGCAGCCTGTATAATTCCAGTCGTGCATACGCTGTTGTAAAGCTGGCAATGAATACGTTAGTACATGAGGCTTTGGTGGGATGGTTCTTGGCAGTTTTCCACGTCACAACGGCTGTCTCACTATCCACAAACTCACAGGAGGAAACATCATAATAGGGCACAAAAAGGTATTTGAATAATTCTTCAGGGTTTGTCACCACAGATGTTGTCAGGTGATTGGTGCTCTGACCAAACTTGCCCCACAGCGAGTTTAAAAAAAGTTTGGCAATTTGCCTTTTAGCAGGATTTACCTCAATGTGTTCATGGCGTAAGCGGACGCCTTCCATCTTTTCATAATCACGAATATATTGCTCTTTATCCTGTTCTGTTTTGCACCAGTCAGGGTAACCGCTGGCCTCCTGTTTCTGTCTGAGATGTGCGTTAATATAATCTGAAAATAGCCCCTTTGATGTACTTTCAAAATGCCAGATCTCATAGATTTCAACAATTCTGTAACCTTTTTCTAAAGCTACATTCAATTCAACAGTACACCATGTTCCAGTCAGAGCTCTTTCCTCATCACTGTGTTTACAGGGGGTAGTTTGCAGTTTTTCTGTGCAGGTTGCACACAAACTAAACATTAATTTGCCCCCTGATTTGTGGGGTAGTACAGGAAAATAGAGATTCCTTGGCGGGTACACTTTGACTTTGGCTAACCCAAAATATTGTTTTATGTCCCCAAAATCTTGGTAGATAATTTGTGGATGGCCAATTGGGTACTCCTTGGTCTTATTCACAAAGGGGTACAAACTGGTGAAATCGTAATATAAGATTTGTTCACCAGGTTTTGGTTTGTAGTAAAGACATGTAGCATTTGTTCTACCACCAAAAAAGGCATCTCGAGGTATCAAAGGTATTGGGAGCTTATTCTCAACCAGAAACTGCTTCAAAGAGGTGTCAGCCTCCACCAAGGCCCTCCATTCGTGTTCCCAGATGCAGCGCACAGCATAACCCTGGCTCCTGAGGTCCTCTTCTTTAATCCTAGTACGGCTGTGCAGGGTGCCATATGTTGAGCCAAGTAAGTTGTTGAAGTCTCTTTCAGAGTAGCAGACAGGGCACCCATGAAAAAACAACCATAAAATTCAAAAGCTGTGGGGGTGTCATTTATGACAGCAAAACCATCCAAAAAATATTTGCCTACTTGTTTTTCACCCCCCTTCAGGGCATGCTGGATATTGACGTTCTCAGTGTGCTCTATGTACATCAACCATTGTATCGCAGGTGCTGAATACCTTTTCTGTGTCTTGTGATAATTATCCATAGGAGCCAAAGCAATGGAGTTGTTGTTCAAATACATGAACCGGTACTGTGCCATACAGACAGAAGCCAGTGTGATATATTGGAAGGGGTCAATGCAACGAATCACTATCTCCTCAACAATATCCCCACCGCCCCTCTTGACGAACTCACGCTCAGTCATTTCCATTACCTGTTCCCTAAATCGAATACATGCTTCTCTTAGTATATCAACATCCTGCCTGCAATAGTAAGCCAGAGCCTTCTTTAGTTTAAATACAGTACCTCTATTAGCAGCGTGCCATTTCAGGAATTCTTCTCTCTCCCCGGGCATCATGGTTTCAGGGCTATAATACTTGGCTTCAGGGAGCGGCCCAACGTAGTCCTGATTGGCCATTGTATTGAACAAATGGGGGAAATATCCTTTGCAGCCTTGAAACCCCATAGCTTTGGGTAATTTACTTAATTTAAGGGGCAAAAATGAGAGGCTATCAATAAAACGGATCTTGTAAGCCGGCAGGGTGATACACAGAAGTTTCCCTCCCAGGCTTATAAGCTGAACCCTAACCTTTTCCTGGATCAACTGCCTCAGTACTAGGTACCCGTCATAACCTTTGGCATTGTGAGCGATAAAAGTGCATGCTTTAAACTTATCATTTATAAATGTCTTTACAAACTGATCCAGACATCTAACACCATAACAATCCCACATCACAACATCTTCGTCATCATCATCCTTCAACATATCCCTGGCACATGCATAATTAGGTATATGTGTGCCAGTTTCTTGGCAGCATTCAAAATCATAAATAATGTACCTTTGGCCAATTCGTGGCCGGACCATCTCTTTTAGAAAACATAAATGATATTCCAAACTTTCAACCTTCTCAGAACACTGCCCACACTTGGGTTCCTTGCATTTCACGTGGGGAGTAAAGACGTAAACCCCACACTTTTCACAATATTCTTTACTCTTACAGTCAACTTTTCCCTCCGTAGCTAGCTGTGTGTGAGTTTCAAAACATACCTTAGAATGACAAACCACTTTGCACCTATAGCAGCGCATCTTTTCCTTCTCTACCTGCTTGCATTCTTGCTTGAGACATGATCTGCAGATATATTGACAACCATGACTAAATTTATGGTGATAGTGAGTGTGGCAAAATTTACAGAAATAGCGTTCGCCCAGGAAACCCTTTATATTTTTGATGGCATAGTAATGATTGTCGTGTAACAATATAAACACTATTTTTTCTTGCTGTGGGAGGCCTGTAACAAAAAACCTCCATCCGTCCTGCAGATAAAACAAGATCTTTATAGTAACCCCTAAAGCTTTTTCAAAGAGGTGTATCTGTGAAAAGTTAACCATGTTTTCTGTGAAAATACCTAGTCTGATGTGAAGTTCCCTGGCCCTGGTAATAATTTCTTCATTACTAACACCCCCGCCAATGAGCCAGAG
This sequence comes from Vipera berus, assembly GCF_964194415.1. NCBI lineage: Eukaryota > Metazoa > Chordata > Lepidosauria > Squamata > Viperidae > Vipera > Vipera berus. Next base: position 37,797,921 of record NC_138210.1, on the reverse strand, counting down.
CAAGCAGCTAGCAAAACACAGAAATGCACCTTCCACATTGAAATCTACTAGGTGACGTCTTTTTTTCTCCAGTACTTTGGTGAGCAGCACAGTGCTTAACTTCCTAAGCCCTCCCCCCTCATTGTTCCTCACAATGGTAACCACTAATTGTAAATCTCCCCCCCACAATATCTCTGCTTTACTTTGAAGCAGATTTTCAATACTGGTCAGAAAATCATCAGCATTTAAACCATCCATATTCCTCCTCAGAGAAAAGAGAGGATGATTTAACCCATCTGCATCCAACCGGAGTTGAACAAAATCATTTGCACCTATGTCTCTAGCAACATTATTCAAAACATGCTGTATAGCATTATGAATAGCATCTATAGCATGTACAAAAGACTGAATTTGGTCAACATTAACGAATCTATATCGCTGATAGTATTCCACAGCCATGAAATTTCGGATAGGATGCTCCCACTCTTGCACCAAATCCAGATAAACATTGTTCGTATTCTGAGAGTTTGCAGAGTTAGTGCTTTGTAGCTGGGGCATAGAATGATTTATCTCCTCTTCTTGTTGAGATTCAGGCGTAGGTTCACTACTATCACTGTCTGCTGGGGGTGCGGGGAGTTCGCCTCCATGCATTTTTGCTTTTTTGCAGGGCGGCCCTGGTTAATCAAACAAACAAAATGTTATCACCTACATTCCTAATAATGTAATACAAACACACCCCCTTTTTTAGATTATAAAATAAGACGAATGGATTTGTAATTGGATAAAATGCTAGATGTTATACCTCCTAACTCTTGTGCTGTGTGGCTTGTGCATGGTTGAGGGGTCATGCCATGCCGGGGTCCTTCCTGCTCTGTGGGTATAGTGAGATCCACAAATGGTTGATCATCTTCCCATTCTGAAGGAAAAGAAAAACCCAATGGTCAGAAATGTTGCAGAAATTTTTGTAAGAATCTGAATGTATGTAGGAATAAAAAACAAATACCATTATAAAACCTCAGACATTCGGAATCAGTCAGTTCCATCTAGTAAAAGAAAAGAAACATGCCAAGAATATTATAATCACATTCTTTTTTATATCTAAGAGGGACAGTGTTTCAAAATTTTAGCAATAAAACTACTTACAAGATCCGCACCCCTTACACATTCGGAATCAGTTAATTCCATCTAGTAAAAGAAAACAAACAGGCCATGAATATTATAAATACATTCTTTTTTATATGTAAGAGGGGCAGTGTTTCAAAATTTTAGCAATAAAACTACTTACAAGATCAGCACCCCTTACACATTCAGAATCAGTTAATTCCATCTAGTAAAAGAAAACAAACAGGCCATGAATATTATAAGCACATTTTTTATAGCTAAGAGGAACAATGTTTCAAAAATTAGCAATAAAATTACTTACATTTGTAGCATCCATTCTGTAAAGAGGGTCTTCTTAGCAGATCACAGGGGTCCAGAGGTATGAATATGCCAGAAACTGACAAACGTGTCTGGGGTCAGTATGAATCCTACTTTTTGTACACTCTGGCTATGTCAAAAATCACATCGCCCACCAATCAGGTAACCCCCCAGCCGAATGATTATCTGTGTCTAGCACCTGATAGGATTAAACATGAGACGAGCAAATGTAAACTTCATAGTGTTAATAGTTTCTTGTAATTAATTCTGCTGAGTTCTTCACCCCTTTTGACCAGTCCACCCTCATATCAAGAAAAAAATATAATACAACTTTCATGTGATTTGTAAAACACCTTTTATTATAAATTTCATAGCGTTAACAGTTTCTTGTAATCTATTTCTGTTACATTCTGACATATGATCCTCTTCAGAGACAATGGCAATTTGGCTTCAATCTTTGACATTAATGACAGCGGATCATGCATAAGAGCTATACGATATATAAATTTCTTGAGCTCCCCAAGGGAATCCCTGGTGAAATATAAGTTATTCACTTTGTCAGAAATACTGACGATGACCCAGAGAACATGAGGCATAGAAAGTCTAAAGCATAAGCTGCTAATAAGCTCTGTTTCACTAGTTCCATCCGTATGGTCTTCATCTGATTGTAGGCACCCCATTAAACAATGGTGTAATATTTTAATGATACATGCTTTCAGAATCTGATGCATGCTGGCATTTTGAGATTCCACCGTTTCTAAAACAGGAAATAAGGTAGAATTAGTCTAGCTGTTTCAACTAATCAAAAATACTGTTTTCTTAATTTTTATATTTACTTACCATTTGATGTTTTGCAGAATCTGCAACAACAAGGCTTTATAAATTTGTTGTCTTCCACAACGCCACGTAAGTCAGGTCCTTTTCTTATTCTACGTCTACGCTTGGGAGGTTTGGGGGTCAAATTTACATCAAACAAATCACCATCAATATTTGCCATCTTCAAAAGACTGCTGGAATTAATTTGCTAGCTGTTCAGACCTGCCTGTACAACACCCCCACGCATGCTATGACACGTCCTTGAGCCTTGTGCCTGTCCAGATTCACGGGGAATGACATGTCCAGACATGCCCACAATACACATACCTAATACATCAATCTGTTCTGGCCAGTCAGAAACGCTTCGCTTTTGCTGTAAGGTTAGAATAAATTTTATTAAATCTCTGCTATGAACGGTTACACGTACATATGAATTCGAGGGAGTTGCAAATGCCAAAATATACGTCTTTAGATTTTTACAAAGGTAAAAAACCAGCTGTGGGCTTTAAAAGGTCTGTGGTTTTTCCCCCCTACGTTCAGGGAAAATGTTTTTAAAATTGCCTGGTTTAAATGCAAACCCTGGAAGCCTTTTAGGTGATCCTTTTTCCCCCCCACCCCCAGCTTTTGAGGTATTGATTTTTCAAACTCCACAAAAATTAAAAGCATCATTAGGCTAAAATGATTAGAAATAAAAAGCTTTTTTTTTAATTATCACCCCCCCAAAAGCAGTGTTTTGTTTCCCAAAAACACAGGTCTCTGTGTTTCTTTTGGATTTGCACGTCCATGGAATTAGTCTAGGGCTAATGTAATCAAGTACACAGAAGCTTGACCGCCACATGTTTGTTGATGGGATTAGGTTCGGCAAGCAGCATCTGGAAATAGGGCTATCACCTTATATCACACCTTATCTGTTAGGGTTACCCATGCTTATTTTGATGGGGTTGGGCAGACACGTCATATCCGGCTAGGGTTATGGCCTTGTGAGTCCTGTACCATGAGGGGTGGGGGTGTGGATTATGCACGTCACTTCCGGGGAGGAGGGGTGCGAACGTCACTTCCGTTTATGGGCATGGCCTGGTGACGTAATCAGCACGTGGCTTTGTTTACTTTGATGACGTCACTGATCAAAACTACTGATAAGTTCCATTAAAAGTTTGTATGTACTTATACTACTAACAGTTTATACTCCCTGAAGTCCCACTCAGTCCTGTGTCCCCTATCAGTCATATTTGCTTAGTTATCACATCTAGGCTGCAGAAATCCAGTCAGCCACTAGATGGTTACACAGAACTAGAATTTTCTATATCTTTGTTGCCAGCTGCTATGGTAGTAGCTGATGGTATCTTTGCAGCTTTTTACAGCATGTTGAATTCACCATTGAAAAGATTGTTTGAACAGGTGCCATTTGAACTGAAATTTTATCTGGCGTGTTTGAGTTTTGTCATGTTGGCCCCATATTTGCAAATTACCTTTTGCTTTACCACTATATCAAGAACAAAATTGCATTTATGGACCAAAACCTTTTTTCCTGACATTCCTATTCTACTCTACTGGGGAGGTTTGAGCACTGGAACAAATTTGGGGGAGAGATGGCTTGGAATTGCTGAATTTTTTAACCAAGTTTTTCACTTTCATCCAAGTTATTTTTTATTTTTATTTTATTTTATTTTAATTCCATTTATATCCCGCCCTTCTCCGAAGACTCAGGGCGGCTTACAAGCTTAGCAGTAATTCTAAAATTATTAGCTAATCTACTTTAAACTAGTCTTGGAATTAAGTTTGGTGTAATGTGTGTTGTGTTCATTTTTTAAACTTTGTACTGTTATACTGGGTTACAAATTTCTATATCCCCAGTGTTTAAATAGGAAAGTGAACAATAGAAATAGGAAACATTTATTCTCACTTCCCCCATATTGATAAAAATGCATCCATAGATAAGAAAAATGTTATCTTGCAAAAACAAAAAACCCTGCAGAGAAATGCCTGGATAACAGTGTAATTAATCGTAGAAAAGGCAAGCTGGTTTCATAGTTTCTCTTTTGAAGATACGAAGAAGAGATCTAGTGAAAAATGATGCATGCTTTAGGATTTCAGAAAGCTGGTAATAACCAGCATTCTCCCTCCCCCTCCCCCTCTTTTTTCTCTTTAACTTTCTGCCTCTGAACAAAGAGGTCGACAAAAGTAGCTAGGTTGTAACAATTTCTGTGTCACAAGCCCATTAAGGGCATCATGGAAACATATTGTATCAGAATAGTTTGGAAGAGAATACTGGGGATGAAAGAGAATGTGTCCTTTGATCAGCTCTCTGGGGTCCTGAGCACGCACAGACCAGCTTGCAAGGCTTCATCTCTAGGGAGACACACTTATAAGACCGTTCAATGTGATTTGCATATCTGCTATTTATCACATCTGAACCCTCCAAAAATTTTTTGCAAGATAAATAAAAGTTGGGCTGAATAACAAATATCAATCATCTCAGAACGAAAGGGAGAGGAAACGAGGGGTGGAACCCAGACTAGAGCAGACATCTGTAAAGAGGCAAAAGAAAATATTTAGCACAGTAAAGGGAAGTTCAAAGAGTCTTTGACAACAGGTTCAAGGCTTCTAAAAAGAGGAAGTCTTTGGCAACAGTTTCTATCCGCTGGTATCCTGCCACAAATAAACCTTTGGGATTCCAACTTGGGGAGGAGGGCAGAAAACATACAGGAGGGAAAACCACTGATTGTGTATTGAGAAACGAAAGAAAAACAAGTGGGCACCTTTGAGAAGGACAAAAGTGCACTCTAGTCCCCAGGAACCTTTATCGACTCTTTAGATTTGGCTTAATTATCTGCTCTTATGGAAAAGCATAAAGGGAGGAGAAAAAAAACAGAATAGAAAAATCACACTTGCCCTTGCCCAAAAGAGATACCAGTAAGAAAAGCATTTAAGGGGATTCCTCTCCAGAACAAGGGCCAAGTTAACAGGCAGCCATTGATTGGCCCTTTTAAAAACTTCAGTTAAAACACCAAACGTCAATCTTCAACTTCACCTTGGAAAGGCTAGGCTCCTCCAGCTAATCTATCAAACCACCACAGTGACACTGGTGTATTTCCAAGTGTTGTCAGATCCTGAAAAGATTGATAAATTCGCTGCTGTTACACCTGGAATTAGCGCTCCACTTTGGAAGTAGGCACTCTGTTAAAAGCGCACCTCCACATGCCCAGGTGTGGGGGGAAGGGGCATGACCAAGAGAAATGAGCCCCCTTAAATCAGTCTGGCCACATTTCCTGAAGGAGCACAAGAAAGCTGGGGGACAATCCTCATGTTTAACGCAATATTTCTTGGCTTTGGCGAGTAACAAAAGTCAAAGCAAGACGTCTTTGTGACTAATTCAGTCAAAAGCCAACTCTGGTTCCCCTGCCGAAAGGTCACTGTCGTTGTGTATGGTCCAGGGGAGGGAGGGTGTTGTTTCCACAGGGAAAACAGAGCCAGCTGTCCCTGTCACACTCTCTGCAATGGAGGAGCGCGCACTGTGCATGGTTATTAACTTCATTCTACACCTGCAAAACCTACCCATTTTCAAGGCTTTTTCCCCTCTTCTCTTTGGACCCCCTTTTTTTTCCAGCCTCGTCCACTTTGACAACTATTCACATTTTTCTTGAAAAGAGCTGGGGGGGGGGCTTTCTACGCTTCTGGTGGGTGCCCATTGAGCTCCTAGCTAAAAGAGCTGCCTTCCACAAAACAAACTTTGTCAAAATCCCGAATAGTTTGCACCAACGTGGAAACGGGCTGTTGCCAACTGAAGTGTCCTTTAGCAGTGTTCATGTATAAGAGAGGCCTTGAGGCGAGATGGGTGGCAAACAAATTTAATAAATAAAATAAGGAGCCACGCTTGCTCCCCAGGGGAAGCTGGTCCTCCATTCCTTCGCTGGTGGCTGAGCACTTTTTCTGTGGCCGTCCTCCTAAGCGTCACAAAGGGCACCATTTCTCCTCTTTCCCCTTTTCTCCATTCACCTGAAAACACGCAGCAAACGTCAGAAACCGAGAATAGCCCAGGCCTTCCAGAAAAAAACGGACTGATTGGGAAATTATTTAATAACCTGCCGATGCCCCGACTGATTGCTACTGCGTGTGCCAACCTCAACCAGCCCGGAAGACTTGCTGGGTTTGTGCGGGGGCGGGGACACGTTCAGGCGTGCAGGAGAGGGTGCTGCTTCGGCTCCTCTTGCCCTCCTTCCCGACCTAACCAGGAGCTTCTCTGCTCCCGTTCGCTCTCCTCGTGCTTATGGGTTGGGCAGAAGTCTAAAGAAATAGTCAAGGACAGCAGTGATCGGGGCACCGGACATGGCAAGAGGCACCCGTTTGCCTTAAGACAGAGAGGGAGACCTCTCGAAGGACATTCCTCGGAAGAGGTTGGTTGGTTCGTTACTTTGGCTCGGCATGGCAAGCTCGGCCTGCTTTAGGAAAACTCTGATAGGGAGAACAGATTTCGGGCATCGTGACAAGCGCTCATCTCAGCATGTTGCCTCAGAGCAGATGCGCGGGAAGGGAAGAGGAATCTAGGCCGAGGTAAAAAAAAAAGTCACCGTGTTTCTGGGTACCTCCAACCTAAGCGGTGGTGGAACAAGCTTAGCAGGTGCTGTCGGCGGGTGTCAACAAGATGGTTTCTATCAAGAAGATCCAGTTTTTCTCCCTCTGTCAGCCGCCTAAGAATGGGTTCCGACACGGAAATGACGATCTCCCCTTTGCCGCTCCCTCGGGCTGTCCGCAGCCACTGAACCACCTCTGTCCCTCTAGTTCAGGCCTCAGGCCGGCCCGCGATAACGGGACCCCTCTTGGAGACTTTCCATGCGCAACGATGCCAGGCAGGTGGAGACCGTTTCTTGGCAGCCTCTTTCCAGCAGACCAAGACTTTTAAGAGCAAGAAAAGAGAACTTAAAAGTTCCGGCAGAGGGTCCTCCCCTTCCCGGGGCCTCGCGAGCCAGCTTCTTGCCGACTCGCCCGGGCCCTGAGCTTTTAGCGGAGAATCAGGACGCATGTGCGTCTCCAGCCGGGACCCTCTAAGCCGCTCGCCTCAGAGTGTGAGAATTGGGCCAAGCTGTCCAGAAAGGCGCCTAACACTCGAGAGTTGGACTCAAAGCACTACGGAGTCTAGCTGAGGCCTTTGGGGGTTGCCCTGCTCCTGCTGGTGACGAACTAAGGCCGGAGGGCAGCTGGGGGAGGGGGGGACGAGGAGCGAAGCTTTTAGGAGACCCCGGAAAGGCCTCTGCGCGCCAAGCTGAAGGCGCGCTCGGCTGAGAATGCTGTTCTGTAGTGCAGCTGCGCGCGCTTCATTCGCCGCTCCGGCCCCTCAACCCCCCCTCCCTCTTTTGTTCGCCTTAAAAGTAATGCTGTGAATTAAAAGAAATGAAAGTGTTTTCTCCCTGCTCGCAAGTCCCAGAGAAGGGCCCTTGAGCTTGGCAAAATCAGGCGACTCATTCAGCGTGCCACCCCGCACCTGTGATCTTGGCATTGAAAACCCCGCAGGCCCATTTCCTATTAAACTTAATTACCCCCCACCTACCCACCCCCGCGTGCGCACACAATGGTTGAAATGGAGCAGGTTGGATTCTGTTTATTGGTCGTAAATGTTTTTCTGAAGATCTTCTGAATCTTATTGTTAGCTTGTTGTTTGAAGCTGTCCTCGTTCTTTCAGCCTAGAGTAGCCTTGGACTTTTCAACTTTCAATCATAGCATCTGCTTAATCGTCCGGATCAAAATATGGAGACACAAAACATATGTAATGGTGGATTTGTTAAATCCTGGTAATGAGTTATTTAAAAGGGAAAACAATGGGCCAGGATGGTGAGAGCCTTATGGTAACAGAGTCACTTTATGCAACGCTTGATGTTCCCCTTCTTGATAAATGGAACTAGGGTCTGAACGCCAGGTGATAGCAAGAAAATCAATGTCTTTAGAGGCCAGCATGGAGACTTTTTTTCCTGTGTGAAAAATTAGAAGACACAAAATTTAATTGGCTGATAGGAGAGGGGAAAAGTAGTGGTCTTAAGTTTAATTGCCAGTTGAAGGCTTAGCAAAGGGACAAAAACAACAAAAACTCAAAACAAAACAAAAAAAAACCCCGAGACTCAGGTCTGTTTGTTTCCTTGCATCTCAGCTCCTACTGCAAGTGTATCTTTGAAAATGTGTTTTATTATAACGCATGTCATGCTTTACAGTTCCCATATTGTGTCAAGACAATGCTTAATAGTACATTAAAGACAAGCAAACCATGCCAACATATCTTAGTGTAAATCTCAATCTCGGCTTGTTTTAGGCAGCTGCAGCCCAGCACTCAGAAACACAAAAAGAACAAGTTTGAAATACCAGGTGCTTCCGAGAGAAACTCGACAGGGATTGGTATGTTATAGCCCAGGACATGAACCTAGCAATAAAGATATCATTTTGATTGTTTCCGACTTCCACGCCATGTAAAAAGCAAGAGGCACCCGGGGTAGCCTTATTCTGCTGGCAGCAAAGCCTTTTCTCATCTCGGAACCCTACTATCTTCCTTGGCCAAATCCAAGCACCTGTTGGCCAGACCTCACATCCTGTCGTGGGAATCATTGCCTCCTAATGCTTCCAGTTATAGAAAATGCTATTTGTTGTGGAATGAGCGTGGGTCCATTCCCACGGGCTTCAGGGGAGGGGAGAGAGGGAGACAAAAGAGAGAGCGCAGGGGTGAGAGGAGATTTAGCAGGGACCCTCAACTGGTGTTTGTTCATCCTGGCAGCTGGTCCTCGATGCCACCGCAAAAGAGACCTTAATGAAAATGGGATGAGTTTGTGCCTAGCTGAGGTTTCACACCCCATATATTACACAGGCTTTAATCCCAATATTGGCAGATTAGAAAGCCTGGGAATCCCAAAGGGGCATGTTCTCAGTCTCCATGAAGGACAGCTTCTGTTTTGCCCGCTTTTGCTTTTCAGGGAAAGTAGCTTCCTTTTCCATACTTTGCTTGCACTTGGGGCTGAAAGAGATTTTATGCCACGAGGTTTCAATGGGATTTCTGGACCTGTTTTTGTCCAGTCCAACGTTTCCTTTTCTGGTGGAAGGAGCATCACAAATGCTATTGGTTTCAAAGGCAAGGATAGTCTGATTAAAATAGAAAAGGTTTAGGATCTTAGCAACGCTTAAATTATTTGCTGCTGCTA